>NC_050574.1:160230341-160836000 GCF_011100635.1 Trichosurus vulpecula
AAAAAATTATAAAAAATAACTATGTTTGGAAAGAAGAAATATGAGAGAATTCTCCTAACCTAACCCTTCACCCAGGTGGGAAGTTCATATGTATTCACATTACACATACATTTTCAGACTTTTTCAATATATAGATCAATGGTGCTGATCTCTGTTCTTTTTTGTTGTTGTTGTTGTCTCAAATACATGATTTGTTATATTGGATGGCTTTCTGGGAGGGGAAGGTGAGAGTAACTGGTAAAAACTATAATGATACTGAAAAATCCAAAATGTCAACAAAATTAGTTTTCAAAATACCTTAAATTTGTCTAATTTCAAGCCCCTGACCCAATCTGGCTTCAAAAATCAATGATCTACAGTATAAAAGAACCAGCAAAATAATAATATTAGGATTAACAATAATACTCTGACTAATAAGATTGTCATCAAAAAAGTGGATATGTTTAAGGATAGGACTTTTATTCCATGTCAACATTGAGTGACTGAACTCCAAAGTGGCTAGACTACTTTTGTTCTGATTTCTCATAAGATTCCAAGTCAATTATACACTGATTGACTGATAGACAGTGTAGAGGTTTATGTGCATAATCAGATTTAGAGAAATAACTTTCTACACTGCCTATGGTCTGATTATTTCATCTGTATCAACAGATTGTTTAAGTGAGGCAGGGCTCTGCAATGTCAACAGCCTTACTCTCTCCTCCAGAGTTATCTGGGTCTAGTGGCAAAATATAGATCAAGATGCCTGGAGATGACCACCTATGGAATGGGTATTTCATCTGTATCAACATAGCTTTAGTCAAATCTCCATATTGGTCTCATTGCCTAGATACTCTCTTACATTCAAAACTTTTGATGTAATGTGCAACACATTTATTTTGTTATGACTGTCTGGCTAAAAGTCAGTAAAAATTGCTAGTGTTGCATTCTGAAGAATAGCCATTACTTTGATGGGTGGTCTGCATTATCAACATAATATAACTTTACAATTTAGTTCATGGTGGATTTTGGTCCTTTAAACTTAAAAAAAAGATATGACTAGGGTGGCATTTCAATGAACTACCTAAGGAAATCCAAGAAAAGGGTGCCATCAAAGGACTGTGTTATTGAAAAAGAAAATGGGCAGAGCAAATGACGAGAATGAGAAATAATCAATGGCTCAACCATGTGCTCTACTGTTTTCTTGGCAATTTCAAGAGAAATTGAGGCAGGCTCTGAGCATGTTGGGTGGGCTGACTGTGAAAAATAATGGAGGACATGGATAACAGTGAGGATGATAGGAATATTGGTTATCATATGCTTTATTTAATAAAATAATCTATAATGACTAGGTAATATATCCATTCAAGTATTTGAGGGAGGTATTTTTGATTTTATAAAATGTCTTGTCCACTTCATTCTACTAAGATCCCTTACTGAAATCTAATTACCAAATTGGCCCCTGCATTCTTGAAGACCAGGCCAATAAAAACTAAGCTCTGAGAGATCCTATAACAATTGCATTTTCAGATACATAAACAGTGATGAAATGTATGCCCTCCTAAAACTAGATTAGTTTTACAGTCAAGTACTGTCAGGGTGTAAATAGAGTGATTAATTCCTTGCCCACAACAACTATTGTATCATCTCCTGTGTACTAAAGCATAGAGAGTTTTCAGTCTTCAATGGAAAGAGCACGTACATTGATTAAATCACAAAGCCTTGGATAAGACGATACCTACTCTCATCTCATATGGAAGAGATAAATTATTGTTACCTTGGAGTCTGTCCATATTTTTAATTATGTGTTATGTATAATATAATAATTTTTAATTATTCAGAATGTGCCAGTATTTACACCCTATTATCTTTTACATTTTTAGCCTCCCCCTCCCAAAAAAGACAAAACACTGGAAATAAAAAAGACAGCAATTACATAGCAAATGCATGAATTTAGAGGCAACATGATATAATGCAAAGAGTATTGGATTGGGAATCAGAGAATTGCATTCAATATCTGACTTTGTATAATACTATTTTTGTAACTTTGAGCAAGTTAGTGAACTCTATGGACCACTATTTTACCTCCTATAAAAGTGTTAGATGAAATTATCTCTGAAATACCTTTTCAGATCTAAGCATGTAATCTCATGACTTGTGCTTCTAGAAAATTGAATATAAATATACCAAAGATACCCCAAATACAAAATACAAATATTCAAACTACAAAATATTGAAATACAAAAATCCTATTGCAAAAAAAAAAACACTCTCAATGAGATCTCAGTATGGGAAAGATTTTTTTTTATCCTGAGAAGCTGTTCGTTTAAGATAGGTAATAAAAGTGAATTTACATATACCTTTGCAATGCATTTAATGAAAACTTACTTGCATCATTTTATCCCTACAATATCAATAAAATCATAGAATGTAGACTGGAAAGGAACTCAGGGAACTTTAGTTTAACCCTTCAGTTTCTCAGGTGATGTTTACACAGGTCAAATGAATTACACAATATCAAATCCTAGTTTGGGGGAAAATGTGAACCAGGGAACAAATTTCCTATTGCAATTTTCTTTTAAAGTACAGTGTGACCTAATTCAAGACACCCAGAAATCAAGAATCTGGCTGTCATAAGTTTGAAAAAATAATTCTTTAGTACTAAGAATGGAGAAAATATATGATTAACTAAAAAGTAGACACTACATGGCTCTAAATTCTTATTGTTTTCCAAATATGTTCTCATAAAGAATCACTGTTTTATGACTTGTTCTCAAAATAAAAAAGTCAACTAAAACATAAGATGAATTCTTTGAAAAGCATCACTTTTTCCCCCTTCACATCAGAGACAGCTACAAAAAGTTAGAATGTTTTCTCTCTCGGGAGAATATGTCTGCTGTACTTTGATCCTTTCCCCCTACTTTGTGTAGGGGAAGGAATGGCAAGGAACGTTAAAACAGAGGATGAGTTTACTCTTAGCTGGGAAGATCCTATGCTATGATATCATAAACAAAATTTTGCTTCTTAGACCAGTGATTTGTTTTCAAGCAGGCCATCTGCTCCCTTGACATCTTTGATGCTGATTCTCTGGGCCAGAAAACTGATTGAAAAAATCATTAACATATATGGATTTATGGGTGATATTTTCCTTTCTTCTTGACTTGAAAGGGAAATCTAATGACCATCCTATTATTTAGCTAATTAATGGAAGTTCCACAAAACCCATAACACACTGACAACTCTTGCTAATTTCCAGTCTGGGGACCTGAGAGAAGAGGACAGCTACAGAAAGTGTGGGGAGAAAACTACCTTGCAACATATTTTGTCAAGTCCCAGTGTCTGGCTTTGACCCAGAGGCAGTATTCCTGCAGACATGATGAAGTGTGAAAAGTACTGGCAGGCATTTTAGACTTAAAAAAAGTTGGTAGGTAAGGGAAAATTGGGACCAAGGGAGATTAATATATGTGAGGTTTATAGCAGAAAAGGGAAAGCAATAGGAAGTAAAGAAATCCCTGAGGGGAATTTCTTGCAACAGCAGCAGATTAGAAACAGGATGGCCCTGAATAGGAAGCTTATTTTGTTTCCAGCTGGAGCAGTCCCCTCAAACTTGAGATCCCATTGTTAGCAGTGGTCAACCATAAGGAAAATTGCTAATAATGATAGAATTTACAGTTCAGGAAAAACATGGAATTAATGTGGTAAAGAATGTATGAAGGGAAGGGGGAAAGGGACTCTAGAATCCTAAACCCATTTCTAAGGTTTTTTTTTTTTTTTAAGTTTTAATATTCTTGTTAGTATTCTTGAATAATCTTGAATGTTAGGGAAAGAAGTAATTACCTACTCCAGGGCATGGCAACCACAAACAATTTATTCAGTACAAATGTATATTAATCTTAGCATGCCTGAATGAATGAGCCTTTATCTATGTATTGACTCATGTCTTAAAGGGCAAATGAATAATAGTTGATCTGGATGTAAATATAGCAAAATATATTGAACATGTACTCTGTGTGGAGCACTGTGCCATTGAAAGAGCTGAGAGACAGAAATAATTTAGCTTCTATGACATGGTCCCTTACTCTTTTTGAGTTTAAAGTTTAACAAAGGATTAAGAAACCAACAAAGCAATAATATACACTATTATAAAAATATATTTTAGAATTTTTAAGTACTCTATGAAGTATTATACTCTGAAACCCTTCCCTGTCATCATGATCCTAGAGTAAAAAAGCATAATTTGTAATAACCAGAACTTTATCTGAGAGTATCAACAAGTAGTATGTACTCTCTGGTCCCAGTCTCTTTGAAACATGATGTTACATTGTCCACACAAGGTTCTAAGGTACTCTAAGAGTTTTATGGTATCTCTCTTGTCCAATGTCATCAGTTGAGCTCTCATTGGCTATGTTTCTCTGCCACTTCCCTATTGTTAGGGGACAATTGCACCTCAAGTTCTAGGCCTTTTAACCATTTAATATTTGGTAGTTTTTTAACAAATTGGTATTCGCTCCAAAGATATAGCAGGAACACCATAAACATATTTTCCCCAATAAATTGAGGACATACTACCTCAGCCTCCAAGGGCATAGGATGAAATTTTAGCTCAGCTCCTACACAATGAAATTCATGTGTGACATGAGTGTAGGATGATCCTACTTCTCAACAATCATAGGTCTTGGTCCTAAAGATCACTGATGAAAGTTTCTCTTTGCTCCTCAAAATGTCAATGCTGCATTTACTAAAAATCCAAATTTTGCAATGTTAAGATGCCAAGGAGCCCTCTAGACTTTCAAAATACACAGTGCTCTAGGCTGTACTTCCTTTACCAGTTGTTGACCCCTCAGAGATCACTAAGGCAATGAGAGAAGTTGAATTTGAAATGTCTCTTTTGAATGACTCCCCAGTCAAAGAACCTGCTCTTTGGCATGTGGTTAGGTAACTAGAACCACTTTTGAAATGTCTATGTATAGTGTACTCATCCCAGGCCATTTGCATTCCATGTGATAAGTACTCTCCTAGAAGTAGGGAGTAGGATCCTTAGGGTCTCCATATGAAAAGATACCAGTAGAGGCACTTTGTGAATACACAAGACTCATATCACATATAGATTTGGCATGTTATGGGGAAAACAAACTTGTTACACAAAGTAGCCTGAGTTATTTTCCCATCCTCCCTCTTCTAATAAATTTTTTAACATTTTCTTTTCCTCCTCTGATGTTTGTTGGTATTACTCCTATTTCCTAACCCCTCTTTAAATGTCATTCCTACCACCCTCTATTATTATCTTCCTTAGTTGTTATTGACATTTCCCTGGCCCTGTACATACTTAGTTTAGAATTAATTTAGAACTAATGTGGGACTCCATATTTCTGCTAGAGGTCACCTGAAGTTCAAATGGTAGTCTGGCATGAATAATTATTCTTTGTTTCTAACATCCACCAAGTAGATGCATAATAGATCTGCTTCTTCCTTATCCTCTCTAAGTTCTTTACTCCTGAAATCTTAGAAGAAGTCATTTTTCCTACTTTTATTCTTTCTCCATTGACATATCTGGCTAATTTAGTTTCTCTGTGGGGAAAGATCCATCCCCACAACTTTTCTCCTTAATGAAGGATAGTTAAAAACTAAGAAAATGTTTTTCTCAAACTCAAAAACTCAGCATTTCCCTAAACTTTGAAGATTGAGAACACAATTTAGAAACTTGATATATATTCCTGTAGTAGGGGTTATACTCCATGGAGCAGTTATGTAAAGGATCATATAGTGACCATGCAATATAACACACATGGCTCAGTACTAAAAGATTGCTGCTTTGAGATATTGAAGAAATCTTTTATTGGCCATAGAGCAGGAAGAATCCCTGATTGAGTGGATATTTTAAAATTTAATCTTCCCTCTTACTCTTGTCTTGTCATCTGATGATCACATTAGGCTATTAAAGCCTTTCCTTGGAGAAATATATACATATATGTATGTTTGTGTGTGTTTACACACAGGGGTGGAAAGATTCTGTGAAGAAGGAAGCATAAATAGGAGCTGACATCTTGATCACGTCCATATCTTTAGCTTACTGCACTATAGACTGAGGAATTTTCCCTCTGGTAAAATGGCAGCTAAGTGGTGCAGTGATAAGAGTGCCAGGACTAGGGTCAGGAAGACTTATCTTTTTGGGTTCAAATCTGGCCACAGACATCTACAAGTTGTATGATCCTGGGCAAATCCCTAAATCTTTTTTTTCTTCAATTTCCTCAACTGTAAAATGAGCTGGAAAAGGAAATGGTGGACCACTCCAGTATCTTTGCAAAGAAAACCCCAAATGGAATCTTGAAGAGTCAGACACAACTGAAAAATAATTGAATAAAACCATCAAACCAGTACCTCTGGATGAAGAGAGCTACAGTGAGAATGAGCAAACAAACAAGGAAAAATCATCATTTAGAAATGAATTTCAAGAGCTTATCTAAGGAAATATGGGCTTTGAGGAAATAAAAAGAAATCCCAAAATTCATATAAAATGGATGCAAAAACCTTCAGGTTGTTTTAGAAGGAAATTCTCAAGTTCCCAATAAAGTTTGATATTCTTAAGTAATGTATTGATATTCTTAAGGAATTTGCAGCTGAAGAAAGGAAAAGAAGATTGTACATAAAAATTTAATGTGGTGTAAGGGAAAGAGGAATTAACTTGCTTTTACAAGGCCTGAGTTGAAAGACTGGCTCTGTTACTTACTCTATGTGATCTTGTCCTGATGTAAACAACCTGTCTGTATGAAGTTATAAAGTATAATACAAAGTAGTGTGTCATTAAATGAATATTCATTAAGCACCAATATGTGTCAGGCTCTATGCTAAGTGCCTAAGGGATTAAAAAAAAAGACAAGCCATTCCTTGCTTTCAAGGAGCTCACAGTGTAATAGGAGAACAACATAAAAACAACTACATACAAACAAGTGATAAACAAGTTAGAAGTTGGAAGACACTAGAAATCAAGGGGAATTGGGAAAGTCTTCCTGTAGAAGTTAGGATTTTAGCTGGGACTTGAAGAGAAAGTTATGAAAGAATTTAAATATCAGAGGATTTTACATTTGGCCTTGAGAAAATATGATGCTACAGTATTTTGTTAAGTAAAGAGGTGATATGGTCAGACTTTCACTTTAGAAAGATCACTTTGCCTGCTGAACGAAGTATGGACTATAGTTGGAAGAGGCTTTCACAAGACAGAACTACCATGATGTTATTACAATAGTCCAGGCATGAATTGATGAAGTTTTGCACAAGGATAGTGATGGTGTTAGAGAAGAGAATGGAGTGTATAAATGAGAAGTTATTATGGTACCATGGACAGTCCTTAGCAACAGAATGGATATAGAGGGTGAAAAAAAAATGGAAGGGTGGAGATGACACCTAAATTAAGAACCTCGTAGACTGAGATGCTGGTGGCCCAAATCCAAAAACAAAACAAAAAACAATTTTAAGAGTAGAAAGGAAAAGGCAATCACTTTGAGATAGTACAATCATGGGGTGCTTTCTCTTTTACTTCAAGGTTAGCTTCCAAAATAAAGACATGGAATAAACATTTACTATGCTCATGGGAAGACAAGAGGCAGGATAAAATGGCAAGAATGTCTAGGACATACTTAAGGAATAATAACTAATCTAGTCTGGCTCAATCATAGAAGATAGGAACAAAAGAATTGGGAGATAAGGCTAGAAAGGGAGGTGGGATATCAGTTTACGTAAGACTTTGAAGGAAGACCAGACAGTTGATGATTATTTTGCAGCCAATGGAGAGCCCCAGAAGATTTTCACCCAGTACAGTGACATGAGCATTGCCCTGTAAACTTCTAATGGATTACTATGGATAAAGGGCTTGGTAAACCTTAAAGCACTAGGTAAATGAAACTGACAATTATATAGCACTTTAAAGGTTGCAAAGAACTTTATAGCCATGATTATATTGGAATTTCACAATAACTCTGTGAGGCATATATAATACTTAGTGGGAGGTAGCAGTATTCCCATTTTACAGATGAGGAAGCTATGATTTACAGAGGTTAGTGACTTGCCAATATTCACTCAGGAAGTGTCTAAAGTGAAATTTGAAACCAACTCAATCACTTTGTGAATTGTTTTTCTCCTCTTTTCTTCTTCAAAATATGCTCCTCAATATTAATATCTAGTAAAAACTTACTTTGTTTCCTTTCTCAGATAGTATGTTGACATTTTAACAGAGTCCCTGATTGTGATGAATGCCAAAATAAAGGAAGGTTACTGAAAGCAAGAAAAAAATATTGACAAATAGAAACCACCAAATTCATAATTTTCCCACAGTATTGCCCTATTTTTAAAACATTTTGACAATTACATTAATTTTTTTCAGTTGGTCAGTTACAAGTGATGATGTGCATTGATGAGTATTTACATAAAATTTGATTATGTCTCCAGATGAAGCAATGGGTAAGGATTTAAACTACCTTGAATTTCAACTTCCTCACCTGTAAAATAACGGTGCTGAATTGGATTATTTTGAAGATTTCTTTCAGCTTTTCTATCTTTGTCACCTTTATTTATAACATCTATATAATAGATGAAATAGTTAGAATTTACATATGACAAACTGAATTGGAATTCTAATCAAAGAAACTCTTATTGATCATCTGCTATGTGCAAGTAATACACTATAATTTTAAAACAGATTGAATAGAGACTTTGGGGGACAGAGTCAAGATGGCAGAGTATATAAAACAATTAGCTGAGCTCTCTCAACATTCTCCTCCAGACAACTTTATAATAACAATTCAAATAAAATTCTCGAGTGGAAGAGCCAACAAAAGGTCAGAGTGTGACACTCTTCCATCCCAAGATAACTTAGGTTGGAAAGAGAGAAGCAGGGGTGGAACCTGGTCAAGTGCCCATGTGGATAAAACACCAGTGGTGTTACTAGGAGGTGATGATAGAATCAGAAGCAGCTTTGGGACTTGTCAAGCCAGAGATGATAAGGACACCTGGCAACGGGTCAGAAAATTACAGGGGACCCTTGTGCTAGCACTGGAAGCCTGACCAGATGCTGTTTGGTAACCCCGTTATCTATACAAACTTCTGGGTTATAGTTTAGGGGTATAGGGGAGAACTTTTAGGAATGAGGGAGTTTGACAACTTCATTGCCTATACCCACTTCTGAGGAAGAGCTCATTTTTGGTTAAGAGGGAGTAGAAGCCCTGTAGGGTAGTATCACTTTGGGTCAAAAGTGATCAGGGACCCTGAATAGCAAGATTAATTGCAATCCTAAAGAGATCATGGGGCCTTTCCTGGGTAAGGACTAGAGTGCTGGCCAGCAGAGTAGTGACTACTCCTCTTCCCAGATCACACCACCTTGGAAGAACCAAAAACTTTGAAACCTCCAGAACAAGATCTAAAAATAGCAGTGTGAAAAAGGCTTGAAGCTTGAGACAGTACCTGACTTCCCCCATGCCAGGAACAAAGCCCATTTTTAACATAAAGATCAGAATCAAGAAATAGGGTGGAAAAATGAGCAAACAACAAAAACAAAAGAATCTGGGCATAAAAAAGTAACTATGGTGACAGGGAAGATTAATATACAAATTCAGAAGATGACAATGAAATTAAAACAGCATGAAGCAAAGCCACAAAGAAATTGAATTGACACAAGCCAAAGAAGAATTCCTGGAAGAGCTAAAAATTATTTTCAAAATCAAATAAGTGTGGTAGAGGGAAAAAATAGTTAAAGAAATGAAAGCAAAGGAGGGAATAACATACATACTCAATTAGGTATCTTACCCTATAGGAAGGGATTGGAGAAGGGGAAGGAGGAAGGGAAAGGCAGATTGGGGAAGGGTAGTCAGTTGCAAACACTTTTGAAAAGGGACAGGGTCAAAGGTGAAAATAGAATAAATGGGGGTGGGATAGGATGGAGGGAAATATAATTAGTCTTTCACAACATGACTATTATGAAAGTGTTTTGCATAACTACACATGTATAATCTATATTGAATTGCTTGAATTCTCAGTGAGGTGGGTGGGAGGGAAGAAGGGAGAGAATTTTAAAATCAAATGTTAAAAATTGTTTTTACGCAGCAAGTGGAACTATAATATACAGGCAATGGGGTATAGAAATCTATCTTGTTCTACAAGAAAGTAAGGTGGAAGGTGATGGAGGGGAGTGGGGTGACAGAAGGGAGGGTTGACTGGGGAATGGGGCCATCGGAATATATGCCATCTTGGTGAGGGGGGAGGGTAGAAATGGGGAGAAAATTTGTAATTCAAACACTTGTGAAAATTAATGCCAAAAACTAAAAATATTAAATAAATAAATAATAAAAAATTGGATGATAGACCAGAAGGCATACTGGGGTAAGGGTAATCATAATGCATGCCATCCTTGGGGTGGGGAGAGAGGAGAGATGGGGAAAAAATTTGGAACTCAAAATTTTGTGGAAATGAATGTTGAAAACAATAAATAAATAAATTATTATTAATAATAATAAAGAAATGAAAGCAAAGGAAGAAAATTATGAAAAGACAATTAACAGTTTAGCAAAAGAGGCACATAAAAATACTGAAGAAAATAACACCTTAAAAAAGAATTGGCCAAATGGAAAAAGAGGTACAAAAATTCACTGATGAAAGCTATATCTTAAAAAATAGAAGTAGCTAAATGGAAAACAACATGCAAAAGGTCAAGGAAGAAAATAATCTCCAAAATTAGAATTAGCCAAGTTGAAGCTAATGACTCAAGGAGACATCAATTAAAAAAGGTCAAAAGAATGAAAAATAGAATATTTGAAATATCTCATCAGCAAAACAACTGAAATGGAAAATAAATGGTAGATAGATAATTCAAGAATTATTGGACTACCTAAATGCCTCAATGAAAGAAAAGAGTCTAGGCTTCCTTTTTTCCCCAAGAAACTATCGAGGAAAAATACTCCAACATCCTAGAAACAGAGGGTAATATAGAAAGTGAAAGAATCCATTGATCATCACTTGAAAGAGATCTCAAAATAAAAACTCCCAGGACTGTTATAACCTAATTTCAGAGCTCTTAAGATGAGGAGAAAATTTGGTAGACAGCCAGAAGGAAATAATTCAATACTGTGTAGCACGGTCAGGATCACACAAGATTTAGCAGCTACTACCCTACAGGATCAGTTGGATGGGAATAGGATGTTCCAGAAGGCAAAGGAAGAAGGATTACAACCAAGAAAAGCCTATCAAGCAAAACTGAAATAATCCTTTACATAAAAAATAAAATTGGCAGTAATGAAATAGAGAACTTTCAAGCATTCCTGATGGAAAAACAACACAAAAACCTTATAACTGAATAGAAAGTTTGACATTCAAACACAAGATCAAAAGAAACATAAAAAGGTAAACGTGAGTGAGAAATCTTAACAGACTTAAAGTGCTAAACCATTTATAGTATTATATGGGATGATCATGATTATTACATGTAAAAATTATGTTGCCATTAGGGAATTTAGAAGAAGACTACTTAGAGAGTGGGCATGGATATGAGTCTATTATATTGGATGATCTCAAAAGAAAAAAATGGAAGGGTCAAAAAGAGGGATTCGCTGGAAGAAGGGGAATAGGAAGGGGAAGAAGGGGAGGTGGAAGTGGAAGAATGGGGGAAATTATCTCAAAGAAAAGAGGAGTGCAAGGAAAAGTTTTTACAGTGGAGGGGGAAATAGGGAGGGGAACAAACAATGTTTGAACCTCACTCTCATCTGAATTGGTTCAAAGAGAGAAATACATATGCATATATACATACATACAAACATATACATACACACTAATACACACATATACACATACATACATTCATGCATACATACAGACACACACACTCAGTTGGATATAAAAATCTGTCTTACCCAATTTACCTGACAGAGAAGTAGGAGGAGAAGGGGAAGAAAGAAAGGGGAAGGACGACAAAAAGGAAGGTGAATCAAGGGAGGCAGTAGACAAAAGTAAAATAGACTTTTGAGAAGGGGCAGGGTAAAAAGAGAGAGAAGGATAAACAAAAGAAGATACGATGGAAAGAAATATACAGTAATCATAACTGTGAATCTTAACGAGATGAACTCATCCTTAAAGAGGAAGATAGCAGAATGAATTACAAATCAGAATCCAACAATATATTGTTTACAAGAGATACACTTGACATAGAAAGACACACACGGAGTTAAAATAAGAGGCAGGAAGAAAATATGTTATGCTTCAACTGAAGTAAAAAAAAAAAACGGGATAGGAAGCATGATCTCAGACAAAGCAAAGACAAAAATGGACCTGAGTAGAGGATATAATCAGCAAAACTATGCTTTGCTAAAAGGTATCACAGACAGTAAATTAATATCACTACTGAACATAAGTGCACCAAATTGCATAGCATCCAATTTCTTGAAGGAAAAGTTAAATGAATTACAAGAGGAAATAGAAAGTAAAACTATATTAGTGGGTGACCTCAATTTATCCCTTTCATATCTAGACAAATCTACATATAAAATAAAACTGAAAGAAATTTAAGTGACAAATAGAATTTTAGAAAAGGTAGATATGTGTGAACTCTAGTGAATAGTGAATATTAAATGGGAGAAAAGGACTGTCTTTTTCTTAGCTATCTATTACAACTTCATAAAAATTACCATAAAATGCACACAAACAAATGCTGAAAATCAGAAATATTAAATGAACCTCTTTTGTACCATAATGCAATAAAAATTATATTCAACATTGGACTTTGGAATTATAGATTAAAATTAATTAGAAACTGCATATCTATCCAACAATGAGTAGGTCAAATGACAAATCATAGGAAAAACTCAATAATTTTGTTAAGGATAATAACAAAAATGAATCAGGCTATCAAAATTTGTAAAATGCAGCCAAGCAGTATTTAATGTTAAAATGCATACCTCTCAACACTTACATCAATAAAAGAGAAAGAGCAGATCCATGATTTGGGCATGCAACTAACAGAAATAGAAAAAAAAATTAAAATCCCCAATTAAACATTAAAATAAATATTATTGAAATTAAAGAAGACATTAATTAAAATTAAAATAAAAACCCTAATAAATAGTACTGGGAGCTATTTTATGAAAATAAAAAGATAAACAATGGACTAACTTCTTAAAAACAGAAATAAAACCAAATTAACAGTTTCAAAAATAAAAAGGATCAATGCACAACAAATGAGGAGGTAATTAATTTAAATATTAGGTGCTTTTTTGCCTAATTATATGCTAAAAACCCCTGATAATCCAAAGGAAATGACTGAATATTTATAAAATATAAGTTGCTCAGATAAACAAAAAATAAAATAAGATATTTAAATAACCGCCTTAGAAAACGGAATTGAATAAGCTCCTTAAGGAAGAAAAAAATAAGAAAACAAGGATCAGATTGGTTTACAAGGAAATTCTATGAAACATTCAAAGAAAGATTAATAACAATAATATTTTAACTTTGAAAATGAAAGAAGTCCTGCCAAAAATCCTCCTATGAAACAACTATAATTTTAATTCCTAAATCTTAGAGGTCTAAAACAGAGGGGGAAAAAACACAAGAAAACTATAGACCATATTTTTCCCTCATGGAATAGTGATGCAAAAATTTCAAATAAAAATTTTGGGATGAAGATTACAGCAATATATCAGAAAGATGATACAGTATGATCAAGCTGAATTTATATCAGGAATGTAGTACTGGTTTGATGTTAGGAAAGTATAAGCATAACTGACCATGTATCTATAATATAAACAACAAAAATCATGATTGTACCAATAGATGCAGAAAAAGCTTTTAACAAAATAAAATACCCATTCCTATTAAAAACACTAGAAAACAGTCTTTACATAAATAAAGGTAGATCCAGACAAATAGAGGAATATTTGCTAAAGGGTAAGTTGAGCTACTATAATAAAAGTGACAATGCTAAGTAAAATGATTTATTCAGCTCCATACCAACAGAGATTATTTTATAGAGCTTAAAAATAATTACAAAATTCACCTGAAGGAATAATATTTTGAGAATATTAAGGGCATTTATGAAAAAAGGAAGTTAGGCAGAACAGAAGTACTAGATATAAAACTATAGTACAAAGTGGTAATCATGAAAATAGTCTGGTAGTGGATAAGAAATAGATAGATTGATCAATGGAAGGCATTAATTATATAATATACAAAAGAAAATGACCACAGTAACCTAATTATGATAAATGATCCTAGATATTGGGGCAATAACTTGCTATTCAACAAAAACTGTTGTGAAGTCTGGAAAGCAGTATGGCAGAAATTAGGGACGGACTAATTTCTCCCACTTTATAACAAGATAAGATCAAAATGGATACGTTGCTTGTACATAAAGGGTGATATCACAAGTGAATTAGGGGAACATGAGAAAAAAAATACCTGACAGTTTTATGGATAAGGAAAGAGTTTATGACTAAACAAGAGATAGAGAAGAATCATCGGAGTTACAAAAGGATAATTTTTCCATGTTCCCCTAATAGATCTACTAGGTCTATACCTATGAAGAGTTTGCATAAATAAAATTAATTCTACAAAGTGAGAAGGAAAAGCAATAAATAGGGGAAAATATGTCACACTTTTCTGATAGGAGTTTCATTTCTCAAATATATATAGCCAAATTTAGAATAAAAAAGCCATTCCCTAATTGACAAATGGTCAGAGGAGATGTCCAAGTGGTTTTCAGAAGATGATAAAGCTATTAATTGTGATGTGACAATTGTTCTAAATTACTAAAAATTAGAGAAATACACAGTAAGGCAACTTTTAAGTACCACCTCACATCATTAAGTTAACATAAGAGAAAAGGAAAATACAGGTGCTATAGAGGATGTGGAGAAATAGATACAATAGGTTTCTAATTTTGGAACTGTGATCCAACCAACCTGGAGAACCATTTGGAAAAATTCCCAAAGGGCCATAAAACTGTGTGTACCCTTTGATTCAGCAATGCTACTAGTAGGCCTCTACCAAAAGAGATCACAGAAAAAGAGAAAGGACCTATGTGTATAAAAATATCCAGAGCAGCTCTTTTTTTTGTAGCAGCAATGAATTGCAAATTTTGGGGGTATCCATCACTTGGGGAATGGCTGAACAAGTTATGATATATGATTGTGATGTAATCATATTGTGCTATGAGAAATTATGAAGTAAATGGTTTCAGATCAACCTGGGAAAACTTATATGAACTGACACAAAGTGAAGTGAACAGAATTAGAACATTGTACACAGTAACAATTATATTGTAATGACCATCAAATGCAAAAGATTGAACTACTCTGACGAGTATAATTATCTAAGACAGTTCTAAAGAATTCATAATGAAAAATATATCTACCAAAAGAGAGACAACTGATAGATTTGAGTGCAGATTGAAGCATATTTTTTCTTTATTTGTTTCCTTCCTTTTTTATATCACTGGTAATGTGGAAATATGTTTTCTTTATTTCATATGTATAATGAATATCACATTTCTTGACTTTTCTATGGGTGGGGCAGGGATGGGTGGAGCAATAAAATTTGGAACTGAAAATAAAAATTAAAAAAGAGAAACACCTCATTATTTTTTCCTAATGAATTATTGTTGAAATTCTCTCTATTTTTCATTTGTGTGGTTGGATTTCTCAACCACAATGCAGGAGTTTACATTATTCTGTGCCAACTTTTACTTCATTTATTTCATTAAGGTTAGCATAATTGTTTTGAAACTTGATATTATCATTTATCATATTAGCTTCCCCTTCCAAGTTCATGTCATCTCTAACTTTCAAAACTTAAATTGAATGTTTATATCTAGCTTCATTGATAAAAATAAAACAAAACAAAAACAAACAACAAAAAATGCTTTGAATAAGAAAGGTCCAAGTTGAGAGCCCTACCAATTTATTCATCCACTTAGCTATTCTAGTGACCTTCTGGCCATGTGCAACATTTGTTTTCTTATATGAGGTAGTCACAGAATATAAGTACAGGATATAAAATCTGGTTTCTGTTGGAAAGAAAGTAAAAGACCTTGAGGAATAGCTCTATGCCTCAATCTGTTAATAAGACCTAGGTCTTAAGATATACAGGGTTTTCTAAAAGTGCTTTTTTAATTAAATTTTATTTTTAGTTCTGCATTCTCTTTCTTTCTCCTCCACCTTTTCCAACCCATAGAGAATTCAAGAAAAACAAAAATCCATTACAAATACATATAGTCATGTGAAACTGACCCATCTATTAATTTATGCCCCCCCAAAAAAAGGAAAGAAAAAGGAAGCCAAAAAGAAGAGAGGGGGGGAAGAAGATAAAAATAGAAAAGAAATTAAAAAAAAATACCAGTCTAAAGTTTGAGTGTATCAACTCTCTGCCTGGAGGTGGCTGGTGTATTTTATCAGGAGTCCTTTGGAAATATGGTTGGTTATAATTTTAGTCTGGGTTCCCAAGTATTTCAAAGTTGATTACCTTTATATAGTCTTGCTATTGTATATATTATTCTCCTTATTATGCTCATTTCACTTTCTGTTAGTTCATAAAAATTTTTGCAGGTTTTTCTGAAACTACTCCATCTATCATTTCATACAGTAAAATAGTATTCCATCATATTCATATATTTAACTACTTCAGCCATCTCCAATTGATGAGCATGTCCTCAAGTTTCAATTATTTGCCACCACAAGAAAGGCTACTATAAATATTTTTGTATATATGGATTTTCCCCTTTTTTCTTGAGCTCTTTACTGGTATAGAACTAATAATATTATTGCTGGGTCAAAGATTTTTCAGTTTAATAGTATTTTAGGTCCAAATTACTCTCCAGAATAGCTGGACTACTTCACAGATCCAACAACAGTGCATTAAATCATGTATTTTCTCAGAGCCCCTCCACATTTTTTCTCCTTTTTGTCATCTTAGCCATTTTGATAGGTTTGAGGTGGTTGTTTTAATTTCATTTTCTCTAATTATTAGTGATTTAGAGCATTTTTATGTCTGTTGGCAACTTGGATTGCTTCTCCTGAGAAATGTCTATTCATATCTTTTGACTATAAATTGGGGAATATGAACACCAATATCAGCATTTAGCAAAATATGATTAGTAAATACACTATGGTAAGGGTCTTATCTGTCTCAAAAATTCATTCTAATAAGGAACAAACAGCATTTTGCTCAGCTGTGTTCAGTGTATGTTCATTGTGCTACTGTCATCTTAATGTTGTATATTAGTCATAAAATACCTACTTGGCTATTTAACATATTTTATCCATCTTTTTCATGTTTTATCTCTTGAATTGGCTGCAATGAAAATAGATACTTGAACACTTTTAAAAAGTAGTCACACACAGAGACTCTTTTGAGGGCTAAATTTCCCTTATGCCATTGAAATGTTTGATAATATTAATATGTCCCTGTTTACTATCCTTTTATCATATATGATGCCTTTCCTTTCTCTCAAATGAGTCAGTTACAACACTCTATCTTGTATAGAACTTAGGGAAGTTTAGCACAACTGCTATTATTAAGATTTTGAATCTTTATTGTTGCCTTCCATCATCATTTTACATCCTGTTTTTGAATCCCCTATTAAATTAAAAGTTCTGTAAGAGTATCTTATAATTCTTTAAGCTCTTTCACTGCCTGACATATATTTAATGTCCAATGTGGTTTTTGATGATTTAATTGGTTGGTGAAAAAATTCCAACACGCAATCAGCCAGTAAACAAGAAGCATTTATTAAGCACCTACCATATGCCAGGTGCTGTGCTAATTGCTAAAGCTACATGAAAATAGTCCCAGCTGTCAAGGAGCTCACAGTATAATGGCAGAAAACAATTGTGCTTTTTTGCCCAGATTAACTTGATGATTCAGTCAAAGGTGAGACAAAAGGGAGAGTGAATTGGTTATGTTCCTTATTTTATTTCAGAAAGATGGATAGGCCTTATCATTTGCCATGCATCTATAAACTAAGGACCCTTTAATATGGAAACCTACCTTGTTCCTAAATTCTAAGGACCACTTAATTTTTCCATTTATCTTGTAGCCAATTCCTTTTATATGAGTTGTTATCTACCAAAGATATCATTTGCCAATTTGTATTATAATTTTGCTAGGGAATAAATATCTGTTTAATTTTGTCAGTGATTTCTGGAATTCATTCTTCTGCTTCTCGATATTCAGAAAAACAGAAGGCATGAAATTGTCTATCCTATTTAGAATGAAGTATTTAAGTATGGAGAATATCTTTCTTTTCTATTTATATCCCCAAGTTTAGTTTAGTAGACATTATTTTTCCTATTCATTCATATTTCAGATTGTGTAAAGAAAATTTTCTAGTTAGCATGATTTTAATGAGAACAGGGCTGCCTGAATAGGATGAAGAAGCTTTTCTTTATTTCTTAAAGAAATTTTACCATTCTATTTTATAGTCCATCCCCAAAATTTCCCTGAGCAAACTTTGACATTGTGGGAGAAAGGTCAGTAGGATGGAGAAAGAATAGACTAGATCGATAGTTTCAAAAAGGCATTGAAAAATATGATGAATAGGTGAGTGGTTTCCATTAAGTTTATGGCTCTTGAATTAAATATCAGGAAATAACCTTTATGCCCCATTTTCTTCCACATTTGAAAGGAAAGAAAAGATATCATATATGTTTCAGGTGACATTAGTAACTAAGGCAATAGAAATAATCCTTTTTTTTTCTTTGTTAGTATCTACTGTTCAGTAGGGTTGATTTTTAAACTGGGATCAGATATTCAACATATTTTGTTTAAAAATCCTTTACAATTATCTGTACTTGATGTATTAATTGCTATATTCTTCCACATCCTTCACATTCAAGAGCTCATAAAATGAAAAAAAAATGTAAGTCCTTTATAAACAAGATATGATTGTGAGTAGGTGTAAGAATGAGTACTCTTCAATCTAGAGAGAAGAGGTTGTTCAATATCAAAATCACTTTGCAATCAGAGTGAACTTTTACATTAGTTAGTAAAGGCACTATGAATCAATGGGGGTGTGGAGGTATGGTGTGGTGTATTGGAACATCACCAGCACCAAGATTAACAACCTGCTCATGGTCTTACTTAAAATGGGCTAATCATATTAAAAATCCTCTTAGAGAGTATGACATAACTGAAGTAAGAATTCTGGTTTTTAATTTCCATTTTCTAATCCTTTTTGTTTCTCAATTATTTTAAAGGAGCCATTGGGGTATACAGGAAAGAAAACTGTACTGGGTTACTGGAGACTTGGGTTCTAGGCTTCAATCTTTCAGTAATTGGTTATGTCACCTTTGGTTAGTCATTTCACGTATCTGGACCACATTTCTTAATCTATAAACATCAATGATATTAAATGACCTCTAATGTTCCATTCAGCTGTAAAATCTGAGTTATGTAATGAAAGAATATCTGTCATACTAGCTGAAGAGGGGATCCAAATTAGAGAGTTGAAAGGATCAAGAGTTTTTCAAAAAATGTAAAGTGGAATAACAATTATGTTGTCACTCTTCTAGAAGACAAAATTAATTTGAAATGAATTTGGAGTTAAAAATATAGGGGTTACTAAATCTCAAAACCAACCCAGAAAAGTGCATTTTCTATGTTGGTCTTTTAAACAAGAAAGGCAAAATGTTTTCCAATAGTCAGGACAGAATTAGAAATAAAACCGAATTGTATTCTCATTGGCCTTATATATCTCTTGAACTTTTATACATACATGGATATACACACATATGTGTATGTTAGTGTGTGTGTATATATATATATATACATATATACAGACACACGTGTACACACATATATATATACACACATGTATATATATATATATGTGTGTGTGTGTATATAGGTGTATATATAATTTATCATAATTCATCATAATTACAAATTCTAAGGATTGAAAAGTTCCTGAATAGTTCATCTAATCCACCCCACTAAACTCCAATCATGACTGAACATAAATAATTGCCACGTAATCACTTAAGACCTCCAGCAAAGGAGATTTCCAAATTCCCCCAGTAATCTGGTACAGTGCTTAACAGCTCTGACTGTCAGAAAGTTCTCCCTTATATATCATTTAAATCCCTTCTGTTTGGGTCTGAGCCCAGCTTTTTTTCCCCTTCCCCTTCTGTCTTCTGAGATGGAGAACAGCTGTTCACCATCCTCTATATAATAACTTTTCATATCTTTGAAGACAAGGACAAAGTCAACTCTCAGCCTGTACTTCTCCAGGATAAATAATCTCAGTTACTTTAACCTTTTCGAAAAGGCCTGGTTTTCCAAACCTTTAATCATTTTTGTGACTCTCCTGTGAAACAAGCTCTAGTTTTTCTTCCCTTTTAAATTTTTTTTTGAGTCTTGAAGGCAAGGGAGATTATCATCCCAGTCAGTGTGTGATGAGTGCCTAAAATAATAGAAGTATTTCTGCCTCTGACAGTCTGTAGTTGTCTTCATGTATGGGAATTTTTGCCTGCATTTCCAAACTCACTTGCTATTTATGACCATCTTATTATATAGTATAATTCTCTCTTCCCCTCCTTCCTTTATTTCTTCTCATTTGTGCCTCACTTTTTCTTCTATACTCACAAAGAACCTAAGACAAAGAAATAATTCTAAAATAATTGAGAAGGAACAGCTGCTTATTACTACATTTTAAAAAAAATCATTGTTGAAAACAATGCTAGGAACGAATGCTGTCCCTATCCACTCACATCCCTTTCCACATGGGCAAAGGGGAAAAAAGAAAACAAAACAAAGCTTCCAAAAGTGCAAAATGTTTGTCTTATAAAGGAAATTTCTGCTTCCCCAACTTCCCTCTATGTCTTAGGCTAGTGTTTCTCAATCCAATTTGTCTAAGCAATACCTAAGAAGTAGGAATGCACTGAAGAATCCATAATTTCTAGTCAAGAGGATCTAAGAATACGTACTTACCTACAGGATAAAGGAGGGAGAAAATTCAGGAAAATTTCAGGGTAAAATGTTGAAAATTTCCAAGTGACATGGCTATTTTGATAATACTTAGTTTCATATTTTAGTAAAAAATAAATGATGAGTTTCACAATTTTCTCATATCCTTTCCCTTTACCCACTTTAATTTTCACAAATGTAAAATGTGAGACTTTACATTCATCCCTACGATACTTTATCTCGTGAGATTTACTTCAATATTTGAGGTTGTAAAGGTGTTTTGTAAATTCTGATTCTATTATACCATTTGTTAGTCATCTCTTCCATCATTTTGTAATCTATAAATTTGAGGAGAGTGCAATCTATTCTTTTAGCAAAATCACTGATAAAAATATTAAGCAGTTATAATGATCAACATTTGTTTGAACAATAAATATAGGAATGCACCTACTTCACTTCTTTTGCAGAGGTAGGGAACTATATGTATTGAATACTGTATATAAATTGCCTGAGGTGTTGGTTAGTTTTGCTCAACTCATTTTTTCTTTCTTTTTAATTTTTTTTTGTATTAACATATGTTTCACTGAGTACTGTCACAGAGATCAATAGTGTATCTTTCAGATACATTATTAATTTATATTTTATTTATCCATTTTTATTTATCTTTAAATGATCTCAATGCATCTTTAAGAGCCAAAGGAATATTTCTAAAAATGATTGCATAATAAACTTTTATATTTTTTGCAATGAAGGTTTTCTTCTTATGAAATCGGAGTACGGAATTTTATCATTCATCTAAGGAGAAATGAGATAAACTATTGATAAGCTAGAAAGAAAGAATTTTTTTGAATACTGCTTTAACTGTAAAAGAAGAAAAATATAATAAAGACCAATGTATGAAAAAACTGTAAAGAATTAACATACATAGTGTATTCTGAAGAGACTCTTTAATGTGATGACCAAAGGAGAACCAAAGAGACTGACTTAAGTTAGTTTTGAGAGAGTTTATGTAATTCTAATCTTGAGGAAAAATGTGAAGAGGATTCTTGAGAGACTTTAATCAGTATCTGATGCTAACTGAATGGTGAAATTGTGTTTTCCGAAGTGAGGAGAAGCCATCTACTATTCCATTATGGGCTTGAGGTGACTCTGGTTATGAACTTTCCCATGTCCAAACTATTATAAAATTATTTGTGTTTTTGTTTTCTATTGCTTATATTTACTAACAATGTGTATATTAAGTAACTTAAATATTTACTTAATCATAGAAAATTAAAGGATTTAATATAGAGAGAAATACAAACAACTATTATTTCAAAAGGCAGTTTTGTCAGTTTATCAATAAATATTTTATGAAGGGGGTAGAGGTTCAAGCCATGTAATAAATTCATGAGAGATAAGTTTCAATTTTATTAATTAGAAAGAAATCATCAGTAAGATGCCAGAGTAGCTAGAAGTATATTAGATATTCTCCCACAAAATACTTCAACAAGGATCTAAAAAAAATGCACCGAACCAAGTCATGACCTGGAAAGTCAAAAAACAAAAGAATCACAGTGGGGCATTTTCCAACCCATTTCAGCATTGGGATACAAACAAAAAGGTTTGTTCACAGAGTTTGTGGACACTATGTAGCCAGGAGCATGACACAAGGAGTATTCCAGTAGTTAGCAAGTGAGAGAGGATCAAGGCTTTGTTCAAGGACCAGAAGAAGATCCATACTAGGGCACTGTAATTTATACAGGGAGTGAAAAGAGGTGCCAACCAAGAGCTCTATCACTCATGACTCAATTCTGAGTCATGGATCCAGAGCTAAATGAGGAGGAAAATCTTCTGAGGACTGGTGTTCTTGTATAAGGAAACATCTCATGTCCTAGGCTATGTATTGAGTGGAGAACAATTTCAGAAGCAAGCAGCAGCTGTGCAGCTGTGAACCCAGGAGTGAAGACTAGTCCAAACTTCAGCTACTAGCCTAAGCTACAGCCTGCAATAGAATTTTCAGGGCAATAATTCCAGAACAAAGGAGAACCTACAGTTCTGACATTAGGAATCTACTGAGCTTCCCAGTTAGATGAAAATGATCAAATTCAGCTGCTGTCTCCTAGGTCTTCCTACTAGGGGCAGGCCCACAGGATTGTTGCTCACACTCAAACTTGGGCCAAGAACTTAGAAAAAGGTGGAAAATGCTCAGACTTTGCCACACATCAGACCATTTAATGGCCATTGAAGATATACAGGTCTCTAACCTGATTTGTCCCTAACCTCCTGGAATAATGCATCATTCAATACCCTGCCCCTACTAAAAACAAAAACAAAATCAAAAACAAAAAAAAAATAGTGAAATGATTGAAGAGAATGAAGGATCATCCTAGACATTCCCATTAAACTGCACAAAATTCAGCCCAAACATAGAATACAAAGTCAAGTTTAAATTTGGAAGAATGTGCTAGCAAACAAAGAAACAAAAAGAATCCCACAATAAAGAACAATTTTGATCATGGAGAAGCCCAAGTCACAAACTCAGAGAAGAGAATGACTCTAAAAAATCTACAGGTAAAACTTTCAAGCACAATACAACATGGGCTTAAGTACAACACGAATTCCTTCAGGAAATGAAACAAGTTTTTTTTTTTCTTTAATAATCCAAAAATGATTTAAAAAACAAAATGAGAGCAGTAAAAGGAAAAAGTCAGAAAATAAGTGAAAGCTATGGAAGAAAGATTTGGAAGGAGAATTTTAAAAAGGTGTTCCATAGGATACCTAAAATATTATTTTTAATTTTTATTTATTTTTAAATTAAACAATGTTAGGTATCCCATGGGGGAAAAACAACTGATCTTGAAAACAGATCAAAGAGAGGTAATTTAAAAATCATTGGACTATCTGAAAGCCATGATCAAAAAGAGAATGCATACAACATATTTCAAGAAAATATAAAAGAAAACTGTCCAGATCTTTTAGAAACAGGAGACAAAGTAAAAGTAAATATATATATTTCAGTCAGCTTCCAAAACTCCAAAATGAAAACTTCCAGAAACATCATAACCTAAATCCAGAAGAAAAACTTCAGTAATCAGGGAGAAAGAAAGAATTCAAATCCTGAAGAACCACAATAGGATCATAAATGATTTAGAAGTCAACATGAGACAATAAATTAAAAAAAAAACTAAATAAAATATAAAATAAGTACAATTAAAATTTAATTAAAAAATTAACAATATGATACCAAAGGAGGCTCATGCCACCTTCAAATTGTTTCCACCAAACAACCCAGTCAACCAACGTTCATGAGGGGTGAAATCAGAAAAATGAGGGTCTGGGTATAGGCTTATAATTATGAGCTGAAAAGAGGGTGCCATGTTGTGTGGATGGGTGTAACATCGTAGATGTCACAATGAAGATGGGGTTGAGATGCTAGGTACAGGCACAATGGGAGGCAGAGTAGACCTAGAGCTTGCTATATGATAATCCAAGAAAAAGGAACCTTAGCCAGAGAACAAAGAATAATGTAGCCAACGATACTGAGTATAATACCATAGGGTGAACAGGAACATTTGAAGAACAAGAGAACTTGTGAGCAGTTTTAATGTAATAATAATTTAAAAAAACTCAAAAACTAGAATTGAGTAGAAAATGTGAAATACAGACACAGAATTCAATAACAGTATATAAAAGCAAACACGAGTGAACAAACATATGAAACTAATTAAGAATAAACTCATCATTTTCTAATATTTTCTATGTATCCCTAAGAACTCGATAAATATCAGAGTATCAGGAATCCCAGAGAGAGTCTAATTATACAGAGGGCCTCCTATAAATGGTTCAGTATTTTAATTTTTTTAAATTATAAAGGTATTTTTATTTTTAGTCTAGAACACTCAGTTTCACAAATTTTTGGGTTCCTAATTTTCTTTCCCTCCCGCTCCTCCCTCCTTCCCCCCAAGACTTCATGTAATCCAATGCAGGTTCTACATATACCATCAAATTGAACTTATTTACATAATAGTCCAGTTGTAAAGAAGAATTATAACCAATGGAATGAATCATGAGAAAGAAGAAATGAAACTAAAAAAAGAAGGAAAAAAAAGAGAGCAAATAGTTTGCCTCAATCTACATTCAGACTACATAATTCTTTCTCTGGATGTGCACAGCTTTTTCCATCATGAACATTTTGGATCTGTCTTTGAATCTTGCATGGATGAGAGGAGCCCAGTCTATCAAAGTTAGTCCTTATAAATACTGTGTTTCTGTAATTGTGTATAATGATCTCTTGGTTCTGCTCCCCTCACTCAGCATCAGTTCATATAAGTCTTTCGAGGTTATAATGAAGTCTATCTGCTCCTCGTTTCTTTCAGCACATTACATTCATTATCATACATCCATTACATTCATATACCACAATTTGTTTAGCCATTCCCCAATTAATGGCCATCCTCTTGATTTCCAATTCTTTGCCATCACAAAAAAGAGCTGCTATAAATATTTTTGTACATATTGGTTCATTTCCCACTTGTATGATCTCTTTGGGATACAGCCCTAGAACTGGTATTCCTGGGTCAAAGGGTATTCACATTTTTATAGCCCTTTGGGCATAATTCCAAATTGCTCTCCAGAACAGTTGGATCAGTTCACAACTCCACCAACAATGTAACAATGTTCCAATTTTCCCACATCCTCTCCAGCATTTATCATTTTCCTGTTTTGTCATGATAACCAATCTGACAGGAGAGATGTGGTACTAAGAGTTATTTTGATTCGCATTTTTCTAACTAATAGTGATTTAGAGCAGGGCTGTCCCAGCTATATAGGTTTTTATTGAAACAACAGACAACATAGTTTGATTTGCCATTTTAGTGAGATGCTTCGTGCCCTGTAATGTGCTCCACTTTTACCTTAGTAGCTCAGCTTTATTTAGTAAAAAAAATTTATGTAAATTTCTATGCTTGTAGGCTGGGTACATAAATCCCACTGTGGGCCACATGCTGCCTGGGCAGGGTTTGGGGGTGGGGGGGGGGGTGGGGAGGGGTGGTCACATTTTATACAGCCTTGATTTAGAGCATTATTTTCATATGACTATAGATATCTTTAATTTCTTCCTCTGAAAACTGCCTGTTCATATCCTTTGACCATTTCTCATTTGGGGAATGACTTATATTCCTATAAATTTGGCTCAGTTCCCTGTATATTTTAGATACAAGGCCTTTGTCAGAGACACTGGTTGTAAAAATTCTTTCCCAATTTTCTGCTTCCCTCCAATCTTTGTTGCATTATCTTTGTTTGTACAGAAAATTTTCAGTTTAACATAATCAGAATTATCCATTTTGCTCTTAGTTCGGGGAAAAAGCCAGCACCCTCAACTTCAGAGCAAATACGAACAAATTACAGGCATCAACAGATAGACCTCGTCTGATTCAAATCTCAATGTGTAGTTACCAGAGTTTAACAAAGTCTGAATTTATAGGCTGGGTTTATAGGCTGGAGGGCTCTTAACTACAGCTGCCCAGAGTCTCCACATCAGCACACTGCCAAGAGTGAGAGCCCTTAGCAAATAGCTCTGTTCTCTCTTTTTATGCACTCCTTAGCCATCTTTAAATGTCATCTGAGTTATCAGAACTTAAGCTCTTACTATTGGCTCTGGTCCTAGCAACTGCCCTTAGGACCCTGGGGGCTTCACGCCCACATGGGCTTAGCACCTAGTAGCTAGGGGTTTTGGGCCTACTTGGGAGCAAAGGTATAATCAGACCTCCCTTCATTGGCCCCACCTGGAGGCCCACCTTAGTTACCAATGCAGTCTGTCAGCTTACCTGCTTCTGAGCTGGGGTCCTAGTGGTGGTGTTTTTCTGCATTTCCCTAGGGGATACACTGAAGCTCATAGGGGTCAAGTCACTAGATGATGCCTGCCCACAATGGACTGTGCTGGAGTATGTAAAGGACTGGCTATTGGAATATGCCTGCCCACCTGGGGCCTGCACAGCTGGAGCACAGGGAGATCCAATCACTGGAGGATGTCTGCTTACTTGGAGCTGCACAGAAGCACATGGAGGCCAGCCCCTAGAGGACACCTGCTACTAGGAGCTGCTCTGGAACATGGAGAGGTCTGGCAGCTGGAGGATGCCTGCCCTCCTGGGGCTACCCTGGTGCACATGTTAGTTCTCCAAGCTGGAGTCTGCTGGTTCCCCTCTCTATGCTAAGGCAAATGGGGGGCAGGGTCCTAGTGTTGGCTTTTACTTCCTCCATTACCCTGGGGCTCAGGATCTCCACCTAGTTTGCTGAGGTAAGGCTTGTTGCTGATTTGCTGAGATGCTTCACATCCTGTAATGTGCTCCACTTTTACCTTAGTGAGATGGACCTTTCTTGGCCATCCTTCAAGTTTAAGGAGCTGGAAGACTGCCCCATTCTATCTTTAGGCTGGCTCTGCTCTTCTACAGTTTTCCTGGGATGCTATTTTTTTTCTTTTTTCTTCAGAGATCAACAGGGGACATTTACTGCATACTCTACCTGTAACAATAATGTTCCTAGCAGCTGTTGTGGAGGTGAAAGACCAACAACAAAACCAACAACAGAAGGGTTGCTAGCACAGGTCCTTTGATCTGCTTTTCTAAGGAAGGCAACTTTAAGGGGTTAACAATTTTACTTTAATAAAACATACATATACCATTCACTTAGTTCAGGGGGAAAAGCCAGCACCCTGAACTTCAGAGCAAATACAAACAGAAATTACAAACAGATCAACAGACAGGCTTTTATCTATTTGACCAAATCACAATACATACATAGAAACCAGAGAGAAGCACCAACATCTGGATTTGCAAAGTGGGGGGGGGGGAGTGCTGCTTCAGTGGCTACCCAGAGTCTTGTCACCCACACTCTTTCAATGCATGTGCCCCCAAAACAAAACATTAACCTCAGTTCTTGTACACATATCTCAGAGCCCTCAGTGCTGAGAATCAGTCAAACAAAAGACAAAAGGGTCCCACTTTACCTGTCCTATTCAAACAAAGGCAAGACTCATTAAAGGTACTTGATGTCCTTAGCATTGAGAATAGCAAAAAAGTACCACCTTAATTACCATAACACTGTCTCCTTGGCTCCCAGAAGTCTCTGCGATTTTAAATGAAAATATAAAGAAATACTGATTATGAGAATGAATTTTTGTCCTTCAATTTTGGTGAAATTTATTATGTATTTTTTTTGATTTTTTTTCTAAGGTTCTCCAAGTAGGCTATCATTTTATCTTAAAAATATCCAAATTATCTCAAAAAATCATTTTCTTTCTTTTTTTGTTTCTTATTCTAAGCTATTCCCTCCATTTGTTTTTTTTTTTTGTATTCATATGATAACTACCAATTTTAACACTACTAAATAATAATGGTGGAAATGAAGCAGGAAAGCTATGGCCAAGTAGTTGAATGCTGGCTACTAGACACAAAAAGGAATATAATTTTCTTTTGTTTTATCCCAAAGGACATAATAGGATCAATGTATAATGAGCAGATATGTTATATTAAATTAATAACTTCCTAAAAACTAGAAAAATTCAAGTGCAATACATTGGTTTAATTTTCTTAAGCAGATTGTAAACCCTTAAGCGGCAAATTCTGTGATGAATAAATCTTATACTTCTGTTACACCCTCTTCACCACTCATCTCCAATTCAGTAATTCAGTGCTTTGCATGCAAGAGTTCACTGCATTCTTACCTAGTAAAAAACACAGAAAGTTAGGTGATTTTCCAGAGCTTAAATTATATGTCTTCGAAGTATTGTTATGCATATTTTGCAGGATTGAAAAGATTTCCCAAATTTTGATTATTATTTGGAGTCAAACACACACACATATCTGTACAACACAACATGCAAACACATATCAGAACTTTCCTCTACCCATTAGATACCCAATTCCTTTCAAATAAGGTAGTTGAAAGTGATTTCTCTTTCTGAACCTCACAGCATGGTCACATATATTTTTGAACAGTCACTTTTGATCTGTATTCTGTACAATGTACCTTGTAGCTTTTTAACTTTCAATTCTAGATATTTTTATTTTATGAATAATTTCTGTTATTAAATGTTTGGACATTTTAAGAGTAAGGGAATGGGTTTTTATTTTAGGGAGGAATGACAGTAGTTTAATTATACCTTTATCTAATTTTATCATACTGTTAGATAAACATGATAGAACTTTTAATGACACTTTTCACTTAAGAGACTTAGGTGGTCCTCATATTCTATTATTCAAATGTAGAAATAATGTATAAAGTTAGTCAAGGTCATGCATTTGCTATTGAATAGTTCTTGTACCCCAGTTTTCTAGAATCATAGACTCTCAATGTTGTAAGAATCCTTTGAGGTCATTGATTCCAAACTCAATGGGAAGCTCAAACCTTTGAATCAGTGCCAAGTAATTAGCCAGATTTGTTTCAATACTTCCCATAGTGAAAATTTCATGAATTCAGGAGGAAAATCATTCTATTTTTGGACAACTCTAATTGTTATAAATATGTTCCCTTTTTATATTGAATTGAAACCTGCCTTCCCCTTCTGGCCCAGCTTCTGACTCTTGACTTCAGCAACACTCCTCAACTGAATTTTTACCTAGGAATTTTCCCAAGAGCCTAAGGCATTCTTATCTTGGAACAACCCTCTACCCTTCTTAGCCCCCTTGTGGGTGAGTTCCTTCCAGAGCCCTAATTTTAGAAAGGGTGTAAGCCAACCACCTTTCATTCACCTCCAGGTTTTGCATCTGACTTTGGACTTTGCCACTAGTCAGTTAGTCATTAAACATTTATTAAGCACTTACTATATACCTGGCACTGTGCTGAACACTGGGGATACAAAAATGAGCTTCAAGAAGCTCCCAATCTAATGAGAGAGATAAGTAAACAAATATGTACAAATAAAAATGCATGATAAATAATAACTAATAGAAAAGGCACTAGGATTAAGATGATTTGAGAAAGTCTTCTTGTAGAAGATGGGAATTTAATTCGCTCCTAAAGTAAGCCATGGAAGCAATAAGTGGAGATGAAGGAAATTATTCCAGGCATGAATGGAGTGTCTTATTCAGGGAAAAACAAGGGGAACAGTGTCACTGGATTAAAGATTACATGATGGATAAGAAGATATAAGAGGATTGTAAAGGTAGGAGGGCATTAGGTTATGAGGGGGCTTTTACCACCAAATAAAGGACTTTATATTTTGATCCTGGAGGCAATAGGGAGTCACTGGAGTTTATTGTGTGTAGGGGTGGAAGTGGTGACATGGTCAGACTTGCATCTTAGAAAAATCACTTTGATGGCTGTATGGAGGCTAGATTACAGTGGGAAATGACATTGTGTAAATACTCTTTTTTATAGGTACAATTTTTTCATATTTCCTTCCCTCATTAGAATGTAAACTTTTTGAGCAGAAGGACTGTCTGTGTTTTGCTTGTATTTATATCCCCAAGGCTTAGCCTAGTGCCTGGTACATAGCCAGTACTTAACTGAATGTTGCCTTACTTTGCCTCCCCATAACTTCCACTCTCTGGTCCTCATACTCTTCTTGGAGTAAATCAGAATGACTGAATCTTCTATCAAATGAGATCTTTTCAGAAAAAAAAAATGTACCCTCTCCATCTCTTCTTCAATTCTCTCTTTTTTTCAGACTAAAATTGCCAGCACGTTGGGCAAGTGACATCTGACAGAATGCAAAGGAATTCTGTTGGTTGGTTGCCAGTAAAGATGTTTGGCAAAGTGAATTTGTAACCAGAAGGCTCATAATAAAACATTGTATGCCTTCCATTTTTCTCCCTACGATGTTTAGAGGATCTATGCTATTATATCACTGTATGATCTTTTTTAATTGGGGAACTTAGAGGAGAAACAAAAGCTGAATTTTCAAAATGGAGAGAACTGAAGTTGAACTTGTTTATGTAGGTCACTTGTATTTCCCAACTTGTGGGACTTTTGTATTTTTTTTCACAGCTCAAATACCATTGCTGAAATTTTCTCTTGTGATGTGCTTATATGTTTGTCTCAGCTCCAAGTACTTGCCAGAATCAAAAGCTCATGTCTGTCACCTTCTAAATCCAGTCAAAATGAACACTTCAGAAATGGATCTTAAGTCTCAGGCATTTATAATCCACATACCCCCTCTGAGCTGCTACTTATTGCCCCTCCGCCCTTATGCACTGTTATATGACTTAGTGGGAGATAAAATCAACTTTGGGTTGTGGTGTACATACCTTCGTTTCATAAGCTTAGAGCTGGAAGAGATTTTAGAAGTTATTTAGTTCAACCCCTTTGGTTTATCAGTGAAGAAATTGAGGCCCATAAAATTTAAGTAAATCCATATGCAGTCAAATAGTAAGTGATTTAGCCAGGATTTGAATACAGGTTCTTTGAAGATAATTGGGTAGCATCCTGGACTTAGAAAAATGGATTCAAATTCTAGTTCTGCCAATTACTTCTTATATAAATTTGGGTAAGTTATTTCACCTTTCTCTGCCTTAATTTATTATCTGTAAAGAGAATGACTGAATACAGTAAGAATCATTTATTAAACATTTGCTATGTGCTAAGCACTGGGCTAAATACTAAGGATACAGATATAAAAAATAAGAAAGATCTTCAAGTAGTTTACATTCTAAGAAAGGGAGATAAAACATATATGGATTGGTGGCTAAGCAAGAGATGTTTCTAGGATGGTGAGCAGAACCACAGGACAAACAAGTGATGCTTCCTTTCCAAAAACAATTGCAATATTGATTTGATGATTACTCCCAAACAAAGAATTGGAGGCAGAAGGGAAGGGGTCTGTGTGCACACATGCTGACATGATAGGTAGGTGGCATGGTCAGACAACTGGGACTGGGTAGTTGCAGTGAACCCTCACTGATTAGCAGGACATGAGAGTGTGATCAAGAGAAGCAGTAGAAGAGAGTAAGTATTTCTTTTCTACTATGTGCCAGGCACTATGTTTAGTACTTTAATAGATATTTCATTTGAGACAGGATATTTCAATAGGAAGGGTAAAGCAGTAAAATTAGATATCCTAGTGTCATTACAAGAAGATAGTGTGAAAGACTTGCATTAAATCACCTCTATTGTCTCTTACAGCTCTGATTCTGTGAGTACAATAATTTAAATCTTGGACTCTTTCTAATGTACCAGGCTAGACCTGCAAAAAGTTTTAGTAGGAAGCCTACTGTTTCCACCAAAGCAGGCCAGAGTCATTTTGTCTTCCCATTTTATGGATATTGTGGAAATGATATAAGAATTTTTCCAGTACTCTGCATTAATGGTAAATAACTAAGACATTTGCAAGGAGAGAATAAAAGGTAATTTATATGTCCAATTATATCAGAAGCTAGAATGAGAGCATTCTCAGCAGTTTGTATGTTCACTGCCAAAGTTGGTGAGTCAGAATTGTGGGTCCAAACCTCAACCAGCGTTATATTTATGGATACATCGCTGGGACTTAACAGTGACTTATTTGGAAAAGAGGGTGGCAATTGCAAAACCTGAATCTCAAAGTATATTTTCAGAAATCACATGTACCTAGACATTAGGCAAAGATTCTGGCAGAAGGTAAAGACTTAGATAAATGCAAAATGTTCTTAAAGGCAAATAATGTTTTCAACTTCATGGGCAACAGGAAAATTTGAAAAGTCATTCTCCTAGCTTCTATTCTATGCCAATATTTTCAGATTTTAGGAAAAAATAACAAAATGCAAAATGACAGAAGTATCCCATTCTTATTTTTCATATAAAGATGTGAACTTTGTGTTTTTTTATGTTTTTAATTTAAACTAACAAGTCTGGGGAAAATTCATCTAACTCTTACTGTAGTAGCTCTTGTATTGCAAATAAGGACATTTCACTTTCCATTTCTCCACTTGAATCAGTGAATAATCAAAAATAAATTACTCTTTCAAAATGAAGTTGGAAAGAAATTGTCCCTTGGTGAGCAAAGGAACGTCAGCATGTTTACAAGTATCTATGTGTCCACTAGGAAAAACAGTGGGCTCTCTTCCACACTTTTCATTCATGTATGAATTGTACCTTAAGAAGAAAAGGTTATTTATGTTCAAGTTAGTTCTTGGAAGAAACTTTCTTGCAAATGAGAACCACACAATGGGGTCCACTGGATTTTGCAGTCACATGTTATGTGTGAAGCTGCTTGGCATTGTAATAGGTGCCACTCATACTTTCACAGATTTAGGGGAAAAGTAATATGATGATACTGTCAAAAAATAAGACATTAGATCATCCTATTTCCAGGGATGCCAGAACTTGAGTTTTGAAAACTCCTTCCAGAGAGTTCTTTCTAATTTAAGCTATCTGTTCATTGAAGGATTTAGTATTCAGTAAATGTCAGGGATATATGCTTGGGAGACAGGGGCAACTATGATTTTCAAATACATTTTTAAAAATCATGAGAAAAGACATCTACTGAACCTATTGACAAATTAGTAAAATCACAGTAAAATTCTTTTAAATAATTTGTTAGAGCTAATACCTGAGCTAATAATTTCTGTGCCCTGGAATAGTTGCAGTGGTGGAGAATTGTTGCTGTTATTGTTTGTCCTTTTTTTAACATAACTTTATTTATTTTCAGTTTTCAACATTTACTTCCACAAGATTCTGAATTCCAAATTTTCTCCCCATCTCTCCCATCCCCCCCCATCACAGGGCAGCATGCATTTGGATTACTCCTTCCTCCAGTCTGCCCTCCCTTCTATTACCCTCCCACCCCCTTTCCTTATCCCCTTACCTTCTATTTTCCTGTAGGGCAAGGTAGATTTTTAAACTCCATTACCTGTATACCCTATTTCCCAGTTGCATGTAAAAACAATTTTCAACATTCGTTTTTAAAGCCTTGAGTCCCACATTCTCTCCCTTCCTTCCTTCCCATCCACCCTCATTGAGAAAGTAAGCAATTCAATATAGGTTATGCATGTGTAGTCATGCAAAACACTTCCATAAGTCATGTTGCAAAAGACTAATTATATTACTCTCTATCCTGCCCCACCCTCCATTTATTCTATTTTCTCCTTTGACCTATCCCTCCATAAAAGTGTTTGCTTCTGATTGCCCTGTCCCCCAATCTGCCATCCCTTCTATTATCTCCCCTCTCTTGCTCCCTTCCCCCATGCTTTGCTGTAGGGTAGGATAGATTTCTATACCCAACTGAGTGTGTATGTTATTGCCTCCTTAAGCAAAATCCAATGAGAGGAAGACTCTCACCCTCTCACCTCCTCCCTCTTCCCCGCCATTGTAAAAGCTCTTTCTTGCCTCTTTTATGTGAGATGATTTACTACATTCTACCTTTCCCTTTCTCTTTCTCCCAGTACATTTCTCTCAACACTTAATTTTATTTTTTAGGTATCATCCCTTCATTTTCAGCTCACCCTGTGCCCTCTGTCTACATATATGCACACACACATATATGTACACTCATATATCCATATATACACATATACATACATACATATACACTTACATATCTACATACAAATACACATATATACACATACATACATGCAAGTATACACACATATATGTATTCTCTCCAACTACGCTCATACTGAGAAACATCTCTTGAGTTACAAATATCATCTTTCCATGTAGGAATGTAAATACTTCAGCATTAATAATTCCCTAATGGCTTCTCTTTCCTGTTTATTTTTTCATGGTTCTCTTGATTCTTGTATATAAAAATCAAATTGTCGGGGCGGAGCCAAGATGGTGGCTGGTAAGCACGGAATAGAGTGAGCTCCGTACCCGAGTCCCTCCAAAAACCTATAAAAATGGCTCTGAACCAGTTCTAGAACGGCAGAACCCACAGAACAGCGGAGGGAGGCAGGGCTCCAGCCCAGGACAGCCCGGATGGTCTCTGGGTGGGCTCTATTCCACACGGAGCTGGGAGCTGGGAACGGAGTGGAGCAGAGCCCAGCCTGAGCGGCGTGGACGATCCAGACCAGAAGCCGGGTGGAGGGGGCCCTAGCGCCCTGAATATGTGAGCTGGGGCAGTTACCAGACCCCTCGACCCACAAACACCAAAGACTGCGGAGAATGTTAGTGGGAAAAGCTGCGGGAGTAGAAGGAGTTCGCGGTTCGGCTTCCAGCCCCGGGGGCAGCAGAGGTGGGGCAGCTACAGCTGTTGTTACTTCCGGCTCCAGGCCCACCTGGTGGGAGGAATTAAGTGGCGGATCAGAGCAGGAGTGCAACAGCCTGCTGAAGATCTAAGCCCAGTCTGGACTGGGGGTCCTTGGGGAAGGAGGAGTGTGGCTCTGACAGAGCTGGCACCTCCCCCCCAAACGTAGAACATAGAACTCTGTTAGTCTACAAGCAGTCATACCCCACTGAAAAACTCAAGGGTCAAGTTAGTTGGTTGGGAATATGGCCAGGCAGCGAAAACGCGCCCAGATTCAGTCTCAGACTTTGAATTCTTTCTTTGGTGACAAAGAAGACCAAAACATACAGCCTAAAGAAGACAGCAAAGTCATAGAGCCTACAACCAAAGCCTCCAAGAAAAACATGAACTGGCCCCAGACCATAGAAGAACTCAAAAAGGATTTGGAAAAGCAAGTTAGAGAAGTAGAGGAAAAATTGGGAAGAGAAATAAGAAGGATGCGAGAAAACCATGAAAAACAAGTCAATGACTTGCTAAAGGAGACCCAAAAAAATACTGAAAAATACGCTGAAGAAAACAACACCTTACAAAATAGACTAACTCAAATGGCAAAAGAGCTCCAAAAAGCCAATGAGGAGAAGAATTCCTTGAAAGGCAGAATTAGCCAAATGGAAAAGGAGGTCCAAAAGACCACTGAAGAAAATACTACTTTAAAAATTAGATTGGAGCAAGTGGAAGCTAGTGACTTTATGAGAAATCAGGATATTATAAAACAGAACCAGAGGAATGAAAAAATGGAAGACAATGTGAAATATCTCCTTGGAAAAACCACTGACCTGGAAAATAGATCCAGGAGAGATAATTTAAAAATTATTGGACTACATGAAAGCCATGATCAAAAAAAGAGCCTAGATACCATCTTTCAGGAAATTATCAAGGAGAACTGCCCTGATATTCTAGAGCCACAGGGCAAAATAGAAATTGAAAGAATCCATCGATCGCCTCCGCAAATAGATCCCAAAAAGAAATCGCCTAGGAATATTGTTGCCAAATTCCAGAGCTCCCAGATCAAGGAGAAAATATTGCAAGCAGCCAGAAAGAAACAATTTGAATATTGTGGAAACCCAATCAGAATAACCCAAGACCTGGCAGCTTCTACATTAAGAGATCGAAGGGCTTGGAATGCGATATTCCGGAGGTCAATGGAGCTAGGATTAAAACCTAGAATCACCTACCCAGCAAAACTGAGTATCATGTTCCAAGGCAAAATATGGACTTTCAATAAAATGGAGGACTTTCAAGCTTTCTCAGTGAAAAGACCAGAACTGAATAGAAAATTTGACTTTCAAACACAAGAATCAAGAGAAGCATGAAAAGGTAATCAAGAAACGGAAATTGCAAGGGACTTACTAAAGTTGAACTGTTTTGTTTACATTCCTACATGGAAAGATGATGAGTACGATTCATGAGACCTCAGTATTAGGGTAGTTGAAGGGAATATGCATATATATATGCATATATATATGTTTATGTATATATATAAGTGAATGTGTATGTATGCATGTATCTATGTGTATATGTATGTATGTGTATATATATATGTAAAAGAAAGAGAGCAGACACAGGGTGAGTTGAGGATGAAGGGAAGATAGCTAAAAGAAATAAAATGAAATTAAGGGATGAGAGAGTAACTTACTGAGAGAGGGAGACAGGGAGAGATAGAATGGGGTGGATTATCTCCCATAAAGGTGGCAAGAGGAAGCAGTTCTAGGAGAGGAGGGGAGTGGGCAGGTGAGGGGGGAATGAGTGAACCTTGCTCTCATCAGATTTGGCCTGAGGGGGAATACCATACATACTCAGTTGGGTATCTTACCCCACAGGAAAGAAGAGGGAGGAAGATAAAAAAAAAAATAACAGGCAGGGGGATGATGGAGTGGAGGGCAGATGGGGGTGGAGGTAATCAAAACAAACACTTTGGAAAGGGGACAGGGTCAAGGAAGAAAATTCAATAAAGCGGGATGGGTTGGGAAGGAGCAAAATGTAGTTAGCCTTTCACAACATGAATATTGTGGAAGGGTTATACATAATAATACATGTGTGGCCTAGGTTGAATTGCTCAACTTCTTAGGGAGGGTGGGTGGGAAGGGAAGAGGGAAGGGAATTTGGAACTCAAAGTTTTAAAATCAGATGTTCAAAAACAAAAAAACTTTTTGTATGCAACTAAAAAATAAGATACACAGGCAATGGGGCGTAGAAATTTATCTTGCCCTACAAGAAAGGAAGGGAAAAGGGGATGAGAGGGGAGGGGGGTGATAGAGGGGAGGGCTGACTGGGGAACAGGGCAACCAGAATATACGCCATCTTGGAGTGGGGGGGAGGGCAGAAATGGGGAGAAAATTTGTAATTCAAACTGTTGTGAAAATCAATGCTGAAAACCAAATTTGTTAAATAAATAAATTGCATTAAAAAAAAAAAACACTAGAAAGTATAAGAATAAATGGAACCCTCCTTAAAATTATAAATAGCATCTACCTAAAACCATCAACAAGCATTATTTGTAATGGGGATAAACTAGATGCGTTCCCAATAAGATCAGGGGTGAAACAAGGATGTCCATTATCACCCCTACTGTTCAATTTGGTACTAGAAACGTTAGCTGTAGGAATAAGAGAAGAAAAAGAAATTGAAGGAATTAGAATAGGAAAAGAAGAAACTAAATTATCACTTTTTGCAGATGATATGATGATTTATTTAGAGAATCCTAGTGAATCAAGTAAAAAACTACTTGAATTAATAAACAACTTTAGCAAAGTTGCAGAATATAAAATAAAGCGACATAAATCCTCAGCATTCCTATACATTACTGACAGAGCCCAACAGCAAGAGATAGAAAGAGAAATTCCATTCAAAGTTACTGTAGACACTATAAAATATTTGGGGGTCTATTTGCCAAGACAACCCAGGGCCTATACGAACATAAATATGAAACACTTTTCACGTGAATAAATTCAGATCTAAATAAATGGAAAAATATTAGTTGCTCATCATTAGGCCGAGCTAATATAATAAAAATGACAATTTTACCTAAATTAATCTATCTATTCAGTGCCATACAAATTGAACTGCCAAAAAATTATTTTACTGAGCTGGACAAAATAATAACAAAATTCATCCGGAAAAACAAGAGGTCTAGAATATCTAGGGTATTAATGAAAAGAAATGCTAGAGAAGGGGACCTAGCCATACCAGATATTAAACTGTACTACAGAGCAGCAGTCATCAAAGCTACCTGGTACTGTCTAAGAAAAAGAGGTGTGGATTAGTGGAATAGGATAGGAATACAAGATGGAGAAGTCAACAACTATGGCAATCTACTCTTTGATAAACCCAGAGAGGCCAGCTTCTGGGCTAATAATTCACTATTTCACAAAAACTGTTGGGAAAATTAGAAAATGGTAGGGCAGAAACTGGGCATAGACCAATATCTTATACCATATACCAAAATAAAGTCAAAATGGGTTCATGATTTAGGAGTAAAGGCTGATACTATAAGTAATTTGGGAGAGCAAGGAATAGTTTACTTATCAGATTTATGGAAGAGAAAAGAATTCATGACCCAACAAGAGGTAGAGAGCATTACAAAATGCAAACTGGGCAATTTTGATTATGTTAAATTGAAATGTTTTTGTACAAAAAAAGCCAATGCAACAAAAAATTAGGAGGGAAGCAGAAAATTGGGAGAAAATCTTTACAACTAGTATCTCTGATAAATGCCTCATTTCTAAAATATACAGGGAACTGAGCCAAATACATAGGAATACAAGCCATTCCCCAATTGAGAAATGGTCAGAGGATATGAATAGGCTGTTTTCAGAGGAAGAAATTAAAGCTATCTTAGGCATATGAAAAAATGCTCTGGATCACTACTGATTAGAGAAATGCGAATCAAAACAACTCTTACATACCACATCTCTCCTGTCAGATTGGCTAAAATAACAAAACAGGAGGATGATAAATGCTGGAGAGGATGGGGGAAAATTGGAACATTGTTACATTGCTGGTGGTGTTGTGAGATGATCCAGCCATTTTGGAGAGTAATTTGGAACTACGCCCAAAGGGCCATAGGAATGTTCATACCCTTTGACCCAGCAATACCACTTCTGGGGTTGTATCCCAAAGAAATCATACAAGAGGGAAAGGGACCCATATGTACAAAAATATTTATAGTGGCTCTTTTTGTGGTAGCCAAGAATTGGAAATCAAAGAGATGCCCATCAATTGGGGAATGGCTGAACAAGCTGTGGTATATGAAGATAATGGAATACTATTGCGCCATAAGAAATTGGGATGATACGGACTTCATAACATTCTGGAAAAACCTACACAACATAATGCTGAGTGAGCAGAGCAGAGCCAGGAGAACATTGTACACAACCTATCTAATCCATATATCTGGATTCCGTGAGGCCCAACCCTGACAGACTTCGCTCTTCTCAGCAACACAAGGTGCAAGGACAACTCCAAAGGACTCACAATGGAGAATGCTATCTACATCCAAAGAAAGAACTGTGAAGTTTGAATGCAGATTGAGGCACACTTCATGCTTGCCTTTTTTTTCTCTTTTGTTTTTGTTTTTGGGGTTTTTTTTTGGGGGGGGTTCTGTTTCTTCTTTCTCATGATTCATTCCATTGGCCATAATTCTTCTCCACAACTTGACTAGTGTATAAATTAATTCAATGTGAAAAAAAGGTAGAATAGTTGGGGAAAAAAACTGTGTAAATTATCAAAGTTACTCTAGAGGAATAGGGAAAGATGGGTAGAGGTAAAGTGAAAAAAAAAAACACTCAACAATGGCCAAGATTATAACTAGGACTAGGACATAAATACAGGGTATTAAGTTTAGAGATCATAAACAGGAATGTCCGAAGTTGTTGGCTCCATTATCTATACTGCTCTATCTATAGCTATTGCAACTTTATCTGTGAGGTGCTTGCTCCCACTTTATCAGGTTAGAAATTTAGTAGAATCTTGAGATGTTTTTCAAGTCATACTCCTAGTGGGTTTATTCTGATCCAGCGGTTTATGGGGTGTTTGGGAGAATTAGCACCTCTGATGTGGGGGATCAAGAAGCCCTTTTCAGGGTTGCACATCCACTTTTTGTGTCCACCTGATTCATCCAACTGTCACCTATGGCCAAAAGAAGCTGTAGCATGTATAGCAGCTATACCTCAGCAAATCATCTCAGCAAATAAATAAAACCAGGTGGAGGTTGAGTAACAGGAGGCCTGTTTCTGAACTAAGGGAATGTATCCTTCTAGGCATGTGAAAACTTTCCCTGGCAGAATGGGCAACTAAGAACAATTTTTTGCAGCAGTCATGAAGGTGGCTGAAGCAGTAGGTATGGATTTCTAAGAGTTGTTATTGAAGACATTATCTACCCCACCCTGGGCCATCATCAGTTGTCCTGACTTTTGTCTTACCACTGAACTTCAGTGACTCCGCAAGAGAGAATGAGGCTAAAGGCTTTCTGCAACTCTGCCTCACTGAAATCCAATTCACATGCAAGTCATCACCTGTGAGGTCATTGGTCTTCTTCAAAAACAAGGGAAAAGGGGGAGGGTGGAGCCAAGATAGTAAAGTAGAAGCAGGGAAATGATTGAGCTCTCCTTGCAAACCCCTCAAGATTTGTATTAAAAATGACTGTAAACAAATTCTAGAGCAGCAGAAGCCACAAAATTAAAGAGTGAAGCAGATTTCCAGTCCAAGACAGTCTGGAAGGCCAACAGGAAGGGTCTAGCTCACCATGCTCAGAGCACAGCACAGCCCAGTATGGGCCATACCAGCCCAGACAGGACTGGAGCAGGACTCAGGGAACTGAATGAATCACTGACAGCTGTGATGGTTTCCAGACTTCACAATCCAGAAATGCCAGACAGCTTCAAAGGTCAGCGGGAAAGCTCTCTCACCTGGGAGAGAGGGGAGCTTAGTCTGGCCACAGCCCCAGCCTTAGCCCCAGGGCAACAGCAGCCACTGCTGCAGCAGCTGCTGCTTCTGGAGCTCTAGGCCTACAGACAGTGGGAGTTCCAAGTAGCTGATCTGGGTTGCAGTCCTGGGTGGCCATCCTGGGGTGAGGAGGGGTGATGGCATGGTAGAGCTGGTGGCAGCTGTGGAGAGGGAACCCTCTTCGCTGTTCCAGGGCAGAAAAGAGTACTTGTGGTTGCTCACTGACCAGAGTGCAAGCCAAGAGAAAAGTAAGCACCTTTCTTTTGATCGTACCACTTTGGAGGAACTGATTATTTACAGGTCCCTAGAGAGATCTCTGAAAATCGCTGCATAAACCCCTAAAATTGGGGCAGTACACCCTCCACTTAACAAAGAGCTCAAAAGTCAAATAATTGGGTGGGAAAATGAGCAAATGGGGGAAAAGAGTGAGAAGGCTTTTGTTTTGGTGGAAAGATGTTTTCTTACACAGTTACTGATGAGGAAGATGAAGACATGCAGCAAGAGGAAGACAATAAGGTCAAGGCTCCTACATCCAAAACCTCCAAGAAAAATATAAAATGGTTTCAGGCCATGGAAGAACTCAAAAAGGATTTTGAAAATTAAATAAGGGGGACAGAGTCAAGATGGCAGAGTAAAAGCAGGGACTTGCTTGAGCTCTCCCAAAATCCCTCCAAAAACCTGTAAAAATGACTCTAAACAAATTCTCAAGCTACAGAACCCATGAAATGAAAGAGTGAAACAAGTTTACAGCTCAAGATGGCCTTTACGGTTGCTGGGAAGGGTCTATAACACCATACTGGGAGTGGAGCACAGCCCAACATGGGCCACACAGTCAGAGACCAGGCCAGAGCAGACCAGGAGGAGCAGGCCTCAGGACACTGAATCACTGAGCTGGGGTGGTTTCCAGCCTTGTCAACCCACAAATGCCAAAGACAACATAATAACTGCCTACAAGTACCTCAGAAAACTGCACCACTTGGGACAGAGCACTATCCAGTCTGGAAGCAGTTTCATACCTTGACAAAGAGCTAAAAAGTCAAGTATTTGGGTGGGAAAATGAGCAAACAGTGTAAAAAAACTCAGATTATAGAATATTATTTTGGTGATAAAGAAGAACAAAACATACAGCCAGAAGACAACAAAGTCAAAGAGCCTACATCAAAAGGCTCCAAGAAAAATATGAATTGCTGACAGGCCATGGAAAAACTCAAAAAGGATTTTGAAAATCAAGTAAGAGAAGTAGAGGAAAAATTGGGAAGAGAAATGAGAGTGTTGCAAGAAAATCATGAAAAACAAGCCCACAGCTTGCTAAAGGAGACCCAAAAAATACAGAAAAAGCAACACCTTAAAAATAAACTAACCAAAATGGCAAAAGAGGTCCAAAAAGCCAATGAGGAGAAAAATGCCTTAAAATCAAATTTGGCCAAATGAAAAAGGAGGTCCAAAATACCACTGAAGAAAATAATGCCTTAAAAATTAGAATGGAGCAAGTGGAAGCTAGTGACTTTATGAGAATAGAAATGGAAAAAATCCACTGATCACCTCTTGAAAAAGATCGCAAAAAGAAAAGTCCTAGGAATATGGTCGCCAAATTCCTGAATTCCCAGATCAAGGAGAAAATACTGCAAGCAGCCAGAAAGAAACAATTCAAATATTGTGGAAACACAAACAGGATAATACAAGATTTAGCAGCTTCTACACTAAGGGATTGAATGTCTTGGAATATGATGTTCCAGAGGTCAAAGGAGTTAAGATTAAAATAAGAATCACCCACCCAGCAAAATTGAGTATAATACTTCAGGGGAAAAATGGAATTTCAATGAAATAGAGGACTTCAAAGCATTCTTGTTCAAAAGACCAGAGCTGGATAGACAATTTGATTTTTTTTTTAAAGTGACTTGCTCAAGGTCATACAGTAAGCAAATTTCTTTTTTTTTTTGTTTATTTATTTATTAATTTTTTTTTAATGCAATTTATTTATTTAACTTAAAAATGCCCACTATTATCACCTCACACAACCCCTAAGCACACTTCGTTGGGAATGGGGTTTGTGAAGCCACTCTTTAAAGAAAATAAAATAGTTTTAAATTTCAGGAGCTGACATATTAATTGGTTCTATCTGTATCATTCATATCAAAAGGTATCATGTGGCATCATATTTTGGAAAGACTTTAGTTTTTGAAAATCATAATTGGAACTAAAATGTTTTTCAGAAAAATAAAAGAAGACTAGAAATATGATGTTGAATTTACTATGGAAGTCTTTCTGGTGTCTCAAGTGATGAGAAATCCTATGCCCTCTTTTCTCCCAATCATGTTGAAATAGAGATGTTGAAAGTTATGGTCACCTAGCAACTGTTTCTTCCCTGGGTTTCTCCTTCTTCCCTTGTGACCACTCTGCTTCTTAGTAGATATGCTCTGCTGTATACTGCCAGGATTATTTTTTCCTCCCCAAAGGATATCCTGTGGTTTGCTGGAACTGAATGTATTTTCTGAGAAGTAGGTGAGGATGGAAGGGATACCAAGGTAGTAGTTCATACAGCCTCTGTAACATGTAACTGGGAAAAACAAAATTAAAATGAAAAAGGTTTTCTTCCTGGCTTCAAGGTATGGGATTACCTGTGAGAATCTGAGGAGAGGAAAGCTGGAGAAGCAAACTCATTAATTTTCAATTAATATGGTACCTTCTTCAAGAATAAATTAATTATTGTAAAGGGGCAGTTTTGAAACAACCCTACAAAAAGGGTCATATCTTAGTAGTCACCTTGTATGTACACTCCTTGGGGGAAAGTTATACTTGCATCTCATTAGTGTGCTAGTGATTCTTATAATTAGAGGAATGATGCTTGTTATGTTGTTTATTTCTGCTTTTGAATTGTTTGACACTGGATAAGGGATCACAGTGACTGACAACAACAATACAGTCTTGCTTGATTTTTTTGTTCAATGAATGCAAAACAAATTGCCTGCCTATACACAGCCTGATGCCCTCAACTGGATTTAAAATTTCCTAATAGATTTGTTTTTGTTTTCTTGTAAAGGATTAAGTGGAAGGAGAACTCCCAGTCTTTCTCCTGTCTCTACTTTTCCATGATTTTTCCTAGGGCACTTTTTTTTGGTCTTTTAGAGGTCAATAAGGGAGAGTGAGAATGATTTATTGCTTACTCTGCCATCTTGGCTCCCAGAAGTATCTCCTCTTCTGTTAATCAGGAAATTATCTATATCTATATTTATATCTATATCCATATCTATCTATCTATCTATAATCTATATGTATACACACATACAAAGAGGTATATGTATATATGTGTGCATATATGTGTGTGTGTGTGTGTGTGTGTGTGTGTGTATGTATGTATTCACACATTTAACTTAGATTGTCAGTTTTACTGGCCTATAATTGGGTAAAATAGCTCCTAAAAATTGCTTTAATTTCATCTTCATTTGGTAGGGCATTAACCTTTTTCATCTTTGATACTGGTAATTTGTTTTCTTCTTTTTTTGTAAATCAGATTAACCAATGGTTTATCTATTTTATTTTTTTTTCATAAAACCAATTCCTAGTTTTATTATTACTTCAATGGTTTTCTTTTTTCGGTTTTATTTGTCTCTCCTTTGATTTTCAGGATTTCTTTTTCAGTGCTTAATTTTGGATTTTTAATTGGTTCTTTTTTAAAAAAATTGTAGTGCAATGCATTAATCTGCTCTTTCTCTATTTTGCTGACATTAATGTTTAAAGATATAAAATTTCCACTAAGTATTTCTTTGGGTGCATCCCATGAATTTTTATGTTTTGTCTCATTCTTGTCATCCTTTTTAATGAAATTACTTGCTGCTTCTATAATCTGTCCTTTCACTCATTTGTTTTAAGGATTAGATTATTTAGTTCTCAATTAATATTTAATCTATTACTCATAGGTCCTTTATTTAATGTAATTTTATTACATAATAGTCTGAAAAAAAGACATTTAATATTTATATTTTCTGTATTTGTTTGTGAAATTTTTATGCTGTAATACATGGTCAATTTTTGTGAAGTTTCCATTTACAGCTGAGGAAAAGGTATACTCCTTTGTTTTCCAATTCAATTTTCCGCAGAGTTATATCATGCTTAACTTTTCTAAGATTCTGTGCATCCCTTTAACTTCTTTGTTATTTATTTAATGGTTACATTTATCTTACTCTGAGTGGTAAAATGTTACCCAATAATATAGGCTTACTATCTATTTCCTCCTGAAATTCATTTAATTTTTTCTTTAAGAATTTGGGGTAGCTAGGTGGCTCAGTGCAGAGAGTATTAGGCTTGGTGTCAGGAAGACCTGGGTTCAAATCTTGTCTCAGTTACTACCTTTTTTTATTTACCTTGGGCAAGCCAGTTAACCTCTGTTTCCTACAAGGCAGCTAGGTGGTTTAGCAAATAGATTACTGGGGCAGGAGCCAGGAAGACCTGAGTTTAAATCTGGTCTCAGACCTTTACTTGGTATGTGACCCTGGAAAAGTATCTTTGCCAAGAAAATCTCATGGACAATATGGCCCTGTAACAACAATGTTATTTGCAGCTACTGTGGAAGTGTAAAGCCAATAACACTAGCACACAGGAGGGTGCTAGCACAGGTTCTTTGATCTGCTTTTGCAAAGGAAAGCAACTTTAAGAGGTTAACAATATTACTTTAATTAAACATACATATAACATTCACTTACTTTTGGGGAAAAAGTCAGCACCCTGAACTTCAGAGCAAACACAAACGGAAATTACAAACAGAGAAAATAACACAAATCAACAGACAGGTTTCTAACTGTCTGACCATAGCAATACATACATAGTTACCAGGGAGCGAAGCACCAACATTTGGTTTTTCAAAGCTGGGGGCTCCTTAATGGCCACCCAGAGTCTCATCTGGCCAAATCACAGTAGTGCTCTTTCAAAGCAAAATGATAACCTCAGAGTATATATACTGTTTCTAATCAACGACTCTTGATTCAATCAGTCAAAGGGAAGACTCAGTCAAAGGCATTTTATTGCCTTAGTGCTGAGAAGCATTCCAAAAGGAAAAAAAATGGCAAAAAGTCCCACTTTGCTTGCCATTACAGGTCCACAGTGTCAGGAAGATTTAGACCTAACTGAGAAACAAAAATGACAAAACTTAGCATTAATACTTCACTATTTGCTATGGCACATTTTCACAAGAAATATTTTTCCCAACTATCTCTTAATTAGGTTCATTTTTTCTTTTGCTTTGTATGAGATCATGATTGCTACCCTGGCATTTTTTATTTCAGCTGAAGCATAATAGATTCTTCTCCAGCCCCTTATTTTAACTCCACGTGTGTCTCTTTGTTTCAAGTATGTTTTTTGAAACAACAAATTGTTAGATCCTGGTTTCCAATACATTCGGCTATACACTTGCATTTTATGGGTGAGTTCATCCTATTCATATAGTTTTGGTTACTAAATGTGCATTTTCATCCTATTTTCTTCTGTTTATTCTTCTCTTTCCTTGTTTTATCTTTCCTCTAAAGTTTGTTTTGATTTTGACCACTGCTTTCTTTTATCTGCCCTCCCTTTCCTTTCCTACTTTCCCATTGGGTAAGATAGATTTGTATTCCCAATGGAGTGTAAACATATATACAATTACATTTAAAAAATTAAATATTTGATTTTTAAAAAATTCTGAGTTACAGATTCTCCCCTTTCTTCTGTCTTCTCCCCCCTCACATTGAAAAGGTAAACAATTTGATGAAGATTAAAGAAGTTCAATCTTGCAAAGCATATTTCCACATTAGTCATGTTTTGGAAGAAAACCAAAAAAATGATAAAAATAAAGTGAAGTAAAAGTATTTTTGACTGCATTAAGGCCGTACCATTTCTTTCTCTGGAAATGGGCAGCACACTTCATTGTAAGTCCTACACCATTGTCTTGAATCATTGTCTCACTGAGAAAAGCTAAATTATTCATGGTAGATCATCATACAATATTGCTGTTGCTGTGCACAATGTTCTCTTGGTTCTGCTCATTTCCCTTTGCATCAATTCATGTAAGTCTTTCCATGTTTTGTGAGAGCATCCTTGTCATCATTTCTTAAAGCACAGTAGTACTCCATCACAATCATAAGCCTCAAATATTTCAGTCATTCCCCAGTTGATGCACATTCCCTCACTTTCCAATTCTTTGCCACCACAAAAGGAGCTGCTACAAATATTTGTTGTACACGTAGGTATTTTTCATTTTTTTTTTGTCTTTTTGAGACACAGACCTAGTAGTGGTATTGCTCAGTCAAAAAGTATGCATGTTTCCAAATTGCTTTCCAGAATGGCTGAATCAGTATACAACTTCACCAGTAGTGCACTAGTGTTTTAATTTCCTTACATTCCCTCCAACATTCATCATTTTCCTTTTCAGACATATTAGCCAATCTGACAGGCATAAGGTAGTAGCTCAGAGTTGGCATCTCTCTCCTTCTCTCCTGTGATTTAGAGCATTTTTTTCCTATGACTATAGAAAACTTAAATTACTTTTTCTAAAAACTGCCTGTTTATTTCTTTTGACCACTTAACAATTGAGGAATAGTTCTTAGTTCTATAAATTTGACTCTGTTTCCTGTATATTTATGAGATGATGTCTTTATCAAAGAAACTCATTGCAATTTTTTTTCAAGAAATGATTACCAGCTATGTATTTCCCTCCATACTATATTCCCCCTGTTTAACCTACTCTCTTTATCCTTTTACTTTGTCCATTTTCAAAATTTCTTTGCTTCTGACTTTTACCTCCCCCAAACTGCTGTCCCTTGCAATAGCTCCCCTCACTTTTCTTCCCTTTTTACTTTCCTGTATGGTAAGATAGATTTCTATGCCCAATTGGCTCTCTTTGAGCCAATTCTGATGAAAGTAACGTTCATGTGCTCCCCACCCCATTTCCCCTATTTTCCCCACCACTGTAAAATCTCTTCCAGGTCTCTTTTAGGTCAGATAATTTGTCCCATTCTACCTCTTCCTTTCCCCTTCTCCCAGTGCCTTCTTCCTTTTTATCCCTTAATTTTATTGTTTTAGATAATCATACCACCACGTTCAACTCACATTTCTGTTTTCTGTCTATGTATACTCCTTGCTGACATAATAATGAGAAAGTTTTGGGAGATATAAATATCATTCCCCCATGTAGGTATGTAAGGAGTTTAACTTTATTGAATCCCTTATTATTTTCCTTTCTTTTTTACCTGTTTATGCTTCTTTTGAGTTTTGTATTTGAAAGTCAAATTTTCTATTCAGCTCTGGTCTTTTCATCAGGAATGCTTGAATAAAAACTCTATTTCATTGAATGTCCATATTTTACCCTGAATAAGTATATTCAGTATTTTCTGAGTAGGTGATACTCGGTTGTGATCCTAGCTCTTTTGCCCTCTGGAATATTAAGTTCCAAGCCATCTTTTAATGTAGGAGTTATTAAATCTTGTGTTATCCTGCCTATGACTCCACACTATTTTACATCTTTCATTATTTTCTCCTTTATCTGGGAGGTCTGGAGGGCTGCAATATTCCTGGGAGTATTGATTTTAAAATCTTTTTAGGAGGTGATTGGTAGATTCTGTTTATATTTTTCCCTCTGGTTCTAGACTATCAGGGCAGTTTTCCTTGATAATTCTTGAAAGATGATGGCTAGTCTCTTTTTTGGATCATGACTTTCAGGTAATTCAATAATTCTTAAATTATTTATCCTGGATTCATTTTCCAGGTCATATTTTTTCCAATGAGCTATTTCACATGTTCTTCTATTTTTTCATTCTTTTGATTTTGCTTGATTGTTTTTGATGTCTTTTAAAGTCATCAGCTTCCATTTGCCCAATTCTAATCTTTAACCAGCTCAGAGCCTGTGGCAACAGGAGCAGCTACCCTGGAGGCCTCCAGTCCACACACAGTCTAAAAGTTTGTAACTTGCCTTCTTGTACTTCCAGGAGCCATAATACCTAGGTAAATTGGCTCTCCCTCCATCTCTCACCCAGAGAATACTACTTTGGGAGAAACAGAGGAGCCAGAAGTAGGGCTTCAGTAACCATGAAGTGAGAGAATTTGGGGAGAGGGCCCTTCTTGTGGTGGCAGAAGGAAACTAGTGCAGGAAGAGAGGTGTCCCAGCAGGCCTCATCTCAGCAGAACAATGAGAGTAACTGAGCCCCAGGGGGCTTGAGCTAACAAACGTCAACCCCAGGACCCCAGAAGTGCCTTTGAACAGCCAGGGGAAGTGGCAGATACCAGCACATTCAACAGCTGAGACCACCCAAGCTGTAGAGCAGTCCAGGGGAAGAAGAGACCCCCACCAGTCAGACCACCCCTTCCCCACACCTCAGTAAACCAGAGGCCATAGCACACATAGCCAGTGAGCAGACCCACAGATCCTGACACAAGAAACTTGGGACAGAGTCCCCTGAGCCCCAGATGCAGAGGTCCACTTTAGAAGCCAGGAGGAAAAAAAGCATCATGAAAAAGCACACTGAAAAGCCAAAGACCACTGAATCATTTTATGAAGACAGGGAAAATCAAAATACAAATTAAGAAGAGGATAGCATGGATACTATACCTATATCTGAAACCTCAAAGGGAAAAGTGAACTGGTCTCCAGACCAAAAAGCATTCCTGGAAGAACTCAAGGAGGACTTTAAAAACCAAATTATGGAGGCAAAAGAAAAAATGGAAAAAAATTCACTGATGAAAACAAAACTTTAAAAAGTAAAATCTGTGAAATGGCTAAGAGGAATCAGAATAAAAATGGAGAAAATATCTCATTGAGAAGTAAAACCAACCAAATGGAAAAGGAGATAGAGAAGCTAAAGGAAGAAAACCATACATTAAAAATTAGAATTGGGCAAGTAGAAGGTAATGACTCTATGATACACCAAGAATCAGTCAAACAAAATCTAAAAAATGAAAAAGTAGAAGAAAACATGAAATATCTTATTGGAAAAACAACTGACCTGGAAAATAGATCCAGGAAAGACAATGTAAGAAATACTCGCCTACCAGAAAGCTATGTTGAAAAAAAGAGCCTGTACAGTATCTTCCAAGAAATCATTAAAGATAACTGCACTGAAGTCCTAGAACCAGATGGTAAAATTGTCACTGAAAGAATCCACTGATCACCCCCTGAAAGAGATCCCAAATTGAAAACTCCAAGAAATATTACAGGCAAATTCAAGGAGAAAATTCTGCAAGCAGCTAAAAAGAAACAGTTCAAATATCACAGAACTAAAGTGAGGATCACACCAGATCTATTTGGGAGGTTACCCGCCAAGACAAACCCAGGGCCTATTTGAACATAATTGCAAATCACTTCACACAAATAAAGACAGATATAAATAAATGGAAAAATATCAGTTGCTCATTGTTAGACCATGCTAATATAATAAAAATGACAATTTTACCTAAATTACTTTACTTACTCAGCCCCATACCAATTGAACTACCAAAAATTATTTTACAGAGCTGGATAAAATAATAACAAAATCCAATTGGAAGAACAAGAGGTCCAGAATGTCTATGGAATTAATGAAAAGAAATGCTAGGGAAGGTGCCCTAGCCATACCAGATATTAAACTGTACTATAAAGCAGCAGTCATCAAAACTATCTGGTACTGGCTAAAAAAGAGAGCGGTAGATCAGTGGAACAGGTTAGGCACACAGGATGTAGTAGTCAACGACAATAGCAATCTACTCTTTGATAAACCCAAAGAATCCAGCTTCTGGGCTAAGAATTCAGCATTTCACAAAAACTACTGGGAAAATTGGAAAATGCTAGGGCAGAAACTGGGCATAGACCATTATCTTATGCTGTATACCAAAATAAAGTCAAAATGGGTTCATAATTCATGAATAAAGGCTGATACTATAATTAATTTGGGAGAGCAAGGAATATTTTACCTATCAGATTTATGGCAAAGGGAAGAATTCATGACACAACAAGAGATGGAGAGCATTACAAAATGCAAAATGGATAATTTTGATTATGGTAAATTGTAAAGGTTTTATATAAAAAAGGCAATGCAACAAAGATTAGTAGGAAGCACAAAATTGTGAAAAAAATCTTTACAACCAGTGTCCCTGATTAAGGCCTCATCTCTAAAATATACAGGGAACTGGGCCAAATTTATAGGAATGCAAGTCATTCCCCAATTGAGAAATGTTCAAAGGATATGAACAGGCAGTTTTCAGAGGAAGAAATTAAAGATATCTATAGGTCAATAAAACAATGCTCTAAATCACTACTGATTAAAGAAATGCAAATCAAAACAACTCTTAGGTACCACATCTCTCCTGTCAGATTGGCCAACATGACAAAACAGGAAATGATAAATGTTGGAAACAATATGTGAAAATTGGTACACTGTTAAGTTGTTGGTGGAGTTGTGAACTGATCCAGCCATTCTGGGGAGCAATTTGGAACTATGCTCAAAGGGCTATAAAAATGCGCATACCCTTTAACCCAGCAATACCACTTCTTGGGCTGTAACCCAAAGAGATCACACAAGTGGGAAATGGACCTGTACATACAAAAATATTTGTGGTAGCAAAGAATTGGAAATCAAGAGGATGCCCATCAGTTGGGGAATGGCTAAATAAGTTGTGATGTATGAATGTAATGGAATATTGTTGTAGTATAAGAAACAGGGAAGTTATGAACTTCACAACAACCTGTATAAACCTACATGATATAATGCTGAGTGAGCGGAGAAGAACCAAGAGAACATAGTACACAACCACAGATATATTGATTCTGTGATGACTAACCTTGATAGCTTTGGCAATTCTCAGCAATACAAGGTTCAAAGACAACTCAAAGGACTCATGATGGAGACAGCTATCTACATCCTGAGAAAGAACTATGGAGTCTGAATGAAGATTGAGGCATACTATTTCCTCTCCTTTTTTTGTTGTCTTTTGTTTTGTTTTGTTTTGGTTATTTTTGGTTTTGTTTCTTCTTTCTCATGATTCATTCCATTGATCATAATTCTTCTTTACAAATTGACTATTGTGTAAATAATTTTAACATGAAGTTTTATCTAGAAGATATATGGGATTCCGTGCCATCTTGGGGAGGAGGAGGGGAGGGGAAGGAAGAAAATCTGGAACTAAAAATCATGCAGAACTGAGTGTTGTAAAAGAAAAATAAAAAATCTTAGTTTAGAAGCTAATCCTTCCAAAAATTTAAAGAATAATTAATTCCAATAATATATAAATTGAAAAAAAAATCTTAAAATCATACCCAATTCCTTCTTAGATACAAACATGATTTTTCTACCTAAACTATGAATAACAACAACAACAAAAAAGCAACACAGAAAACATTATATCATTTTACCTAATTAATATTGATGTAAACATTTTAAATAAAATATAAGGAAATTTCAACACTATATTACAATAATCATATATTATAACCAGGTTGGATTTATATCAAAAATACAGGGCTGGTTAATTATTGGGAAAACTATAATCATAACTGACCATACCAATAACAAAAGCAACAAAAATTATATGATCACATCAATAAAGGCAGAGAAATCTTTTCACAAAATACAACACTCTCTAAAATTAAATAAACAAAAAATCAGAGTACATAGGAAAAATGGAGCTCTTTTATATTTTTCATTTTATTTTGAATTGTCTTTTTAATTTTAGACTTAAATACTAAGACAAATGCATAGTAAGAAAAGAAAAGAAACATATTATAAACTTAAATATTAAAGCTTAAATGTAAGACAAGGATGTAAAAAAGTCACATGTACAACAGAACACAAGAGAAGATTCAAAATATGTAGCAATAAATTTCCATTTCAAGAAAGACTATATATTAAATACTATGGTCCATCTTTGCTTCTTTGAAGGTATTCTTTAGTTCTGTGCTATAAACTTTTTACTTTGTTCATTCCCCCCATTCCTCTTCCCCCTCAGGCTACAATTGAGCATAGATAGATAGATATAGACATAAACATAGATATAAAGAGATAGAGATAGATATATACATAAGTGTATACATATATACACATACATGAATACATAAACATGTAGTTTCCCTACCAGATTCTACTCCCAATCTTTGCTTTTTATGTTTGTATGTACCTCTTATTTCCTACCCCTCCTGACTCCTCTACTTTACTTCTAACTCTTTCCTTGCCCTCCTATTACTTAAGCTACCCCCCTCCAAGGATCTTTCCATTATCCTTCCATTTCATTAAATGGAATGCCTCTTTGACCTATTCCCTCACCCTTCCCTCTAAAGATCTCTCCCTTATCCTCCTAAAGACCCCTCTTACATTTCCATTACCATTAATCTAAAAACCCTTCCATATGCCCCTTTAAATTATTCTCTCACCCTCCCTTTCAAAGGTCCCTTCCTTATCATCCTCCCCTGCCCTATCCCCTTAGCATTTTATTTCTTCCTAAATTTACAAGACTTTTATACTCTTGTAAATGTATATGTATTATACCCTCTTGAACACATTCAAGATAAAAGTAGGTTTCCACAACTAAAAACCCTCCTCCCCAATCTAATTACTCTGCATTGGTTATTCCTCTTGTACCTCATTTGGATAATTACACTTTTAACTTTTCCTGAACAGCTTTCCTTTATTTTTTTTCTTTTTTTAAGTTGGGAAGGCAAGGCAATTGGGGTTAAGTGACTTGCCCAAGGTCACACAGCCAGTAAGTGTGTCAAGCGTCTGAGGCTGGATTTACACTCAGGTCCTCCCAACTCCAGGGTCGGTGCTCTACTCACTGGGCCACCTAGGTGTCCCACAGTTTTACTTTTTGAAGTCATAGCATGCTCAGGTCTACCCCAATCTTGACATTTTACATACATAAAAAGTAAACAGTTTATCTTATTAAGTCCCTTGTAATTGGTCCTTGTTATGTACCTTATGTTTCCCTTGACTCTTCTATATCAAATCTTCTATCAAGTTCACTTTTTTTTAACAAAATCCTGAAAGTCTGAGAATTCATTAAATATCCTTTTTTCATTCAGAATTATGCTTAGCTTTGCTGGCTATGATATTTTTGGTCAGAATCCCAGTTGTTTTGCTCTTTAATATATAGTTTTCAAAGACATGTGGTTTTTTAGCATCACCACTACTAGGTATCCTGTGATTCCAACTGTGGCACCATCATATGTAAATTTTTTTTCTTATTGCTCATAATGTTTTATCCTTGACCTAGAGGTTTCAGAATTTGACTGCAATATTCCTGTGGGTTTTTCTAGTAGGATCTTTTTCAGGTGGTGATTGGTGGATTTTTTTCATTTCTACTTTCCCCTCTTGTTCAAATGCTTCATGATGATTTTCTCCAATTATTTCTTGCATTATTGTATCGAGATTTTTTTATCAAAGCTTTCAGGTAGTCTAATTTTTCTTATATTTTCTCCTCTTGATCTGTTTTCCAGATAGTTCTTTTTCTTCTAAGTTGTTTCACATTCTTTTCTATTTTTTATACTTTATATTTTATTTTATTATTTCTTGATCTCTCATAACTTCACTGGCTTCCCCTTGCCCAATTCTGATTTTCAAGGTGTCATTTTTTTCCTTAAGATTCTTGATCTCTGGGGGGCAGAGCCAAGATGGTGACTGGAAAACAGGGATTTACTTAAGCTCTCCCCCAAATCCCTCCAAACATCTGTAAAAATAACTCTGAACAAATTCTAAAGTTACAGAACCCACAAAATAACAGAGGGAAGCAGGTCTCCAGCCCAGGACTGCCTGGATGGTTGCTGGGAAAGGTGTATTGTACTATGCTGGGAGCAGACTGCAGCCCAGCATGGACTATGCCAGGAAGACCAGGCTGGGAATAGATTGGGCTGAGCAGGCCTTAGGGCCATGAATTACTGAGCTGTAGAAGTTACCAGACTTCTCAACCCATAAACTCCAAAGATAATAGAGCAGGCCACCAGGAAAACTTCTAGATCTGGGTGAGAAAAGTGCAGAGCCTGGCCCCAGCCCCATCGTGGCGGAGGTGGTGCATGGTGGCAGCAGCAGGAACCTCCAGTGGCTGCTTCCAGAGCTCCAACTGTGGCAGCTTTTGGCCCCAGGCCCACCTGGTGGGAGGAATCAAGCAACGGATCAGAGCAGGAGTGCAGGGAGTGCTTTGCTGGTGCTGAGGCAAGGTTCTCTTGCTTTGCCCTGCTTGGATCTGGGTCACAGTCCTGGTTGGCAGTTCTTGGGGGAGGAGTACTTGTGTGGCAGACCTTGCTGTGTAGAAGTATCTCTGAAAACAGCAGTGCAAGACCCCTGAAGTTTGGGACAAAGCACTCACTATTCTGAGGGGAGTCATACCCTGACAAAAAGCTCAAGGGTTGTGTAGTTGGCTGGGAACATGAACAAGCAGTGCAAAAGGACTCAGACTATAGATTTTTTTTGTGACAAAAACAATCAAATCATACAGCCAGAAGAAATCAACAAAATCAAAGAGCCCACATCAAAAACCTCCAAGAAAAATGTGAATTGGTCTCAGGACATGGAAGAGCTGAAAAAGCATTTTCAAAAGCATGTAAGAGAAGTAGAGGAAAAATTGGGAAGAGAAATGAGAGTGTTGCAAGAAAATCATGAAAAATAAGTAAACAATTTGCCACAGGAGACAAAAAATACTGAAGAAAATAACACCTTTAAAAATAGACTAACCCAAATGTCAAAAGAGCTCCAGAAAGCTAATGAGGAGAAGAATGCCTTTAAAAGGCAGAGTTAGCCAAATGGAAAAGGAGGTCCAAAATACCACTGAAAAAATTAGATTGGAGCAAGTGGAAGCTAATGAATTTATGAGAAATCAAGAAATTATAAAACAGAAAAAAGGAATGAATAAATAGAAGACAATGTGAAATATCTCATTGAAACAACCACTGACCTGGAGAATAGATCCGGGAAAGATCATTTAAAAATTATTGGACTACCTGAAAGCCATTACCAAAAAAAGAGCCTAGACATAATCTTTTAAGGAATTATCAAGAAAAACTGCCATGATATTCTAGAACCAGAGGCTAAAATAGAAATTGAAAGAATCCACCAATTACATCTTGAAATAGGTCCCCAAAATAAAAGTCCTAGAAATATTGTAGCCAAATTTCAAAGTTCCCAGGTCAAAAAGAAAATATTGCAAGCAATCAGAAAGAAACAATTCCAGCATTGTGGAAACACAGTCAGGATAACATGAGATCTAGCAGCTTCTTCATTAAGGGATCGAAGGGCTTAGAATGTGATATTCTGGAGGTTAAAGGAGCTAGGATTAAAACCAGGAATCACCTACCAAGCAAAACTGATTATAATACTCCAGGGCAAAATATGAAGTTTCAATAAAATAGAGGACTTTCAAACTTTCTCAATGAAAAGACCAGAGCTGAATAGAAAATTTGACTTTCAGATACAAGAATCAAGAGAAGCATGAAAATGTAAACAGGAAAGAGAAATCATAAGGAACTTACTAAAGTTGAACTGTTTTGTTTACATTCCTATCTGGAAAGATGATATTTGTAACTCATGAAACCTTACTCAGTATTGGGTAGTTGAAGGGAATATACATACATACATACATACACACACACACACACACAAAGGGCACAGGGTGAGTTGAACATGAAGGGATGATATCTAAAAATAAATAAATACAATTAAGGGGTGAGAGAGGAATATATTGGGAGGAGAAAGAGATAGACAGAATGGGATAAATTATGTCACATGAAAGTGGCAAGAAAAAGCAGTTCTATTGGAAAGGAAGAGGAGGCAGGTGAAAGGGAATGAGTGAATCTTGCTCTCATCAGATTTGGCTTAATGAGGGAACAACATATATACTCAATTCGGTATCTTACCCTACAGGAAAGTGGGGGGCGGGGAAGGGGATAAGAGAGGGGGTATGACAGAAGGGAGGGCAGATCAGGGGAGAAGGTAATCAAAACCAAATACCTTTAAAAAGGGACAGGGTCAAGGGAGAAAACTGAATAAAGGGGGACAGTATAGGTTGGAGAGAAATATAGTTAGTTTTTTTCGAGGGGAGAAGGCAGGGCAATTGGGGTTAAGTGATTTGCCCAAGGTCACACTAGTAGTAAGTGTGTCAAATGTCTGGGGTTGGATTTGAACTCAGGTCCTTCTGACTCCATGGCTGTTGCTCTACTTACCATGCCACTTAGTGGCCCCCTACAGTTAGAATTTTACAACATGAGTATTATAGAAGTGTTCTGCATAATGATACATATCTGGCCTATGTTGAATTTCTTGCCTTCTCAAGCAGGGTGGGTTGGGTTGGAAGAAGGGAGAGAATTTGGAACTCAAAGTTCTAAAAACAAATGCTCAAAAAATTGTTTTTACAGGCAACTGGGAAATAAGATATACAAGCAATGGTGTATAGAAATTTATCTTGCCCTAAAAGAAAGTAAGGGCAAAGGGGACAGGAGAGGAGTGGCACAACAGAAAGGAGGGCAGACTGAAGAAAGGGGCAATCAGAATATATGCCATCTTGGGGTGCGGGGATGGTAGAAATGGGGAGAAAACTTGTAACTCAAAATCTTGTAAAAATCGATGTTGAAAAGTAAAAAATATATAATAAATAATAAAACAAAAAAAGAAAAAAATCTGAATCTCCTTTTCTAATTGGTTGACTTTCTTTTCATAATCTTCTTGTTTTTTCTTGGATTGTTACCTTTTGTTTAGTCTTTCCTCAAACTTTCTCATTTTATTTTTTTTCAAGAAAAAAATATTATGATGTTTAATTTTCAAAGTGACAAAATGTTTACAACCTTTGACCCAGAGGTCACATTGCTAGGAATATTGCTAAAGTGGTGGATTAGAGGTTAAAGACAGAAAAGTCCTACTTGCACAAAAATAATATTAATAAATAATTAACATAATAATAGCTAACATTGTTAAAGTATTCACTATGTGCCAGGCAGTGCTAAACACTACAATTATTACCTCATTTTCAATACAATTCTATGCAATATTCATAATGGCACTTTTTATGTTAGCAAATAACTTGAAACAAAGTAGATACTTATGGTTGTATTGGGGAATGGCCAAACAAGCCATGAGAAACAATAATTATGAAGAATTCAGAGAAGCAAAGGAGGAGTTATATGAACATGTAGATTGAAGTATGTAGAACTAGGAAAACAATATACAAAATGGCTATGATCAAGTAAGTGGAAAGAATCACAATGGCAACAGTAAAAACCCAGAACTCTGTATAATTATAACAACCAAGCTTTTTTCTTAGAGAAGAGAGGAGAAAATGTACCTCCTTCTCTTCTGTACAGATATGGGTGGCAGGGAATCTGTGGATGTACAACTGAGTATTCTATCATACTCATCTGATTATTTGACTCGGATTGCTGTACTGTTTACACACACACACACACACCTCTTTCTTTTTTAATCTTTCTTATAAGAGACAACTCTCTCGGTAGAGATTAGGGAGGAATATAATTGGAAATGTAGACTGATGCCAGTAAAATTGAAAAAAGGAAGGCTGGGAAGCTAGGAAACCCAGTAGATAGTCTATTGTACTTGGAGTCAGAAAAACTTGAATTTTGAATGCTGCCTCAGACATATATTAGCTGTGTGACTCTGGGCAAGTTTTTTAGCTTCTCTCAGGTTCAGTTTCCTCATCTGTTAAATGGGAACAGTAATAGCACCTACTTCACAGGGCTGTTTTGAGGGTGAAAGGAGATAACATGTAAAGTATTTTGCAAACCTTAAAGCACCATATAAATGCTAGATTTTATTACCATTAATTATCATCCTTATGATTGGCAGAAAAAGCCTTAAGGCATAAAATTAATAAAATCTTGGGTCGAGTCTCTTTCTCCACCATTAATGGATTATATCACATTATGTCAATCACTGAATACTTCCTGGGTTTTGCTTGCCTTATCAGTAAAATAGGTCTAATAACAGGAACCCCTCCCACCACTTGGGCTATTGTGAGCAAAGTATGAAATGAATGGGGTGAGCATTATGGGAATGCAAGTCGCCATCCTGAAGCTTGACTACACCATTGTTTTCTGTGCCTTAACATCATGAGGATTAATTGACATTTTAGGTCAATTAGGGAGAGTGTGACAATCCTATTTCTTATGCTTTGCCTCTTACTAATTGTATGACCTTGAACGAGTCACAGAACTTTGCTGAGCTCTGGTTTCTTCACATGCCAGATGAAAGGGCTGAACTAGCTGGTCTGATAACCCAGCTCTGCATCCTGGGCTCTAAGCTCGCACTAAACAGTGATAGCGTTAAGTCCCATTCAGGACGATTTCAGCCAAGTCAGGTTATCATTAGCCTCTGGCATGTTGTTGCGCCTCCTGTAGATAAATATGTCCCTATGTGTCAGCAAATAACATTTACTAATTTACTAAGACAAGAAGAGGTGAGCTCCGATGCAACTGGTTTTCCTAGTCTGCCACCTCAACATCTGCCAGGCAGCCAAGTGCCACTGCATCCTTACAAAACCCAAGTATAGCCTTCGGCACAAGGCAGAAATCTGTTTCAAGGGTCTCCTCTGGAGGAGGGGCCATGAATTTCTGTGTATGAATGTGCATGCATGTGAGTGTGTACATGTGTGCATGTGGTGTGCTCACTGGTGCGTAATGTATCTATGTTCGCATTATGTGGATGTGTATGCATTGCATTCTTATGCGTGTATGTAAGAACAACATCAGGACAGCTTAGGGCAGTGGTATTCCAGTTCCAATTACACTACTCTAGCTGTATGACCGTGGACATGTCACTTCCCCCTGTGAACTTCGATGTCTTCACCTGTAAAACTTAAAGTTTGTACTAGAAGATCTGTTACAGCCAGGTGGCAATGGGACAATCAGGCTCTGACTGATCAATGTGTCATCATTTGGTACTCCCTCCACTTAATACAGATACTAAAAACATGCTAAGCTGTTTTTTCATCTGATCCTTAAGAACATCAGATCACAAGGTTCAGAACTGGAAGATAGGCCTTAGAGATAATCTTACCCAATGCCCTTGGTTTTCCAAATGGGAAAACTGAGACCCAGAAAGAAGTGATGTCATCATAGGGATGAGTTAGTCAATGCACTTAGCAGATGGGCCATCTTTTGAGTGAGAGCAGAACAGAGTAGAACAGGGCTTTCATTTGATTTTTAGTCTTTTTAATATCTTCTATGAATTCTTTTTGGGCAGATGACTATTTGACATTACTGTTTGGTGTAGGAGAGGGTTTCTTTGCTTTAGTATTCTCCTCTGAAGATGAAACCCCGTCTTCTCTATCCTCATAGTACCTCTCCATGGTTGGATTCATTCTCCTTTCCCTATGCATTTTTTGGCAATAATTTTATTTTTGTAATCACCTCTAGTCCTAGAGTATGAGGGATGGTGCCTTTGACCTCAGATCCTCCTTCAGTTCTCCCCTCTGACCTTGAACCCAAACCAAGACTTCCAGCCTCCTGTAAGTGCTCTCAGTACCATCCCCACCCCACTACTTCTGCACTCACTGGGTGTGTGCTGATTGCTTCTGTCCCCCAGCTGCAGCTCCCCAGCACAGCTGAGTCTGGTTTTCCTTGTAAACAGAAGTTCCCTTGATCTTCCCTGGCTCAGATTACCAACTCCTCTCTCTGTCCTCGGGGTAAAAGTTCCTATGGCAGGGACAAGATAGCCTCCCAACACAGCTAATCCCACTGCTTGCCACTTGTTTAAGTGGTCCCTAGCCTATCAGTGTTCACTCTTCGCTGGGACCAAACCCATATCTGGGATTTTTCTTTAGATCTTCTCTGATTATCCCAGGAGGACTTCTGTTCTCACCCTTATCTTATTTTTTACTGTTCTGTATTTGCCCTGAGGTGTTTTATCTCTTTTGTGGAGGAAAATCTTGAGAACTTGGAATCTTCTGAACTACTCCACCATCCTTCCAGAATCCTCAGGAGCTCTTCTTAAAATTATGTGTAGTATCTATCTATACCTAAGAACAAGTATCTGTAATTGGACTGAACTAGAAGGCTTTCTAATAAGATCAGAGGTGCAGTAAGGATTTCCATTATAACTATTATTATTCAATATTGTACAAAAATGCTAGTTATAGTAATAAAAATTAAATTGAAAGTATATTCATAGTTGAAGAGGAAAGAAAACTAGCCCTTTCAAAATACACATAGAAATGATATTAACATAATTGTAAAATATCACACAAATACAGTTCTAAATAATTTTAGAAATCTTAATTACTTGTGGTTATGCCAAGCAATAAAATTAAAATGATACTATCTACATTAATTTAAACATTAAATTACCAAAGAATTGCTTTATAGAACTATTAAAAATTGTAACGAAATTCATCTTGAAGAGTGAAGATGAAGATGGTTAAGGAAATTAACAAAAAATACAAAGAAAGGGGGCTGAGCACAACTAGATCTCAAAATATGGTACAGAGTGGTAATTGTCAAAACAGTTTGGCACTGTGTAAGAAATAGATTAGGTGCATAATATAAAAAAGCAAACAAGCATATTAATCTACTCTTTCACAAACTCAAATATCCTAGCTATTGGGACAAGACCTTGATATTTGATGAAAACTACTAAGAAAAATGGAAAGTAATCTGCCACAAATTTGGTATAGGCCAACAACTTATGTCACCTATAGAGATAAGTTCAAAATGTGTGAGGGTGATTTAACAAACCATTGATGGGAACATGGAAGATATTTCCTGTCAGATCTCTGGGTAACATCAAAGTTCTTGACCAAACAAGAGATGGAGAAGTTCACCAGAGGTAAAAATGGTAATTTTGAGAATATAAAATTAAAAAAAACTTTTGCATAAACAATGCCAATGTATCCCAAATTAGGAGAATGGGAAGCTGAAGCAAAAAAAAATTACACCAAAATTCTCTTACAAAAAGCTAATTTCTCTAATACATAGGGAACTGGGCCAAATTTATAAAGATATGATTCATTTCCTAATTAATGAATGGTCAAATGATATGAATAAGCAGTTTTTAAAGGAAGAAATCAGTGGCATCAATAATTATATGACAAATTGCTCTGAATCACTAATAATTAGAGAAATACAAATTAAAATTACAGCTCTGAGATGCCCCCTAATCCCCACCAGAATGGCAAAGATAACAGAAAAGGAAAATGACAAATTCTGGAAGAGATCTGGGAAAATAGGTACACTAATGCACTGTCTCTCCAGCTGCAATATAATCCAAACATTCTGGAGAATATTTTGGAACTATGCCTGAAGATCTTTAAAACGATGCATATTTTGACCCAGCAATACTGCTACTAGGTCTGTACCCCACAGAGATAAAAGAAAAAGGAAGGGGACATATATGTTCGAAATATTCATAGAAGTTCTTTTAGTGGTGGCAAAGAATTTAAAACTGAGAAGGTGCTGATCAAATTGTGATGTATGAATGTGATGGAATAGTATTACAAGAAATGATGAAGATTAGTAGCTCTGATCAATACAACGATCCACAACAATTCCAAAAGACATGATGAAAAATGTTATCTACCTCTAAATAGATAATTGATGACACAGAGTGCAGATTGAAGTACGTTTTTCTTGCTTTTTTTCACAACATGACTAATGTCAAAAAAGCCTTGCCTATATATATGTGTGTGTGTGTGTGTGTGTGTGTGTGTGTGTGTATACGTATGTATATATATATGTGTGTGTGTGTGTATATATGTGTATATATACACATATACACATATGTATATGTATGCATGCATATATGTATACATATATACATATATGTATACATATATACATGTACAAGTATGTATATACAAATATATACACAAACACATATATGTATATGTGTATGTATATATGTATATATATATTGATAGAGAGATAGATAGAGAGATAGACAGATAGAGTTATTGACCACCATTCCTGATCACTTAAAAATGATGCCAATTTTGTCATCTTGATTTCTGATTTCTTCTCTATTGAACACCCTTTTGGCTGGTGTGTACTGATAACTTTTCTCTAATGTATTGTCTCAGAGAGTTGCATCAGACATTTAGAGTTCATGAGACCCAACATTATTCAATAAGTATTATGGGTAGGATTTGAATCCAGAGCTTCTTGACTGAATCTGAACCCAGTATTCATTCTTTCTCTCTCTCTCTCTCTCTCTCTCTCTCTCTCTCTCTCTCTCTCTCTCTCTCTCTCTCTCTCTCTCTCTCTCTCTCTAATATACCTATATATAACAGCCAGGAATAAACTCATGTAAACATGGTGTATGATTACAATGAAATGGGAGAGCTATACTATATCAACAGATGACTGATAAGGTCCCTTGTAACCTTAAATCTTATGATTACAAGTAAATAGCTGCCTATATTCTGTAGTTAGGTCCCTTTTCCTTGAGTGACTTTGTAAGTGGTATAAGTAAAATAAATATGGTTTAGCCAGGGCATGAACAGCTTCAAGTCAAGGGGAACAAATGAAATGTTTTACCAATACCCACAAAAGCAAAACACAAAGGTCATGGACCCTGTGAGAAAGAGGTCAGCTGAACAAACCAAAATCAAAATGTCAAAATGTTAAAGATATTACACTACAATACAAGAAAACTAAAATGGGAAGGAAGTTGGACTTGAAGACTTCTAAAGACCCTTCTGGCTCCAAATTTGTCTATGATCTGATCCCATCATTTATAGATACTAAAAGTACAGAACAATATTTGGTGATGAAGAAACAGCTACCAGGAGTTGCACAGGAACTGAAGTGGTCAGGATTTGGGGTAGGATGGACAATTCATGCTATGCACAGGAAAAACCACAAGGAAACAAATCCTGCTACTAAGAAGTTTACTTTCCAGTTTCCACTTGTTTTCCCCTCTCATTTTAGTGAAAGTGAATCATGAATGAGAATTGTCTATAGGCCTATTGGTGAAAACTAAAATACTGTTGGCTGGATTGGGAGTTTATAGAAGGGGAGCAGATTAGTTGTCCTTTGTTCTTGAAGAGACCTAAATGACATCTCTATGCTAGAGTCAAGTCACAGTGTGTTTGACTATGGCTGATCATATCAGTACAAGCTTGGAATGTTCTACCACAGGTTGGACATAAATAGTGCATTTGAACATTTGGGGTGGATTCTCTAAATTTGCATATCTCACATTTCTTTTGAGCTGTTGCAATTCTGCTTTGGTCATAGAGTACAGCACCTTCTTTGACGTAAGCATGCCATGTTGAGTGGACCTACGCCGGTGTCTCCCATGTCACACAATCAATTCCAAAGTTTTTAAGAGTATATTGCTCCTTCTGTCCACCAGGTGAATGCTTGCCCTGTGTGGGTTTTTCATAAAATAGTCTTTTTGGCAAGAGTTTGTTTTGCATTCAAATGACTGGCCAGTCCGTCAGATTTGGGCTCTCTGAAGCAGAGTTTGAATGCTTGCAGTTTGGTTTGAGAAAGGACCTCAGTGTCTGGTGTCTTATCCTGCCAGATGATCTTCAGAACCTTCCTAAGAATTCAAATAGAAGTGATTCAGTTTGCTTGCGTATCACTGGTACACTGTCCAGTTTTCACAGGCACAAAACAATGAGGTCAGCACAATGGCTCTGTAGACCTTCAGTTTGGTAGTCAGTCTAATACTTCTTCTCTCCCACACTTTCCTTTAGAGCCTCCCAAACACTAAGCTAGCTCTGGCAATACGTGCGTCAATCTCATTATCAATGTGTACATCTCTGGAAAGTATACTACCTAGGTAAGTGAACTTTTCCCCAGCATTCAAAACTTCTTCATTTGCTCTAACTGATGGTTCCACATGTGAATGGTGTGGTGGTGGTTGATGGAGCACCTGTATTTTCTTGGTGTTAAGTACTGGGCCAAAATTAGCACAAGCAGCAGAGAACTGATCCAAAGTTTGTTGCATCTCAGCTTTAGAGGCTGCGCTGAGTGCACAATCCTCTGCAAACAGAAACCAGCACTTCTTCCACTTCGGTCTTGGCTTATAGATTTTTCAAGTTGAAGAATTTACCATCCATGCTGTAGCTGTCTGTCCTCATTGAAGGCATTTGACAATATATACATATATATGTTTGTGTATGTACGTACCTACATATGCCTGCACATATGCGTATGCGTCTGTGTATGTAAATATGTATGTATGTGTATATGTGTATGTATATATCTATATGTGTATATATACACATAGATATGGATACACACACACACACACATATATATATGTATATATATATATATATATATACATATATGTACAAATAGAGGTACACAGACATCCCATGCATACATACAGATACATTCCCACACAAGCACATTTTTCTTATGAAGGTTTCTCACCTCGAGCACCTTGGTATAATAGATATAGGGTTGGACTCATTTGGAATCAGGAAGATCTGGGGTTGAATCCCATTTTTGATGCTCATTTCCCATGTGACTGTGGAAAACCTATTAGATTCTTTAAACCTCAGTTTCTTCACCCGTAAGATAAGGGTGCTAAAATCTGTTGTACCTATCTTACAGTGTTGTTCAAGGGTCAAATGGGTTAATGAATGAAAAAAGTCTTTTTGAACTTTAAAGAGGGATATAAATGTTAATTTATTATGATCAATCCATTAAAAGAACTTTCCAGGTGCCAATAGAGATCTTAAGAATGTCACCCTGTCACTCTGTTACCACTTTATCTTTCTGTTATGATTTTTGACCTGAAAAAAAGAAATCCTCATATTAGTCAATTAACAACTACTGCTATTGTGGTTGTTACTGAGATATTTTCAATGGAGGATTCTGAGCTCCCCATATGAAAACTGTTATGTTCCATACCATCTCCTTTCACAAGTCATAGAATCACACAATCATAGAGTTGGGACGGCCCCAAAAGTCATAAAGTCCAACCTCAATCTAAAGATTTATTTCAGTTTAGATTAGGACACAGAGGAGGCAATTTATTTTTTAGAATTCTTGATCATTTTTTGTTCTTTACATTGTCTTCTTGTCCATATTTATCCCCTATTTTTAGTATCATTCTTTGTAATATATGTTGTAAAAAACAGTTCACCAACATATTAGCTGTCTGATAAAAGATGCAAGGTGGCACACCTAGTCTCTCACCTCTGCAAAGAAAGGGCAATGGGGTACATTTTCACTTTGCTTTGGGACCAAGCTTGGTCATTATAATTCATATGATTTAAGTATCTTGCTGTTGCTCTTATTGTCATTGTTTTGTAGTCTCTGTCTTGATATTATCTAATAAAAGATCCAAAAATTTTCAGGATACTGGGGACAATTTGGTTGGTGTGTGCAAGAATTAACTTGGAGAACTCACAACCTTAGAGTTACTCTTCTATCAAAGGGGATTAGCTAGAGAAGTGATAGCACCCTGGGAGAATCATGAGGATTATTCTCCCCTTACCTCCCTCCTCATACTTGCAGAGAGAGAAAGAGAAGTATCTTTGTCTGAACATAATCTTCATCTTCATGGTTTAACTGTTATATAGCCGCATGTGGCTGAAATACCACTACCTGTGTTGTTAATCTTGGTGCATTGTTAGTCAAAGGCTATATGTCTCTATGTGTACTTTAAAAAATCACTTCTCGGATGGGACTAGGGTGTAGTGGTGGGATTGGGGGTGAATCCCAGAAGGGCTCTTGTAAATTTCATACAAATTGACATGGCAGGGGAGATTGCTTTAGTCTGAGTTGTTCTTTAATATACAGCTTGCTAAACTGTATCTCAGCCATTTTTGTGTTATTGGAAGTTGTCTATAAATGCAAACTTGAGTGGAATTCATCATACTCAGGCAGTCCATACCCAAGTAAGGATACACTAAGTTCTTTATAGCATCAGTAATTGAGTGGGAGCAAATGGAATTATCCTTAGTATTACATCAATGCCTGATCCAAGAAACTTTTCCAAACTACTGAATAATGCTAAGAATTTTCTGAAACCTTCCATGTGAAGTGAACAGGTTGATTTTTCTCTAGTTTTCTTAATGATATTGATTTTGTTCAAGATGGCTTATTCTTCTTTAAACCTCAAGTTGCTTGCTGTGACACAAGTAGTACTGTGGTCCTAAAAGCTATTGTTTTCACAAGAGAGGGATGCCTTCTGGTTAAATTCATTTGCCTTGAGAGTCATCAACATCTCTCATCACCAGGTGATAATTATATTGTGCATTTCTCCTGCTACTATGACTGCTGTGTTCTATGTAATTGGAGGGCTTTCAAAGTTCTGTTGGCTGGTCCATATGACAGGGTTTCACACTGTAAACTATGAACTGGGAGAATATTCCTATTTGTAGTTAATAGCATTTAAACATCATGATTTGAACTCCCAATTCTGGACTACTTTACTCACCATCTGCAGCCAATCTGCAGAGCCAGCAAAATTCAATCAGACATCTTGTCCTGCTATAAACTCTGAACTTCATCATGACTATTTTACCCTAATTAATAGAGTTTTATTTGATTTGCATTTTTAGTTATTGCAAACTGTGCTCCCTAAATCTTGTTAGAAAGACTCTTGGAAGTAACTAAGTGCCTACAGACAAAATCTGTATAGGGACATTATCAGAATTTTAAATCAAGCAAAGAAATAGTTGGAGCTTCTAAGCAACTAGACTTTGGAAGAAACCCCCCCTAACCTGCCCCCAATGAAAAAAAGATATTAAAGCAATCAAATAGTTCCCAAGTTTAATTTTATTTTTCCTCAACTTTATTTTTTATCTGAGAAAATGAAATGAATTCTTATAAACATAAAAATGAGGAAGACAGGGAGCTATAGATACCTTGTCTGATAATGAAGAATGAAGAAAACAAAGATAATTTGGGTTCTGAGACAGTGCACCTAATATGCATCTCCTCAGTTTGAGAGATGAATGAAGTGGCACTTTGTTTCCTTTGTTAATATTTAATTTATTTTTTTTCAGTTTTCAACATTTACTTCCATAAGTTTTTTTTTTAAATTTTCTCCACCTCTCTCCCCCTCCCTCCCCAAGATGGCATACAATCCAATATGGGCACTACACATACATTCCTATTAAACACATTTTCACATTAGTCATGTTGCATAGAAGAACCATAATGAATGGGAGAAGCCATGAGAAAGAAAACAAAACAAAAGAAAAAAGTCTGCTTCACTTTGCATTCTGACTCCATAGTTCTTTCTCTGGATGTAGACAGCATTTTCCGTCATGAGTCCTTTGGAAATGTTTTAGGTCCTTGCATTGCTGAGAAGGGCTAAGTCTATCAAAAGTCAGTCCCTGCAAACTGTGGATGTTACTGTCTACAATATTCTGTTTCTGCTCACTTCACTCAGCACCATTTCATATAAGTCTTTCCAGGTTTTTCTGAAGTCAGCCTGCTCATCATTTCTTATAGCACAATAGTATTCTATTACATTCATATGCTACATCTTGTTTAACCATTCTCCAATTGATGGGTATTGATTTCCCATTCTTTGCCACCACAAAAAGAGCTGCTATAAATATCTTTGTACATGTGCGTCCTTTTCCTATTTTTATAATCTCTTTGGGATAGAGCCCTAGAAGTGGTACTGCTGGGTCAAAGGGTATGTACACTTTTATAGCCCTTTGGGCATAGTTCTAAATTGCTCTCCAGAATGGTTGAATCAGCTCACAGCTCCACCAACAACCAACAACACCAACTTTCCCACATCTTCACCAATAGTTATCATTTTCTTGTTTTGTCATGTTAGCCAATCTGATAGGTGTGATGTGGTAACTCAGAGTTGTTTTGATTTGTATTTCTCTAATCAATAGTAATTTAGAGCATTTTTATATGGCTATAGATAACTTTAATTTCTTCCTTGGAAAACTGCCTGATCATATCCTTTTACCATTTGTTAATTGGGGAATGACTTGTATTCTAGTAAATTTGGCTCAGTTCCCCATATATTTTAGAGATGAGGCCTTTATCAGAGACACTAGTTGTAAAAATTCTTTCACAGTTTTCTGCTTCTCTCCTAATTTTGGTTGCATTGGCTTTGTTTGTGACAAATCTTACAATTTAATGGGATAAAATTATACATTTTGTATTTCATAATGTTCTCTATCCCTTATTTGGTCATAAATTTCTCCATTCTCCTTAAATCTGGCAGATAAACAATTCCTTGCTCCCTTAATTTGTTTATATGATCAGTCTTTATACCTAGATCTGGTGCTTTACTTCTAAGCAACTTTTTCTTCATTTAGTGTCACTTCTGAGTCTGGTCAACACATCCAGAAAAGATTTTAAAATCAGATTTAAAATTGTAAATGACCCAATTTGGCACCTAATCCAAACACCTCAAATGATTTATGAGGAAACTGAAACCCAAAGAACATTAAACATCTTGCCCAACATCAAAGAGGTTATAAAAAAGCAGAGCTAGGATTTGAACGCAGCTACCTTGGAGGCAGATAAGTTGTGCAATGGATGGAGTGTCTGGAGTCTGAAGTGTCTGGTCCTGGAGTCAGGAAGGTTCATTTTGTCAGTTAAAATCTGGCCTCAGACACTACCTGCGTGTACGTATGTATGTATGTATGTATGTACGTATGTGTGTATGTGTGTGTGTTTGTATACATACGCATATGTGTGTATGTATCTTTTACTTACAAAGTATTTCACATTTACTATGTTGTATGATGCATAAAGCTTCTCTGCAAACTAGGCCATACATTTATTTACCCATTTCACAGATGATAAAATTAAAAAGCGAGAGATATAAAATACTTTCCTGAGGTTTCCTGGAATATAATAGTCACAGAGAATATATATACAGGTGAAATGATTCAAACCTGCTCTTATTAGTGATCAGCATTTCTGTTAAATTTGGATCAGGATAACCCCTATGTTGTATCACATTTTTGCATGCCTCATAGTTCAAAGAGAGTTCTCTTCTATGAATCAAAGTCTGCCCTCTTGTTCTTTAGGTGTATTAAGATGAAAGCATTTCCAGAATTCTCAGATTAAGTGAATGGCAGATTGATTTAACTGTAGCAGAGGAGGGAGGTGAGGTTTGAGCCTCTGTCCTCATGAAAACCTGACAATTTGGAGCAAATAGATGATTTCTTGTGTCTTGCCGGTGCTGCAAGGCCATCATTCATCTTATTAAAATGTGCATAAAATAATACAGGGTGTGATTGAGTGCCATTCGTTCCTATCCCATTGATCACAGCAGTGCCTATTGGGCCCTGGCTTAATTTGTCAAGGTGAGGCAAGATAGTTTAAAGATTGTGGCAGGGGAGCTCAGGCATTTTATGGTGGCTAATGACAGAACTTGCTTTTTATTTTATTACAGATGCTGCCGCTGCCTGTAATTACTGACTGCCTCCAGCATTATTAACACTGTTGGGTTTTTAAGCATATTGGATGTCTTAGAGAAAAGCATGATGGTACCCCAAAGCTGATGCCATTTGTCAGCAACCACAGCTGTTACCATAATGCGGACGGGGATGTATGTTGCTATCTGCCTTCGGAAAGCACTTAGCACTGTGCCTGGAATATTGTAAGGGCTTAATAAGTGCTTCTTTCCTCCACCCCCACTGCAATATACCAGCGTGTATATAAATGTATTCATGTACCCACAGAGAATGTTCTGCTACACACACTATATATACACACACATATATGTGTATATCTGTATGTATATATATATATGTAGCAAATATACATATGTGTTTGTATATGTGTCTGTGTATACATGTGTGTATGTATATGTAGATATACCCATATGTACATGTACTCATAGGTGTGTGTCTGCCTAATCTTTTTTTTTTATTCGTCCTAAAATACATTTGAAAGTCATTCCTGGTAACCAGCACAATATTATGCTCACTGGCACTTTTCTTAGAAAAGCTTTACCTACAAGGAGGGTATTCTAAGGGGACCTGGAATATTATGGTCAAGTATTTGGGAGGACAATAACAGGGACAACGATTGTAGGATGTTAATATGCACTGGAGAGAAGTTGGTTCCCTTAGGATTCTGATTATTTTGAGGCACAGAAAAATTTTTTTCTTGAATTTGCTTGGAGAAGCAGAGAGTAAGAGAAAAATGTCTGTATGAAAGAAAAGGTATTTGGGAATAATGAAATCTTAAAGTCTTAAGAAACTGTTAAATAGCTGCTTTTGAGACACAATGTGAAGCTCTTGTGGGGATGGAGTGAGAATCCTTTAATTGTAAGAGAGGGTCTGTAGGTGTTGAGCCTGAAACTGGGATTTATGACACTTTGATCTTAAAAGGCTTATATGGGAATAGTCATGCTGCCTTCAAATACAGTGACTGATCCCAATTGTGTCCTCAGGCTGTCAAGCAATACCTGTAACAGGCAAATGATTTGTGTTTCACCAGTCTTGGAGTAAATAAGTCTTGAGTCATCTTAAATGGTGGGACACCCAAGACAGACTTGATCTGCTAAAATTGGTATTTCATCTATTCAGAAATAATGACATATATGTAAATATATACACATATACATATATACAAATATGTGGGGTGTGTGTGTATGTGTGTAAAACCAGAGCAAAGACTTTTATCATATTTCGGTGATTGCTAAGTGAATCTTCTACTGGAAGGAAATTGAATGAAGTTTTTGTTCTCATATACATAAAGAAAAGACTTGAAAACTTTAAATCTCTACCGTACATCCTCCACACAGCTGCCAAGATGATGTTCCTAAAACACAGGGCTGACTATTTCATTCTGATTCTGCTCTTGATTAGATCAAGGATCAAATACATTCAGCTCTATTTGGCATTTAATATTGTTCTTAACCTTGCTGCAATCCACCTGTAAAACTTTGTTATGCATTTCTCCCAGTCACACAGTCTTAGATCTAGCCAAAGTAGCCTTCTTGCTATTCCTCGTACATGATACTATCTTTCTTCTCCACACTTTTGCATTGGCTGTCCCCATGCCTGGAATGCCTCTACCTATTAGATGCCTTAATTTCTTTCGAAGCTCACCTTAAATGCCACTATCTACATGTGCCTTTCCTAAACTACCCAGTCATTAATGCTTTCTGTCTCCCACCAAATACCTTGTATTTATTCTTTTATTTACGTATTCCTAAAACCTATGGTGGCTCCTCCAATAAAATGTAACATCTTTTAGGGAAGGGATGATAACACTATTGTTTGTTGTTTATGTATCCAAAATTCCTACCATAATGCCTGGAACATAGTGGATGTTTAATAATTTCTGTTGATTGATTAGAATGGATTAAATCATTTACTTATTTGTCTTTGCAGCATAAATTTATTGAGAATTTCTTCTTTCTTTGTTAGCATCCTAAGTACTATACAGGATAAGAAAAGAGTCAAGATTTTCTGCCTGTGGTTAATGGTGCAAGATGGTGGAAGGAACACAGGCACTCGCTTAAGTTTTCCCCCACATTCCTCCAAACACTTGTAAAAATGTCTCTGAACATATTCTAGAACTTCAGAACCCACAAAATAGCAGAGGGAAGCAGGTCTCCGGCTAAGGACAGCCTGGATGGTTGCTGTGAAGGGTCTATCACACAGTGCTGGGACTACAACTCAGCTTGGGCCATGCCAGGACCAACCAGACTGGGAGTCAGATGGAGTAGGCATGAGGGCCATGAATCATGGAGCTGTGGCAGTTACCAGACTTCTCAACCCACAAACGCCAAAGACCATGGAGCAGGTCAGTGGAAAAACTGCTTGATAGGGTTGAGAGTGTTCTGGACCCAGCCCTGGGGGTGGCAGAGGTGGTGCAGCAGTGGCAGCAGCAGCAGCAGTAGGAAGCTACTGCGGCTGCTTCCTGAGCTCCAGCATCAGCTTACACAGCCCATGGCTCACAAGGTGGGAGGAAGCAAGTGGTAGATCAGAACGGGAGTGCAAGGAGTGCTTTCCTGGTGCAGAGGCAGGTTCTCTTGCTGTGCCCTGCTTGGAACCAGGTTGCAGTCCTGGTTGGCAGTTCTTGGGGGGAAAGGATCACTGCTGTGGCAGAGCATGCAGTGACAGTAGAGTAGAAGTAGCTATGAAAACAGCAGCACAGCCCCTAAAGCTTGGGATAAAGTACTGTACAAGCAGTCATACCCTAACAAAAAGCTCAAAGGTCAAGTAGTTGGCTGGGAACATGAACAGGCAGCAAAAAAGGACTCACACTTAGACTCAGACTCTAGAATCATTTCTTGGTGACAAAGAAGATCAAAATATACAGCCAGAGGAAGTCAACAAAGTCAAAGAGCCCACATCAAAAGCCTCCAAGAAAAATATGAATTAGTCTCAGGACATGGAAGAGCTCCAAAAGAATTTGGAAAAGCAAGTTAGAGAAGTAGAGGAAAATTGGGAAGAGAAATGAGGGTGATGTGAGAAAACCATGAGAAACAAGTCAATAACTTGCTAAAGGAGACCCAAAAAATACTGAAGAAAATAACACCTTAAAAAATAGACTAACCCAAATGGCAAAAGAGCTCAAAAAGCCAATGAGAAGAAGAATGCCTTGAAAGGCAGAATTAGCCAAATGGAAAAGGTGGTCCAAAAGACCACTGAAGAAAATATTACCTTAAAAATTGGATTGGAGCAAGTAGAAACTAGTGACTTTGTGAGAATTCAAGACTTATAAAACAGAACAAAAAGAATGAAAAAATGGAAGACAATGTGAAATATCTCATCGGAAAAACCACTGACCTGGAGAACAGATTGAGGAGACATAATTTAAAAATTATTGGACTACTTGAAAGCCATGATCAACAAAAGAGCCTAGACATCATCTTTCAAGAGATTATCAAGTAAAACTGCCCTGATATTCTACAACCAGAGAGTAAAAATGAAATTGAAAGAATCCACTGATCACCTCTTGAAAAAGATCCCAAAAAGGAAACTCTTAGGAATATTGTTGCCAAATTCCAGAGCTCCTAGATTAAGGAGAAAATACTGCAAGCAGCTAGAAAGAAACAATTTGAGTATTGTGGAAACACAATCAGGATAATACAAGATTTAGTAGCTTCTACATTAAGGGACTGAAGGGCTTGGAATATTATATTCCAGAGGTCAAAGGTGATTAAAACCAAGAATCACCTACCCAGCAAAACTGAGTATAATGCTCCAGGGCAAAATATGAATTTTCAATAAAATAGATGATTTTCAAGCTTTTTCAATGAAAATACCAGAGCTGAATAGAAAATTTGACTTTCAAATACAAGAATCAAGAGAAGCATGAAAAGGTAAACAAGAAATAGAAATCATAAGGGACTTACTAAAGTTGAACTGTTTTGTTTACATTCCTACATGGATACATGATGTTTGCAATTCATGAGACCTTTCTCAGTATTAGGGTAGTTGAAGGGAATATACATATATATAGACAGAGGGCACAGAGGGAGTTGATTATGAAGGGATGATATCTAAAGAAATAAAATTAAGAGGTGAGAGAGGAATATTTTTGAGAGAAGGAGAAAGGGAGAGATAGAATGGGGTAAATTATCTCATATAAAAGTGGCAAGAAAAAGCAGTTCTTTTTGGAAGGGAACAGGAGGCAGGTGAGGGGGAATGAGTGAGTCTTGCTCTCATCAGATTTGACTTGAGGAGGGAATAACATACACACTCAATTTGGTATCTTACCCCACAGGTAAGCAAGGGGAAGAGGATAAAAAGAGGGGCATGATAGAATGTAGGACAGATAGGGGGAGGAGGTATAAAGGAAACACTTTTGAAAAGCGACAGCATCAAGGGAGAAAATTGAACAAAGGGGAACAGGATAGGTTGGAGGGAAATATAGTTAGTCTTTTACAACATGATTATTGTGGAAGTGTTTTATGTAATGATACATGTGTGGCCTATATTGAATTGCTTGCCTTCCTAGAGAGGGAGGGTTGGAAGGGAAGAGGGGGGAGAATTTGGAACTCCAAGTTTTAAAGGCAGATCCTCCAAAAATAAGTTGGTTTTGCATGCAACTGGGAAATAAGATATATAGGGAATGGTGCATAGAAATTGATTCTTCCCTACAAGGAAGTAAGGCGAAAGGGGATGGGGTGGGAGTGGGGTAACAGAAGGGAGGGCTAACTGGGAAGTTGAGTAATCAAAATCTATGCCATCTTGGAATGGCCAGGAGAGTAGAAATGGGGAGAAAATTTGTAACTCAAAATCTTGTAGAAATCAATGTTGAAAACTAACAATATTAAATAATAAAATATAAACATTACTACAAAAAAAGATTTTCTGCCTATAATGGGCCATGGGCTCCATGGACTCTATTTAAGAGGTGTCTCAATAAAATTATTTTTCCTAATTTTCCACTAGCCATACTGCTTTTCAATTTCTTTGGAACTCTCCATTATGTCTTCCTTCTCCAGGAAACTTATCATTGTAAAATCTCATTATAGTCCATGATTGAATCTCCCTACTATTCAGATCTCATCAGTACCACCATCTTCTCTGATTGGACCTCCAGACTGGTGGCCAAAATCATGGGTTTAATTTAAGGAGGAGGCTCAGTAAATTTTTCTCCCATTTCTCCCAGCTATACAACTTTTGGACTTCTTGGGAGCTCTCCATCTTGCCCCCACTTTAGATAACTTATCTACCTTTGCCACTTTTCAGCTTTTCTTTCTCATGAAGTCTACATTTCTGCCAGACTACCCTACTTGCAATTCTATGTATAGAACTTTCTATCTCCTTCTTCTACATCTTCTTTTCCTAGTTTTCTCTCTAGTCTGAAATGCTGTTCTGAATAATAGTCTCTCTGTAAGATAAGGATTTCTTGAGGAGAAATATTTTATTCTTTTGTTAGTGCCCACAATGTCTTGAATAGTGTCTTACATGTGCTAGGCATTCAATAAATGTTGATTTGATTTGATCTGATTAGATTAAATTTAACTGAATTGAATTGGATTTAATTGACAACCCTAAACTACTTATGATATGCTTTCTGGGACAATGGTTTCCCATATCTTCACTCAACTCCAAGGACCCTTTTAACAATCTGTTGAAGCCATGTACCCCTTTAGATCATGTTTTTAAATGCATAATATTACACACATAGGATTACAGAGGGAATGATTATAATTAAATACAGTTATCAACATTTAAAGAAATAATAATGCATTTTTTTATTTCCTGCACTATGTAATTGAGTCCTCTCCCAACGATTTATCGCCCCACAACAGCTTAAGATAGGTGGTAAAGAAACTCATGATGTAATGCAAGGAGTAAATGATTATCAAAACTGGGTTTGACTCTAAGCTCCTTCATTAGCTAACTTCATAACTTTGAGTATGTCACTTAATTTCTGTGTGACTCTGTTAATTTATTTGTAAGACTTAGGGGTCATATTAGATGATGTCTAGGGTCCCTTCCAGCTCCACCATTTTGTGAAGGCTGCTATTTTAAAATAATAATAATCAGCTAACATTTATACAGTTTGTGCCAAGCACTGTGTTAAGTATTTTACAATTATTATCTCATTTGATCTTTACAACAAGGAGGTAGGTGCTATTATTATCCCCATTTTGCCATTGAGGAAACTAAGGCAACCCAAAGTGACTTTTCTAAGGCCATACTGCTGGTAGGTTTAATTTGAACTCTAGATCTGGCAGTCTGGACACTTTCTCTTGCATCAGGACATCTCAGAACAGTTCCTCCCTCTTTGGGCTCACAGTGTGTGTCTGCATAGTTCATTCTTTTCTTTTAATTGAATACTATCTAATTCAATCAGTTCTATTGAGAGTCTGCTTCTTCATTATTAAACCTGTTGATTAATCTTTATTTTTATGATATTTGGTGCTACAGAGCACATATCAATTTTCTGATTGTAAAGTCACTACTTTCTGTTTAAGAAGTCTTCATATTTTAATCATGAAATTTCTGTAGTTCCTGTCCATGAGTATTCTCAAGGGCAATGTCATTAAGTCCACATTTGATCTCTGATGGGAAGAAACTGGAAACTCTTTTAGGATGTCATTAAGGTTTATAAAACACTTGCTACCTACCTTTTAACTCAGTGTTGAATTTTATTTGTGGTACAGTACCAAGAAGGAAGGTAAATGACAATACTCTCATCTACCACATGTCAGTATTCTCCAATTTAACATGTCAATAATGTTTTCTTCTCTTTTGTCAGAGGGGTGTATGGTGAGTGATGGGTAACTGAACTTGTGTTTTTCCAGAATGGGAAACTCCCCATGAGGAACCCTATCCTGCTGAGGTAGATCAATAACTGTTATTTAGACAAACACACACATCAAAATTCTGAAATTAATTATGCAATGGATGTGCCAGATTTTCAAAGGGATCTGTGCCACAAAAAAGTTCAGACTCCTTGACTTAGGTAATTTGAGGAAGAGCCTGTGAAGGAAATAATTGTCCCAGAATGGATCACAAAAGCACTCTTGGGCACCGAGAGCTAAAGTGATTGGCTTGTGTGTCTAGTATGCATCTACAGCTGAGCTTGAACACAGGTTTTCCTGACTCCCAGGTCTGCTGCTCTCCACTGAGCCACACTGACTCTTATTGATACTCTTATAATATAAAAATTGAGTTTCTTATCAATCCTTCATATATCAAAAGGTCTTCTGCTTGTAAGTCCCAGAGTGAGTTTTGGGAGTATTAGCTGAATTCTCACAACTCCCATGAGAGGCAGGTTACAGTTGTAAGCCCTATTTTATGGAACAATGCTTAGTGGATTGTTCAGTGAAGAAAGAAAAGAGAATGCAATTGACCTGATAATACTCAGGATTATAATTTTCTGGACAATACATGTTTCCTTCCATTGAGTTAATAATATTATATATTTAGAGCTAGAAGAAATCTCAGATATCACTTAGTCCAATACCCTCATTATACAGACAAGGAAACTGAGGACCAAAAGGAAAATGCCTTGAACCTAAGTCTGCTGATGTCAAGAGATAGTGTTCTCACAGTACCACATTCATTTAAATTCCATTGCACAACTTTTCCCTTTCTCTTTTAGCTAAGGATAATAACACATAGAAAAATAATGCAGATGAAATTAGTTTGCTCACCCTCTCTTAATATGACTTTTGCCCTCTGCTCCTTTCCCTGTGCATAACCAAGAGTGCCCTTCCCATTTATGGCCAGTTCCTCAAACTCTAGTCATATGACATGGCCCAGGTGAAATCTTACTTACTCCATAAAAGCCTTCCCTAATCATGTCAGCCAGAAATGTTCTCTACCTTCATTGCTGATAGCAATAAAAAAAAAAAGTAAAATCTTAACATTGGGAAGGACTTTAGAAATCACCTAAGCTCTTTGAAGGCAGACATTTATTTTTATCTTTGCATCCTCAATATGTGGAACAGTGTCTTGAACAGAATAGAGGCTTAATAAATGCTTCTGATTCATTGAATGGATCAAATCTACAACATCTATGACAAGTAGCCAACAACCATATTATATATCTTTATAGATGACTTCATCCATGTAGTTAGTTGGTTGGTTGTGCCTGAAGAGTTACAAAATGACATCATCTCAGGGTCAAGGTACACTGTGTCTGACCATGGCTGATCACATTAATACAATCTCAGATAGCTCTACCACAAGTCAACGGCAAATAGTCCATGTGAATATTTGGAGTGGAGATGTCTTTATATTTGCACATGCCATGTTTCTCTTGAGATATTTTAATTCTTTGTTCATAGAGCACAGAGCATTCTCTGATGTGGGCACCCTATAATGGGCAGCACTGTGCCAGTGTTTCCCATGTCTCCCAATTGATTCCAAAGTTCTTCAGGAAGACCTTGGTAATATCTTTGCATTGCTTCTTCTGAACTCCAAGTGAATGCTTGCCTTATATGAGTACTCTGCTACATAGTCTTCTAGGCATACACTTGCCATTAAAAAAATGTAACCAGCCCATCAGGATTGTACTCCTTGCAGTAGAGTTTGAATGCCTGGAAATTCAGCTCCAGAAAGGACTTCAGTGTCCCATACTTTATGTTGACAGTTGACCTTCAGGATCTTTCTAACACAGTTCAAATGGAGGCAATTCAGTTTCCTGGAATCAGTTTAGGTACTACTACTACCAAAGCAGATATTTAATTGCATGGCGTAATAAGTCGATTACATCACCAACACCACCATCATCATTGTCATAAAGCAGATGTCCATTATTCTAAGTAGAACATTTTCCCCCTTTCCAGTCAGGTAAGAAATGCTACAACTTGTATTACTGACAAATTTAAAAAAAAATAAAACTTTGAAATTCATGTCTTGAAACTTCCAGGTCACTTTTAAGCACTCATGACACACCAGAATAGGATTTTAGTGGTGCCTTTCTATTTATACTTGCTCAAATTCAGAGGGGTCGAGCCAAGATGGTGGCACGACAACAACATCTTACCAGAGCTCTCTCACAAATTCTGATAGATACCTCTAACACAGTGAATTGGAGCATATTTGAGAGAGTTAGAATCCAATGGTAGATTGATTGTGGCAAATTTCCAAGCCAGGAGAGTCTGCAGATTCACAGGATGGATCTGTGGGCTGCAAGAGTGCATGGTGTGTGGAACTACACCATACTACACCAAAGTGGGAGCTGCTGTGGAACCCAGCCAGTGATTCAGGCTGGGAGAATGCTGGGGATGTGAAACTGGTTGCGATCCCCAGGCCTCTCAGCCCTGGAACAGAGTCTGTTGGAGTTACCAGAGGCAGCAGGACAATGCCTGTATCTGCAAGAGCAGCTACTCCTGACGCTTGCAACCCACTGAGCCATGATGACCAGGTAAAATGGTTCTCATCCCTCCCTTCCTCACTCAGATAATACTCCCTTGTGTGAAACCCTGAAATAGAAGAGCCAGAAGTGGGGCTTCAGTAGCCAAACAATGGAGGTTCCTGAGGAGCCCTAGGGTGTCAGGGGTGGACCCAGAAAGCGTCAACACCAAGAAGCCAGAGGCACTTTTGCACAGCCACAGGAAGTGGAAGATACTGGCGCAGACAACTACTAAGACCACCCATGCTGTAGCTCAGTCCTAGGGGCAGAACTGAATTCCAGCAGCCAAACCACCCTTCCCCAACACCTCACACAGTGACACCCCAGGGAAACTTAGGAAGACCTCACTGGGCCTTGATTCTTAACACACACCCACCAACTCCAGCTTAGCAATGGGTGAGCAGCAGCAAAATATAGCCTCTAGCTGACAAAACTAGAGCCCAGAGCACACAAAGCCAGTAACCAGGCCCCCAGTTACCAGCACAAGAATCTTGGGACAGAGCCCCCTGAACCCCAGAAGCAGAGATCCACTGCAAATCCAGGAAAAAAAAAATTGACCAACATGGAGAAGCAATCCAGAAAACTGAGGACTATTGATTCTTTTTATGGAGATGTGGAAGACCAAAATACCAATTCAGAAGAAGACAGCACTGACACTATACTCACAAATGAAGTCTAAAAAGGGAATGTGAACTGAACTCAAGCCCAAAAAGCTGGAAGCTGGAAGAGATCAAGGACAACTTTAAAAACCAAATTAAAGGGGTAAAAGAAAACAATGGAAAAGAAAATTCACTGAGGAGATCCAGTCTTCAAAAAGTAAAATTGGCAAAATGGTTAAGGAGGTGCACAATCTAATTGGAGAGAATGATTCCCTGAAAAGTAAAATTAACCAAATGGAAAAAGGACCAGAAGCTAAATAAAGAAAGCGATTTGTTAAAAATTAGAATTGTACAAACAGAAGATAATGAGTTTATGAGGCATTAAGAATCAGTCAAACAAAATCTAAAGAATGAAAAAAATAGAAGAAAATGTGAAATATCTGACTGGAAAAACAACTGACCTGGAAAATATGTCCAGGAGAGATAATCTATGAATTACTGGTCTACAGGAAAGTCATGATGTAAAAAAGAGCCTGGGCAATATCTTCCAAGAAATTTTCAAGGATTATTGCCCTGTGGTCCTACAAGAGGGTAAAACTGTCATTGGAAGAATCCAATGATCACCCCCTGAAAGAGATGCTAAATTGAAAACTCCAAGAAATATTGGAGGCAAATTCCAGAATTATCATGTCAAGGAGAAAATGTTACAAGCAGACAGAAAGAAACAGTTGAAATATCACAGAACTACATTTAGGATTCTGCAGGGTCTTGCAGCTTCTACATTAAAAGACAGGAGGAATTGGAATATGATATTCTGAAAGACAAAGAAGGTTGGACCATAACCAAGGATTGGCTATCCAGCAAAATTGAGCATAATTTTTCAGGCAAGGAGATGGAAATAAAGGAATTCCAGACCTTCCTGATGAAATGGCCAGAGCTAAATGCAAAATTTGATCTTCAAATACAAAACTCAAGAGGGACATTAAAAAGTAAATGGGGAAAAATAAGAGCAAATTGTTTACATCCTTATATAGGATTATATTGTTTTATGTGTTTTATATATATATATATATATATATATATATATATATATATATATATATATATATATCTCAATCTTGAGAAAAGTACAGTTATTATGATAATTGAGAGGGATATGCATAGACTGAGGGTGTCGGTATAAAATAACTGATATAATGATGAAAAACATAATAGAGGGATGGTTCTGGGAGAAGAGGTAAGGAGGTGGTAGGAAAGGGTAAATTACATTATATGAAGAGGCACAAAAACATATTATAGTTGAGGGAAAAGAAGAGAAGGAGAAGAGCATCATTTGAGCTTTACTCTCATCAGATTTGTTTCAAGGAGGGAATATAATACTCTGATAAGTATAGAAATCAAACTTGTCCTACAGGCAGTAGAAGGGGAAAGGGGAAAGTAAAAGGGTGTGGTGGTCAGGAGGCAAGAAGCTACAAAAGGAAAAGGGTAAGATAAGGGAAGGGAATCAATAGGGAGGGTAAACTGAGGAAGGCAGTGGTAAAAAGCAAAACTCTATTGAGGAGTGGAAGGGAGAAAGGAGAAATAAAAGCATAGATGGGGGGATAGGATGAAGAAAAAACACAGAAAGTAATCATAACTGTGAATGTGAATGGGATGAACTCTCCCATAAAATAGGCGAATAGCAGAATGGATTTAAAACGATAATCCTACAACATGTTGCTTACAAGAAACACATTTGAAACCGGGGGGTACACACGGGGCAAAGGTAAAAGATTGGAGCAGAATATATTGTGCTTCAGCTAAAGTTAAAAAAAAAACAGGGGTAGCAATCCTAATCCCAGAAAAAGCAAAAGCAAAGATAGATTTAATTAAAAGAGATAAGGAAGGAAACTATAACCTGCTAAAAGGCACCATAAACAATGAAGCAATATCATTATTTAGTATATATGCACCAAGTGGTAAGAAGAGTTACAGGAAAAAACAGACAGCAAAACTATACTAGTGGGAGACCTCAACCTCCCAGTCTCTGTACTTGATAATTCTAACCTCAAAATAAACAAGAAAGAAGTTAAAGAGGTGAATAGAATTTTAGAAAAGGGAGATATGTTAGGCCTCTGGAGAAAACTGAATGGGGATAAAAAGGAATATACATATTTCTTAGTGTTGCATGGTGTATACTCAAATATTGACCATGTATTAGGGCATAAAAACCTCACAATCCAGAGCAGAAAGGCAGAAATAGTCAATGTGTCCTTTTCAGATTGTGATGCTATAAAAATTATTTGTAATAAAGGAACATAGAAAAATAAACTAAAATTAAATAGAAACTAAATAATCTAATCCTAAAGAATGGGTGGGTCAAAGAACAAATCATAGAAACAATTAACAACTTCATTCAAAAGAATGACAATAATGAGACAACATGCCAAAACTTATGGGATGCAGCAAAAGCAGTTCTTAGGGGAAGTCATGTCTCTAAATGTTTACATGAATAAAATAGATAAAAAGGAGATCAATGAATTGGGCATGCAACTGAAAAAGCTAGAAAAAGAACAAATTGAACATCCTTAATTAGACACCAAATTAGAAATACTGAAAACCAAAAGAGAGATTAATGAAATTGAAATCAAGAAAACTATTGAATTAATAAATAAAACTAAGAGCTACTTTAATGAAATACAAAACAATAAAATTGATAAACCTTTGATCAATTGGATAAAAAAGAAAGAAGAAAACCAAATTATCAGTATCAAAAATGAAAAGGGTGAATTCACCTCCAACAAAGAGGAAATTAAAACATTAATTAGGAATTATTTTGCCCAATTGTATGCCCATAAATTTGACAACCTTAGGGAAATGGATGAATATGTACAAAAATATAAATTGCCCAGGTTAACAGAAGAAAAGGCAAAATACCTAAATAACCCCATCTCAGAAAAAGAAATTGAGCAAGGCATCAATGAACTCCTGAGGAAAAAAAAATCTCCATGGCCAGATGGTTTTACATGTGAATTCTGTCAAGCATCTAAAGAACAATGAATTCCTACACTTTATAGACCATTTGGGAAAACAGGTGAAGAAGGAGTCCTAGCACATTCTTTCTATGACAAAAATATGGTACTGATAACTAAACCAGGAAGAGTCAAAACAGAGAAAGAAAATTATAGACCAATTTTTCTAATGAATATTGATTCAGAAATTTTAAATAAAATATTAGCAAAAACATTGCTGCAACTTATCATGAGAATAATACACTATGACCAGGTAGGATACATTCCAAGAATGCAAGGCTGGTTAAATATTAGGAAAACTATCATCATAACTGATCATATCAACAACAAAACTAACAGAAACCATATGATTATCTCAATAGATGGAGAAAAAGCTTTAGACAAAATGCTACACCCATTCCTATTAAAAACACCAGAGAGCATAGGAATGAATGGAGCCTTCCTTAAAATTATAAATATCATCTACCTAAAACCATCATCAAGTATTATGTGTAATGGGGATAAGCTAGATGTATTCCCAAAAAGATCAGGGGCAAAACAAGGATGTTCATTATCACCCCATTATTCAATTTGGCACTAGAAATATTAGCTTTAGCAATAAGAGAAGAAAAAGGAATTAAAGGAACATACTTGTTCAAATTCACCTTGTTGGTTTCTTTTTCTAGTTTCCATTTTATCAGAATTCTTTCTCCAAGAGCATTTGGGAGTGTCTCCACAATAGTTTTATACTATAAGCTGTTACCTCTTGTAACCTTCTTTTGGTTAGTTCTGCTTAATAATTATAAAAATTAAGTAATTCTCCTGAGTAATTGCTAAGGTAGCAATTAAGGTGATTTTTCTTCAATATTCTCCCTCTAATTTCTCTCTAAATTCCCTATTTTCTTTTATCCTATTCTTCTTAGAAATCCTCATTCTTCTTAGAAACATGGAATGAGTGATTCCATGCTGGATCAAGTTTTTTCTTCTGATATTTCTTTTCCAACTTAATTCATCATGAAGTTATTTAAGCCTCCCCACACCCTTGTTAGACCTATAATCAGCTCTGTTTATCCTTCAAGTAGAAACCCATAGACTAAGAGGATTAGCTGAATCAATGGATAATGTCATGAGCAACTGGAAACTTGAGATTTAGGACCAGTTCTTTGGGAGGTGAGGGGTGGGACAGAGTTAACTCACATTTGAGGACTAAAAAAAGAATCATCAATCTTTGAGAAAAAAAAATGAAAATAAAACAAAAATAAGTTCTATTTTAGGAAAGATGTTTCAGTTACTTTTAGTTATTCAGCAGATAACCAATAAAAGAAATATGAAAAACAGCATGCTCTGTATTCTAGACTAATTGTTTAACATTTAAATTTATTTATTTATAGTTTTCAATATTCATTTCCACATGATTTTGAGTTCTGAATTTTCTCCCTATCTCTCTCCTTCCCCCACCCCAAGATGGCATGCAATCTGATTACCCCTTCCCCAGTCTGCTCTCCCTTCTATCACCCCCCCTTATCCCTTTCCCCCTTACTTTCTTGTAGGTCAAGATAGATTTCTATACCGCATTGCCTGTATGTCTTATTTCCTAATTGTATGTAAAAAAATTGTTTTTTTAAAACATTGAGTTCCAAAATCTTTCCATTCTTCCCTCTCCACACATTCTCATTGAGAAGGCAAGCAATTCATACAGGTTATACATGTGTCATTATATGTAATGGCAAGCAGGGTGGGACTTTTTGTTGTTTTTTTTTTTTGTTTGTTTTGGATTTCTTCTCAGTATATATATTCTGAGGTTAATGTTTTGCTGGGGCCTCACTCATTAAAAGTGTGTTCCTGTGACTTGGCCAGACAAGACTCTGGGTGGCCTTTCAGGGGCCCCCCACCAGATGTTGGTGCTTTTCTCTTTGGTAGCTATGTATGTATTCCTATGGCCAGACAGAAGCTTGTCTGTTGATTTGTGTTATTTGCTCTGTTTATATAATTTCTGCTTATAATTTCTGTTTATGTTTTCTCTGAAGTTCGGGGGGGCTGACTTTTTCCCCTGAACTAAATGAATGATATATGTATGTTTGAGTAAAGTGAGATTGTAAGCCCCTTAAAGTTGCTTTCCTTAGAAAAGCAGATCAAAGCATGCCTGCTAGCAGCCCTCCTGTGTGCTGGTGTCATTGGCCTTATACAGCCACAGTAGCTGCAAGTAACACTGTTGTTACAAAGTGGTATAGTTGGGCAGGATCTGTACATTAAAAGGAAAGCATGGGGCCTGGGATGCTTGTTCTCTTTCCTGTCTACCTTTTCATGCTTCTCTTGATTCTTGTATTTGAAAGTCAAATTTTATATTCGGCTCTGGTCTTTTCATCAAGAATGTTTGAAAGTCTTCTGCTTCATTGGATGTCCATTTTGCCACCTGAAGTATTATACTCAGTTTTGTTGGGTAGCTGATTCTTGGTTTTAAACCTAGTTCCCTTGATCTCTGGAATATCATGGTATAAGCCCTTAGATCTTAGAAACTGCTAGATCTTGTATTATCTTGATTATGTTTCCACAGTACTCCAGTTGTTTCTTTCTGGCTACTTGCACTATTTTCTTCCTGACCTGGGAACTCCGGAATTTGATGACAATATTCATAGGAGTTTTCCTTTTGGGATTTTTTCAAGAGGTGATTAGTGGATTCTTTCCATTTCTATTTTACCCTTTGGTTCTAGAGTTTGAGGACGGTTTTCCTTGATACTTTCTTGAAAGATGATGTCTATTCTCTTTTTCGATCATACCTTTCAGGTAGTCCAATAATTTATAAATTATCTCTCCTGAATCTATTTTCCAGGTCAGTTGTTTATCAAATAAGATATTTAACATTGTCTTCTATTTTTCATTCATTTGGTTCTGTTTTATAATTTCTTGCTTTCTCATAATGTCATTAGCTTACATTTCCTCCATTTTCATTTTTAAGGCATTATTTTCTTCAGTGATCTTTTAGACCTCCTTCTCCATTGGGCCAAATCCATTTCTAAAGGCATTCTTCTCCTCATTGACTTTTTAGACCTCTTTTTCCATTTGGGTTAGTATATTTTTTTTTAATTTAAATTTATTTATTTGACATATTTAGTTTTCAGCATTGATTTTCACAATAGTTTGAATTGCAAATTTTCTCCCCATTTCTACCCTCCCCCCCCACTCCAAGATGGCGTATATTCTGGTTGCCCTGTTCCCCAGTCAGCCCTCCCCTCTATCACCCCCCTCCCCTCTCATCTCCTTTTCCCTTCCTTTCTTGTAGGGCAAGATAAATTTCTACGCCCCATTGCCTGTGTATCTTATTTTTTAATTGCATGCAAAAACTTTTTTTTGTTTGTTTTTGAACATCTGATTTTAAAACTTTGAGTTCCAAATTCTCTCCCCTCTTCCCTTCCCACCCACCCTCCCTAAGAAGTCGAGCAATTCAACCTAGGCCACATGTGTATCATTATGTATAACCCTTCCACAATACTCATGTTGTGAAAGATTAACTACATTTTGCTCCTTCCCAACCCATCCCACTTTATTGAATTTTCTCCCTTGACCCTGTCCCCTTTCCAAAGTGTTTGTTTTTGATTACCTTCACCCCCATCTGCCCTCCCCTCCATCATCCCCCCCCTTTTATTTTTTTTTCTTCCTCCCTCTTCTTTCCTGTGGGGTAAGATACACAACTGAGTATGTATGGTATTCCCTCCTCAGGCCAAATCTGATGAGCGCAAGGTTCACTCATTCCCCCCTCACCTGCCCTCTCCCCTCCTCCCACAGAACTGCTTCCTCTTGCCACCTTTATGTGAGATAATCCACCCCATTCTATCTCTCCCTATCTCCCTCTCTCAGTATGATGCTCTCTCATCCCTTAATTTCATTTTATTTCCTTCAGATATCTTCCCTTCATCTTCAACTCACCCTGTGTCACACACACATATATATATACACATAGATATATACATACATACACATTCACTTATATATATATATATATATATACATAAACATATATATATATATATATGCATATTCCCTTCAGCTACCCTAATACTGAGGTCTCATGAATCGTCCATGTCCTCTTTCCATGTATGAATGTAAACAAAACAGTTCAACTTTAGTAAGTCCCTTGCAATTTCTGTTTCTTGATTACCTTTTCATGCTTCTCTTGATTCTTATGTTTGAAAGTCAATTTTTCTATTCAGTTCTGGTCTTTTCACTGAGAAAGCTTGAAAGTCCTCTATTTTATTGAAAATCCATATTTTGCCTTGGAGCATGATACTCAGTTTTGCTGGGTAGGTGATTCGAGGTTTTAATCCTAGCTCCATTGACCTCCGGAATATCGCATTCTAAGCCCTTCGATCTCTTAATGTAGAAGCTGCCAGATCCTGGGTTATTCTGATTGGGTTTCCACAATACTCAAATTGTTTCTTTCTGGCTGCTTGCAGTATTTTCTCCTTGATCTGGGAGCTCTGGAATTTGGCGACAATATTCCTAGGAGATTTCTTTTTTGGATCTATTTGAGGAGGCGATCAATGGATTCTTTCAATTTCTATTTTGCCCTGTGGCTCTAGAATATCAGGGCAGTTCTCCTTGATAATTTCTTGAAAGATGATATCTAGGCTCTTTTTTTGATCATGGCTTTCAGGTAGTCCAATTATTTTTAAATTATCTCTCCTGGATCTATTTTCCAGGTCAGTGGTTTTTCCAAGGAGATATTTCACATTGTCTTCCATTTTTTCATTCCTTTGGTTCTGTTTTATAATATCCTGGTTTCTCATAAAGTCCCTAGCTTCCACTTGCTCCAATCTAATTTTTAAAGTAGTATTTTCTTCAGTGGTCTTTTGGACCTCCTTTTCCATTTGGCTAATTCTGCCTTTCAAGGCATTCTTCTCCTCATTGGCTTTTTGGAGCTCTTTTGCCATTTGAGTTAATCTGTTTTTTAAGGTGTTGTTTTCTTCAGCGTATTTTTCAGTATTTTTTTGGGTCTCCTTTAGCAAGTCATTGACTTGTTTTTCATGGTTTTCTCGCATCCTTCTCATTTCTCTTCCCAATTTTTCCTCTACTTCTCTAACTTGCTTTTCCAACTCCTTTTTGAGCTCTTCCATGGCCTGGGACCAGTTCCTGTTTTTCTTGGAGGTTTCTGTTGTAGGCTCTTTGACTTTATTAATTTCTTCTGTCTGTATGTTTTGGTCTTCTTTGTCAGCAAAGAAAGAATGCAGAGTCTGAGACTGAATCTCGGTGCGTTTTCGCTGCCTGGCCATAATCCCAGCCAACTAACTTGACCTTTGAGTTTTTCAGTGGGGTATGACTGCTTGTAGACTACAGAGTTCTATGTTCCACGTTTGGGGGGGAGGTGCCAGCTCTGCCGCACCAGCACTGCTCCTTCCCCAAGGACCCCCAACCTGAACTGGTCTCAGATCTTCGGCAGGCTGTGCACCCCTGCTCTGATCTGCCACTTAATTCCTCCCACCAGGTGGGCCTGGAGCTGGAAGCAGCAGCAGCCGTAGCTGCCCCACCTCTGCTGCCCCCGGGGCTGGAAGCCGAACCGCTAACTCCTTCTACTCCCGCAGCTTTTCCCACTAACCTTCTCAGCAGTCTTTGGTGTTTGTGGGTTGAGAAGTCTCGTAACTGCCTCAGCTCACATATTCAGGGCGCTAGGGCCCCCTCCGCCCGGCTTCTGGTCTGGATGGTCCAAGTCGCTCAGGCTGGGCTCTGCTCCACTCCGTTCCCAGCTCCCAGCTCCGTGCGGGATAGACCTCACCCAGAGACCATCCAGGCTGTCCTGGGCTGAAGCCCTGCTTCCCTCTGCTGTTCTGTGGGTTCTGCCGTTGGGTTAGTATATTTTTAAGGTGTTATTTTCTTCAGCATTTGGAGGGGGTCTCCTTTAGCAAGCTGTTGACTTGTTTTTCATGATTTTCTTGCATTACTCATCTCTTTTCCCAATTATTCCTCTACTTCTCTTACTTAATTTTCAAAATATTTTTGAGCTCTTCCATGGTCTGGGACCAATTCACATTTTTTAGAGTCTTTTGATGTAGTATCTTTGACTTTGTTGTCTTGTTCTGGTTACATGTTTTGATCTTTGTCATCAAAGTAAAATTCTGGAGTCTGAATTTTTTTTTTTACACTGTCTGCTCATTTTCCCAGCCAATTACTTAACTTCTGAGCTCTTTGTCAAGGTATAACTCTGCTTCCAGAGTGGAGAGTACTCTGTCTCAACCTTCAGGGATTTTGTGCGGCTGTTTTCAGAGCTATTTCTAGGCACCTGTAAATTTTCAGTTATTCTGAGGTAGTATTATCCAAAGGGAGGTGTTTGCTCCTCTCCTCACTTGAGTCCTGGTCTGTGAGTGACCCCAAGCACTCTTTTCTATCTTGGAACTGTGAGGAGGACTATCTCTACACAGCTACTGCAAGCTCTGCCACACCAGCACTTCTGCTCACCCCAGGACCACCTCCCAGGACTGCAATGCGCATACAAACAGGGCAAAGCAAGAACATCCTGCCTCAGTGCCAGCAAAGAGATCCTTACAATCTTGCTCTCATCAGCAGCTTGATTCCCCCCACCATCTGTGGGCCTGGAGTGCTGCTACCACCACCTCTGTCACCCTGGGCTGGGGCTAGACATCACTCTTCTCTCACCCAGGCTGAACAGAGTTTTCCCACTGACCTTCTAACTTGTCTTTGGTATTTATGGGTTGAGAAATCTGGAAACCCCAGTAGTTGCCAGTGATTCGGTGCACTGAAGGCTGCTCAAGCCCTGTCTGTGCTGGCATGGGCCATGCTGGACTGTGCTCTGCTCCCAGCCTGGTGCAATAGACCCTTCACATGGAACTTCCAGATTGTGGATTTGTTTCACTCTGTCATTTGGTGGGTTATGTGTCTCTAGAATTTGTTTAGATTCATTTTTACAGGAGGGATTTGGGAGTAAAGATCAAGCAATCTCACCTTTCACTCTGCGATCTTGGCTCCACCCTCTATTGACCAATTTTTGACAAATGCATAGTTTTTGCTGGCTATAGTAAATATAATTGTTTTTATAGGACAACTAAGTAGATATGTTTTGGAATCAAGGTATCACTTAGTGCCTCTGTTGCTATAGTTTTAATAGAGGACCAACACAAGGCCATCCTCACCTCAATTTGTTATTAGATAGTAAAACAGGTTGGTGTATGAGATTTGTTTTGAACTCCTTGAGGAAAAATTGTGATATTCATTTCAGAAATTATCCTCACAAATGCTGATTTAGGAGAAAAGAATTAATATCTATGTGTGAATGTAAGGCAATTCTATGATCCATGTGGCAAGTTTACTTGTAGGTGATGCACCTTTGGTTGGTCATCTCTTTCCCTATTGAGGATATCAGCATACTTATTAATACCTTTTATGAGTATGGATTATTTAAGAGAGACACTAGAGACAGAAAGTCTAATTGAAAGGCTGCTGGAAGCAGAAATAAGAGTTGGCAACTGATTAAATTTGTTGGTCAAGTACAGGGAAGAGTTAGAGATGACTATGAGTTTGCAAGCTTGTGTGACCACAAAAATGATGATATTCACATCTGAAACAGAGAAATTTATAGGAGCGATAGGCTTGAGAATAGAAATTACCTCTGTTGGGAAGATGTTAAGTTTTAAATGTCATAGGGTTATACAGTTGGAGATGTCCAGCAGGCACTTGACAATGTTAAACTGGAATTCAAGAGAGATTGTAGCTAGGTAGTTTTTGCAGTCATCTATATAAAGATAACATACGAATTCATAGGATGTAATGAGATAATTTACAGATTCTTAGGTGAGAACAGAAGAGGTTCAGGCATGGAAACATACTAGACATGAGTTCTGAAAGAATGGCATATCAAAGATCCAGTAAAGAAACATTTAAAGAAGATGGTCAGATCACAGAGAAGACCTATAAAAGTGGAGTGTCACATCATCAAAAAGAGGAATGAGCATACAAGAAGAGTTTTATTTTTCATATGCTCAGAGGCAATAAGAAACACACCAAGGTACTATAAATTATTTTGTCTTATGGTGTCACCAATAACCAAATAAAAATAGTCTATCATGAACTAAATATTATATACCCATGTCTGTAGCAGAGGATGAAGTAGAGAAATTCTATGAAGAATTTGATAAAATTCTTCAACAAATACATTGATACACAGTGCTTTGATTGAGAAAGAGGTTAAAAGAGAGAATGCTGAAATTCTTTTGGATAATATACTTTAAAATTAAAAATTTATTACATTATTTAAAAAAATAAACAAGGTCAAAAGGCTTTTAAACTAATCAAAAGGCTCAGATATGTTTCATGAATACCTTCTTCAAGAAGACAGTAAGGAGGCTTTGGACATAATGATTAGCAAAAAACATCAAAAATTTAGCTATATGTAATAGACATAAAATCAACTAGCTATTGATTTGTGAGTTATTTCAAAATCAGCTCTCTGTGCATGGCTGGTCATTGACTGGTTAGAGCAAAGGTTCAAATTAAGAACAAATTAGAAGAAAGGATGAAGATAAGTAATGCTCACATTTCTAGTACCAAATTGAATAATAGTGGTGATAATGGACATCCTTTTTTCACCCCTGATCTTATTGGGAATGCATCTTGATTATCCCATTACATATAATGGGGATGGTTTTAGGTAGATGCTATTTATAATTTTAAGTTCAGTTCCATTTATTCCTATGCTCTCTAATGTTTTTTTAATAGGCATGGGTGCTGTATTTTGTCAAAAGCTTTTTCTGCATCTATTGAGATAATCATATGGTTTCTACTAGTTTTGTTGTTGATATGATCAGTTATACTGTTAGTTTCCCTAATATTGAACCAGCCTTGCATTCCTGGAATAAATCCTACCTGGTCATGTTGTATTATTCTTGTCATAAGTGGCTGTAATCTTTTTGCAAATATTTAATTTAATTTTTTGCATCTATATTCATTAGGGAAATTGGTCAATAATTTTCTTTCTCTGTTTTGACTCTTCCCAGTTTAGGTATCAGTACCATATTTGTGTCATAAAAAGAATTTGGTAGGACTCCTTTGCCTATTTTCCCAAATAGTCTATAAAGTATTGGAATTAATTGTTCTTTAATTGTTTGATAGAATTTGCTTGTAAATCCATCTGGACCTGAAGATTGATGGCTTTTTCAATTTCTTTTTCTGAGATGGGGTTATTTAAATATTCTACTTCCTCTCCTGTTAATCTGGGAAATTTATATTTTTGTAGATATTCATCCATTTTCCTAAGGTTGTCAAATTTATGGTCATACAATTGGCCAAAATAATTCCTAATTATTGTTTTAATTTGCTCTTCATTGGAGGTGAGTTCACCCTTTTCATTTTTGATATGGTTAACTTGGTTTTCCTCTTTCTTTTTTAAATCAAATTGACCAAAGGTTTATCAATCTTACTGTTTTTTTTTCATAAAACCACATCTTAGTTTTATTCAATAGTTTTCTTAATTTCAATTTTATTGATCTCTCCTTTGGTTTTCAGTATTCCTAATTTGATTTAATTGAGGATTTTCAATTTGTTCTTTTTCTAGCTTTTTCACTTGCATGCCCAATTCATTGATTTCTTTTTTCTCTATTTTATTCATGTAAGCATTCAGAGATATCAAACTTGCCCTAAGAACTGCTTTCACTGCATCCCATTAGTTTTGGTATGTTGTCTCATTATTGTCATAGTCATGTCATCATTTCTCTGATGTCATGATCTTCCTCAAGAATGAAAAACAAACACAACATATGAGTAGCCTCTGTTTCTGCCTCTTCCTATGCTTATGCCTATGCCCATGCCTCTGTTTCCTCTCTGTGCTCCATTTTGGTGGCTGAAGGCTGCCTCCCTAACTTCCGCTTTACTGGCTAGATTTCTTTCTCAAAAGCCAAGCCTTAAACTGAATTCACTCTACAGCTCATAGATTGGACAATAGGTCCCTGCCCTCTTAGCACAGAGCGAATGTAAATACCAAATACTAAATATTTCTTTTTTGGCCAGGAACCCTGATGGTGTTCCCTCCCAGTTTGATTTTTTTTTTCTTTTTTGAGTTTTGATTAAAGGGGCTATTCCTTGATTAAATTCTTAAATACACCTATTCACTGAATTGGCGTTACTTTACTCAAAGTGAGAACCTAAAAATACCTTAGGCTGAAAGTGCCAAGATCTCCCAATGCATCCTCAGCCTTCTCCAGTTGTCCTGGTGAATATAAGACCACTGGACCCAGATGACTCTGGAGGAGAAAGTGAGGCTGGTGACCTTGCCCAGCCCTCCCTCACTCAAATCAAAGTCAACTGCAGGTCACATCATCATTTCCCTGATGTCATGGTCCTCTTTGAGAATAAAGGACAAACAGAACAACAAAAACAACCTCTTGAATAAAGTTATTAATTGTTTCTATGATTTGTTGTTTGACCCACTCATTTTTTTAGGATTAGATTATTTAGTTTCTAATTAATTTTTAGTCTATCTTTCCATGGCCCTTTATTACATATAATTTTTATTGCATCATGATCTAAAAAGTATGCATTGACTATATCTTCCTTTTTGCACTTGATTGTGTAGTTTTTTATGTCCTAGAAGATCGTCAATTTTTGCATATGTGCCATACACAAGTACATTTGTTTCTTTCCCCATTCAGTTTTCTCCAGAGGTCTATCATATATAACTTTTCTAATATTCTATTCATCTCCTTAACTTCTTTCTTGCTTATTTTGTGGTTAGATTTATCAAGTTCAGAGAAGGAGAGTTTGAGGTCCCCCACTAGTATAGTTCTGCTGTCCATTTCTTCCTGTAACTCCCTTAACTTTTCTTCTAAGAATTTGGATGCTGTACCACTTGGTGCACGTATGTTGATTAATGATATTACTCCATTGTTTATGGTGCCTTTTATCAGGATATAGTTTCCTTTCCTATCTCTTTTAATGAGATCTATCTTTGCTTTTGCTTTGTCTGAGATTAGGATTGATACCTTCAGCTGAAGCATAATATATTCTGCTCCAGCCTTTTACCTTTACCCTATATGTACCCTGTTCCAAATGTGTTTCTTGTAAACAACATATTGTAGGATTATGGTTTTTAGTCCATTCTGCTCTCTGCTTCCATTTTACAGGACAGTTCATCCCATTCACATTCACATTTATGATTACTATCTGTGTCTTTCTTTCCACCCTATTCCCTACCCACATTAATGCTTTTTTTTCTTTCTCTCTTTTCCCCTCAAAAGTTTTGCTTTTGCCCATGACCTCCCTCAATTTTCACTTCCTATCAGCCCCCTCCTTTGTCTTACCCTTTTCCCTTACTACTTCTTCCCTCCCTTCTAACTACCACCCCACTTTGCTTTCCCCTTTCCCCTCCTACTGCCTATAGGACAAGTTAGATTTCTGTATTTAACAGAGTATGTTATTCCATCTTTGAATCAAATCCAGTTGGTTAAGCTGAAACAATGCTCATCTCCTTCCCTTCTTTCCCTCTACTATAATGTATTTTTGTGCCTTTCCATGTGATGTAATTTCCTCCAATCAAGTTAGTCTCCAATGTCAATTGCAGAGCCTGTTTCTAGTCATCTGATCTCAGTTTGGCATAGCATAAAGCAGCTACAATTAGCTTCTTCTTTTTGGACTGTGTTCATTTGCTTCTACTTACATCTCAGCTCTGTTGACTTATGAGTTCTGGAATTTGATATCTTCACTTTTAATCTCATAGCCTATATTTTGGTTTCTAATCTCATTCTTGTCTCCAGTCATGGTTTCCTCAGGGTCTCTTATCTCTTTCTGATGGATATAAAATAAATTGTCTTTGTATAATTGCTCCATAGTACCCAAATAATTTTTTGATTCAGTGTTTCCCAGCTATAAATTTCAAAATTTCCATAAAAAGCTGCTAGGAAATATGCAGACATCTTTGTTATCCTTTAGTTCTTTTATATCCATAAGCCTGCTTTCCCATCTGAATCTCCTGTATACCTAAACTGCTTTTCTATGCAAACACAATTTGCCTTTTTATGGGCCTTTTAGTAAATGAAATATTTATATCAAAAAGGGATAACGTCTTAGAATAGAAAAACCAGGTGTGTAGCTGAGTACTACTATGTTGGTATCTATAAGATAATAAAAATACTAGTGTAAGGCCTAGCATGCTTTAGGGAGCTCTCTATGAAAGATTTACAGCAGGCCTACACAACCTGTGGCCCACAGGCCACTTATAGCCCATCGGCTAATTGTGGCAAGCCAAAGGATTTCAAGCAGCCCATGAAAAATGTAATGGAAAACATCCTTTGTATGTAGAAGAAATCCTTTGGCATGCCTCAAGCATCTCACAGGCTGTAAGTGGTGTGTGAGCCTCAGGTTGTGCACACCTGATTTACAGAGACAAATGAACAAGAGTCACAGAAAATGAAGAGACATTGGTGGCTTGGGTTACTGTATGAACTGGTTGGAAGGCCTACTCATATGGCTTAGCTCAAAGATCCATTGAAGTATTTGAGCATTGCATTAGTACTAGTAATTATGATGATAAGGAATCACTATTTTACTTGAAGTACTTCCAAATCCAAGTTATAACATCTGAATCATAATAGAGTTCAATAATAGGGGAAGCAGTGAATTTTTAAAAGAAATATTATTCTAATCCTCCACACTTCCGCTGTATTTGTGATCTTGTCAATGTGGATATTACCTCCACTGAAACATATCACAACTCATCTGTGTCCATCCTTTGATATTCTTGTCAATGTCCTCCAATAAATTTGCCAGCAGGGACCCACCAGATAAAATGGAGTTCTTTCTCAAAGTCTTGATGTGATACAGATACAAACAAAAAATATGGGTTTTCTGTTGTTTTCCCTCACTCGTTATATAGATCTGTTCCCCCCAATCATATATTCAATAATTGAGGGGAAAATCTCATGACTAAATAGGCATTTAAATTTTTTTTGATACTGTCTTCCTCTAAACAAGGCGAATGGATAAAATAACTCTTCACCCCTGTAAATAGAATAAAAAGGAGAGAGAAAAGAAATGAGATAACAGAACCTTAGGCAGTCTGAGAAGAAGGAAAAAAAATCCACTGGGTCATATCTGATGCTCTCACCTTAGCGCTTGGAGTTTAAATCAGACAGGCAGCTGAAAATGAAAATCTCTGGAAGCTCCATTGCCTGTCTTGAAGCATCAGCATGTTTTCAATGTAAATTGTTCTTTAGTTGCAAGGAAAAAATAAGAAAACTTTTAGGAAAGTTTAAAAAACACATGATTCTTAGGAGCAAGAGACTGCCCCTGGGGATATATTTGACTCTTTTGTAAATTGTACCTATCTACTGTTTATGAAACACAGAAGGAGCTATTTCACAGCCATTCTCCACTCTGGTTTTAATAGATATTACTCTGTCAGGTGAAGACATATTTATGTATTTCGGCTTTAAGCTATGTCAAGCAGTGTTCAAAGTTCTTCATGTTGAAGTTGAATGTTTTGTCTGGAGGGAGGGAAGGGAACATGCATTGATCCTAAGCAGGTTTAATTTGATTGGAATTACCTCTGGAAAAGTACAGGAGACCCAGTCATAACTCTGGTGACTTAATGAGGAATTTCCAAACACATAGGAAAGGGAAGTAATCTGATCCAGAGTCTCAAATAAAAAATGAATACTTGGGCTTTTGGTGGGTGTGCCACTATACATTTCTGATCACAGCACAAATAAATTCCAAGTCCTCCTGGGAAAGAGAAGATGAGTAATTGTCTATACTTTATAGTCTTGGATATTTGCCAGAGGCAGTGAGTGGTCAAGTGACTTATTCAGTCACACAGAGTTGGAACTTGGAATTTGAAACCAAGTCCTTCTTAAGTGAATGCCTCCAAATCTTAACTCTCCAGCTATTATTTGAGACTGCCTGTCACCTAATACATAAAACATACAAAATACATATTAATATTTGTTAAATGGAATTGAAAATTTTTCATCAAGTGCATGTATATATGTATTTGTGTATGTATATATACACACACATACATATACACATATATAGATGTTTATATGTGTATATACACATTCATATATACATACATGCACACATTTGTATGTGTGAGTGTGTGTACATACACATATACACATACATACATATTTTTTTTCTCCCCTAAAAGAAATAACTAGCCAACTCTTTGGAAAAAAGAAAATTTGTACCATATTAAAAAATGAAAATTTAAGATTATTTTCTAAGTTTTTTTTACCCCCTTCTGGTTTTACTGGGTATAGATTTCTTTGTAATCAACAGGGTTGGGGGAAGGGAACTCTTTCATTTCATTTTGCTCTGTCTCTTCTCTCTCACAGAAATTGGTTCTGTTCCTAGAAACTGTAGTAGTTCTATAAACTGCTGCTGATGTCTTTTATGGTTATTTAACACTGATAGCAAATTAATTTGCATAATACTCAAGACTCTAATGTATAAACTGAAGATAAGTCCCTAGAGTCAATCTCAGCTTTAAATAGTGCTACTTAAGAAAGTAGCAATTGTATATTCAAGAACAAATCAGAAAAGGGAGGGGGGTGAATGGCTAATTTAGAGTTCATGTGAAATGAAAGGCTTTATAAAATAGCAACTTCAAAGTAATTTTTGCTTTACAAATCCTAAAAGCACTTTGAGAAAAAAGGATTATGTAAATATAGTTAATGATAAGAAGAATTACTGGTTTATAATTATTTAATTTCAATACGGCCCTGAAAAGTTCACAAACATCATTATAGTACCTACATTTTTTATCCCCACCCCCTCCCCTGGGTTTATTAGGCTTTTGACATACCCACAGAGAGACTTAGACCCCACCAAGAGAAAACAGATTACTTTTGATAGTTCAAGGAACATGGATGTTACACTGTATAATACCGCACAGACTATGGCCAATTAGTAAACATAAAAGAGGCATCTTAAATGCACTAGATTCCCATCACATGTATCCCTTTGGGAAACTTCCCATTACTTAGAATGAGAATCTGGGTCAGTGGATAATGTAGAGCCTATACTCTCCCTCCATCTGTCAAAGATAAAAGTCACTACAGGAAAATTCCAAATGAGGGCTGTGAGAAAAAGCAAAGATAGCAATAATGGTTTGGGATTGATCAGTTCTATCCCACAAAAAAAGAATATGAATGACCTAGTAATTAGCTGAAAAGCTTGGGAGTCATTATCCATTCCTAGCATATAATTGTGAACTCTGAGATAGCTTAGAAAAGGTTGAAGCCTTTCCATGTTTTTTTTTTTATTTTAGTACTTGTCATATAGATGTCTTTCAAAAAATTAACCCAATTAATACCACCCAATTCTGACTGTGGCTCTGCTTCAAGTCTTTTTTTTAATCTCTTATTTATTATGTAGACAAGGTGATACACAGAAAAAGACCTGGAATTGATGTTAAAAACCTCAGTTTGAGTTCTAGATACTTGCTGGCTCTTTCATGTTGGGCAAACCACTTTATTTCTCAAATTGTTTACTCATTTGTAAAATGTAACTAGTAATAGTTATAGTATCTGCCTCTCAGAGGTTTATTTTGAGGAAAATGGCTTGCAAATCATAAATTTCTATATAAATGTATTTGAATCAAGACAATTTAAACATCAGCTATGTGGAGATGTCAACTTTGACAGATTGCCTGATTGTCAGTTTATTGATTTAATATCTCAATACATATATGAAATAGGCCTTGCATAAGTACCACAAATTGACCTTAGGGTTGAATAGGAAAAAAAGGGGGGGTATAGTAGTAGATTGTATTACCTTTAGAAAATTCACAGGGATGAACCGTCTTTTTGCCTGTTGTCCTGATGATATTATGGGGTTATACATTTACAGCACAAGAGACTTCAGATAACCAAAGTTGTAGTGACACAAAGGCCAATATAGAGATTCATGATAGGGCCCCTGGGATATAGTGCATTTTGAATGGTGACTTGGGAAAGGATTGCCACAAAGAATAACGTCAAGGAAAGTAATGATTCGAAAGAAGGCAAGTCACACATGTATCAATGGATAATAGATAAACTAGAGAAGAATCCATTGAGAGAAGAAAGAGTAGGGTGTATCTGCTATTAGTCAACAGTCTGATAATTATCTTAGAAGTGGGATTCCTTGAAAGCAGGGACAGGTTATAAGATGAAAGTAGACCAAATGGGAGGTAATCAATAGAATTTGAAAGAGGCAAGTAGTAGGCATTGGGAATGTCTGGCATCAGATATAGGAATGATTAGGCTTCAAGGCCTGGAAAACCAGCAGCTAGGTCACGTAGCATATCAGCCAGTGCCTTGGCAACAGTGCAACAAGGCTGGAAACCAATTACAAAGAAGCTGTTTGATGAAGATGAAGGAAGAAATTGTAGCAGACTTGCTTTACCTGTGAGCTACTAACCTAGAGTTTCTAAAATTTCCCTGAATTATTAGTTGGAAAGACTGGGGCAGTAGGATGAGATGAGAATATAAAAGGGCAAGGATTAAGTTGCTTTAATAAAAGTTTGGGAGAGAATAAATGTAGATAGTTATTTAGACTCATGTAACTCTTATCTGCATGGATCTTTTTTTTCCTGATTCTTTCATACATGTGATAATCCACAACTGAGATTGTGTAAACAGAATTCAATCATTAGAGTAGCTCCCTATCCCAATCACTCTCTCTTTGGCTGGTGTTGATTCCAGCCTAGTATTTTTTTTTTTGGAGAATCTCAGAATACAATTTGAATATAATTCACTTATAATTCTTTTCATTAATTGGCAAAAAGTTCTCAAAATCATGTGCCAGCACTCAAGGTAATGATAATAATAATAATAATTTTATACACACATTTATTTTTCCTAACAAGAACAGAGAGAAAAAGATGAAGTGCTCACAGAAATTTATAAATTATCCATATAATTCCTCTTCTCCACTGCTTCCCCTTTTCCCTGTCACCCTGTGTTCTCTTCTGGTTAGCTTTCTGTTAGATTTGTCCAGTTCAGCAAGAAGAACATGAAAGTTTCCTATTATTATTGCGTTATTATTTACATCTTTTTGCAATATGACTACCTTCCCCTGATCGATTTAGTGGTATGCTATTTGGTAAATAAATGTTAACTACTAATATTGATTCATTGCCAAAAATCTTTTAAGAATAGTAAAATGTCATTGTTTACCTCTGTCTGTATTTTATGACTGCAGCTCCTGAGTTCACCTAAGGCACAGTTAATTTTTTTAAGCCTCTTATTTGTATTTTGTGTTTCCTTACTTTTTAGATGTCTTTTTTAAGGCAGTAAAAGATGGGATTTTCTTTTCTTTTCCATTTTGCAATTCTTTTGTTTTTACTGGAATATTCATTTTCTATCACATGGGAAGTTCCAGGAGTTTGGTTTGTTTTATCTTCATTTTTAAGTATATGTAGTTTTTAGAATTTTAAAAATCCTTTTCCTATTTTTTCATTATATGTCTCTCAAATTAGTTTTTCTTAAATTATTGTTATTGCTATTGTCATAGGCTTTTGCCCTCTACAATTTGTCCTTTAACTAATTTGGGGGTTTTCCTTAATTGATTTTTCCTTTATTATGTGTTTCTTCCTCTCCTTTTCTTTCTCCTTTCAGTAAAATGATTAGTCTAAAATCTCTCCTTCTTTTCTACCCTCCAAGTTTTTATTTTTATTCACTTTCTTCTTAGTGAAACTTTCCCCCCAAAAAAGTTATTTACTTTATTCTCTTAATTAATTTTTATCCCTTTCAGTCTATTTTGAAATTTTATTTTCTGATTTATGAACAATATCTTTATTCCTTTCTCTAACTTCTCTGTGTTTCTCAAGGAGTGAAACATTGTGTTTTATTGTGTTTGAATGCCTTGTTCTAACTAATTTTATATTTAGATTTTACCCCAACATTTAGGCTACAATTTCTACTCCTTTGGTTTTTGGAATAGCTGTTATATTCTAGTTGGAGATTTCATTTAGTTTGAATTCCATTTCTATTTAAAGTAATTTCTTTTTCTCCAGGTCACTTGTAATATTTTTAGCTTGTCACTGAAATTAATAAATTTAAAAAGCATTTTTTGCTTGTTTTGTGGAAGAGGTTTGCGAATTCTCTTTTCATCTGCCTTTTCTTGGCAATTTTCCTATATCATGTACTACACTATTGTGTTCAGTTAGATTTTTTGATTTGTCAAGTTCTTCTGGTAGACAAATGGCCCTTAAGTTCATCATCTACTTACAGACAAACAATATGGCTAATATAATGTTTATGTGTTGTTTTAATAATTATTTTTACTTCTCTTATGCCACATTTTAGTCAGTTTCAGCACATTTTTAGTTCCCATTCTTCTCTGTCCACCACATTACTTAAATATGTTTCCATTTTGCATTTCATTATGTTCTCTTTCTCTTATATGTTCACAAATCCTTCCTCTCTCAACAGATGTGACAGGTAAACTATTCCTTGCTCTCTTATTTTGCTTATGATACCACCCTTATGTCTAAATTGTATACCCATTTTTGTCTTATCTTGGTATATGGTGCAAAATGTTGTTCTATGCCTAGTTTCTGCCATACTATTTTCCAGTTTTCCCAGCAGTTTTTGTCAAATAGTGAATTCTTATTCCAGAAGTTGGAGTCTTTGGGCTTATCAAACAGTAGATTACAGTAGTCATTGACTACTCTGTCTTGTGTACCTAAACTTTTCCACTGATCCACCACTCTAATTCTTAAATGGTACCAAATAGTTTTGGTGACTGTCCCCTGATAGTACAGTTTTAGATCTGGTATGGCTAGGCCACCTTCCCTTGCATTTCCTTTAATTAATTCCCTAGATATTCTGGACCTTTTGTTCCTCCAGATGAATTTGATTTTTTTTAAGCTCAATAAAATTATTTTTGGTATTTTGATTGATATGGCACTGAATAAGTAAATTAATTTAGGTAGAATTATCATATTTATTATATTAGCTTGGACTACCCATGAGCAACTGATATTTTTCTAATTATTTAGATCTGACTTTATTTGTGTGAAAAGTGTTTTGTAATTGCATTACTATAGTTCTTGGGTTTGTCTTGGCAGGTAGACTCCCAGATATTTTATATTGGTTGTAATCCAAGCTCCTTTACCTTCCAGAACATCATATTCTGATACTTTAAAATAGAAGCTGCTAAGGCCTCCATAATCCAGACTGTGAGTCCCTGATATTTAAATTATTCCTTTCTGTCTGTTTTCAGTATTTTCTCCTTGACCTGATAATGTTGGAATTTGGCTACAATACTCCTTGGCATGTTCATTTTGGGATCTATTTTAGGAGATGAGCAGTGGATTCTTTCAATGACTGTTTTACTCCATGGTTCCAGGATATCAGGGCGGTTTTCCTTGATTCTTGAAAGATGTTGCCCAGGTTCTTTTTTTTATTATGGCTTTCAAATAGTCCAATAATTCTTAAATTATCTCTCAGGGTCTATTTTCCAAGTCACTGGTTTTACCAATAACACATTTTACATTTTATTCTATTTTTTTCATTCTTTGTATTTTGTTTGACTGATTCTTGATGTCTCATACGATCATTAGCTTCCACTGGCCTAATTTTAATATTTAAGGAATTATTTTCTTAGGATAGATCTTTTTCCATTGGCCAATTACACTTTTTAAGGAGTGATTTTCTTAAGTGGATTTTTCCCATTTGGACAAGTGTATTTTTAATGAATTATTTTTCAGTCATTTTCCTGTCCTTCCTTTTCTAAGCCATAGACTCTCTCTTACACACCTCTCATTTCTTTCCCCAATGTTTTCTACCTCTCTTATTTGACTTCTAAAATCCTTCTTGATCTCTTCCAAGATTCAGTTTTCTGTCTTGCAATCTTCCAATTTTCCCAGGCTAAAAGTCTGTTCAACCCCATTCTTTCACTGGTTGTGCTCTTCCAGGATTTGTTCTCGGGTGTTTGTTAATATTTGTTCAGAGTTGAGCATGGGAGAACAACAGTGATTTACTGTTTACTCTGTCATCTAGGTTCCTGAAAGTCAAGCATATTAATTTCTTAAGCAACACATTCCAATTGCTCATCAAACAGGGACCAGATCTCCCCAGCTTTAGTGCTGGACCCATAATACAGGATTACAAAAATTTTTATGCATTACAACAATTAATCAAATAAGACCAACTACATAACAGAAAACAAGTAACCAGGAGACAAGATTAGGTAATCTGACTTTCAACTGAATGAAAGATTATTGACTTTTCAATTTGGGAGGAGAGAGAGATCAGGGGCAATTCACTGAAAAAAGAAAAGGAGATGTCCTGCTCTCCCCAAGTGTCTGTATTGATTCAAAGGAAAATGAAAAAAAAATAACAGACCAGTATAGGACCAATTTTCAGGTAAGATATAGTTTGTTTTTGATGAATAACTGTGAGAAAATTCCTTCCATAAATCTTTGGATCTGATTGAGTTTCTATTCAGCATAACCTAGGTTCTTAGTTAAGAGTTTCTAAACAGCAGGCAGAGGTAGTCCAGCTTCCCAGAAAAAGGGCTGGATTCAAATGATGCAAGAAGGTTTTCTCACTTCTCACAAATGAATAAAGTTTTCTCTCAGGAAAGAAATCAGACTAGACTTATAATTTATTTATTTGTTTAAATAGTATTATTCCCCACTTATATGTCAAGAAAATTTTTAGCATTCACTTTTATAGGATTTTGAGTTCCAATTTTTTCTCCCTCTTTTTACACTCTCCTCTTCTTTTGAAAATGGTAGGCAGTTTGATACAGTTAATGCATATGCTGTCATGTAAAAATATTTCCATATTAGTCACAGTTGTGAAAGAAGTAAAAGATCAAAAGAAAAAATGCGAAGGAATAAAATAAATGAAAAGATATACTTCAATCTTCACTGAGAGTCCATCAGTCTTTCATCCAGTTATGCATAGCATTTTCCTTCAAGAATTTCTTGTACTTGCCTTGATGATTTTGTTGCTAGCTGACCACTGCACAATCTTGCTGATACTGTGGACAATGTTTTCCTGATTCTGCTCATTTCACTTCGCATAAGTTCATGCAAAATTTCCAGGTTTTTCTGAAATCTGCCTGTTCATCATGTCTTATTGCACAATACTATTCCATCACATTCATATACCACAGCTTATTCAACCATTCCTCAATTGATGGAGATCCCCTCAGTTTCCAATATTTTGCCACCTCAAAAAGGGTTGCTATAAATATTTTTGCACATGTAGGTCCTTTTTTCCATTTTTATGATCTAGTACTAGTATTTCTAGATCAAAGGGTATGTATAGTTTGGTTGCTCTGTGGGCATAATTCCAAATTGCTCTCCAGGATGGTTAGACCAGTTCACAACTCAACCAACAGTGCAGTGGTGTCCCAATTTTCCCATATCCTCTACAAAATTTACCATTTTCCTTTTTTAACATATTAGTCAATCTGATAGGTATGAAGAGGTACCTCAGAGTTTTTTTAATTTACATTTCTCTAATCAATAGTGATTTAGAGTACTTCTTCATATGCCTATGCATATATGTCTTTTCTTCATCTGACAACTGCCTGTTCATATCCTTTGACCATTTATCAATTGAGGAATGGCTTGTATTCTCCTAAATTTGATTCAGTACTCTATATTTTTGAGAAATTAGGCCATAAATACATATGTTTTGCATTCAAAGAGCCTGGCCAGCCCATCATAGTTGTGCTTTCTGAAGTGGAGTTTGAATGTTTGGCAGCTTAGTTCGAGTATGGACATCGTGTCTGGTACCTTTCCTCCCAGGTGATCATCAGAATCTTTCTAAGACAATTCAAATGGAAGTAATTCAGTTTCCTGGCATGACAGTGGTAGACTGTCTAGGTTTCACAGGCATACAACAACGAGGTCAGCACAATGGCTCTGTAGGACTTCATATGGTAATCAGTCTAATACCTCTTATCTCCCACATTTTCCTTCAGATCCTCCCAAATACTGACCTAGCTCTAGCAATGCATGAGTCAATCTCATTATCAATGTGAACATCCCTGGAAAGTAAAGAAACAAGATAAGTGAACTTATCCACAGTATTGAAATCAAATCTTCTCCATTTGCTGTAACAGATAGTTCCATCTAGGGATGGTGTGGTGGTGGCTGATGGAGCATCTATGTTTTCTTGGTGTTAATTGTTAGGCCAAAATTAGCACAAGGAACAGAGAAGTGATTCATACTTTGTTATATTTCATCTTCAGAGGCTGCATTGAGTGCACAATCATATGCAAACAGAAAATCAAGCACCAACACTCCCTCCAATTTGTTCTTGAATAGTAGCCTTTTCAAGTTGAAGAATACCATCAGTGTGGTAGCTGACCTTGATGCTGTATTCATTTTCTTTTTTAAAAAATTTATTATTTATTTATTTAATATTTTTAGTTTTCAGTATTGATTTCCACAAGAGTTTGAATTACAAATTTTCTCCTCATTTCCGCCCTTCCCCTACTTCAATATGGCATATATTCTGATTGCCCCATTTCCCAGTCAGCCCTCCCTTCTGTCACCCCACTCCCCCTGCCCCATCCCTCTTTCCCTTACTTTCTTGTAGGGCTGTTTCAACAATAGAGCTAGCAGCTGTTGTGGGGGTAAAAGACCAACACAAGCCCAAGAACAAGAATGCTGCCAAAGCCCAGGTTCTTTTGATCTGCTTTACTAAGGAAAGCAACATTAAGGGATAGACAAGTTTATTTTAATTCAGCATACAAGTACCATTCACTTAGTTCAGGGGGAAAAGCCAGCACCCTGAACTTTGGAGCAAATACAAACATCTACAGACAGACCAAATAAAATTCATAGTTACCAACATCTAAGTTCAGCCTGGGAGCTCTTAACAAGGGCTGGCCCAGAGTCACTCATGCCACCACAGCTGTGGGTAAGAGCTCCAAAAAATAGAAAGCCAACCCCTGGCTTTATATCTTTTTCAGGGTCAAGGGTGAGTCATACATGCGAGTCACCCACATCACTTAAAATCGTCACAAACAGGCGACTTAAACCCATGTGATCTAAAAGCCTCTCATGTGCCAAACATGTAACTCAAACTCATGTGTAAAATAGGCCCTCCCCTGAGGAAAGGAGGTCACCAAGGACTCTCAATATAATCAAGGAAACAAAGGCCAAACTCTTCAAGGGCACTTGGTTGAACTGAGTGCTAAGAGCCCATTTTGTTTACCAACGCAAGGGCAAGATAGATTTCTATGCCCCATTGCCTATATATCTTATTTCCTGGTTGCATGCAAAAAATTTTTTGTTCCACATCTACTATAAAACTTTAAGTTCCAAATTCTCTCCCCTTCTCCCTCCCCACCCACCCTCCCTAAGAAGGCAAGCAATTCAACATAGGCCACATGTGTATCATTATTCAAAACCCTTCCACAATACTCATGTTGTGAAAGACTATATTTTGCTCCTTCCTATCCTATCCCCCTTTATTCAATTTTCTCCCTTGACCCTGTCCCTTTTCAAAAGTGTTTGCTTTTAATTACCTCCTCCCCCTATCTGCCCTCCCTTCTGTCATACCCTTTTTTTATCCCCTTCCTCCTCCTTTCCTGTGGGATAAGATACCCAGTGGAGTGTGTATGTTATTCCCTCCTCAGGTCAAATCCAATGAGAGCATTCCCCCTCACCTGTCCCCTCTTCCCTTCCAACAGAACTGCATTTTCTTGCCACTTTTATGCAAGATGATATACCCCATTCTATCTCTCCATTTCTCCATTTCTCAATATATTCCTCTCTCATACTTTAATTTGATTTTATTTTTTTAGATATCATCCCTTCATATTCAACTCACCTGTGTCCTCTGTATACATATATATATATGTGTGTGTGTGTGTGTGTGTGTGTGTGTGTATACATAGCCATATATATACACATACATATACATATATGTGTGTATACATATATATGTGTATATATATATGTGTGTGTGTGTGTGTGTGTGTGTGTGTGTGTGTGTGTGTATGTATATACCCTTCAGCTACCCTAGTACTGAGGTCTCATGAATCATACACATCATCTTTCCATGCAGGAATGTAAACAAAACAATTCAACTTTAGTAAGTCTCTTATGATTTCTCTTTCTTGTTTACCTTTTCATGCTTCTCTTGATTCTTGTGTTTGAAAGTCAAATTTTCCATTCAGCTCTGGTCTGTTCACTGAGAAAGCATGAAAGTCCTATATTTTATTGAAAATCCATATTTTGTGATGGAGCATTATACTCAGTTTTACTGGGTGGGTGATTCTTGGTTTTATCCTATCTCCATTGACCTCCAGATTATCATATTCCAAGCCCTTTGATCCCTTAACATAGAAGCTGCTAAATCTTGTATTATCCTGATTGTATTTCTACAAGACTCAAATTGTTTCTTTCTGGCTGCTAACAGTATTTTCTCCTTGATCTGGGGGCTCTGGAACTTGGTGATAATATTCCTAGGAGTTTTCTTTTGGGGATCTTTTCAGGAGGCAATTGGTGGATTCTTTTAATTTCTGTTTTACCCTCTGGCTCTAGAATGTCAGGGCAGTTCTCCTTGATAATTTCTTGAAATATGATATCTAGGCTTTTTTTGATCATGGCTTTCAGGTAGTTCAATAATTTTTAAATTATCTCTCCTGGATCTACTTTCCAGGTTAGTGGAAGTTCTAGAATTTGTTCAGAGCCATTTTTACAGGTGTTTGGATGGTTCTGGGGGAGAGCTTTAGGCAATTCCCTGCTCTCCAGCTGCCCTGTATTCATTTTCATTGAAAGCTTTTGACAGCATAGCTGAAAACATCATGCAAAAAAGCATGGAAGCAAGCATATAGCCTTGTTTCACTCCATTGGTTACTGGGAAGGCAAGAGAGCAATGTCCTTTGTCTAGAACCAAGGCAAGTATGCCATCATGAAATTTATGTACAATTTTGATGAACTTCTTTGGGCAACCAAATTTTGACATAATTTCACAGAATCCCTCATGACTAGCAGTATCAAAAGCCTTGGTTAGGTCTACAAACATGGTGTACAGATCTCTTTTCTGCTCTTGTCATTTCTCCTGGAGTTGTTGGGCAAAAAACAACCTATCAACTGTTTCCTCAGCCTGAAGTCACACTAGGTCTCAGGAAGATGACCATCTTCCAAATGAAAGATCATCCTATTAAGGAGGACTCTGGCAACAATCTTGCCAGCAATGACTAACAGAGAGACCCCACTGTGATTGTCACAGGACAATCTACTTCCTTTACCTTTATAGAAATGAACAATGGAGGCATCCTTCAACTCCTTGAGGCTTACCTCCTCTTGCCATATAACCTGGAAAATTTCAGTCAGCTTTTGTATGAGCAATGGGCCTCCTACCTTTTAAATTTCAGCTGGAATAGAATCAGCACCAGTTGCTTTGCAACATGAAAGGAGTCTAAAGGCATTCAAAACCTCTTCTTCAGATGGAGCTTCAGCTAGGGAGGAATTGACTTCAACCTGAGGTAAATGACCAATGGCCTCAGCATTGAATAATGATGATTTGTTGATACTATAGACAAATTAAGGGAGCAAGGAATAGTTTATCTATCAGATTTATGGAGAATGGAGGAATTTATGACCAAACAAGAGACAGAGAACATTATGAAATGCAAAATGGATAATTTTGATTACATTACATTGAAAAAACCAATGCAACCAAGATTAAGAGGGAACAGAAAAATGGGAAAGAATTTTTATAACTAGTGTCTCTGATAATGGTCTCATTTCTAAAATATATAGAGAATTGAGTGAAATTTACAAGAATACAAGTCATTCTCCAATTGATAAGTGGTCAAAGGATATGAACAGACAGTTTTCAGAGGAAGAAATTAAAGCTGTCTATAGTCCTATAAAAATGTTCTAAATCACTATTGATTAGAGAAATGCAAATCAAAACAACTCTTAGGTACTACGTCACACCTATCAGATTGGCTAATATGACAAAAACAGGAAAATGATAAATGTTCAAGAATATGTGGGAAAATTGGAACACTAACTCATTGTTGGTGGAATTGTGAGCTGATCCAGCCATTCTGGAGAGCAATTTGGGACTATGCCCAAAGGGCTATAAAAATGTGCATACCTTTTGACCCAGCAATAATACTTCTAGGGCTGCATCCCAAAGAGATCATAAAAATGGGAAAAGGACCAACATGTACAAAAATATTTATAGCAGCTCTTTGTGTAGTGGCCAAGAACTAGAAATTGAGGGGACACCCATCAACTGGGGGAATGGCTGAACAAGTTGTGTTATGTAAATTTAATGGAGTACTATTTTGCTGTAAGAAATGATAAATAGGCAGAATTTCAAAAAACCTAGAAAGACTCTTATGAACTGATGCTGAGTGAAGTGCAGAAGCAGGGAAACATTGTATGCAGTAACAGCCACAATGTGTGATCACTGACTTTGATAGTCTTAACTCTTCTCAGTAATGCAAGGACCTAAGGCAGTTGCAAACAACTCATGATGAAAACTTCTATCCATATCCAGAAAAAGAAATATGAACTCCGAAAGCAGATCAAAGTAGGCTATTTTCTTTTGTTGTATTTTGTTTTGTGTTTTTCTTTCCCGTAGTCACTCCCATTCATTCTAATTCTTATGTACAATATGACAAATGTGAAAAAATGTTTAATAGTAATGTTTATGCCCAGCCTATATGAGGCTGCATGCTGTCTTGGGGAGGAGGAGGGGAGGGAGGTGGAGAAAATTTGAAACTTACGGAAGTGAACATAGAAAACTAAAAATGAATAAATTAACCTATTAAAAATAAAGAACTTGAATTCCTGTCCTTAGTCATCTAAAATGTAATTAATATTTTGGTTGTTGTTCTGAAACCTTCTGAAGATTTTTGGTGTTGCTCCATTTTCAATTTAGTTGGGCTTCCAAATTCATATGTGTGTGTGTGTGTGTGTGTGTGTGTGTGTGTGTACATATAAAGAGATATCTATATCTATCTATAGCTACCTTTCTGTGTGTATACACACATATATATTTGTGCATATATGTATATATGGAGACAGAAAAAGAGATCTATCTATCCATATTTGTCTATCTGTGTGTATGTATATATACACATATATGTGTGTTTATATATATATATAATGTATATGTGTATATACATATATATATATATATATATATATATATATATATATATATATATATATATATATATATATATATACATGCACATGTAGATATCTTCCGAAGAGTATTTTGATTCCCTTTTCATTGTCGTGAAGTATAGATATCTATCTATCTAAGTATACATCTCTATCTATCTATCTATTTTCCTAATAGTATTTTGACTCCATTTTCACTGTCGTGAAGCCTTTGGCTTTGAGATAGTTGTATTCTTGTATTACTTCATTTATTTCTTGTGTCCTTTTAGCCCTTATTTCACCATGATCCTGATCTTATCATGTCTTGTTACTTGGACAGAAGATATTATAGGAGGTTTAATTTAAAATCTTCTATTGGGAGATCAGCCATTGCTTTTAAAAGTAACCCTTAAATTTAATTTTGGATGGAAGAGTTACAAGGGAACACTACCTTTATACTTATATTTATTTTTTTTTCTTTCATGTGAGTTGAACAATTTTTCCATGAGCTCTATATTTACAAAGTTGGCTAGAAGACATTTGTGAAAACTTTCTTATATATGCACCATTAGATTTTTCATTCCTTTGGGTTAAACATTACCATTTCTATATAGTCTTCTTTTGTCTTCTCTTGTGAAGAGTGGCATATAAAACAACTAACACCACAGTATTAATGTACATATATATATGTATGTGTGTATATATGTATATATGTACGTATACATATACATACATACATATACATACACACACACACATATACTTGCAGATCTTCACTTCAAAGCAATATAAGGGTGCAAGCCACCAGAAAAAAAGGAAGCACTAAAAAAGGGGAGGGGAAATTGGGGCTATTTACAACTTATCAGTGCTGTTTCCAAGGACAATTGAAAAAGAAAATGTAAACATCTTTTTGTCTATTTTGTAATGCTTGCATATTTTATCCTTGGTTAGCTACCCCACTTATATACCACATTTATCTAAAAATTTAATTGAATTATCAGTATATCCAGCTTAATTTAATTTCTGCATGTACCTTATTATTATATCCTTTGTAAAGCACACAATCTTTAAGAAATCATTGCAATTCCCAGTTGTATTCTCCTTCTTCTTCTTGCATATTTATGCACAATTCCTTCCTTCCCTAGATACTTTTATTGATTTCTCAGCCAGTGCTTTTAAAATAGATTGATATTATAACTATTTATGAAAATGGAGATTATTTGTTCATAGGGCAAATAGTTTTGGGGATGGATGAGAAAGGTAACTTTTCTACTTTGATTTCTTCCTCCTCTCAATCCCTGTAACTCTTTGTGATTAAACCATTTTAACTCCATAACCTTGTAAATTTTCCTATTCAAGTATGTTAGTTAGAAAGTGCTGTTCTAGTGAAAACTAATATTTTTTAAACACTAATTTCTGAAAAAATATACTTTCCATAAGAGTTTCAAATAATTAGGTTGTTACTTAAAGTTTGCAAATTGCATAACTCTACACTCTAAACTGGTCAGATCACTTCCAGGGAATTAAATTCAGTTCTGTATGTCAAATTTTAAGAAAGAAAAAAAAGAAAAGCTAAAAAACATATAGAAGAGGGCAACTGGGGGAGTTAGGTTTTTATGCTCATACCTGTGAAAACAGAGTGAAGAACCTGAGAATGTCCAGGCTACAGATCAGAAGAAACAGTGGTAACATCAAGTATTTGAAGTGCTACCAAATGGAAGAAGAATAAGACTTGTTCTGTTCAGTCTAGAGCATTTTATAGAACTTAGAACAATGAGTGCTTCTATTAGGGGTGGGAGAAACCCTTCCTAACAATTATGGCTGTCTAAAAGTAGAATAAGTAGCTTCGGGAAATGGTGGGTTCTGCTTCATTTGTGGTATGAAAACAGTCTAGAACACCACATGCCCAGAATAAAACAGTGGAAATTACTCTAAAGCATAGTTTAGACTAGATGACCCCTGAGAGATCCTTTCCAATGCTTAAATTGAGATTTTTTTGAATATGTAAATTTGTGAGATTTTTTTTGTTTGCATGCTTAGTTTTGCTTTCTATTTTTTTTTATTCTTCTCTGAAGAGAGAGCAGAGGGGATAGAGAAACTTGGTGGTAGCTTTTGTTGATTGCTGAAGAAAGTGAGAACTAAAACTAAAGGTTTCTCTTGAGTTAGTCCAGAATAACTACAAGACTGTGTTGTGTATAGCTATGGTAAAGCTGGAGAAAGCCATTGCAATCAGCAAAAAATTATCTGATAGTATTTTAATGTAAATGAAAAGTGGTTTAAGGAAGATGCTCATATGCAATTGATTTGTCCTGGGTTCTCATGTACCTTAAGCACTTAAATAGGTTAAGTAACATGGTATATAAATTATGGCTTAGATTTTAGGTGTTGATCTATTTTTGGAAAACCTGTGTTTGTCCAGTTTATATGACTATAGTATGTTGCTCTTTTTTTTCGTAAATTTTATTTTATTGTAAAATTAAATACAAAATAAGAAAACAAAAGAGAAAAAAATTTAAATACTACAACTGAAATAATATAAAATAAGAAAGGGAAAAATGCATTGTTATGTGCACAGCAGAAAATGTGAGGACTCAAATAAATGAAAGCCTATATAACAGATGGTACATGTTGTGTTGAGAGCTATCTTTTCTTTGTTTCCTTGTAAGATTTCTTTTGCTCTCTGCTGTGTACTTTTTACTTTGCTCTACAATTAAGAGATATGTGCATGTGTGTACACACACACACACACACACACACACACACACGTTTGTGTCTAAAAGCAGCCATTTCAATGGGGGAGAAAGAAGAAAAAGGGGAAAATGATAACTTTATTAAATATTTTAAAAGAATAGCAAGTTGTATATAATAGTTTTGCAAATTCCTGTGCAATCATCTTTTTTTTTCCTATTCTACTATATTATGGGAAGGCTTGTTTTATTTTTTAAACTATTTAAGTAAAATATTTTTAAAAATTATCTCTCCTCAATCCATTTTCCAAGTTAGTTGTTTTTTTTTTCAATGAGATATTTCACATTTTCTTTTCTTTTTCATTCTTTTGATTTTGTTTTATTGTTTATTGCTGCCTCATGTTGTCATTAGCATCTATATACCCAATTCTCATTTTAAGTAATTATTTTCTGCAGTGAACTTTTCTACCTCCTTTTCCATTTGACCAGTTTTACTCTTTAAGAATTTCTTCTCTTCAGTGGATTTTTATGCTTCTTTTACCATTTGGACTATTCTATTATTTCAGGCATTGTTTTCTTTAGTATTTGGGGGGGGGGTCTGCTTTATCAAGCTGTTGACTCTTTTTAAAAAATATTCTTCTATTATTGTTATCCCCACCATTTTTTCCTCTACTTCCCTTACTTGATTTTTAAAATCTTTTTTTGAGTTTTTCCAGTACCTGAGGTCAATTCGCATTTTTCTTTGAGGCTTTGCGTGTAGCTGCTTTGATTTTGCAGTCTTCTGAATTTATGTTTTGATCTTCCCTGTCACCATAGTAACATTTTTAGTCAGGTTCCTCTTCTTCTTGTTGTCGTTGTTTGCTAAGTTTTTCCAGACTATCTCTCAAATTTTCACTTTATGTTAAAGTTAGACTCTCCTCCAAGGGCAGAGGGAGCACTCTCCCTAGTGTCAGACTTTTTTTTTTGTACTCCTCTTTTCCCAAACAGTTTTGGGAGTCTTTTTGTTTTCACTTCTTTCATAGTACTTTGATCTAAGGAAAAGCATGATCTCCATTTTCCTGCCCTGTCCTCTGGTCTATGAACAACCATAAACATTTTTTCCATCCTAGGATGATAACCCATGTTCCAACTTCTCCTAGGGTTCTTCTTCACACTGGGACTATGATGCAGAATGTCATATGGGTAAGGAAACAGAGTCCTGCTCTCACTGCCAACAAAGATACCTTGTAATCTTTATCTCACCAGTTGTCTGACCCTCTTACCATCTCTGGGATAAGAGATCTGGAAGCCACTACAGCTCCTGATAATTCAGTTGTCCCCAAGTCCTGATGCTGGCTTGCAGGGCTGATCTTGTGCTGGTATGGCCTTCACTAGACTGAGGTCCACTCTCCCCCTAATGAGACAAACATTTTCTGTTGACCTTCAAAGGTCTGAAAAATGGTTTTACCCTCTCCTTTTTATTTATGTATTTGCTCAAGAATTCATTTTGAGGAATTATTTTAATGCTGTTTAAGAAATAATTCAGGAGAGATCAGGCATGTACCCACTTTTACTCTGCTATCTTGGCTCCACCCCTCCTATAAATAATTTTTAATGGTCTGTAATTTTGTTTTTTGTCTTTGGTTGTTATGTTTGTTTACCCTTATTGTATTTCCATTGTCTGTGGTTTTTAAAAAAATGAACAATTTCCTCAGGTCCTTTTTTTATTCTTCTGAGTATTATTTTGGTAAGACTGACAAGTATAGTTTCAAGTGTTTTTTTTTTCAATTATGGCAATTATTTCTACAGTGTAGGGCAATAGTGCTACTTTCCAAATTCTCATTTCTCTCTTTAAACATTTTGGATCACCCTGCTATTGTTTCTTGATCTCTTCTGAAATCACAGTGTCCTCTTCTTCTTTATTCATTTTCCTATCTTATAAAATTTATTCATAGATGCCTGAAATCTTTCACCTGTTCTGGAGACTATATTCTCTTTTTCTCCTTAATATCTTCCCTGTTAGTTTATCTGTTTATGCTCAAATTCTTTAGTTGAGTCTTCTTTTTCCTATTATCTTTGGTAATTTTTGTCATGTCCCCTTGTTTTCCCCATATTTCTCACTTTCTGACTCTTACTTTAGATGGTGGTTTCCCTAGGTATTGGATGGCAAAGTATTTTAGGCTTCTCACACTTTGATCAAAACATAGTTCATCAGCCTCGATCTCTGTCATAAGTCATTTCCAGAAGACTCACATGGCCCTAGCTAGATGCTGAATTATTTCCCTCAGGCATAGGCACATGTCAGATAAGCACACGCACACGCACACACACACACGTGTGTGTACATGCATATGTCCTATCCCAGAATCCTCTGTGACTCAGTTCTCTGGGTGAGATCCATTATAACACAAAGTGCTGCTGTGGTAGAATACTGTTATATTACTCCATGTTGCTATCCTTGCCAGATAAAATTTCTGCCATTTAGATTGCTGAAGAGCTAGGATCAGGGCATAGGAACGGTGAGTTAAGTTCTATTGACATTCTGTACCTCAGATAGTGAAGTACTGCTATCACACTCTGGTGAATAGAGGGGGAAAAGGTGGTGATTGATCATTTTGGAGTTAGGGATTATCATGGTTCATCAGGTTTTTTTGTTCTTTTTTTTAACATGTATTTGGGTTCTTGGCCACCTAGCCTGCAGATATGGCTGAAATAGTTTTAAATCTTGTGTTTAAATCTCCTCTTTCAGAGAGATTTGGGAAGCTTTAAGTATCCAAGAAAATGCACAATCTTGATACAGGATCAATAACTATTAGTAATATAATATAAATAAGACAATTTTGAAAAAAAATTAACATCACAACCAGGAAAAATTTGGTACATATCACAATAATTCCTAACCCATCAATTACTTAAATTGTCTCTAGACTTCTGAGAATGATTCTAACTCACTGTGGTTGACGTCGGATTCTCTTGTACCTGATCCAGGTAGCTAAGCAAAGCAAGTTATCCCAACTTCCAGTCAAATGACTACTCATTTACCATCTTTGAGGCCTTTGGGGACAGGAACTACAATAAAATCTTTTAAGAACTCTCCTCTTATAAAATTCTGCCATATGACATATTCACATTCTGCATCCTGCTTTATATGTTTGCAATTTACAATTTCCCCTTCAGAAGTTTTTTTTTTTCTTGTTAAAGGGCTTTAAGGAGCTGATACTTTGGGGAGAATGTGCCCTATGAGGCTTTTATTATATTTCTTCATAAAGAAGCGTGGCAGATAAATTTAATTTATTGAAGACTGAACCTTTTTGCAAAGATAGCGTTAGCAACTGGATACACATGAATAACATTTTGAGAAGATTTGGTTCAGTCCCACAGACTAAAATGTGTTTGGGGATAGTCAGTAATACAAAATGTCATATGTCAGATCAGAATGACCCTTTCCCACACTATTTCATTCATAGTTTGATAATGTTTGCTTCAAGCTCAAACAGAGAAATTCATAAGCACATCTCTGGGCAGAATGACATTAATGTATTTCTTTTCTTGCCAATAACAGAGAGTTTGACTCTTAAGAATCATGGCTTTTTTCCTTATCAGAAGGTCTGTTTTAGATATTGAATTCCATATTCATTAGACAAATATTTTTTCAGAGTTTCTGTCAATTCTCAGTAAAGAAAAGCCATCTATAAATAAACAGAGTATCAATATGTAGCATAGCTACATATTTCCTGCAAGTCTCCATCAAACAGGTATCCTTTTTCCTTGCTAAGACTTTGTTCTTTAATTTGCACTTGATTACACTTTTCCCCTATTGGTCCCTTTATGGAATTACCACCATGGTCATTCCTATCCCTATCTCTCATCTTCATCCTCTCCCTATGTACTGGATATTTCCTTTCAAATGTATTCAAGAATCTCCTTTCTTTGAAAAAAAATCTACAATCCAGCCACTGTCCTCTCTCATCTTTTTCTTGGCCAAATTGCAAGGAAAAAAGCTGTCTACATTGGCTGCCTCTACCAATCCTCCTCTCATTCACTCTTAGAACCTTTACAATTTGGTTTGTAACCTTATAATTCAAATGAAATTGCTCTCTTGAAAGTTACTACTTATCTCTTAATTGACAAATCTGAAGTCCTTTTCTCACTTCTCTTCTTCTCAACCTACCTTATGCGTTTTATATTGTTAGCTACCATTTCTGAATGGATATCATCTCCTTTCTGAATTTTCATGTCACTACTCTTTCCTGGTTCTCCTCTTACTTATGTGACTATCCTTTTTTGATTTCCCTTGCTGGTTTATCCTCTTAAACTTTTAAGTATCCCCAAAGATTCCATCATAGGATCTCTTAGCTTCTCTCTACATGTAGTCTCTCTTGGTTACCTTATCAGCTTGTGTGGGTTTAACTATCATCTCAAGGCCAATGATCCCCAGATCTGCCTATCTTGTCCCGTATCTCTTTAAGTATCAATGTCAAATCACCAGTTCCTGGTTGGACAATTCAAGCTAGATACCCTATAATTATTTTAAACTCAACATGTCTAAAACCGAACTCATTATTCACTGTACCCAAAACTTCCAACTTTCCCTAATTCTGTCAAAGAATTACAGTATTCTAGACTTATAATCTCAACATTATTCTCAATTCCTCACTCTCCCTGACTCCACATAACCAACCATTTGCCACAATTTGTTATTTCTGCTTCTACAACATTTCTTCCATCTGAACGCTGTCTATTCATACAGCTGCCACCATATTTTAGACTTTCCTCATCTGTATATAACCCCGGTTATTGCAGCACATAGACCTTTCATGATTTTCCTGCCTCAAGTCTCTCAGCACTCCAATCTGCAGCCAAAATGATCTTTCTGAAATGTAACTCTGATTATGACATATCTCTATTCCCAATTTTATGAGGACTGGGTGTCTTTGCTTCTTAGAATGGACTTACTCTTGTCTTCCACATCATAAAATCTCTTGCTCAAGATACTGTTCAAGCACCATTTAATTCTTGAAACCTTTCCTTATTCCCCCAAATGTTTCCGTCCTGTCTCCCCCTACATCTTATATTAACAACTTTGAATTTATTTTTATGTACACACACACATACACATATATACAAATAGTTACATGTGCATAAATACATATATACACATGTATGTGTGTGTTCACATACAAATATTTGCTTTAATTCCCAATTACTAATTTTTTTCTTTTTAATTCTTCATTTTTACTTCTTTTACCTAGAAAAGTGTCTGGGACATAAGTGATGTACTCATAAGTATTTGTTGCTTGATTGATGGATTAGGTAATTTAAAAATTTTAGTCCTAATATTTATTGAGCATTCCATAACCAAACATGAAATATCTACTATATTCCAGGTACTCTGATAGTTTCTAGGTATATATTTTAAAAAACTCCTTCCCTTAAGGAGCTTACATTCCCTTGTAAAGAAATTGTATATACACATATAAATACATACATACATATATATAAATACATACACACAGATATACACACATATATGTACATATATACATATCCACACATATACACGTAGATAGATAGATACTATATATATACACACATACATGCACAAACACACACACAACAAATAAGCACATAAATATCCAAAGTAAATGTAATATTTTGGGTGGTCCAGGCTGTCCAATAACTCCTAGGGTTTTAAGAAAGACTTCATGAAATGAGGCTTGAAAGAAATCAGGAATTCTAAAATGTGCAGGTAAAGAAGGAGAATGTTCTAAGCATTTCAGAAAGCCTGAAAGAAAGGGAGGGAGATAGGAGTTGTAACATCATTTGTGAAAAACAGCAGTAAATATAAGAGTATTCTATCACATTCACATACCACAATTTATCATTAGACAAGTGTATGTCAGTAAGATGCACATCCCCTAAAGGAGTAAAGTGAAAGACAGATGAAGCAAAAAGCCTCAAAGATAAGAAATCCACAAAGAGAGAAAAGCTAAAGCGAAAGCTATAGAATTCAGATCTTAAAGCCTCAGAGGGGAGGAGGTGGTGTGGGGCTTCTTTGATTTAGAAATCTCAGAGGGCCTAAAGTGAAATTGAAATCTCAGAGGGACTAAGGTGAAAATGAAAGTCATTGATGCCACCTCAGAGAGAAGAAAAAATTAAAAAGCCTCTGAGAAGGTTGCCCTTTGTTTTTAGAGAAAAAAAAGGAGGGGAAAAGTGGAGGGCTAGTCACATTAGCTACTTAATAAGAAAAGGACTTTTACACAGAGTTATAAATAAAAATTTAAAGGTCTGTTCCCTCTCCTTCCAGGCCTCTGTTAAAATGCCTCAACTAGAGGGGTGGAGCCAAGATGGTGGCTCCAAAGCAGGGACTTGCATGAGCACCCTGCCAGGTCCTTCCAAAAACCTATAAAAAATGGCTGTGAACAAATTCTAGAACTGCAGAACCCATGAAGTAGCAGAGGGAAGCAGGGCTCTAGCCCAGGGCAGCCTGGATGGTCGCTGGGCAAGGTGTATCTCGAACAGAGCAGGGAGCGGAGGGGAGCAGAGCCCAGCGTGGCCAGCAGCAGGACCAACCAGACCAGGAGCCAGGCAGAATCAGTGAGCTGTGGCAGTTACCAGACTTCTCAACCCACAAACACCAAAGACAACAGAGAAGGTAAGTGGGAAAAGCTGCAGTGGACAGAGTGAAAGAAGGAGTCTGCGGTTTGGGCACTGCTCCGGGGGGGCAGCAGAGGAGATGCAGCTACAGAACTACAGCTGCAGTTGCTTCTGGCCCCAGGCCCACATGGTGGGAGGAATTAAGTGGTGGATCAGAGCAGGAATGCAGAACCTGCTTAAGATTTGCATCGGTCAGGGTTGGTGGTTCTTGGGGAAGGAGGAGTGCTGTTGTGGCAGAGCTGGCTATATAGAAATAGCTCTGAAAACAACAGTGCATCCCCTCAAGCTTGGAACAAAGTACTCTTCACTCTACAAGCAGTCATACCCCTACAAAAACTCAAGGGTCAAGTAAGTTGGCTGGAAACATGGCCAGGCAGTGAAAACGCACTCATATTCAGTCTCAGACTTTGGAATCTTTCTTTGGTGACAAAGAAGACCAAAACATACAGCCAGAAGAAGTCGACAAAGTCAAAGAGCCTACATCAAAAGCCTCCAAGAAAAACATGAACTGGTCTCAGGCCATGGAAGAGCTCAAAAAGGATTTGGAAAAGCAAGTTAGAGAAGTAGAGCAAAAATTGGGAAGAGAAATGAGAAAGATGCAAGAAAACCATGAAAAAACAAGTCAATGACTTGCTAAAGGAGACAAAAAAAAAAATACTGAAAAAAATATTGAAGAAAACAACACCTTAAGAAATAGACTAACTCAAATGGCAAAAGAGCTCCAAAAAGCCAACGAGGAGAAAAATACCTTGAAAGGCAGAATTAGACAAATGGAAAAGGAGGTCCAAAAGACCACTGAAGAAAACACTACCTTAAAAATTAGATGGGAGTACGTGGAAGCTAGTGACTTTATGAGAAATCAAGATATTATAAAACAGAACCAAAGGAATGAAAAAGTGAAAGACAATGTGAAATATCTCATTGGAAAAACCATTGACCTGGAAAATAGATCCAGGAAAGATAATTTAAAAATTATTGGCCTGCCTGAAAGCCATGATCAAAAAAAGAGCCTAGATATCATTTTTCAAGAAATTACCAAGGAAAATTGCCCTGATATTCTAGAACCAGAGGGTAAAATAGAAATTGAAAGAATCCACAGATGACCTCCTCAAAAAGATCCCCAAAAGAAAACTCCTAGGAATATTGTTGCCAAATTCCAGAGCTCCCAGATCAAGGAGAAAATATTGCAAGCAGCCAGAAAGAAACAATTTGACTGTTGTGGAAACACAATCAGAATAACACAAGATCTGGCAGCTCCTACATTAAGGGGTCAAAGGGGTTGGAATATGATATTCTGGAGGTATATGGAGTTAGCATTAAAACCAAGAATCACCTACCCAGCAAAACTGAGTATCATGCTCCAAGGCAAAATATGGATTTTCAATAAAATAGAGGACTTTCAAGCTTTCTCAGTGAAAAGACCAGAGCTGAATAGAAAATTTGACTTTCAAACACAAGAATCAAGAGAAGCATGAAAAGGTAAACAAGAAAGAGAAATCACAAGGCACTTGCTAAAGTTGAACTGTTTTGTTTACATTGCTACATGGAAAGATGATGAGTATGATTCATTAGACCTCAGTATTAGGGTAGCTGAAGGGAATATGGATATATATACATATATATATGTGTGTGTGTGTGTGTGTGTATACATATATATTTATATATATATACATATATATATATATAAATATATATGAATATGTGTGTGCATGTATGTGTATATGTATATATATACATATATATATACATATATATACATATATATATACATACATATATATATATATATATATATATATATATATATATATATATATATATATATATAGACAGAGGGCACCAGGTTAGTTGAATATAAAGGGATGATATCTAAAAAATAAAATCAAATGAAGGGATGAGAGAGGAATATATTGAGAGAGGGAGAAAGGGAGAGATAGAATGGGGTAAATTATCTCCCATAAAAGTGGCAAGAAAAAGTAGTTCTGTAGGAAGGGAAGAGGGGGCAGGTGAGAGGGAATGAGTGAATCTTGCTCTCATCAGATTTGACCTGAGGAGGGAATAGCATACACACTCAGTATGGTATCTTACCCCACAGGAAAGAAAGTGGAAGAAGATAAAGGGGGAGGGATGATAGAAGGGAGGGCAGATAGGGGGAGGAGGTAATTAAAAAATAAACAGTTTCAAAAAGGGACAGGGTCAAGGGAGAAAATTCAATGAAGGGAGATAGGTTAGGAAGGAGCAAAATATAGTTAGTCTTTCACAACATGAGTATTGTGGAAGGGTTTTACATAACAACACACATGTGGCCTATGTTGAAGTGCTTGACTTCTTAGAGAGCGTGGGTGGGGAGGGAAGAGGGGAGAGAATTTGGAACTCAAAGTTTTAAAAACAGATGTTCAAAACAATGTTTTTGCTTGCAACTAGGAAATAAGATACACAGGCAATGGGGAATAGAAATTTATCTTGCCCTACAAGAAAGGAAGGGAAAAGGGGATGGGAGAGGAGTGGGGTGACAGAAAGGAGGGCTGAATGTGGAATGGGGCAATCAGAATATACACCATCTTGGAGTGGGGGGGAGGGTAGAAATGGGGAGAAAATTCGTAATTCAAACTGTTGTGAAAATCAATGCTGAAAACTAAATATATTAAATTAAACATAAATGAATAAACAAACAAATAAGTAAATAAATAGATGAATAAATAAATGAATGAATGAATGAATGAATAAATAAATAAGATTTACAAAGGAAAAAGAAAGACCTCAACTAAATCTATTTAACTACAGGCAAGCAACCTGGGATTGAACCGTGAAATAAAGAAAAGGCTTCTCCTCTCTGTTTCTATCTGTCTGTTTGTCTCTCTCTCTCTCTCTCTCTGTCTCTCTCACTCTCTGTCTTCAAAAGGAAAAGACTTCAACTAATGACAGTTTGGGAGAGAGAATTTGGTTCCCACAGTGAAAGGAAAAATCATTTGTTAAAATCCTAAAGTGAAGAAAGGAATGCACTGGCCTAAAGAAAGATCCCTCGGGACAAAATGAAGGTTGTCAATGTGATCTGTTCCCCAGAATAGGAGATACCTAACACTCATCTTCTGGGACCTCAGCAATAATAATAAATGAATGAATGAATGAATGATGGTAATGTATTTTTATGATGCCAAGGATGACCAAAATACAGAAGAGAATAACTAAAAGCACCTAAAATCAAAACTTCAGGTGAAAGATAAAAAAAAAAAACTTGTCCATAAGAACAATTACACTTCCCATCTCCCTTATCTAGCCACAGGCTTTCTCTACTCTGAGAATGTGCATCATTCTTTCCTGCATGTCTTAAAAATGATGTAAGCATTTAAAATACATATTGTAAAAGAAATAGGAGCAATGGAGAAGAGACTTGGTGAAAGTATCAACAATTAGCAGAAGAGGTACATTCTAGTAATGAACTTCCTAAAACCAGAATAGATTAAATAGAATTTAATGACTCCAAGAGACAGGAATTCTTAAAACAAATTATAAAAAATGAAAAAGAAGAAAATGTTAGAGTTCATATCAAAAACAGATCAAAGAAAGATCACTTAAGAATCAGAATTTTATCTGAAATCTACTAACAAAATGAACCTGATTTTTTTTTCAAGAAACAATTAAAGAATTTGCCCTGACATATAGGAACAAGAAGGAAATGTGAAAGAATCCACTGATTGCCTCCTGAAAAAATCCCCAGTGAAAACTCTCATTAATATCATTGACAAAATCTAGAGCTTCCAGGTAAAAGAGGAATAAGTATACAGACACTATACTATAAGCATACAGACAGAATGAATTAATATATTGAGAAATTACAATTAGGATTGGACAAGATTTAGCAACTCTTGGTATGCAGAATCATTGAACATAGAATGAGATATCCAAAAAGGAATAGATAAAGGTCTACAACCAAGAATAACTTTGCCAGCGAAACCAAGTATAATGGTATGAGAATAAAATACAACTTTCAATGACAGGACTTTCAAATATTCTTGATAAATATATTGGAGCTTAAAGGAAACTTTGAAATGCAAATATAGACAAGAGAAAAACTAAAAGGCAAATAATAATGAACAATCAAAATGGATTTTATAAAGATGAACTGTTTACCTTCTAACAGATGAAGAGAAATGGTAAAAGTATTCTTTCAGAATCATCATGTCAAAAAGATTCTTAAGCATCGCCAATTGAGGCAGGAAATGTTCTTTGTTATATTTTGGGAATGCAGCAAGAATAAAGAAAAGAGAGAGAGAATAGGATAAACCAGGAAAAATGGGAGGAAAATCAGGGAACTTGGTAATACCCATAATTTGGGTGTGCAAAAAGAACTAAGGGAAGGGGAATGGAATAAGCCTTTATTAAATACCTGCTATATGCTAAGTGGACAGCTAGATGGCACAGTGGATAAAGCACCAGACCTGGAATCAGGTAGATGTGAGTTCAAATCTACCTCAGACACTTAATAGATGTCTGACACAGGGTAAGTCACTTAACTCTGTTATCCTCAGTTTCCTCATCTGTAAAATGAGGTAGAAGAGGAAATGGCAAACCACCCCAGTATCTTTGCCAAGAAAACAACAAACAGGTTCATGAAGAGTTGGACACAACTGAAATGACTAAATAAGAACAAATGCGAGGTAATTTAGAAATATAGCAAGTTCTGCTCTCAAGAAAGTTAGTCTAATGAGGGAGACAATATGCCAAACACTATCTAAACAGTATGTTTATGTTAATAATTGGAGATGATCTAAGAAGGAAAGCTCTAAACTTAAAGAGGAATGGGAAGGGTTTCCTGAAGAAGGTGGGACTTTAGCTGAGACTTATGGGAAGCTAGAGAATTTAGAGGTTTCATGAAAACAGTTGATTAATGTATTTATTGAGTTGATGTCCTACTTGGTCTCTAAGATGGCTGAAAGTACAGAACTATGCTGTTCTCAAAGTTCCATTCCATACTAATCTAGACTAGTGATTTTCAAACTTTCTGGAATTCGTGTTATCATCACTTCAAAGCTGACTCTCCCAGACTTTCTCTGCTATGACCCCAGAAATCTCTTCATCCAGGAAGTTTACTCTACCCTTAGCCTCCATACATTGAGAGTATCCTCACCCACCTTTTGACCTCTTCCTCTAACTGTCTGGATCCTCCTAGAAACTCTATTTAAAAAATGCTCAAATTAACTATCTCTTCATTCCTCTTCAGGCTGCTCTCCTGATGCAGTTACTGGCACATACTAAACAATTAACTCTTGTTGACTTGACATGAAGAAAATCTTAGGAGACATTCAACCTTCTCCCAATGTAGCTTCAATTATTAATAAATTAAATAAGTCTTCTCAATTTAAAAAACAACAACTTAGTATGAGGTCTCAGACAATGTGTTAAACTATGTATACAAAGAAAAATCAGCAGGCCCTATGCTTGAGGATATCACATTTAATGAAGGAAATAACATTTACAAAATATTCAAATATTTATTGTCTTCCTTTGCTTCCTTTGCTTATTTAATACATGTATTGCAAGTATCAGTTGCCTACCTCTGTGTTAGTTTTTATGAAAGTGATTCTTAAGGAATTTGTGACTAATTAAAGGGGGAAAAGCCCAATATATTAGAAATTAGAAAATATTCAATAAAATGCAATATTGTATGATACACATAAAATGATTGTATATGAAAGGAAGTGAATTTACCATAGCAGTAGCTTTTTAATTCTTTCCTTTTAATCCGATTATCAACATGTTACTGTAGATCAAATTTATCTCTCATTTAGCCTCTTTCAATTATTTCTTAAGGGATCTCAGCCTCCAGTCTCTTGATGATGTTCTTTGTCTCATTACTGGTTGAATCTTCTTAAAACACAGATTTGATTCCATCACAACCCTGTTCAAAAACTTCAATGGTTTCTCATTTTCTAAAGAATGAAATCCAAAAAAAACCCCAAAAAACCAAAATTATGAAAAAATGGGGCAACTAGGTGGTGCAGTGAGTAGAGCACTGGCCCTGGAGTCAGGAGGACCTGAGTTCCAATCCAGCCTCAGACACTTGACACACTTACTAGCTGTGTGACCTTGGGCAAGTCACTTAATCCCAATTACCCTGCCTTACCCCCTCCAAAAAAAAGAAGAAGAAATACTATGAAGAATGAAATCCACACTTTTCTATCTTTTATCCAAAGCCCTCTGCAATTAGTTTTCAAGTCCTCTCCCCCTCCACATTGTTCCCCTTTGAATATATTTTATTCAAGCTACATCAAACTGTTCAATATTTTCTAAAATTGGTTTTGGTCCATTCTTTTGCTGAGTGTCCCCTATGCCTAGAATGTACTATCTGTCATCTCATTTCCATGCTTCAAGGTCTAACTAAGATGGATTCCATGCCATAAAGCTTTTCCCGATGCTTCATTCTGGAAGTGAACTCCTTGTTGGAGTTCATATAATACTTTAGAGTTTTCCTATGCTCATTTAATATTTTAATTGGTACTATAGTTATCACAATCATTGACTTATCTTCTAAACTACCTCCCATCTCCATAAACTCTCACAGATCATACTGCTGAGATTACTTTCTCTCTCTCTCTCTCTCTCTTTCTTGAATATCACAAATATTTGTGTGCCTGTTGAACTCTTAACAGTAAGGGTAGATCTACTTGGATTCATACCTCATTTATTAGACAATGAATGACTCAATTTGTTTCTTTTTAAGGGGGTGAAAACATTCAGAATAGTGCCAGATTGGGATTCCAGGCTGTGAGAGCCTTGATAACAGAATTAATTTTGCTTTTGTCATTGTATTTCTAATACCTACTATAGTGTCTGACAGATAAGTGTCTGTTGCATTAATTCCAAGAATGCTTTGAGAATTTTGTTTTGATTTCATACAATCCACCTCCTCCTAGAAACTTCTCTTGACTATTCTAGTCCACTATGGTCTCTCTGCCTCCTTTTCACTCTTAAGATTTACTAATCACAAAAGCATCCCAGGAAGGTAAATCCAAGGTGGTGGAGAAAAGGCAGTGACTTGCCTGAGTTCTCCCCCAAATCCCTCCAAACACCTTTAAATAATGCCATGAAACATTTCCTGGAAAAGAAGAACCCATAAAAGAGCAGGGTGAGATAATTTTCCACCCAAAACAACTTAGGAGGTCAGCAGAAAAGGTCTATTGCACTGGGTAAGAGTGGAACCCAGTCCAGCACAGGCCATGACAGTGCAGACTGGCCCCAGCAAAAGAGGACTGGTCCTTGGGAGCCACTGAATCATCAGCAGTAGCAGCAGAGGAAGCAGGTACTTTGGGAGCTCTCAGCTTACTTACAGTAGGGGAAGTCAAACAACTGATCAGAAGGAGATTACAGTGGTATATTTGAAACTACAGTGGAGCAGGAACCCTCCTCCAGTTCCAGGGCAGAAAAGAGTGCTTGTAGAGTGCTCATAGACCAGAGCACAGGCGGGGAGAGTAGGAAATACCTTTCCTCAGATCATACCACTTGGAAGAACTGAAAACTTACAGGTCCCTAGAAGTATCTCTGAAACAGCTGCACAAAATCTCTGAAGCTTGGACAGTGTGCCCTCCACCCTGGAAGGAGAGCCCTACTTTAACAAAGGATTAAAAAGTCAAGTAATAGGCTAGGAAAATGAGCAAAAAAATAAAAAAAAAACATCTGAACATAGAAAGTCACCATAGTGACAAGGAATATCAAAACACACACTCAGAAGAAGATATCAAAGTCAGAGCTTTAACATCCAATGCCTCCAAGAAAAATATGATTTGGTCTCAGGCCATGTAAGAGTTCAAAAAGGATTTTGAAAATCAAGTAAGAGAGATAGAAGAAAAATTAGGAAGGGAAACAAGAATCATGCAAAACAATCATGAAAAGAAGAGTCAACAACTTGATAAAGGAGACACAAAATCCTGAAGAAAATAACACCTTAAAAACAGACTAAGCAAAATGTCAAAAGAGGTACCAAAAGCCAATGAGGAGAACAATTCTTTCAAAAGAAGAATTGGTCAAATGGAAAAAGAAGCACAAAAATTCACTGAAGAAAAAATCACTTTAAAAAGTAGAATTGGCCAAATGGAAAAGGAGATAAAAAATTTAGTGAAGAAAATAAAATTAGAATGGAGCAAATGGAAGCTAACGACTTTATGAGAAATCAAGAATCAGTAAAACAAAACCCAAAGAATTTTTTAAAAATAGAGGATAAAGTTAAATATCTCCTTGAAGAAAATAAATGGTTCTAGAAAATAGAATCAGGAGTAAACATTTTAGAATTATTGGACTACCTGAAACCATGTAAAAAAAAAAGAGCCTAGACATTGTCTTTCAAGAAATTATCAAGGAAAATTACCCTGATATTCTAAAACCAGAGGATAAAATAGAAATTGAAAGAATCCACTGATCACCTCCTGGAAGAGATCCAAAAAGGAAAGTTCCCAGGAATAGTATACCCAAATTCCAGAGCTCCCATGTCAAGGAGAAAATATTTAAAGCAACCAGAAAGAAACAATTCAAGCATAGTGGAGACACAGTCAGGATAACACACGATTTAGCAGCTTCTACATTAAAGGATTGGAGGGTTTGAATATGATATTTTGGAGGGTAAAGGAGTTAGGATTACAACCAAGAATCACCTTCTCAACAAATCTGAGCATAATCCTTTGGGGAAAAATGACCTTCAATGACCTGAAGCATTCTTGAGGTAAAGAACAGAAAAACTGACTTTCAAATACAAGACTTAAAAGAAGCATAAAAAGGTAAACAGGAAAAGGAAATCATAAGGGATTTAATAAGGTTAAACTGTTTACATTCCTGCATAGGAGGATGATACTTGTAACTCATAAAAACTTTCTTATTATTAAAAAAGATGGAAGGAGCATATATAGACAAAAGGCACAGGTATGAATTAAATATGAAGAGATGATATCTTTAAAAAAAAGAAATTAAGAGGTGAGAAAAAGGAATGTAATGAGAGAAAGGGAAAAGGAGGGGTAGAATGGAATAAACCATCTCACACAAAAGAGGCAAGAAAAAGCTTTTACAAGAGAGCGGATGATGGGCGATATGGGGGAGGGAGGGATGAGTGAACCTTACTCTCACCAGAATTAGCTCAAAGAGGGAATAACATGCACACTCAAATGAGTATAGAAATCTATCTTCCTCTACAGGTAAGTAGCAGGAAAGAGATAAGAGAAGTAATGGAGGGTAATAGAAGGGAGAAAAGATTGTGGGAAGCAGGAGGCAGAAGCAAAACATTTTTTGGAGAGATATGGTGAAAGGAGGGAGAGAATAGAGTAAATGAGGGGAGGGGATAGGATGGAGTGAAATACAGTTAGCAACAATAACTGCAGAAAAGCATTGAAGTAAGTTTCTCTGATAAAGGCCTCATTTCTCAAACATACAGAGAACTGATTCAAATTTGTAAAAATAAGAGCCATTCCCAAACTGATAAACGATCAAAAGATATGAACAGTTTTCAGATGAAATAATCAAAGCTATGTGTAACCATATGAAAACATTTTCTAAGTAACTATTGATTGGACAAATGCAAATTAAAACAATTCTGAGGTACTACCTCATACCTATTAGATTGGCTACTAGGACAGAAAAAATAAATGACAAATGTTGGAGGGGATGTGGGAAAAATGAGACATCAATCCACTGCTGTTGGAATTGTGAACTTAATCATTCTTTTGAGAAATTTGGAACTATGCCCAAAGGGTTATGAAACCATGGATACCCTTTGACCTAGCAATACCACAACTAGGTCTACATCCACAAAAGAGATAAAAACACAAAAAGGAAAGGGACATATATGTACAAAATATTTATAGCAGCAATTTTCTCGTGGCAAAGAAATGGAAATTAAGGGGATGCCCATCAATTGGGGAATGGCTGAAAAAAATGCGTTATGTGATTGTGATGGAAAAATATTATACTATCAGAAGTGATGACCAAGATGCTTTCAGAAAGACCTGGAAAGACACATGAGCTGATCCAAAGTGAAACATATTATATACAGAATAACAGCAATATAGTAAAATGATCAGCTGTGAATGACTTAGCTTTTCTCAGTAATACAATGATCCAAGACAACTCTGAAGGACTTATGATGAAAATATTATCCATCTCCAGAGAAAGAATTGTTGGTGTTTGAATACAGATTGAAGCATAATTTTTAAACTTTATTTTTCTTGATTGTTTTGGGCTCCATGTTTTCTTTCACACTGTAACTAATGTGGAAATATATTTTGTGTGACTACTCAGCTATAACCTATATTGAATTGCTTGCCTTCTCAATGAAGGTGTTAGGGAAAAAGGAAGGGAAAGAATTTGCGACTCAAAGTTTTAAAAATGAATATTGAAAATTGTTTTTGCATATAGTAGAGGAAAAATAAAATACAAAATAATTTTTTAAAAGATTTATTGGCCATAGTAGTTATTTGGTGATTAAGAACATAATGCCTGTCATATGCTTTATATTGTAATATTGCTTTTTAACTCTTGTTTTGCATTTTAAATTGTAGTTCTTGTGACATAAAACTCAACTGGTTAGAGCAAAGATGAAGATAAATACAAAATTCAATGGATAAAAAGGAGAGTTTTCATGTGTGGTTAGTTCAACACCAGCCCATTGTGTTTAAATACTTTCAAGTGCAAAAAGATGTGAAATGAACACTTTTAAAGATATAGTCTCTCTTACCACTTTCTTAAGAAGCTTAAAGCAATAGCCACAAAGAGATCTGAAAAGCTCAGAAATCACTTTATCCAACAAAAAATTACTATCCTTGTCAAGCAGTAGGAGATGTAACAGCAAAGATTACTAATACAAATTCATTTGCAAAACATTATGACTACTTGTCAAAGATGCAATGATTATCATCTGTCTATCTATCTAATAGGAATAAACAAAAATATTTGGAAGGGGACACTAATCAAAGCGTTATTACTAAGTTGTATGTAGATATATACATATAATGTATATAAAGATACACATAGAGTATGTGTGCTGTAATGGCAAGTAAAGTGGGACTTTTTATTGTTTTTTCTTATGGAATACTTCTCAGCACTAAGGCAATCAAGTGCCTTTGATTGCCTTGGCTTTGTTTCAATCAAGAGTCTTTGATGGCATGTTTAAATCACAAGAAAACCTAAGTCACATGAGTTTGAATAACATGGTCGTGACACCCTTTGACCATGAAGAAATGTACATATACTCTGAGGTTAGAATTTTGCCTTGGGGGCTCACCCATTGGAAGAACACTCCCATGATTTCACCCGACAAAAATCTGGGTAGCCATTAAGGAGCCCCACTTCTTTGAAAACCAAGATGTTGGCACTTCTTCCTCTGGGAACTATGTATATATTGCTATGGACGGAGAGTTAGAAGCCTTGTCTGCTGATTTGTGTTATTTGCTCTATTTATATAATTTCTGCTTGTAATTCCTCTTTGTGTTTTCTCTGAAGTTCAGGGTACTGACTTCTTTCCCTTGAACTAAGTGAATAACATATGTGTGTTTAATTAAAAGGAGATTATAAATCCCTTAAAGTTGCTTTCCTTAGAAATGTAGATCAAAGAAACTGTTCTAGCAGCCTTCCTGTGTGCTTGTGTTATTGGCCTTATACCTTCACAGCAGCTGCTAGTAACATTGTTGCTACAGTGTTATATATGTATATGCATATATATGTATATATATATATATATATATATATATATATATATATATTTATAGGCACTCTAAATGTATATGTATATAGTAGGTATACACATACTCACTTTATATAGTTAGTGTCTATATGTATATATCTTTCTCAAAAAGTCCAGTTTTTATGGAACTATTTTTTTATTGTAAACATCATGAAAATTTTAATATGAAAACACTAATCAAACTTAAAAAAATAAACCCTCAATGCATAGCCCACAAAACAAAACCTTACATTGGTCATTCCAAAAATGTATATTTTTTCTGCATTTAAAGTTAATCAGACTTGCTTTGTCTCAGGAGGTAATCAGCCTAGAAAAATTGGTTGAAGTAAAGTTAAAAAGGAATGATTTTAATTTTAGATTATTTAATTTATTTGTGATCAGAAGCAACTAAAGTTTATTACGCAGATTAGTGACAGAGTCCAAACTATATTTTAGGAGTATCACTTTGGCAACTATAAGAAGAATGCATTGGAGAAGGAAGAGACCAGTCAGGGAGACATATTAGGCAGCTATTGTAAATGTCAAGTGAATGACAGACAAATGCTTAAACTTTGAACCAAGGTGATAGCTAAGTGAGTAGAGGGAAAGGGATCAATATGAGAGATATTATGTAAGTAGGATCAAGATCTGGCAACTGATGGGATATGAGAGGAGAGGAGGAGGAGAAGGTAAGTCATTGAAGAGTTAAGAATGGCATTGGGGCTGTGGACATAATGAAAAAGATGATGGTGGCCTTAGTGGAAAAAGGCAAGTTTCAAAAAGAAATGGGTTTTTGGGAGAAGACAATAGTTCCATTTTGAAAATGTTGAGTTTGAGATGTCTATATTTATCCAGTTTTAAATATTAAATATGCCATTTTAGGACATCTTTTCAAGATCTCAGGCTTATAACCTGGGTGCCATCCTTGACTTCTCACCATATTTTACCTCTCATATCCATATTGTTATCAAGGCCTGTGAATTTTACATTTGTAGTATTTCTCATTTATTTCCTCTTCTTCTAATTGACCCTGCCACCATCCTTATGCAGGCTCTCATCAACAGATTTCTGAGCTATTACAATAGCCTACTGGTGTATCTGCTTGCCCCAAGTCTCTCCCTCTGCATTTCATTCTCCACTCACCTATTAAATTGCTCTTCCAAATGCACAGGACTCACTATGTCACCCTCCCCTACTTAATATACTCCCTATCACATGGAGGATCAATTATAAAATCTTCTTTTTTGACATCAAAGCCCTTCATAATCTGCCTCTTTCCCCCGATTACCTTTCTAGTCTTCTTACATCTTATATTCCATGAAGTCTGTGATCCAGAGTCACCAGTTGTAGTGACAATCTTGCTAGCAGCTGCTGTGGGGGTGTAAGTTCCACCAACAACCAGCACCCAGAAAGCTGCCAACACAGGTTCTTTGATCTTCTTTACTAAGGAAAGTAACTTTAAGGGGTTAACAATCTCAGTTTAATCAAACATTCAAATATCATTCACTTAGTTCAGGGGGAAAGCCAGCACCCTGAACATCAGAGCAAATAGAAACAGAAATTACAAATATCAACAGACAGACCATGTCTGAATCAAATCACAACTCATAGTTACCAGAGAAGAACGAATATCTGGGTTGCAAAGCTTGGGAGCAGTTTGCAGGTTGCCCAGAGTCTCAACACTACTTCCATGAGTGTGCCCCAAAAACCAAACGCCAAGCTCTCCTCAATTACATCCAGTTTGGAGCCCTGAGGGCTCTGACCTCACCCAGGCTGGGTCTGGGAAAATTCTCCATCCCCAGGATCACATCATATACAAATCAATGACTCCCAATTGTCTCAGTGCTTAGAAATACAGTTAAACAAAAAGATCCCACTTTATCTGCCCCATTCAAACAAAGGCCAGAATCATTAAAGGCACTTAAGAGAAGAAAAGCAAAAAGTCCCACCTTAATTACTATTACATAATCTACCCCTCCAGGGTCCATGGCCTAACAAAAATCTAAACTAAATGGCCATGAATCCTGGAACAAAATAGAAGCTTTATACATTGCAATCACATTCAGGGAAATATAACAGTATCACTCCCAAAATACAACATCCATCCCTAGGTCAAAAGGAGTCAATCTCCTTAGTCCAAGTAAAGTTCTTCTTGAGGGTGTGTCCTCCCCACACAGCAGTTGCAGGCTTCCTCCTGGCACCCTCAGGTACCAGCATGCTTTAATTAGCAAAATCTCAACACAAAGTCCAAATAGAGTTCTCATGGGGATGTATCCTTCTCCTCACACTGCTCCAGCACCCTGCTTCCGAGTCCTGAGGGGCAGCTGGGCAACAAAGCCAATAAGGTGGGATCCCTGGGGGTCTATGGCACTTCCCCCACCCCACCATAGCAAAATCCACCCTTCCCTCCTGGGTCCCAAGCAGTCCCAGTGGAAGGGACCAAAAAGGCAGACTCAGTGCCTTGCTGCAAAGTTTCCATCTTGCCCCAGGGCTGAACTCCAAGCTCCTGGGTTCCAACTCTGGCTGGCTGTGCCTAGCTTCTTCTGGAATCCCCATGTAGGTGGTTCCCTACCTTCGTGCTCACCTCACCAAAGTCAGCTGGAAGGCAGCTCACTGCTCTCACCTTTCCAAAGATCTCATGCAGGTAGTCTTCTGCTCTGTCTGGGTCAATATTTTGGCAGCTGCCATCCACTTCTTCTTTCTCCTCACCAGCCCCTGCTGCCAAATCTGTATGAAGGCCACTCTCCAAGTCTCTAAGACCATTCTCCACTCCTGTTTCAAAATTCCATATACAATATAATCTCAAGACATTCACCCATTCACAGTCCTCCAGAGCCAGGTTTATCAACTCAAGCTTTCACTCTGGCCATCCACACCTCCCCCAAACCTCAGCTTGTTCTCCTCCCACAGCCTCTGCTCTGGCCTCTCATCCCTGGAGTGCTAGTGAGGTAGGGAGAGGGAAGGAGAGGTTATCTCCCACAGCCCTTGCTCCGGGCTCCTGGGAAACCACTCCCATCAATGCTACTTGACCAGAGCTGGACAACCAGGAAGAAGGATGCCTGCAACTGCTGTGTAGGGAGGACACATCCTCAAGAAGAACTTTACTTGGACTAAGGAGATTGACTCCCTTTGACCTAGGGATGGATGTTGTATTGTAAACAAGTATTTTGGGAATGATACTGTTATATTTCCCTGAATGTGATTGCAATGTATAAAGCTTCTATTTTGTTCCAGGATCCATGGCCATTTAATTTAGATTTTTGTTAGGCCATGGACCCTGGAGGGGTGGATTATGTAATAGTAATTAAGGTGGGACTTTTTGCTTTTCTTCTCTGAAGTGCCTTTAATGATTCTGGCCTTTGTTTGAATGGGGCAGATAAAGTGGGATCTTTTTGTTTTGCAGTATTTCTAAGCATTGAGACAATTGGAAGTCATTGATTTGTATATAATGTGATCCTGGGGATGGAGAACTTTCCCAGACCCAGCCTGGGTGAGGTCAGAGCCCTCAGGGATCCAAACTGGATGTAATTAAGGAGAACTTGGCATTTGACTTTTGGGGCACTCATGGAAGGAGTGTTGAGATTTGGGCAACCTGCAAACTGCTCCCCAGCTTTGCAACCCAGATGTTGGTACTGGTAACTATGAGTTGTGATTTGATTCAGACATGGTCTGTCTGTTGATGTTTGTAATTTCTGTTTGTATTTGCCTTGAAGTTCAGGGGGCTGATCTTTTCCCCCTGAACTAAGTGAATGATATTTGAATGTTTGATTAAACTGAGATTGTTAACCCCTTAAAGTTACTTTCCTTAGTAAAGAAGATCAAAGAACCTGTGTTGGCAGCTTTCTGGGTGCTGGTTGTTGGTGGAACTTACACCCCCACAGCAGCTGCTAAAAGGATTGTTACAACACCAGTCCCCTTGCCATTAGGAATTACCTAGTCCATAATTACTTTTTAGGATAAGGCTGTACCATATGATAATCCTCCATAAACTTAAAGACTTAGTAGACAATTCATTAAGACTACTTTTTTCCTCTTCTTTCTAACCTAACTCCAGTTTATTTTAACATTTGCTCTGATGACTTATTTTTGAATCTTTAATCATTTTTGTTGATCTCTTTTGAAGTCACTCCAAGTCCTTAATTGCAGTGGTTGGGAACCTGCTGCCCAGAGGCCATACGTGGCCATATAGGTACACAGAACAAAAAAATTATCCTGTGAAGTTTGGATTCAGTCAAAGGGCTGCATGTGAGGACCAAGAGGACCACATGTGGCCGTGAGGCTGCAGGTTCCACACCCCTGTTTTAATGTTTCTCTGAAATGATGGACTCAGCATGACCACAGCCTTTCAGCACACATCAATAGGTAGATAGATAGATAGATAGATAGATAGATAGATAGATAGATAGAGATTTTTTTTTTCTTCATGGTATGCAATTTCTCCTATTTGATTTTATACAGAAGGTCAGTTGGCAGGGCTATATTTTCTGAGGTCATTCTTTTTTTTTCCGCTTTTAAAATGGTAGACATTGTATTGACCCTGGTTCATCCCAGGAACTTATACTTTCCTAGCCTCAAACAGTAAATTCAAGCTGCCTATTGCTCCATAGACCTGCCCCTTTTCACTACTGAATCTTTATGGCACCATGAAAAAAAAAACTATAACCAGTTTACAAAAGGATTTTTAGTGCTCAAAGTCTTTCAGTGGTTTAAGGATTACAGGATATCAGTATTACAGATCTGGAGATTAAAGAAACCTCAGGGGCCATCTTGTCCAAATCCTTCATTTTATAGATCAGGAAACTGAGGACCTTGACTTGCTCAAGGTCACACAGGTAATAAAAGGAAGAAGTGTGATTACAAATGATTAATGAATCATCATCTGCACTTTGGGGGGTTCCTTAGGTTACCAACTGGTGCAGAATTTATATATTAATGTGGCAATGGAACCCTCATTTCACAAGATGCAGGATGGAAAAAAAGTACTTTCATTCCTGTTTTATAGGAGCTTATAAATCAATTCCCATGGTTGTTAGAGAAAACCATACTTAAGGTATTACAGAATTTCTCCCAAATATAGAGATTCCAAGGAGTCCAATTGGAATGTAATGAGAAGTGATACTTTTGGCATTCCTCTGGTACAGAAACCAGGAGAGTACAGCTGAAGACTAGCTGACTGGGACCCTCCGTCAATGTTTTCTGTGGAAAGCTCCAAGCAGAAATAAATGTACAGGTGGAATCAAGTTTATCTGTCTGTCTATCTATCTATCTATCTATCTATCTATCTATCTATCACTTTTGTCCATTCTTTCATTGGCTCACTTATCTATTTTCAAAAGGGAAAGCTATAAGGAATACAGGAAGAACTTGAGGTATGATGCATAAGGAGCAAACACATGCCTGATAATGAGTTAGAATAATTAATCTAAGCAGAACAAGAAGAAGAACAACAAAAAGAGCATGAAAGAGAGGAACGAGTGCTAGATATAACTTAGGGTTTGAATCATGTCTTTGTTTTCTACAAACTGCATGACTCGAGACAAAGCTGTTATCTCTTGAAAGCCTCAATTTTCTCATTTATAAGATGAAGCTAGATTAGGTCATGCATCCAAGAAGTTTTTCAAAAATAATTTTGATAACTATATTTCAGTATAATTGGTTTCCTTTGTATTCTATGTATTTTCTGTTATGCATTGAAAAATAGCATTCTGAGAATGGATACATAGATTTCACCAGACTGCCTAAGAATCCATCACACACACACACACACATACACATATTGGTTAGGAACTCCTGCACTAGAAGATCTCTAAGGTCTTTTTTATCTCTCAATCCTATGGTCCTATGAAATAAAGGTAACCTCTATTAGAATCATAGTGAATTTTAAGAGTGGATTATTGCTTAAACAGTTCTTAAAATGACTAGACCAAATAACTTTTTAGCTCTTTCTGACAAGGTGTGTCAACTGGACAGCCCTCATCATTTATCTTAAGGCATATAGTTTTGCCAATCATTATCTTAATATAAAGTATAAGAATTCCACATCTTTTTAATTTTTTTTAATTCCCCAAATTTAAAACTAAGTCAAGAAATTTTAACTGTACCTATTATTAGTCTCTCAAATTTCATTGTAAGCCATTTATCCCTTAGTAGTTGTTTGATAGAAAGAACTCATATTGTTTTCCTTTAAAGTGATGAGGTTAGTGGAAAGTAAGCAAGGAAGTGTGGAGAGGACATATCTTATAATTTGGGGACCTGGGTCCAAGATTTTCAGGAAAAAAATCTTATTAAATACTAATTAAAACCAATTTTATTGACATACATGGTATCTTGAATTTATAAGGTCACGCATTCTTGATTGTCTTAAGAGTGACTTAAAATCATCTAGTTTGTCAGGGTGATTGGTAATTGTAAAAATGAAACTTGAAATATTCTTCCAACCATAAATGTAAATTTACAGGGAGTCAGGACTGCCCGATACAATCTCTTTTTGTTGAGGCATATAGACAAAAAGCCTAATCATCACAGTCTTGTTCTTGAATTAAGGATTTAGAAGAATTAGCCCCTCTCCTCAAAATGAGAATTGTAGTCATTTTAGCCAATGATTATATAGACTACTTCTAAATTAAATGCCAGCCCACCATTGAGATTCTGTTAAGGACTATTTCTAAGTTGTGAAAATGGATACTATTATTCAGCTCAATATCTAATCCCCTAACTTTGGAATATGGCCTATACAACCTCTACCTTTTAGTTCTAAATCTTTTGTCCTATGATGTTACAGTGAGTTCAAAAGCTTCCTGAAAACTAGCCACTCAAATTCAGAATGTTTATTACATGAAAGCATAATATATACTCATTAACAAATGACTAGACAAACATGAGTTTTTGATCTCCAACCTGAATCAATTATAGGCTCAGCTTAGTTCTTCTAAAGCCTGAGTTGCTTCCTGATTTAGCTAATTGTGCACTTTGGGAAGTATGCTAACAATTTCAAACTCCTTAGGTGCCATTTGATGCAACACCTAGTGAATAGGATTGCTTCCCCAAGGCCTCCATTTATATTTATGGTGTAATTTACATGGGGTGCCTGGTTTTTTTCTCTCCTTCTGGATCACTACCAGTTTTTGAAATCCTGTACTGTGAAGAAAAGTGTCCTAGTAAAATTCTGTAGCAGGCTCCTGGGCAACCTTCCATCTAGCTGCAGACAAACTGTAAAGTGTATGAATTGCATTGTGAATGAAAGATCATATCCAGACAAAGTACTGGTGTTTTCATTCACAGAGTACTTAGCACTTTATCCTCTATTGTAGATAGTGGAGGGAAAACATTCGAGCTCAGCTGCTTTCCTGAAGAATACGCCAGGCCAAGAATTTAGATTCATAGAGTAGAACTAGAAGAGACCCTAACAATTACCCCTTATTCTAAGATGAGGACTGGATGATCATTTAGGTTTTTGTTTGCTTAGTTTTATTTTAGTACAGACCTATAATTTCATTGGTTCTAGGGAATTCACAACGAGGAAACTCTCTACCACTGAAAATCAGGAACTATTCTACAATTCATAGCTTTGGAAGAGTTGTCTTGAGGCAGCTTGCCAGGTTAAAGAACTTTCTCAGTCACTGACAGTGTGTATCAGAGTTGGGGTTTAAACCCATACCTTCTTGCTTTTAAAGTCAACTTACTAGCCACCATACTGACTCTTGTTCTTCATTACTGATAAGGAAAATGAGACCACAAAGGGTTACATGATTTGGCCATAGTGACACTCGTGCAGTATTAAGTGCAGGAAGAATGTCAAGTCAAATCCTCTGATACTTGAATCAGATTTTTGACTGAATCATATTTCCAATACACCTAAGTTCCTTGCTTCAGCTACCAAGTGCTCAATCCAAAGACTCTGATGAAAAGAGAACAGGGTTCTCACTGAAGTTATGCCCTAAAGGCAGCATTTATGTCACAGTGGCTTTATTACTGGAGTTCCATTCAGGAAGAATTGAGTTTAGGTCCTGTCTTGGACACTAGTTGTCTATGTGATCTAATGACTGAGTCTCCATTTTCCCAATTGTAAAATGGGGATAATAATTACTCTAATTACTACCACCCCATGTCATTGTGAGACCCAAATGAGATAATGTATGTAAAATGCTTTGCAAACAACAGTACATGTGTCCTCAATTTATGGCAAATTACTATGGCCATCTATTGGGGAATAAGAGCTATGTTTTGCCACTGGACCCTGAATTTCTGTAGAGGAGTGAGGCTGATGACTTTGTACAGCCCTGCCTCACTTAAATCCAATTCACTTGCAAGTTAAGACATCACTATCCTAATATCATCGGTCCTCTTCCAGAATCACAAACAGCAGTAGCCATCTATCAGGCTCTCTGGGCAGTAGAAAGGGGCTAGGAATACCCCATATACCTTATCCATTTTTTTTATTTCCCCTGCCCACCTCATGCCCTTCAACATTGGTGAGATGAGAAACATGAGAAGGCTAAACATAAACACTGGACAAATGCAGATGCATTTGTAATCAATTCCCCACCCATCACTTTGGCTTCAGTATTGATAGCTATCAGTATAACACTAAAACTTGCTTTGAAAGGGTGGTATCCCTGAGAGAGCTAAATTGAAAAGAATAGTTTTCCTAGGGAAGATTGAAAAAAAGGAAGCTAGATATATTAGTTTTCTGTAGCATGGATATTCTGAACTGCTTGAAATGTTGGGCAATATTACCCACCAAATGTATTTTTCAGAATTTAAGAGTTCTTTCATTCCATTTTTAATTTTTATAATTGCCACTTAAAGGTCTGCCCTGGGCTATACAGGAACATTACCCTGATGGAATGCAATGAATGAAATTATTCAGTGACTTCATTGAGAGAATTCAGATTCTTTGGCTGAACTGAGACCCTGAGTATAGGAGGTTATCAATGTGTAGCAGGGAGAAAAGTAAGTCAACTTTTGGCAATCTCACACACACAAAGCTTTGCTTCCAAGTCACATGCTTTTATGCAGAATCTAGGTCTCCCAACAGATTTTCCCAAGCCTTTAATGAAGCAAAAGGACCTTTCTGATATTCTTACCAGGCTGTCTTAACTGGTTTGTCATAGGATCATAGATCCATGCAGGAAGGAACCCTGGAGATCATGGACCCTAATTCATTATACAGATGATTAAATTGAGGCTAAGAGAGGTAAACCTAAAACCCTGGCTTGCTCAGGGTTAAGAAACTAGGAAGGATCCCAGGCAGGGTTAGAATTCAGATTTCCCTTACTTCCAACCGATCGGTCTAGTGGCCAGTGGTGGGCAACTTGCGGCCTAGAGGCCATGTATGGCCCTCTAGGTCCTCAAGTGTGACCCTTTGACTGAATCCAACTTGAGGACCTAGGAGGGCCACATATAGCCTCAAGGGTGCAGGTTCCCCCACCCCTGCTGGCCTTACAGTCCTGTCTTCTGGATTGATCAGGTTAAGAGAGCATTGCTAATATAGAATTGCATTTTAAGGAGAAAAACAGACAATGAAAATAATAATAACTACCATTCATGTGAAGCAGAGATTTTCAACCTTATTTCAACCTTAGATGCATGAATTTGTATCTATATCTATGTATCCATCTATCTATCTATCTATCTACCTAGATTTAGATCTAGATATAGCTGTGTTTATGATAGATAAATATATTTCAATATAATTGTTCTCCTTTGTAATCTTATGCATTTTATTTTATGCATTTAAAAATGATAATCTGAGAAGGGATCCATAGACTTCATTAAAGAGTGAAAGATCTCCGTCTATGATGCCAGAAAGGTCAAGAATCCCTGTGCTTTGATGTTTGCAAAGCACTTTCGTTAAAATGCTTCACTGGACAAACATAATAGCCCCTTTATTTACCCTCTCATATAGCTACTAAATATCACAGATAGAATTTGAACCCAAGTCTTTTTGACTCCAGGGCCAGCACATTATTCACTATATCAGTGCTTTCTTTCAAGGAAACATATTTGAGGTTTTATTTCAGTTTTCTACAAATTACTCATTCAAGGAATAGAAAAAATAGTATGAATTTTTAGGTATTGGATAAAAAGGAATGCAGTAATGTCTCTATTATTCCCATATGGATAGTACACTTTGTGAGTCATTGGTATAACCTCTTTGGTAAGTGAAAGCCTATCTTGCCAGGAGGCATCTCCACCTGCCCCAATTCTTTGATGGAATTCCTGTTGTTTCAGGCTTTTGTGTCTGCCTGTGACTTTGAGAAAGAAAGAGAAGCACCTACATTCCATGAGGTGACTAAAGAAAATATTTTTAACTCAGTTCCTTCATGCCTTTTTATTTTTTTCTTTCCTTTTGATTTGTACATATCTTCATAACCTATCCTCAGAACTTTTAAAAGTGTTTCATCCCTATATCTATTTAGATGTTCCGTTAAAGGTCTCCTTAAAGATACACATACATCCCATATACAACAAAAATTTTATAGCAACTTCTTTCATGGTGACAAAAACAGGAAAAAAAATAGCTTTGCCTTGATTGGGGAAAGACTAAATAAATTATGTTATATGAGTGTGATAGAATACTATTTTGCTGTTAAATATGACAAATACAAAGAATTCTGAGAAACATGGGGAGACATATTAATTGATTCAGAGTGCAGTAATCAGAGCAAAGGAAATGGTATACAAAATGCTACAACACTATGTTCTTTTATATAATTGGAAAAAACCAACAAAAAAGAAATTGAATGATGTGTAATCATAATGAATAAATAACTTGGCCCTGTGAGAGTTGAGTAATGCCTCTTTTATGCAGAAGTAGGAGATATTCATTGACTTTTCTTGAACTGCTTTTCTCTTCTTTCTTTTTGGTTTTTCATTTTTTTTTAAATTATGACTCTCTTCATTGATGAGGGAGAGAAATACATTTAGAAGTGAAGGCAATATAAAAACAAATACACATATACTCATAAATGAATACAAGCATGCTTACACACATACACACAACAAAGAAAGTAGCAGTTTTCTCAGCTTTTTGTAGTAGGACAGGGTGACAATACTAGACCAGTCAGAAATATTTTCCTCTAGCTTTTAGTACTCACACTACCACTCCTCTTCATTGCCAGTAATAATTCAGAGATGACTCTGGAAGTAAATGTTAAAAGAGATATCATATACCAGGTAGATTCATCTTACTAAGGTAATAGAGATAATAGAGGTAACAGAGATGTAAGAATTAATTGCATGTCTTTTTCTAGTTAAAAATTAAAGCAAATTGATGGTCAGTGAGATGCAGTATGGCAAATACAGAGAGTAGCCAAGGAGTGGATCACTTCCTTAGATTATCCATAAAGTTCTGGCTAAGGAGATAATTATGGAAACTCAATGCAATGATGAGTCACATATGACCAGAAACTGACCCATTCTACACTTCTACTTGGTCACCAGAAATAGCTACTTAGTATGCTTCAAAATGCGGGATGGAGAGATAAAATCACCCAAATAGTTTTCATTACATATAGAAAGAGCTTTTGAAAACTTTCATGTTCTGTATAAATATCAGCTATTCTTGTAAATTTGGAGTTTTTACACATAAATTTTCCATCCTTATCAGGATTGGGCCTAGAAAATTAATTAATATTACATTTTTACCTTTCTTTAAGTTAAATTGTGCTTTTAGGTGTGGAAAAGTAAGTCAATGTTACTGGTCTTAGAATCAGGAGAACATGCATTTAAATATACTACACCTGGCATTTTGCCATCTATGTTTTCCTCAGCAAGTCATTGGATCATAAATTCAGAAGTAGAAGTGACCTTAGAGGTCATGGGCTTCAACCCCCTCATTTTATAGATGAAGAAATTGAGGAGTAGAAAGTTTAAGTAATGTGCCCAGTCATGAAGCTAGTAAATGTCCTAGGCATGAACTGAAACTAAGAAATTCCCTTCTCCACTTTCAACACTCTACCCACTATATCATCTTGCTTTTCTGTATGTCTCAGATAACACTTCCATTGTTCTGGCTCATCTGATGACATCATGAGGTAATGTCTTGGATTTGAGTGAGTCAGACTTGCACAAAATCATCAGCCTCATTCCAGTGGCAAAACAAAAATCAAGATGACTGGTGATGGTCCAAGATGTAGTGGATGACCTTGGTATCTTCAATGTCTTACCAAGCTCTACATGCTCCACAGCAGCTCCTTCAGCCCCTTTTATAGCTATTGGAACAAATTGTTCTTATCCCCTCATTCTGCCAGAAGAAGTCTTCACATGCTTGGGGTAGACACCCCCCTCAACTCACCGATGGGTTTGAGGCCCATCAGTTACCCTCCATCTGCCAAGATAATTTTATTACTGTGTGGCCACTGTACATATTATAGCTTCTTAGAGCCACAGGTGAGAGTTGGGTTAGAGGTAGATACCAAAGTTGGATGAACAGCCATGAAAATGGCTCAGCAAACCTTCATATCAGAGGTGCTAGTTTTCCCTAGACACCCCATACACCATATCTTAGACAACTCTTTTGTACTTACATACTAAGTTATAAAAACATTCAGTATGGGTTAGTTAAGTAAGTTCCTTAAACTGCCACTTAAAGTGGCCCTAAACAGCCATTTAGGCTATATGTTCTTTGAAAGTGATTCGAACAAATGAACAAAAACAACATGCCAAGAATATGCTCCTCATCAAAACAATAAATGTGTTATACTGTATTTTCATTCGTTTAAGAATTTTTGAGCAATTGGTGGGGGCAGGATTATTTAATATTCATTGCGATAAAATTTGAACAAAACACATGAAGAACACTCAACTGCCCTTGAGAAACTTAAACAATCTTCTCTACCATCATATCTCTAGTATAGACATTTTTTTTCTGGCTTGGCTTCATAGGTTGTCTAGGGTCCCATAAATCAAGATAGAATGAATACCATTGATACCATAAGTTGTAATGTCAGCAGTGACATACCTTTAAAATATTTGCCTAGGGTACAGCAGTTGATTCATTCAAATATATTCTCTTGCTGTTCCTAAGTGGCAATGTAAATGAAATTTGAGATTTTCTGTCATCACATTTTTGAAACCCTTCTTACCACTAATGTGTATTGTGTGTCTGTATCCTTCCACTAACTTCTCAGTTTGAAATTCAAAGCCCTTCTTCCTTTTACTCTAGGAATTAGCCTACTGTGATGCCCGGAAGTGATCAAGTATCTTTCCTGCCCATTCAACAGGCCTCAGGTGGGGCCAATTAAGGGAGGCTTGATTAGAGGCAGGCCTACAGCTTTGTGATGCCAATCAATGATTAAAGACCTTTCCCACACATTCAATATGCCTCAGTTGGGCCCAGTTAAGGGAAAGTTGATTAGAGGTTTGTTTCTAGGCAGGCCTACACTCTTTACTTACTAGTAAGCCCCAGGCCTACACCCTTTGTGCTTATTGCGCATGAAGCCCGTGGGCCCTAAAAAGAGTATATATATACCCAGAACATAGCCATCATAAGGTCAGAATTCAGAATTCAGATGAAGGAGAAGTAAGAACTACAAGTTGACAGAGCTGCAGAGAGTGCAGAATGGAAAGTGGAAACCAGGGAGCTGTGGAGACCAGAGAACTGAGGTAGCAGAGAACACAGGCAAACAGACAGTTGGGATTCATGATTGTTTATGGGAAGGCCCCAGCAGTGGGGAAGGTTACAAGATGACTTGATTCCTTGCTTTAATGTTGTGTTAAAATGTCCTTGTTGTTTCATTGAGGTAGACTTATTGGTTCTGGAATACAATTACTGCTATATGGAATTGGACTTACTGGTTCTGGGATTTGATCCTCTGGTGTCTTGATAAACATTATACTTCCTCTGCCTTCTACCTAGAGAATCTCTTATACTTTGCAATTCTGAACCATACAGGCACGTTCATGGTCATCTTCGAGGTCATTAATCTTGCCTTACTGATACACCTACATGCTATTCTCTGCACCACATCCCATCTCCCCTCTCCATACGTGTCCACAGGCTTTCACCCATTCCTGGAATAATCTTCCACATCACTTCTGCTTTTTAGAACCTCTACCTTCCATTAAAGTTCAACAAATAACTTCCTAATTGGCCAAGTATTTTTTGCACTTTCTTTACACACATGGAATGACCATATATTTATTTTGTATAAGTATTTTGTTAACTTAATCTGTATAAGTGGCATATTCTTTCTGGTAGGATGAAGACTTTTTGGAGACAGGGATTGTCTTTTTTTCCTATATCTGTTCCTAGTATAGTGTCTGGAACAGAGTAGGCCTTTACAAAATGCTTATGAGAGTGACTTGAATTGAATGGATAACTGATTAAAAACTAGGAGTTTATTTTGGAGCTCCAGGTTTCTTTGACTGTCATCTCAAGTTAGATTTGATCTCAGAATGTCCCTCTACCATTTCCAATGTACTACTCTGGAAATGATACTGAAATCCTGATTCATGTATTCATAACAATGGGTGCTAGTGATTATACCTGGCCTTCCCTTTCTCATAATCAGCAACAGATTGTTCAGGATGTACAGCTGGGCTGCTGATCTGGATTGCAACCAAGCACCACAGTGCTTTTAATCATTTACTCTCACAATGTAACCCTTTTCCCCATCAATTACCTCAGCCTTCTTCAGCTGCCCTTGGAAAGTAGCTCAACATTTGGATTTTTTCCCTTGGCTTTCATTCCTTCCCCCATGAAGTTTAAAGGACCTATGTCATCCATTCGTATTTTCTCAGATTCAAAACTTGTTTCACCCCACCCTAAATCAGCTTCATCCTTCTATGTTGATATAAAATTTGACTAATAAAAAATATTTTTCAGTTAATATTTGATTCCTACTTATCATGGAAAGCATAGAGTTGAGTCCTGCTTTGGATCAAATACTGGGCCATAATGACTTCTAATGTCTTTTATTCCTTATGATTTTTTCAATTATGATTCCACTAAGAAATTCCTGATGAGGAAAGCATTTCTACCTATGCTGATTTGTACTTGCTCTGCAACTCATATCCCAAGTTGTCTGAAGTTCTGAGTGCTTAATTGACTTGTCCAGTTTCACAAAAGGGATATATGTCAGAGGTAGGACTTGAACCTAGGTCTGTTTAACTCTAAAGCTAGCTCTCTATCTTCTATGACATGCTGGCCCCACAGTCTGTAGCATTATAAAAAATCACCCCCCCCCAAAAAAAAACCACACAAAAACAAATAACTCTCTATTTTTCTTTCTTGTACCAGAATGTCAATTCTTCTCCTTCTTTTTCCTCCTCCTCTTCCTCATCATCATATTTATTCTTCTTTGTAGTAGTGGGGGCGGGAGAGGAGGAGAAAGAGAAGAAGGGGTGGTTAGTAGGATATTAAGAAATGCTTTAGTAACTACTACGAGTTTGATAGAGATTGATGGAGATGTCTCACTAGCCCTTAGCAAAATGCTTCCAGCTCTTAGCACAAAACCTGGCAAATAGTGAGTCTTTAATAAATTTTTGTTAATTGATTGATTATGGCAATGTTCAGTGTAAATATTTACACCTTGGAAATCAGCAAAAACTGCTATGAATAAAGACATGATTTGTCTTTCATTGATTGTTTACACTTTAAATGATGAAAATGTTAATAATTAATATTAAACTTGAAAGTGTGTGCTACGTATATCTTTTGCCTTTTTTTTTCAGAGAACTAGTGGTTAAATAGTTACCATCATTCTTCTAAGAATTTCTTGCTTTCAAAATATTCTCATATTTAATGAGATACATATTATTTAGAATAATTCTATTGCCTATAATTAAGCTTAACATGCTTCCCCCTCCTACCTGTATATTCTAAGGGATGCTTTCCAAGGATTCTCATTTTTTTTAATAGCAAATACCCTGGGGAGCATTGGTTTATGCCATGCTCATGACTTCTGTCACAGAACAATATTCTAAATGATATTATTTCACATATTCAGCATCTCAAAATGATTAAAGCCCTCTGGTCAAAGTCTAGGCAATAAGTTTGTGCTTCAATATTTCAGCACATTTGTGATTTCAGTGATGTTCAAGATATTCTCAAATTCTGAGTACTGCACCATGACATTTCTAACATTCTGTATATCTTTTTTTGATGAGCTTTTTAAAAATTTGTTTCACATGGCTTTTGTTAATGTTGTGACTGTGGTATGCTGTAAAATGTTTAATTAACAATTCTTTAGGAAAAAATATGTGTGTGTGTGTGTGTGTGTACATGCACATTGTCACAATAAACTTTTAAGTTTAATCCAAATTAACAAATTCCTCATCATTTTCTCATTGCTTAGTCATTTCAGTTGCATCTGACTCTTCATGGCCTGACTTGGGGTTTTCTTGGCAAAGATACTGGAGTGGTTTGCCATTTCTTTCTCCAACTCATTTTATAGATGAGGAACTAAGGCAAACCAGGGTAAGTGACTTGCCCAGTGTTACATAGCTAATAGCTGCCTGAGGTCATTTATGAGCTCACAAAAGTGTGTCTTCCTGACTTCAGGTCAGGAGTGCCATCCAGTGTGCCATCTAGCTGCCTGATCACTTTCTTAAGTCTAGATAATGAAAAAAAATAAATCAAAGGGGACAGAGCCAAGATGGTGGCTGGAAAGCAGGGACTCGCCTAATACTCTCCCCCAGGAACCTCCAAACACCTATAAAAATTGCTCTGAACAAATTCTAGAGCAGCAGAACCAACAAAATAGCAGAGGGAACCAAGACTCCAGCCAAGGAAAGCCTGGATGGTCTCTGGGTAAGGTCTATCGCACATGGAGCTGGGAACAGAGCAGGGCAGAGCCCAGCATGAGCCACACCTAGACCAACCAGACCAGGAACCAGGTGGAACAGGCCCTAGCTCTCTAAATCACTGCTGTGGCAGTTACCAGACTTCTCAACCCACAAACACCAAAGACAACAGAGAAGGGTAGTGAGGAAAAATCTGTGGGAACAGAGTGAAAAGAATTCTTGGTTTAGCCACTACCCTGGGGGCAGTGGAGGTGGTGAAGTTCTGAGAACAGAACTACAGCTGCAGTTACTTCTAGCCCCAGGCCCACCTGGTGGGAGGAATTAAGTGAAGGATCAGAGCAAGAGTGCAGAGCCTGCTTAAGATCTGAGTCATGGTCTGGGTTGGCAGTTCTTGGTGGAAGGAGGAGAGCTGGTGTGACAGAGCTTACTGTGTAGAAATGTCTCTGAAAATAACAGCACAGCCCCTCAAGTTTGTGACAAAGTACTCTCTACTCTACAAGCAGTCATACCCCAACAAAAACTCAAAGGTCAAGTAGTTGGCTGGAAACATGGGGAGACAGTGGAAATGGACTCAGATTCAGACTGAGACTTTGAAGTCTTTCTTTGGTGACAAAGAAGGCCATAACATACTGCCAGAAGAAGTCAACAAAGTCAAAGAGCCTATATCAAAAGCCTCTAAGAAAAACATGAACTGGTCTCAGGCCATGGAAGTGCTCAAAAAGGAGTTGGAAAAGCAAATTAGAGAAATAGAGGAAAACTTGGGAAGAGAAATGAGAGTGATGTGGGAAAACCATGAAAAAGAAGTCAATGACTTGCTAAAGGAGAACCAAAAAAAAATGAAGAAAATAACACCTGAAAAAATAGACTAACTCAAATGGCAAAAGAGCTACAAAAATTATTGGATGACCTGAAAGCCATGATCAAAAAAAAGAGCCTAGATTTCATCTTTCAAGAAATTATCAAGGAAAATTGCCCTGATAATCTAGAGCCAGAGGGTAAAATAGAAATTGAAAGAATCCACCTATCACCTCCTGACAAAGATCCCAAAAAGAAAACTCCTAGGAATATTGTTGCCAAATTCCAGAGCTCCCAGATCAAGGAGAAAATAATGCAAGCAGCCAGAAAGAAACAATGTGAATATTGTGGAAACATAATCAGAATAACACCAGATCTAGCAGCTTTTACATTAAGGGATCAAAGGGCTTGGAATATGATATTCTGGAGGTCAATGGAGTTAGCATTAAGACCAAGAATCACCTACCCAGCAAAACTGAGTATCATGCTCCAAGGCAAAAAAATGGATTTTCAAGAAAATAGAGGACTTTCAAGCTTTCTCAGTGAGAAGACCAGAGCTGAATAAAAAAAAAAAATGACTTCCAAACACGAGAATCAAGAGAAGCATGAAAAGGTAAACAAGAAAGAGAAAGTGTAAGGGACTTACTAAAGTTGAACTGTTTTGTTTACATTCCTGCATGGAAAGATGATTTGTATAATTCATGAGACCTCAGTAGCTGAAAGGTGTATATATATATATACACACACACACATATATATATACATACATATATACATATATGTGTATATATGTATATATGTATGTATATATATATGTGTGTGTGTATATATATATATATATATATATATATATATATAGACAGAGGACTCAGGGTGAGTTGAATATGAAGGGATGATATCTAAAAAAAAATAAAATCAAGGGATGAGAGAGAGAAAAATTATATTATATATATAATATATATTATATATATTAAATATATTGAGAGAGGGAAAAGGGGAGAGATAGAATGGGAAAATTATCTCACATAAAAGTGGCAAGAAAAAGCAGTTCATTGCAAGGAAAGAGGGGGCAGGTGAGGTGGAATGGTTGAATCTTGCTCTCATTGGATTTGACCTGAGGAGGGAATAACATACACACTCAATTGGGTATCTTACCCCACAGGATAGAAGAAAGAAGGAAATAAAAAAGGGGCATGATAGAAGAGAGGGCGCTAGAGGGAGGAGGTAATCAAAAGCAAACACTTTGTAAAGGGACAGGGTCAAGGGAGAAAACAGGATAAAGGGGCATAGAATAGGAGGGAGCAAAATATAGTTAGTCTTTCACAACATGAGTATTGTGAAAGGGTTTTGCATAATGGTACACATGTGGCCTATGTTTAATTGCTTGCTTTCTTAGGGTGGGTGGGTGGGGAGGGAAGAAGGGAGAGAATTTGGAACTCAAAGTTTTAAATGCAGATGTTCCAAAAAAAAGTTTTTGCATGAAACTAGGAAGTAACATATACAGGCAATGGGGCATAAAAATATATCTTGCCCTACAAGAAAGCAAGGGAGTAGGGGATGGGGGGAATTGGGGTGACAGAAGGGAAGGCTGATTGGGGAATGAGGCAATCAGAATATATACCATCTTGGAGTGGGGGAGGGTATAAATGGGGAGAAAATTTGTAATTCAAACTCTTGTGAAAATTGATGCTGAAAACTAGAAATATTAAATAAATAAATAATGATTTAAAAAATAAATTAATCAAGGCCTGATTTTTAGCATTTTTCAATTTACATAGTATAAATGCTCCCACTGGAAATTTAACAATTGGATTTCTGATCTATTTGCAATTACCTTCAAAACACTCCTGGTTGTGACCTGCTTGTTTAAGTGTTGGACCAAGTATTTGTTTTAGACTTACTATATTTATTACTCATTCCATGTTGAAACTGCCAGTGCTACTTCCATTTGGGGAATGTTTCTTCCCAAGTAAAAAAAAATGAATTAAATGAAGTATATTCTGAACCAGTTTGCCTGCAAATTTAAACTTATTAGTTTTCTTTGAAGTTGAATGTAATTACTTATAACTTTTTAACTGGATGATGAAAAAAGTAGGGTTTCTTTTTCCTCCTTTGTAACTTTTGCAAGCCTTTCCCTCCTGCTTACAGATAACCGTTGCTTTCATCAAAATAATTTACTACATCATTATTTGCACTGGATAGACATCCTGGCTTTAGAAAATAGCTACCTACTTCTTAAGGTTACTGAATATGTGATCCTTAACCTAATTGTGAGAAACTGCCCAGAACAGGTTTCATATTCAGATAAGATCCACTTGTATTTCAAAGTGTTGTTAAATGTGTATATGTTGAATGTAAACGAAGGTCAGTTTTCCCAAAGGACCAATCCTGAATTCAGAAAAGAATCTATACAAAGTCAGTCAGATATAACTGGGCCAATCACTGACTTAAAAATATCCAAATCAACTCTAGTCAACAAGGATTTGTTAGGCAGTTATCACACACTCAGCACTGTTAAGCACACAGGATACAAAGAAAAGACATAATAATACTTGCTTCAAGGAGCTCACACTTTAAAAGTAAATGTTAAAGAAAGCTAAGGAAGATGTAAAGGAAGAAAAGAATTCCCGGCATGGGTGGCAAATAGTGAAAATATGCCCAATGTTTGATGAGGAATAGCAAGGATTCCAATGCCATACCATCACACAATAAAAGTGTAAGAAAATTGGGAAGATAAGAAGGGCCATATTATAAAAATTTCTAAAATACAAATAGAGGATTTTATATCTGATCTTGGAGGTAATATGGAGCTATTATAGTTTATTGAATGGGGAGAAAGTATAACATGGGCAGAACAGCACTTTATGAAGATCGCTTTGGTGGCTGACAGTAGGATGGACTGGACTGGGTAAAGACTTGAGGTAGAGAGACTGACCAGCTGGCAATATTTATAACTTCTCAATGTAATGATCATTTGAGACATGAAGAATTATCACCGGCCTAGGAGGACAATTCGAGGCAAGGATACTCCAGAACTTTTCCCCATCATCTTAGGACCTGTTTTATCCTTCAGTAAATGAGGTACAATAGTTTAGACATTGTGCTGATCGTGTTCTGTACCAGAGTGGTGGCAGTCTCAAAGCAGCAAAGGAGGCATGCATCAATAATATTTCAAAGTTATAGAACTTGGCAATAGATTGGAAATTAGAATTATGCGAGTGAGGAATCAAGGATGTTAGATGCCTTAGTGGCTAGAAAAGAAGAAAATTAGGAAGAGAGTAGAAATTTTGGGAAAATCTAATGATTTTAGTTTCAGACATGTTACATTTATAAGACTTATTAGATATCCAGATCCAGTTGTCAGTTGTGCATGCATGACCAGAGATCAGGAGAGGGGTTAGTGCTAGAAATATAAATCTGAAGAATGTATTTCTTATATAGATAATAATTGAATCCATGAAAGTTGATGGGATCATGAAGCATAATAGCATAAAGGGATAAGAGAAGATGCTATAAGATGGATACTTGGGAAACAACCTCAGTCAATTGGTGCTTCCTGGATGACCATCTAGCAAATGAGACTTAGACAGAGTACTCAGAAGGGTACAAGGAAAACCAGGAGAGATCAGTGTTGCAAAAAGCCTAAAGAGAAAAGATCAATAAGGAAAAGAGGGTGATCAACAGCTGAACTCTGAAAGATCAGAATTTTTAACTGACATAAGAAAAAATGCTTTTGGTCTGTATAATGAAGAGTAACTGGGTATTCAACATCATCCCACTTTGCTGAAGACATACTGCTAACAAAGAGTATTGTTGCTCATGATGATGGAGGTTGAAGATTCACTGTTGCCTGTCCTTTAGAAATATGAGAGTTAATGAAGGAAAGGGAAAGGGAATAGCATTTCTTAAGCCTCTTCTATGTGAAAAGTACTTTGCTAAGGGCTTCATAAATACTATCTTATTTGATCATTTGAGACATGAAGAAACATCCCATCACTGTCCTAGGAGAAACATTGGAGGCAGTGATGCTCCAGGACTTTTTCTATCATCTTAGGATCTGGTAAATGATATTTTTGTCATTCAATAAATGTCACTTGAAGTTATGATTGGAACTCCACTTAACTTATTTTTAGTGATATGAGGCTAATACTAATCAGCCATTTATGGAGCATTTGCTCTCTAGTACTAGGGAATAAGCAAGAGTGAGTGATCACCTCTCTAGTCTCTGAAGTCATCCCTCAAACTCAGGAAATTTCTCTAATGATACAGATTGTATGCAATCCATCTGTTTTCATCCTTCATGAATCTTGTCCATGTTTTTCAATAGATCTGTCCAATGGGATGTAGACCTTCCTCTAGGTTTTCTGACATTGTACGCACGCTAGTTCAGCACTCATGCTGTCTATCTGTTATACCTTGTTCTTGCCATGTAAATACTCACCTTATTTTCCAAGAGCTCATTTCTTGTGTAGCATCTCTTACACTGTTTCTTGAATATAGGTCATTGTTGGAAATATGTTTTGGTCTGCTTTCTCACACCATGAATCTCTCTACCAACCTTTCAGTCAACCGTGATTTAGATTTTTCAGGAATTGCGGTTCAATATTGGCAACTTTACAATATCACTTGGGGAAAATTTGGGTTAAAAAAAGATTGTGTGTGTGTGTGTGTGTGTGTGTGTGTGTGTGTGTGTGTCTTTGTTGGGAAGCAGCTTGCAATCATTAAAGCACAAAACCAGAGGATTCTGAGAAGATGGTGGAGTAGGTCAGAAAATGCCAAGATCTATAGATTTCCCCTATAAATGAGATAATAACATTTAGGGCAAACAGAGTTGTAAAAAATAAACAAATAGGGGCAGAACAGTAGGCCTCCTGGGACAAACAGTTGGAGAAGATTTGAAGAAAAATCCCAGGGTGAGGTTCAGTCCTTGTGAAGAGCCAAGACCTTCATGCTTGGTGGGCTTAAACAACAAGTAGCAAGCCCTAGGGTTAGGAGGCTGCCTAGGCCCCAGCCACAGGAAATTTTGTCCATAGGACAGTGAGGGGAGTTGGCCATCTGAGCTAGGGAAGATTGAGGGAATGTCTGCTGACAAGGAACACCAGAGTCAGCTGTGCTGCGAAGATGTGGCTGACAGTGAGAAGGAGCCAGCACATGCAGGGTGAGTGCAGGAGCAGTGGGGTGGGGAAACCATGGGCTGTGGGCACTTTCAGGAGGCTGGAAGTCTTGGTTACAGGTCCAGGACAGAGGGGAGAACTGAAGGAGGATCTGAGGCCAGAGGTACCATCCCCCATATCACAAGACTAGATGTGAGTACAAAAATTAAGCTATTACAACAAAAAATGAACAGGTAAAGGATAAAGAATACATCCATAGAGAATTACTAAGGGAACAGAGAAGGAGAGGTTTCTTCTTCAGAGGAGGATACTGAAACAAAAAAACCTTCTTCTACTACAAAGAGTAATGTCAAATGGTCACCTGCCCAAAAATAAAACATAGAATAACTTTAAAAAAGACTTTAAAAATCAAATGAGAGACATTGAGGAAAAACTAAAAAAATTAAGAATAATACAAGAAAAACAAAAAAGATTATGAAAAGAAAGTCAACCAATTGGAAAAGGATATCCAGAATCTTAAGGGAGAAAATGACTCCTTGAAAATCAGAATTGGGCAAGTGCAAGCTAGAAAAGTTATAAGAGATCAAGGAATAATGAAACAAAATATAAAGGGTGAAAAAAAATAGAAGAGAATGTAAAACATCTCATAAGGAAAAAAAAGCTGATCTGCTGAACAGACCAAGAAGAGAAAATGTAAGAAAAATCACAGTACCTGAAAGCTATGATCAGAAAAAGAATCTTGATACAATAATACAAAAAATAACTAAAGAAAATTGTCCCAAAGAGTTAGAATAAAAGAGCACAGTAGAATTAGGAAAAAAAAAAACACCAATCACCACCTGAAAGAGACCCTATGACGAAAACCCACAGGAATATCATAGTCAAATTCCAAAACCACCGGCACAAGGATAAAATGTTATGAGCAACAAAAAAAAAATTAATATGGTGTTGCCACAATTAGAATCACAGAAGACAACCATAAAAGACTGCACATACTGGAACACTATATATTGAGGAGAAAAAGAACTGGGGTTATGACCAAAAATATCATACCTAGCAAAGCCAAGTATAATCATGAATAAAAAAATTGATATTTAATGAATTGTCAGACTTTAAGGATTTTGTTTAAGAAAAACTGAACTTAATAGAAGATTTGACATACAAAAGCCAAGAAAAATATGAGGTCCTTACCAAAGACTGAATTACATGGGACCCAGTAAAGAGTGCTTGTTTACCTTTCATGTATGTAAAATGTATGTCGAAGATTGTTATTAATAATTGAGTAGATTACAAGGAAGATTGAAGTAGACCTGAGTATGATAGGGTTTTAAAAAGTAAAACCATTAAGGAACAGCTAAAAGGAGTAATTATCATATACAAATGACATGTGAGGAGAAGATCTGACACAGAGGAATTAGATGGGGAGAAAGGCTGGTAGTTCTGGAAAGCTACTTTCATGGGGAATTGGTTCAAGAGGTAACAATACACATATTTCTAGAAGAGTGTGAAAGTCTTCTAAACTCAGAAAGAAATAAAATGCTAAGGGGATAAGGAGGGTGAAGATAAGGAATGAAACTATAGAGGGGAGAGTGAGGGAATAGAGAGGGGGATATAGAAGGGTTAAAATAGATTTAATCAAAAGAGAAAAATAGGGAAACTACATTATGTGTCATCCATGTTTATCAATGTTGTTTTGGACTATTTAAAACAACTAGACAATGTAAAGTGGGAATATTGCTATGGTGTAGGAAAGGATGAGTTGGTGGACTTGGAAAAAATATGGAAAGACTTGGAATTATGAAGGGAGAGGTTATCCATCATCAGAGAAACAGAAAGCAATTAAGTATAGTATGACCTTATATTGATGCATATGAATGTATATGTCTATACATATATATATATGGCTATGATTATCAATATCTAAGTATATGTGTATATATATATATGTATATATGTGTGTGTGTGCATACATGGGTTTATGTGTGTTTGTGTATATATGCATATCTTTGTGTTTATGTCTATATGTGTATATATGCTCATGTGTATATATACATGCATACACATATACATACATACATACATACATATATCTGAACTTAATTGTAGCCTTTGGGGATGGGGAGGAGGGGAGAAGAAGAACCAAGTAAAAAGTGCACAGCAAAGAACAAAAGAAAACTTATAAGGAAGCAAAGTAAACATAGACGGCCCTCAGTATAGAGTATTTATTGTATAGATATCCTTTAAATAGGAATTTATTGCTCTCTCATGTTCTGCTGTGCACATGGCAAATGCTTTTTTTCTCATTTTGTATTATTTTAGTTTTAGTATTTAGATTTGTTTCTTTTTTATTTTCTTATATTATATTTAAGTTTAAAATAAAAAAATAATACAAATAAAAAAGAAAACTCAAAACAATTTCCTAAATAGAATCTAAATCATTCTCTTCCTCTTTTTTTTTCATTTATTGGCTCAATTCATGTCCATATATAATTCCTGTCCAGAAATATGTACTAATGGACTAACTGAATGAACTTTAATTTTACCGAATTTAGGGTGGTAGCAGATTGCATCAGAGTGAAATTTTGATACATTGAAAACAGGAGTTTTATGAAACGGAGTTCAATTTCTGGGCACTGGGTTGAATAGTTTGAGTAATTTTAGATACACTAAGTTGTTTTCCTATTAGTTATGCCTTTATTTACTACATGTGGGCCTGTTACTCTTTTATAATTTAAGTAGTAATGAAAGGTTGTCATCAAGAGGTACTAATAAGCAATTACATTTATTTTTGAAAATTGAATTCTTACCATATGCAAGGTCCTATGCTAAGAAAAGTAGAAGGTATACAACATTTTGCACACTATAAATAAAAGTGTGTGTTCATGATTCAATAAATGTCTAGAAGAGGTAAAAAAAGTGTTTTAGAGAAATATTTTGTTGACAGGGATGGACTAAGAATTTATTTCCTATTTGCGCAGTAGTAAAACTAGAATTTTTTTTTTTTACTTCAGTGCTTCAAATACTTTTGCTGACATCCTCATGTGACTACCTGTTTCTAACTCAGAGATAATTAGCTTGACTGTGTTTCACTCTGAAACACTGAGCCTGAGAACAACTCATGTGTATTGTGGTATTATTAACACATATAGGCAGTTGATATGGACAGCAATGTGTAATATTTATTGTATAGATTTTCTTGAAATAGAAATTTATTGCTCTCTCCAGTTCTGTGCACATGGCAATGCTTTTTTTCTTATTTTGTATTATTTTAGTTTTAGTATTTAAGTTTGCTTCTTTTTTCTTTTTTTATTTTATATTTAAATTTAAAATAAAAAAAATACAAATAAAAAAGAAAACTCAAAACAATTTCCTAAATGGAATCTAGGTCTTCTGATCTCAGCAAGTGCATTGGTAGAAACATCCTTATTAAATGGGAAAAATAATTGATGCTTTGATTTACCATAAATTTTTAATTTTTTTTTTTATTTTTAGTCTAGTTCTATATGTTCTTGAGTATTAAATTTTCTTCCCTTCCCTCCCTTCCCTCCTCCCTGCCCCAAGATGGCATGCAGTGAGATATAGATGCTACATAAACCTTTGCATTAAATTTATTTATGCAATAGTTAAGTTGCAAAGAAGAATTATGACCAATTAAATGAACCAAGAGAGAGAAGAAACAAAATCAAAAGAGGAGAGTAAAAAACAGAACAAATAGTTTGCCTCAATCTGACTTCAGCCTCCACAGTTCTTTCTCTTCATGTAGCTAGCTTTTTCTATCATGAGTCCTTTGGAGCTGTCTTTGAGCCTTGTATTGATGAGGAGAGCCAAGTCTAACAAAGTTAGTAATCACAGAATTAATATGTCTGTGGTTGTTGTGTACAATGTTATTCTGGTTCTGCTCCTCTCACTCAGCATCATTTCATGTAGGACTTTCCAGGTTATTATGAAGTCCATATCTTCCCCATTTCTTATAGCACAATAGTATTCCATTACATTCATATACAACAACTTGTTCAGCCATTCCCCAGTTGATGGGCCTCCCCTTGATTTCCAATTCTTTGCTACCACAAAAAGAGCTGCTATAAATATTTTTGTACATACAGGTCCCTTTCCCACTTGTGTGATCTCTTTGGGATATAGCCCTAGGAGTGGTATTGCTGGGTCAAAGGGTATACACATTTTTATAGCCTGTTGGTCATAGTTCCAAATTGTTCTCCAAAATGGCTGGATCTGTTCACTACTCCACCAACAATGTGTTAATGTTCTAATTTTCCCACATCCTCTCCAGCATTTATCATTTTCCTGTTTTGTCATGTTGGCCAATCTGACAGGAGATATGTAGTGCCTAAGAGTTGTTTTGATTTGCATTTCTCTAATCAGTAGTGATTTAGAGCATTTTTTTCATACGCCTATAGATACATTTAATTTCTTCCTCTGAAAACTGCCTGTTCATATCCTTTGACCATTTCTCAATTGGGGAATGGCTTTTATTCCTATAAATTTGGCTCAGTTTCCTGTACATTTTAGAAATGAGGCCTTTATCCGAGACACTGGTTATAAAGATTTTCTCCCAGTTTTCTGCTTCCTTCCTAATCTTTGTTGCATTGGCTTTGTTTATATAAAATCTTTTCAGTAAAACATAGTCAAAATTATCCATTTTGCATTTTGTAATGCTATCTCTTGTTGAGTCATGAACTCTTCCCTTTCCCATAGATCTGATAGGTAAAATATTCCCTGCTCTTCCAAATTGTTTATAGTATCAGTCTTTGTTTCTAAATCATGAACCCATTTGACTTTATTTTGGCATACAGTGTAAGATATTGGTCTATGTCCAGTTTCTGCCATACCGGTTTCCTATTTTCCCAGCAGTTTTGTGGAATATTAAATTCTTAGCCCAGAAGCTAGATTCTTTGTGTTTATCAAAGAGTAGATTGCTATAGGCATTGCCTACTGTGTCTTGTGTACCTAACCTATTCCACTGATCCACAACTCCATTTCCTAGCCAGTACCAGGTAGTTTTGATGACTGCTGCTTTATAGTGCAGTATGATATCTGGCATGGCTAGGCCACCTTCCCTAGCATTTCTTTTCATTATTTCCATATATATATTCTAGACCACTTGTTTTTCCAGATGAATTTTCTTATTATTTTATCCAGCTGTGTAAAATAATTTTTCTGTAGTTTTATTGGTATGGCACTGAATAAGTAAATTAATTTAGGTAAAATTGTCATTTATATTATATTAGCTCAGCCTAACCATGAGCAACTGTTTTTCCATTTATTTAGATCGGACTTTATTTGTGTGAGAAGTGTTTCATAATTGTGTTCATATAGGCCCTAGGTTTGTCTTGGCAGGTAGACTCCCAAATATTTTATAGTGTCTACAGTAATTTTAAATGGAATTTCTCTTTCTATCTCTTGCTGTTGGTCTTTGTTAGTAACATATAGGAATGCCAAGGATTTCTGTGGGTTTATTTTATATCCTACGACTTTGCTAAAGTTGTTTATTATTTCAAGTAGTTTTTTACTTGAATCTCAAGGATTCTCTAAGTAAATCATCATGTCATCTGAAAAAAAAAGATCATCATACCATCTGATAATTTAGTTTCTTCTTTGTCTACTTTAATTCCTTCAATTTTTCTTCTCTTAATGCTAAAGCTAACCTTTCTATAGTAGCAAATTGAATAATAGGGGTGATAATGGATATCCTTGTTTCACCTTTGATCTTGCTGGAAATGTATCTAGCTTATCCCCATTACATATAATGCTTGCTGAAGGTTTTAGGTAGATGTTATTTATAATTTTCAAAAAGACTCCAAGAATTTGCATGCTATACCACTCTGTGCATATATGTTAAATCGTGATATTGCTTCATTGTCTATGGTACCTTTGAGCAAGATATAGTGTCCTTCCTTATCTCCTTTAATTAGTTCTATCTTTGCATTTGCTTTGTCTGAGATTAGGATTGCTACTCCTGCTTTTTGTACTTTAGCTTAAGTATAATATATTCTACTCCATCCTTTTACGTTTACCCTGTGTGTATCCCCCTGTTTCAAATATGTTTATTGTAAACAACATATTGTAGCATTATGGTTTTTCATCTATTCTGCTATCTGCCTCTGTTTTGTGGGAGAGTTCATCCCATTCACATTCACAGTTATGATTACAAGCTGTATCTTTTTCTCCATCCCATTCCCCCCACCCCATTTATGCTTTTATTTCTTCCTCCTCCCTTCTGCTCCACAACAGAGTTTTGCTTTTGACTACCACCTTCTTCAATTTACCCTCCCTCTTCATTTCCCTTTCTTATGTTACCCTTTTCCCCTTGTTACTTCTTCCCTCCCTTCTCAACACCACCCCCTTTTCTTCCCCTTTCCCCTCCTACTGCCTGTAGGACAACTTTTATTTCTATACTTATCAGAGTATGTTATTCTCTTCTTGAACCAAATCTGATGAGATTAAAGCTCATATACTACTCATCTCCCTCCCTTCTTTCCCTCTACTATAATATGTGTTTGTGCCTCTTCATGTGATGTAATTTACCCTTTTCTACTACCTCCTTACCTCTTCTCCCAGAACCCTCCCTTTACATCTCTTAATTATGTTTTTATCATTATATCAGTTATTTTATACTGACACCAACAGTCTATGTGTATCCCTTTCAATTGTCATAATAAGTATACTAATCTCAAGATTGACATATATATGTACATGTGTATATATATATGTGTGTATATATATATACATATTATATATATATGTGTATGTATGTATATATATACATATTATATATATATATATATATATATATATATATATATATATGTATGTATATGTATATATAAACTATATAAAACAACATAATCCTATTTAAGAGTGTAAACAATTTGCCCTTATTGATTAACAAGGTTTGTGGGGGGTTTTCCCCTTGTTTACCTCTTTATGTCTCTCTTGAGTTTTGTATTTGAAGATCAAATTTTCCATTGAGTTCTGGCCTTTTCATCAGGAAGGTCTGGAAGTCCCTTATTTTGTTGAATATCCATCTCCTTGCCTGAAAAAAATATGTTCTATTTTGCTGTGTAGCTGATCCTTGTTTGTAGTCCAAGCTCCTTTGTCCTTTGGAATATCATATTCCAATTTCTTCTGTTATTTCATGTAGAAGCTCAGATATCCTCCATGATCATGAGTGTAGTTCCACGATTTTTGAATTGTTTTTTTTTTTTGGCAGCTTGCAGTATTTTCTCCTTGATTTGATAATTCTTAAATTTGGCTATAATATTTCTTGGAGTTTTCAATTTGGGATCTCTTTCAGGGGTGATCGGTGGATTCTTTTGATGACTATTTTCCCTTCTGGTTCTAGGACCTCTGGGCAGTTATCTTTGATAATTTCTTTGAAGATAATGTCCAGGCTCTTTTTTTTTCATTGTGGCTTTCTGGTAGAGCAATAGTTCTTAAAATGTCTCTCCTGGATCTATTTTCCAGGTCAGGTGTTTTTCCAATCAGTATTTCATGTTTGCTTCTATTTTATCATTCTTTACATTTTGTTTGACTACTTCTTGATGCCCCATAGAGTCATTTGCTTCCGCTTGCTCAATTCTAATTTTTAATGAATTGTCTTCATTTTGCTTTTGAGTCTCCTTTTCCGGTTGGTTGATTTTACCTTTCAGGGTGTCATTTTCTCTATTTAGATTCTTAATCTCCTTAGCAATTTCACCAATTTTACTTTTTAAAGATTTGATCTCATCAGTGTTTTTTTCTTTTTTGATCCATTTTTTTTCTTTTACCTCCCTAATCTGGTTTTTAAAATCCTGCTTTAGCTCTTCCAGGAATGCTTTTTGGGATTGAGACCAGTCCACATTTCCTTCTGAGGTGTCAGATGTGGGTACAGTGTCAATGCTGTCCTTGTCTGAATTGGTATTTTGATCTTCCCTGTCTCCATAAAACAAATTGGTGGTGCTTCATTTTTTTTTACTTCTTCCTGTTGGTTAGCATTTTCCTGGCTTTACAGTGGATTTTTGCTTTTGGGGCTCAGGGAGCTCTGTCCCAGGTTTCTTGTTCTGGAAATTGTGAGCCTAGTTACTGTCTTTGAGTGTTATGGCCTGTGGTTTCCTGAGGTGTGGGGGAGGGGTCAGCTGGCTGCTGGAAGTCTTGTCTTCCTGTGGGGCTGTTCTCTAGCACCAGTGGTATCTGCCATTGTCTGTGCTGGTGTCTGCCACTTCCCCTGGCTGTGCAAAGGTCCATCTAGGTTCCTGGTGTTGACCCTTGCTGGCTCTGCCCTTCTGGGACTCTGGAATTCCCGCTGTTTGGCTACTAAAGCCCCATTTCTGGCTACTCTATTCCAGGGATTTTCCTCCCTGAGGTGTTCTCTGGGTGAGGGAGGGAGGGATGAGACCTGTTTACCTGGCCATTATGGTTCCTGTGTGTTCAAGAAAGCCAGTTTCAAATCTTTGGCCTGCAAACCTCAGGAGTGAATTTCTTGTGGCCACAGGTGCTGCGCTGTAGCCTCCCGTCACTTTGACTGATTCCCATCCTGTATTGGGAGGCCTGGGGATCTCCACCAGTTTTGGGCACCCAGCATTCTCCCAGCCTGGATTGCTGGCTGGTTTCCCCAGCTGCTTCTGCTTTGGTGTGCTCTGGCTCATCTCTGTGTGCTGGGCACTCTCCCAGCCTACAGATCCACCCTGTCGACCTTGCAGACTCTCCTGGCTTGGAAATTTGCCCTACTCAGTCTACTAGTAGCTTCTAACTCTGTCAAATCTGCTCAGATTCACTTTTTTAGAGGTATCTGACAGAACTCATGAGAGAGCTCTGGTAAGATGTGATTTTCACGTGGCCATCTTGGCTCTGCCCCCAATTTACCATATTTTTAATGACTCTAGGTGTATGTTATCAAATAGAGTTGTTTGGGAAAAATCAACCAGAGGAAAATTAGTCCCATCTGGACCTTTCTTTATCCTTCATCCTCCATCTAAATAGGATCCATCTGAATGTCAGGGAGAACTATTTTCATTAGAGACTACTTAAATCTTTTAAAAACTTCACAGACATGTATACAAAATTTTAATAAACCTTTTTTTCCCTTGTTTAATTTTTTTGTTGTTATTTTTGTTTCTGTCCTTTGCTCAAATTATATTTATTTGTAGATAATATTTACTGGAAATAATGCTTTGTTGTTTCTGGTCAATTAAAATAATCAATCAATGCTCAAATGACTAAGATAATGCTTGGGAGAGTAATATTCTTTCTTCCTACCCAATAAAGTTCAAAGGAATAATAGAGATATTGGATTATTATTTTAAAAAAGATCAATAAATGAGGTGCCATTAATAATTTTGAATGAAGATTATTTGGTCATTGCTACTAAATTAGTGATTATACAAGAAAATGAATTATATCCTTGGTTTTCTGAAAGACAGTACCTATAATTGTTGGGCTGTTATGTTCACTGATCTAGCCATATTTACCCTGGGATTATGACATATCAAATGTCCTTTTGTTTTATTTTAAATATTTTGGTAATGGTGATACCTGGTTTCAATATATAGTTTGTGCCTAAAAAGCATGTTTTAAAGTTGAATATTGGAAAATGTACCAAGCCTTCATGATTGCATTTGTACATTTAAATACTTTCAACATCATTGCCAGGAGCTACTGAATGTGTAGGGAAAGTGAAGGCATATTTTATGGTTCCATATGACAGCTCTATCTTTTGAGAAATAAATCTGGTTCTCTCACCTTCTCCTACACAATGACACAAGTGCTGAGCACAGCAAACTGTCATTCAGTTGATATTTTCTGAACTCCACTTTGTTGTTGGACTTCCAGGCCTTCCCAAACTTTGAGGAAACCCTGACATTTTCTCCCAGTGCTAGTTCTTGTTCCTCTTTGCCTACTTGTGTGTAATATATGTGGCCTGAATTACAACTTCTGTTTCTGCTGTCCCTACTTTGGAAGAGAATTACATTACTAACACCTTGTTTCCTTCACTTTCTCTCAAAATGGCCCAGTTCTCCTGACTAATGGTATATTAAAAACTTTGCTACCATGTTCCTTCATTTGTTTTGTCTTATAAGTGTTTTGGTATCATCGTTGTTGCTTTTGTTCTTCTGTTAAGCAATAACAGGACTGATGCCAAAAGTAGACAATAAATATAAGAAACAGATTTGTCTTAGCTGCATTTAGGGAGAATTCATCATTAAAATATTAGGACACCCTCAACATTATGGTGAAAATGAAAGAGCATAGAATTTGGAATCATAACACCTGAATTTTAATTGCATCTTTACTACTTACTCTCTGTCTAACCTTTGGCCATTCAAAAAGCTTTTCTGGGCTTCTATCCTTTCACGAACAAATTGAGGTAGTGGTAGTCAGTTATATTTTAGTCCTACACTCTAGCACAGTATAACAGATTTAAGTTAGGAGAGATCTTAGAGAGAACTAATCCAACTCCTTCATTTTAGAGAATTGGAAATGTACTTGTAAATGTTTAACAACCCACTCTCTGGAAAACACACACACAGAGAAGATATATTTTTATATTTAATTTACATTAACATTTTCTCTATCCTTTTCTTAAGTTTAGACAATTAGTTCAATAAAATACACCCTGATTTATAGTGTTTTTTGATTTCCAAGTTGTAAATCCTCACCCAGAAATTTAACAATTAGCTTTCATGAGCTTTTTCTAGCTGGCTTCCATATACCTCTCAGGTCTAGTGATTTACCCAAGGTCACACAGTTAATAATGGCAGAGAGAGGGTTCAAACACAGCATTTAACTCCAAATCTAAAGTATTTTCTATTATACTATGACTCTTTGCTTTAATAAGTTCCCATTGCACAATGGAGCTTTAACCAGAGTATCCCGGTAGATGTCATTCATAGCTGGTCAAATGTATTCAACTTTTTTATAAGTTATAACAAAAGAACTTTGATGTTTCTATCTTGATCCTTCCTTTATATTCATACAGAATTGATGGAGTGAATTCTCAGGAGCTGTGTACTCCCATGATCTCTAAGAAGATGATTTCAGATTTAATTTGTGATTCTTAGTGAGTTTTTAATTTAATTTTTCAACCTTGGATAAATCACCTCAGAATGCCTTAGGTAGTTATTTAAGTTGTATTATATATCTATTGTAGTCTACACCAGTTGAGGGAATTCCCACATTAAAAGTTCCTCATGCAAACTTCACATATTCCCATCTAATTTGGTAATATTAATAGCAATTATGCTAAACTCATTTGCAACATTTTAAATAGTTACATACTTAAAACTATTAATTGGCTTCCATCCATTCTTAGCTTTGTCACTTGTGCCTATGAAAGAGACTCTATTTCAGTGACTTGCCCTGAGAAATATAATGGATACATGTCCAGTGCTTCTTTTCTTGTTGGTTTTTTTATTCTTTGCTAAAATTCTTTTATTTTAAATTACAGTATGCATTTGTAAGCATAATTATGAGCAATTATACAAGTGTATAGACCTGTTAATGCCGCTTTGGATTATATGGTGGTACAATGTGATTACTTTGAAGACTTGTTCCATCATGTTTCCTATTTCCCATACTTATAATTTATCTTTCTATAAAAGCTGAAAAAATGGTGTGTTGAATACTTTAAATATTAGGGTTTAGAAAAAGGTTGGCTGCAAGGGAAACTAAATCTTTTTCTCCTCTGGCATTTGGTCTTGTGGATAGTCTCATTACAAACTGCAACATCCACCTGGACCATTGGCTGTTCCCTTTTTTGTATTCCTTGTGTGGGTCATTTCAACCATTATTTTTGATTACCTGTTCTGGCATGATCACCATTTCCTGTAATATTTCTTTTTCTCCCAAGGGAAATTAATGTCTGTTTCTAGCATTTGTCCCTTATTTTCCTTGTGAAAATTGAGACAAGGAAGCAGGGAATTAATTTAATATTTTCGCAATATCTATTTCATTGGTTGATAACTTATTCTTACCATTAAAAAATTCTCAGCCTTTTTTAACGACCCCAGGTCCCTGATATGCCAAAGACACATTTTTTCTTTCATATTTCGACCTCCCATATTTTTTTATTCATTCTTACTCTTGTTTTTTCTCTTTCATTTTGCACTCACACATATGCCCTGTAGTCATTTCTACAATCCCCCATAACCAATATTTTATGTTTTATATTTGGGCTGTTGATATCCTTGATTATTTTTTGCAAATCATTTTTCACCACATAGGCTTTCTTTTATTTCTGAGGTATTTACTTTTAGGCTGCACAGGAACAGAATATCTTAGGAAAACTGAGCAGTAATTTACCCTAGGATAGGTTTCAGTTTTTTCTCTTTTCTTTATTGTTTTTATTTTGTACAATATGAATATATACTATAGTATCTCACTTCATTTAAAATACCAAAGTCAGATCCATAGATCTCCCATGACTTTATTTTTTCTTGTATTGTTCTCTTTCCCATTGAACTCTGGTTTCATACAGAGCTTCTTTCTCTCCTATTTAATACAATGTTAGTAGATTATATTTGTCTGCAGCCTAGTAGGAATTTTCCCTCAATTGCCCTTTACTCCTTCTCCATCTTCCTTTTAAAAACAATGTTGTTTCTTGAGTTGTAATAGCCTAAGATTTTATTTTTTGGTGATCATCCTTTTCTGTCAATGTTCTCCTCTTTCTGGAATTATACCATTTCCTTTCCTTTCATTTTTGCTCAGTTGTAATCTTCTAAAGAAGTTTGCTGGTATCTAAGTGTGTCTGAGTGCCATTTTTAAAAGCAAGTTATCTTTCTGGTTGACTTGCTAGATTCTGATTCCTCTTTATTCCTAGAACTTGCCATTGATTACTTATCAGACATAGACCTTGATAAGCTTTATCTCAATCTCTACTCCAGATGTTTGGAGCCTTTTTTTTGACATCACCAAATGTTTGCTAAATGTGTTTCACTGTTGTTTTGTATCTTTTTTTACAAAGCACGTATGAACTTTCCCTGGAGAAAGGGACTGATGCCTGATTATGAAATAGTCTAGGGAATTTTTCCAGTTCAGATCTTTGCTGGTCTTGAGAAGTCTCAGTAGGTGAGGTTCCCCTGTAGATATATACTTCACAGAGAACCAAACATAACTTTTCATCTTTTTTTAAAAAAAAATCCTCTTTTGTAAGCTACATTCTCTATTAAGTGATTCAGAACCTCCCACTAATATTCTTTGTGTGTCAGTCACCTCTTTAAACTTTTCCAATTAGAAAATTATGTCACCCTCCTTTCAGGAGCATGGAGCATGGGGATAGATGGCAATTTAAGGCTAAGGTCATAATTCAGTTCTCAGGAAGCTCAACAAGTCAGCAGCACAAAAACTGCCAGTACTCCACAGGTACCTCCATCCAGAAAAAAAAATACAATATTTTGCACTGCTTGCAAATGGCCAATTTCTTCTTTAGATAGTTATTATTCCCAGTGTCCTATTTTCTTTGGGACATTAATTTTGCTCAAAACTCTTCAGTCAAACTAAATAGTAAGTGTTGAACCAATTTTTAATGTTTTAAAAAGCTACTAATAATTATTTTAATAATTTAAATTTTGCTTTAGGACGCTTTTCTTTCTGAGGTTCTGGGGAATCATATGTGCTTTTCTCAACTTGTTCATTTTTCTAGTTGCTTATCCTCAGAAGGAAGTGACCTTATCATCTCAGCAGGAAGTATGCTCTTATTCTTTCAAACTGATAACCTAATTAGCAATTGCACCATTAAGAATATCAGACCATCAGTTTCCTACTTTTTCTCTTTTGCTTTAGGGAATCAAGGTTTTTTTTTTTTTATAAGTTAAATGATGCTTGATTTGTGTTGAATTATATGAAAAAGTCAAGCACTCATCACTCATTTCAGGCAGTGCACTCAAGATTTGATAAGCACGAGAAACTCAATATAAGGTTAAAATTGCCCCAAGTTTTACAACTTTTCATGGAATCCTTTGAGAATGAATTTTATTAAGCATTCACCAATGTTTTAAGAATTCTAGATTTATTGAAAATGTGAACCCAATTCAACCTTTTTTTTCAAAAGAAAGATTTATTTTTTCCCAGAGAAAATAACCTTTGAGTCATTCAATAGAATAATGTTTGTGTGTATATGAGTGTTGATACGCAATCTAGAGTGAAGGAATCATAGTTCAATTTCTTTTCCAGTTTTCAGTAACTTCTTGTGAATAGGTGTAAACAAATTCTCTGTTTCTCCTGGCTTACTTGCCAGCATGTTTTCTTACTAACCTTTATCTACTTCCATATCTATCTCCCCAGTACCTTAAGTGCAGGATTAGGTGATTGTAGAAGGAAGGAGAAGGATAATTGTTTAAGGGTATTTCATAGATGTAGAATTTAGAGCTTCAAGAGACCTTAGAGACAGATAGGTCTAGGGAGCCCCTTTTATTTTACAGAAAAGGAAACTGAGATTTAGAGTCAAAATGATTTACCCAAGGTCATACAGAGGAGTAAATATACGATCTTAGATTTGGACTAAGGTACCCTGACTCCAATGCTCATGTGTTTTCTTATACCACAGGTATGTGTGGGGGGAGATTGCAATGTCTTCTTTTTTCACTTCAGTCTTTAATAATGGTCATGTTTAAGCAAAAACAGTAGCAACAACAGCAGCAATAACTGAATTCCATAGATATGTATTAAAGGCCTACTTTGACCCAGGCACGTGGAAATATGAAAAATGCAAAACAGCTCTTCCCTCAAGGAACTTACATGTATAGTGGTAGAAATAATGCATACACAGATGACTTAGCTGTTCAGTCATGTCTGACTCTTCATGACCTCATTTGGGGTTTTCTTGGCAAAGATACTGTAGCGGTTTGCCTTTTCCTTCTCCAGCTCATTTTACAGATAAGAAAACTGAGGTTAAGGTTAAGCAAGGTTAAGTGATTTGTCCAGAGTCACATAGCTAGCAAGTGTCTGAGGTTGGATTTGAACTCAGATCTTCCTGATTCCAGGTTGACATTCTATCCACTGCCACCAAGCTGCACCCTCATACATAGATAAATGAATGCAAAATAATTTCAGGAAGAAGAGGATAATATCTGGAGGTAGGGTGAGTTAGGAAAGGAATTGCCTTGGATGGGGGAACTGAGCTGACCTTTGAAGGAAGTTAGGGATTCCAAAAGGTAGAAAGGAGTAGGGAGTGCATTACAATCATGTGAAGACATGGAGGAAGCAGGAGGGTGCCCTCCAAGATCAAAGTAAGCCATTTTGCTGTAGTGTAGTGTATATGAAGGGAAATTAACTGAAATAAATCAGGAAAGATTTGGGGGAACTGTTTTTTGGTAGGACATTAAATGTTACGATGAGGAGGTTGTTTTTTTTTTTCTATTTTAATTTTATCTCAGAAGTTAAGAGGGAGCCACCCAAAATTTTTGAGTCAGGGAGGGACATTGTCAGACCTATATATTAGGGAGACTATTTTGGTAGCAATGTATGGGATGTATTGGGAGGTAGGGCACAACTGGATTTAGAGATACCACAGCTCAAAAGATAAGGAGTGTTTATTATATTTTTTCCCATAGGAAATTTTCCCATAAGGTTTTGGGTATCTCACAGTGTCATAGAATCACTAGGTAATATATTGAGAGCTGAAAGTGACCTTAGAAGTTATCTAATACAGTCTCTTAATTTTTTAGATGGAGAAACTGGGACTCAGAAGGGAAAGTCACAAAGATCACAGAAGGAGAAAATGCTAGGGCTGGAATATGAATCTAAATTCTCTGACCCCAAATCCAACCCCCTTTCCATTGGTACTACATTGCTACAGCTTCATGTGATATTCAAACAGGCAGATGCTCTGTTTCTTTTTATATCCATGAATGCCAGGATCCTTTATTGAGAATATAATAAATGATCAGAAGAGTTTCTAGCCTTAAAACGAACATAGTGCTCACTGCCATTTATCTCATGGAGGGATCTTGACTGCTGCTAGCACAGTTGCCCTTTGAGCCATGGAACTGTGGAGCTCAGTTTCACTTGAATGGAATTACATTTTTTTTAATTCATTGCTTGGCTTCGATTCAAAAGGAAACATTCACCTTGAGGCCTTGGTTAGAATAAATAAGAAAATTCAGGGGGAAATACTATTTTTTTCTAGGGACATTTTTTTTTTTTACTGATTTTCCATAGAAACTAAAGCTGTAACATGAATATCAGCTACATTTTAATGTAAAAAGTTCTTCAAAATGAGTTGAAACATTTAGATGCCAAACATTCTCATACTATAATGTTCATAATAATTTTTGGTATCATGGAGGATAATTAATTTAATAAAATGCATGGGGTTAGTAAGGTATTTAAATAAATCAGTCAATTGACAAACATTTAAATGACTCTACCATAGGGCAGGCTATGTTCCAGGTACAGAAGATACAATGGTGAAAATGAAACAGCCTTGGCCCTCAAGGAACTTATGTTTTATTGGGGGGAAACAATATGAAATGCAGCAATATATACAGAAAATATAAAAAAGATACTAGGTAGTTTTGAGAAAGAGGACACAATCCATTATGGAGACTAGGAAAGCTTTTATGTGATTTTTGAACTTAATATTAAAGTAAGTAAAGGATTTGAAGAGATGGAGGTAGGGACAGAGATAATTCTAGGTTTGGGGGCATGGCAAGTGCATGGGAACTGAGAATGGAGGTGGGTTGTTGGATGTCGAAGATGCAATATGGTCCACCTGGCTTTTTTTTTTTACCTTTGGTAGATCTCTTAGCAGGGGATCCAATTTCAACACCTTTTGTATCTGAGTACCTTTAGTATAGGAACAACGTGGACTGTCTTTTCCCTTTGCCATAGAACACACTATGTCATGGAATCTCTCTAGAAAGGAACCTAAATTCTGGAACTCTCAATCTTAAAGTGAGCCACAAGACCCCTTCCAATGCTTATATTTTCTACAAAATCTCCTTTTTCTGAGGAAAGAAGACAACCTAGGAATTTAAGTTATATTGAAGATATCTCACTATCATGTTTGCAAAAGAAACAACAAGACTTCTTTATATTCCTGACTTTAAGATCAGGTCAAAGCAAACAATGTAGTGAGTTTTCAAGACCTATGGTAACTGAAAGTCACTTGGGGAGCAACTGAGATCCTTAGAATTTATGAATTCTCAGATGGCATGAGGTATACACACACACACACACACACAAATGGACACATACACACACAAATGCACACACACACACACACACACACACACACACACATATATATATATATATATATATATATATATATATATATATATACTTTAGGTAAATTATTAAACTTATTTTTTTATCAATTAAGGAAAATTATTTTTCTGTCCTTCCAATGCCTATCATCATTTTTTTAAAGGAAGAATAAAAACTTGGTAAGAAATATGCAGAGTCAAGTAGAAATAAATTCCTGCATTGCATTGCCCATATACCAAAAATATGTCTCAAGAGCACATTGATTCTTTCACTTCTCTGTAAGGAGGTGAGGAGTATGCTTCATCAGTGGTCCTTGGAGGCTCATGGTTGTTCATTGTGTTTATCAGAGGTTTTAAAGCTTTCAAATGTGTTTAACAACTTTTCCAAGGCTTTTTTTTTCTTCTTCTTCAAGGTATTTCTAAGTAGAAAAAAATGTATTCATCTTAAGGGGCTTTCTTATCTGCTATTCTCCAGTAGAGCTAGGGGCTTCTAAAACATGGGTGGGGAAAAAGATAGAGGTGGAGCTACTTTCCATTTCTGTTGGGGTGTGCACTAGGTAGTTTTCTGGACAGAATGGTGACACTATTGTCCAGAATAAATGTTACTGATCAAAACAGAAATGATATCAATGAATTGTACCCAGATTCCCATTGTCATTGCTAAAGAACATGAAAGAGTTAAATAGTAGAAGCAACTGATTCCTTTATTTTAGTGAGTAAATCAGCTTAAAAATCAGAGGCAAGGAGGAAGCAGCACAAAGCAACTATTACCCCATTTTCTGTATCTGTTATTCAAGCTTACTTTCTATCTTATCTCACCACCCATGCTTCTCATTTTAAGAGATTTAAAATGGAATTAATTGTAGGCTTTGGAAGAGAGAAGTTGTAGGTGTGGATTCAAGCCAAATGAATATGATTATTCACACCATTATTAATGTTATAAAACCCACAAATGATGTTAGAGTTGGAAGGGAATGTATGCAAGAAAACTTATACATTAATACATATGAAGAAAATGAGGGATAAACTTTACTAGGCAAGCGGTTGTAGAGCTACATAGTGACAAAGAGAAGAATGGAACCCAGGTTTTCTGATTTCTATTCCAACAGTCTTTCTGCTGTGTGAAATGACACTAGAAAACTGGGACATCTTATTTTCAGACAATCAGGTAGGTAAAAATTAGCTTCTAAGAATTTTGTTGACAGTTTTAATTTTCCAAAGTGAATATTAGAAAGATCAACAAATAAAAATTAATGCTAAATATTATAAGTATTTAATTTGGGGATATATTTCCATAACAAAAAGAACTAAATGAATTACAAATGTGTTAATGCAAAATTGACAATGTTTGCAAAGTCTGTAATGGAAGCACAGCAAGAATGATCATAAATATGAGACAAGTTACAATACTTAATATTTTTTTCAAGAATGTCACTAAATTTAAAAAATCAGAATAAGTAATTGTATTTATGCATAAATATGTATGCATTTGCATATGTACATAAGTGTGTCTATATATGTATGTGTTTGTTTATATAGTAGTATAAGCACATATGTAGGAGACTACATTGCAAGTTTTAATGTCTCCATTTACAAAACATTTCCTCTTGTTGTAAAATGAGAGTCACACTATTGTGCTACTGGTAGAGGCATCATTTGTCTAACTACTCTGAAAAGCAGTTTGGAATTATCCTTAGAAAGTACTAAAATAATCATGCCCTTTGAACCAGAGATCCCACTATTAGGCATATACCCCAAAGAAGTAAATTATAAAAAAAGAAAGGCCTAATATTTGCCAAAAATATTCAAAACATGACCTTCTAGAGTAGCCAAAAACTGGAAATAGTGTAGTCATCTTTATATTAGTAGAGAGATAAAAACAAAATTGTGGCTATGCTATGCTATACAGAAGACTTAATATGAAGAGAAACCAGAGGCATGGGAAGACTTACACAAAATGATGCCAAATGAAATAAGCAGCACCAGGAAAACAGTAAACACAATGACTACAGCCAAATAAATGGAAAAATCAATAACAGCAAAATTGACACTAAGTACCATAGAATTTTAATAGCCCAACTTGGCCTCCCAAAAGAGAAATGGAAATATCTCCCTTCTTAACAAAACAGGGGAATGTTATTTTATAATGCTCTATATAAAGTCAGATTATGATAATGAACTATTTAGCTTTTCCCTATTGTTTTTTTCACTAAAAAATTCTTAGAAGGCAAAGCCAAGATGGTGGAATAAAGAGGACAATAGTAAGCTCTCCAAATTTCCCTTCAAAAAACCTTAAAATAACACATCAACTCAAATTCTGGAGTAGTAGAACCAACAAAGGTCAGAGTGACAATTTTTCAGCACAATAAAGTTTAGGAAGTCAATAGGAGAAGTCTGTCTCAAAGGTGGTTGAGCCTGTAGCACAGTATAACAAAGGCTGCACCCAGGAAAGGCAACAGTGGGTCTTGGGGAGCAGCATCAAGGGTGGTGGTGGCTTCAGGATCTCTCAGTCCATAGATGGTAAGGTGTTCAGAAAAATGCTCAGAAGATTACAGGAGAAATTTTGCTGGAACTAGGTGCAAGACTCTGTTACTATGATAATATATAGTTATGAGTGCAGTCTCAGAGTGAGAAAGCTTTTGTATATGCAGGGAGTAGGGCCCCTAGTCACAATTCAAGGGATTAGAAGAGTGCTTGTAGTCACTTACAGGAGAGCAAGGACCCTAGTTTCAAGTGCAAGGCATAAAAGTGAGAAAGAGGTATTCATCAGTAAATAGGTGAAATGAGAATTAGAAGGGGGTAAAGTATTTCACATAAAAGAGGAATGAAAAAGCTTATACAGTGAAGGGGAAATTGGGGGAAGGGAGGACAGTGCTGTACCTTATTTTCATCAAAATTGGATAAAAGGAGGAATAACAAATACTTAGGCATAGAAATCCATCTTACACTAAAAAGGAAGTAGGGAGTCAACAGATAAGAGAAGAGGGTTATAAAAGGAAGGCAGATTAGGGAGGTGGTGATCAGAAGCAAAGCACTTTTGTGGAGGGACTGGGTAAAAGAAGAAAGAGAGAGAATGATAAACAGGAGAAAATATAGAATGGAGGAAATACACAGTTGATTATCATAACTGTGAACAGAATAAACTTATCTGCAAAATAGAAGTGCATAGCAAAGTGTATTAAAAACCAGAATTCAACAATATGTTGCTTATAAGAAACATGCTTTAAACAGAAAGACACATGAAGAGTAAAGGTAAAGGGCAAAGGTAAAGGTAAAGAATCTATTATGCTTCAGTGGAAGTAAAAAGAAGCAGGGTAGCAATCATGATCTTACAGAAAGCAAAAGATAAATTAGATATCATTAAAACAAATAAGCAGAGACACTACATTTTGCTAAAACATACCATTGATAGTAAAGTAGTGTCAGTATGGAACATATATGCACCAACTGGTATCGCATCCAAATTATTAAGGGAAAAAATAAACAAAGCACAGGAGGATATAGAAAGTAAAACAATATTAATGAGAAACCTCAACATTTCCCTATATGAACTAGAGAAATCTTATTATAAAATAAACAAGAAAGAAATTAAGAAGATGAATAGAATTTTAGAAAATTTGACAAATGAATGTGAATACAAAGCATACCATTTTTTCAGGTTTACATGGTACCTACACAAAAATTAAGCATTAATTAGGAGATAATGAAATGAAGGAAAGCAGAAATATTAAATCTAGCCTTTTCAGATCATAATGCAATAAAAATTACATTCAATAAAAGGTTAGAGAATGATAGATTAAAATTAATTGAAAACTAAAGATCTAATCCTAAAAATTGAGTGGGCAAAAGAACACATTGGAGAAATTAAAGAGAATGACTAAAAAGAGAAAACATATGAAAATTTATGGGTTGCAGCCAAAGCTGTACCTAGGGGAAAATGTATATCTCTACACACTTACATCAATAAAATAGAAAAAAAGAGCATATTAATTATTTAGGCATGCAACTAAAAATAAACTTGAAAAATAACAAAGTAAATATCCCTAATTAAATGCCAAATTGGAAATACTGAAAATCAAAAGAGAAGTTAGTTGAAAGAAAGAAAACAATTGAACTAATAAATAAAGCTAGGATCTGGTTTTATGAAAAAATAATTAATTTTATTAAAAAAAGAGGAAAACTAAATTATCAGTGTCAAAAATGAAAATCACAAATTCACCACCAATGAAGAGGAAATTAAAAAAGTTATTAAGAGATATTTTGTTCAAATATATGCCAATAAGTCTAATAATCTAAGTGAAATGGATGAATATTTGCAAAAATATAGGTGACCCAAAATAACAAAAGAAGAAATTGAATATTCAAATAACCCTATCTTGGAAAAAATGAATTAAAAAAACCCCCAATGAGCTCCTTAATAAAAAATGTGTAGGCCAGATGTATTCGCAAGAGAATTCTACCAAACACTTAAAGACCAATTAATTCTAATACTATATAAACTATTGGAAAAATAGGCAAAGAAGGAGTCTTACCAAATTAATTATATGACAAGAATATAGTGCTAATACCTGCAGTAAAAACAAAGAAAGAAAATTGTAAACCAATTTCCCTAATAAACATTGATACATCATTTTTTAAATAAAATATTAGAAAAGAGGACATATCAATATATCATGAAGATCACATGCTATAACCAGGTAGGATTTATACTAGGAATGCAGAGCTAGTTCAACATTAGAAAATGTTCTGCAAAATTGGGCACATCAATAACAAAAACAAGAAACAAACCATATGATTATCTCAATATATGCAGAAAAAGCTTTTGACAAAATACAACATGTATTCTTATTTTTCATATTTACAGAAAGCATAAAAACAATAGAAAACATTAAAAACACATAGAAAGCAAAAATTAAGCTTTCCCATCTCCTTTTGTGGTGGCAACAAATTGGAAATTTGAGGGAATTGGCCATCAGTTGGGGAATGGCTGAACAAGTTGTATTTGAATGTAATGGAATACTCTTGTGCTATAAGAAATAATGAGCAGGGAGATTTTAGAAAAACGTGGAAAGACTTACATGAACTGATGCTGAGTGAAGTGAGCAGAACCAAGAGAACATTGTACACAGTAACAGTAACATTGTGAGATGATCAGCTTTGATAGACTTAGCTCTTCTCAGAAATAAAATGATCTAATACAACTTTAAAAGACTCATGTTGGAAAATGCTATCAACATCCAGAGAAAGAATGATGTAGTCTGAATGCAAATTGAAACAGTGTTTTCTATTTTTTGTTATTTTTTTTCTTTTTAGTGGTTTTTCCCTTTTGTTCTGTTTCTTCTTTCAAAACATGATTAATGTGGAAGTATGTTTAATGTGATTGTACATGTATAGACTACATTGGATTCTTTGGTATCTTAAGGAGTGGGTAGGGAGGGAGAGAGAAAAAAATAGAACTCAAAATCTTATACAAGTGAATATTGAAAAATATCTTTACATGTAATTGGAAAAAATAAAATATTAAATGGAAAATAAATATATAAAGCTTTCTTTAAAACAAAAGGTGCTATCCATGTAAAACCATTAGCAAACATTATCTACATGAGTAAGGAGCCTTCCCAATCAGAACAGGGGTGAAGTAAGGATGCCTATTATCACCATTCCTATTCAGTGTTGAACTAGAAATGCTAAGTATAGCAACAAGAGAAGAAAGAGAAAGTAAAGAAACTAGGCTAGGCAACGAGGAAACCAAGTCTTCACCCTTCGTAGATGATATGATGGTATACTTAGAGAATCCCAGAGAATCAACTATAAAACTAATTGAAACAGTTAATAACTTCAGCAAAATTGTAGTATATAAAATAAGTCAACATAAATCATTAGCATTTCTACAGCATACCAACAAATCCCAGCAGGAAGTGATAGGAAGAGAAATAACATTAAAATAAATGCAGATAATTTAAAATTATTTTAATTTTGCCAAGTTTAAAGTTTGACAAGACAAACCTAGGAACTATATGAACACAATTACAAAACATTTTTCACACAAATTAAATCAAATCTAAACAACTGGGGAAATATTAATTACTCATGGGTAGGCTGAGACAATATGCTAAAATGACAATTCTACCTAAATTAATTTGCTTATTGAATGTCATACCAATAAAACAACCAAAAATTATTTTTAAAGCTAGTAAAAATTAGAAGAATGTTCTTCTGGAAGAACAAAAGTTCAAAAAGATAAAGGTAATTTTTTTTAAATGAAGGAAGATTGCCTAGGTGTACCAGACCCCAAACCATATTACAAAGTATTAATCATCCAAACTGTTTGTTACTGACTGAGAAATAGAGTGGTGATTCAGGGGAATAGTCTAAGAACACAGTGCGCTTTAGTAAATGACCATAGTAATCTGGTGATTGCTAAACCCAAAGATCCAAGCTTTTTGGACAAGAACTCACTAATTGACAAAAAAATTGCTATGTAAACTGGAAACCAGTTTGGCAGAAAGTAGGTAAAGACCAATATCTTAAACTGTGTATCAAGATAAGATCAGAATAAGTTCATGATTTACCCATAAAAGGTGATATAAGAAAATTAGGGGAACATGGAATGTTTTATCTGTCAAAACTATAGATAAAGAAATAATTTATGTCCAATTAAGTTTAAGATAGAATGTGATGTAAAATGGATAATTTTGATTATCTTAAATTTAAAGTTTTTGTACAAACTAAAACAATGGAGCCAGGATTAGAAGAAAAGAAGAAAACTCGGGAAAATTTTTAGAGCAAGTTTCTCTCATAAAGGTCTCCTTTTCAAAGATATAGAGGACTGAGTCAAATTTATGAAAATATGACCCTTTCCACAATTGATAAATATTCAAAGGATGTGTACAAGCAGCTTTCAGATGAAGAATTCAAAACTCTTGATAGTCAGATGTAAAAAATGCATTAAATTACTACTGATTAGATAAGTGCAAATTAAAATGACTCTGAGGTACCACTTCATACCTGTCAAATTGAGATAACATGACAGAAAATGAAAATGACAAATGTTGAAGGAGATGTAGAAAAATAGGGAAACTAACACATTTTTAGTGGAATTGTGAACTGATCCAACCATTCTGGAGAATAATTTGTAAGTATGCCTAAAGGGCAACCAAACTGTGCATAGCCTTTGATCGAGCAATACCACTACTAGGTATGTATCCAGAAGAGATCAAATAAAAAGGAAAATGAGCAAATGAACAAAAACGTTTTAGCAGCTCTTTTTGGTGGTAAAAGAATTAGAAATTGATGATATGCCTATCAATAGGTGAATAACTGAACAAGTTGTGTTATATGATTGGGATGAAATACTATCATGCTATAAGAAATGATGAGCAAGATTTTTTTAAACCAGGAAGATTTATATGAATTAATGGAAGGTGAAGTGTGACAAACCAGGAGAATTTTGTTCATTGTAACAATATTATGTGATGATCAACTGTAATTCCCTCAGATATCCTCAGCAAAACAATGATCTAAGACAATTCTGAAGGACTTTATGATGAAAAATGCTATCCATCAGAGAAATAACTGATGGACTCTGGATACAGATCAAAGTATGCTTTGTTCAAGCTTTATTTTTCTTGTTCTTAGTCTGTGTTTGCTTTCACAATATGGCTAAAGTTGAAATATATTTTGCGTGACTGCACATGTATAATCTACATTAAATTGTGTTTCTTCTCAAACAGGGGTGCAGGGAGTCAGAGAAGGAGAGAATTTGGAACTCGCAATTCTAAAAGAGAATGTTGAAAATTGTTTTCACATGTAATTGGAAAAATATAGATGCTTTTTCAAGAATCCCAATTCTTTGTTATATAGGAAGACCCCTTGGTAGAGAGAAAAGAAGATAAATATTTTTGGAAATAAAAGTGGTTTTTAAAAAAGATAACATTTTAAGAGAAAAAGAAAGTAAAAGAACCATGTCATTAAAAAAAGTTACTAAGCAGTGCAGATCTAAGGAATCTGGTTATCTAAATGGATTTCCCCATGTGTTCATATTTGTTTTCCACTTCTTTTTTTTATTTTCCTAAAGCACACATCTGATCATGTCACCTCCACTCCCCCCTCCACAAGCCCTAAGTTCTCCTTATTGCTTCTAGAATTAAAATTAACTTCTCTTTTTGATATTTATTTTTTAAAATCTATTTATTTATTTAATATTTTAATTTTCAGCATTAATTTTCACAAGAGTTTGATTTACAAATTTAATACCCATTTCTACCCTCCACCCCCCCCAATCCAAGATGGCATATATTCTGATTGCCCTGTTCCCCAGTCAACCCTCCATTCTGTCACCCCACTCCCACCCATCCCCTTTTCCCTTACTTTCTTGTAGGGCAGGATAGATTTTTATGCCCCATTGCCTGTAGATCTTATTTCCTAGTTGCATGCAAAAACTTTTTATTTTTTTGAACATCTGCCTTCAAAACTTTGAGTCCCAAATTCTTTTCCCTCTTCCCCAAGAAGACAAACAATTCAACATAGGCCACATGGGTATCATTATGCAAAACCCTTCCACAATACTCATGTTGTGAAAGACTAACTATATTTTGCTCCTTCCTATCCTATTCCCCTTTATTCAATTTTCTCTCTTGACCCTGTCCCTTTTCAAAAGTGTTTGCTTTTGATTACCTCCTCCCCCATCTGCCCTCCCTTCTATCATCCCCCCTTTTTATCTCCTTCCTCCTTCTTTCCTGTGGGGTAAGATACCCAGTTGAGTGTGTATGTTATTCCCTTCTCAGGTCAAATCCGATGAAAGCAAGATTCACTCAGTCCCCCTCACCTGCCCCCTCTTCCCTCACAACAGAACTGCTTTTTCTTACCACTTTTATGTGAGATAATTTACCCCATTCTGTCTCTCTCTTCTCCCTTTTTCAATATATTCCTCTCTCATCATTTAATTTGATTTTGTGTTTTTAGATATCATCCCTTCATATTCAACTCATACTGAAGTCTCATGAATTCTATGCATCATCTTTTCATGTAGGAATGTAAACAGAACAGTTCAACTTTAATAAGTCCATTATGATTTCTCTTTCTTGATTACCTTTTCATGCTTCTTTTGATTCTTGTCTTTAAAAGTCAGATTTTCTATTCAGCTCTGGTCTTTTCACTGGGAAAGCTAGACAGTCCTCTATTTTATTGAAAATCCATATTTTGCCTTAAAGCATGATACTCAGTTTTGCTGGGTAGGTGATTCTTGGTTTTAATCCTAGCTCCTTTGACCTCCAGAATATCATATTCCAAGCCATTTGATCCCTTAATGTAGAAGCTGCTAGATCTTGTATTATTCTGATTATGTTTCCACAATACTCAAATTGTGTCTTTCTGGCTGCTTGCAATACTTTCTCCTTGATTTGGGAGCTCTGCAATTTGGTGACAATAATTCTAGGAGTTTTCTTTTTAGGATCTTTGTCAGGAGGCAATTGGTGGATTCTTTCAATTCCTATTTTACCCCCCTGCTCTAGAATATCAGGGCAGTTCTCCTTGATAATTACTTGAAAGATGATATCTAGGCTCTTTTATTGATCATGGCTTTCAGGTAGTCCAAAAATTTTTAAATTATCTCTCCTGGATCTATTTTCCTGGTCAGTGGTTTTTCCCATGAGTTATTTCACATTTTCTTCCACTTTTTCATTCCTTTGTTTCTGTTTTATAATATCTTGATTTCTCATAAAGTCACTATCTTCCACATGCTCCAGTCTAATTTTTAAGGTAGTATTTTCTTCAGTGGTCTTTTGGACCTCCTTTTCCATTTGGCTAATTCTGCCTTTCAAGGCATTCTTCTCCTCATTGGCTTTTGGGAGCTCTTTTGCCATTTGAGTTAGTCTATTTTTAAGGTGTTATTTTCTTCAGTATTTTTAGGGGTCTCCTTTAGCAAGTCATTGACTTCTTTTTCATGGTTTTCTTGCACTACTCTCATTTCTCTTTCTAATTTTTCCTCTACTTCTCTAACTTGCTTTTCCAAATCCTTTTTGAGCTCCTCTATGGCCTGAGACCAGTTCATGTTTTTCTTGTAGGCTTTTGATGTAGGCTCTTTGACTTTGTTGACTTCTTGTGGCTCTCTGTTTTGGTCTTCTTTGTCACCAAAGAAAGATTCCAAATTCTGAGTCTGAATTTGAGTCCGTTTTCGATGCCTGGCCGTGTTCCCAGCCAACTGCTTGACCCTTGAGTTTTTAGTTGGGATATGACTGCTTGTATTGTATATTTTTTTTTCTCAAGCTTGAGGGGTTGTGCTGTTGTTTTCAGAGCTATTTCTACACAGCAAGTTCTGCCACAGTATCGCTACTCCTCCCCCAAGAACCACACCAACTCAGATCTGAAGCAGTCTCTTCACTCCCACTCTGATCTGCCACTTAATTCCTCCCACCAGGAGGGCCTGGGGCTGGAAGCAACTGCAGCTGTAGTTCTGTCCTCAGAGCTGCACCACTTCCACTGCCCACGGGGTGGTGGCTGAACCACAAACTCCTTTCACTCTGTCCCAGCAGCTTTTCCCACTAACCTTCTCTGTTGTCTTTGGTGTTTTTGGGTTGAGAAATCTGCTAACTGCCACAGATTCTGGGCGCTAGGGCCTGTTCTGCCCAGCTCTGGGTCTGGTTGGTCTGGGCGCAGCCCAAGCTGGGCTCTGCTCCACTCTGCTCCCAGCTGCCAGCAATAGACCTTACCCAGAGACCATCCAGGCTGTCCTGGGCTGAAGCGCTGTTTCCCTCTGCTATTTTGTGGATTCTGCAGCTCTAGAATTTGTTCAGAGCCATTTTTATAGGTTGTTGGAGGGACCTGGGCAGGGAGGAGCTCATACAAGTCCCTGCTTTCTAGCTCCCATCTTGGCTCCACCCCTTTTTTCCACTTCTTAAGTATGTCCTTTGGGAAAATTTTTTCATTAAACTGTCCTCTGAACTGCTTTAGATCTTAGGCACAGAACATGGCAGAGAGCTGGCTTGTAATAAGCTCTTCTGTAAAATAAACAAACAAAAAGGAACAAACCTCTTCCTAATTTTCCTCCATCATTTACTGCAAAGGAAAAAAAGTGGCTCAGCTGTAATAGCCAAAATAATCTTTGCCCATCTCCCACAAAAGAAAACATGTATTAAAGGTAGCTGGCAATAATATTACTTTTAAATAACAATGTACAATTCACTGAATTTCTCCTTTTCAGAAAGGCATAGATTTAAATAGGTTGTATTTGCTGTGAATAAAATTCAAACTAATCATTATTTCTTTTATACTCTTGGCAGTTCCTACTGATCTGAACTTCTCTCTTGAGATTAAAAAAAATAAGTGGTAATATGAAGACATCATTCAGCAACTTTCTTCTGCTAAGAGGATGTCTTTCTTTTGTGTCCCTGATTTGGGTTAATCTGTATATTGGGATAACTATGCTTATTTTACAAGATTTTAGGGCTAAGAGGAACCATGTTCATCAAATGTAATCCATTCATTTGTCCTAATGAAGGAATGGTAGGCCCCAGAGTTTTTATAAGACAAAATAATACCACAGCAACTACTATTTATTGATATGTTCAAGTCAATGCTTCTGGTTAGTAATAAACCCAGGACTACAACACAGGTCCTTTCACCCTCGATGTACCTCAAATGGTATTATACCATAATTTACCTTATTGTATCCTACACAAAACCCAAGGAATCCTGAAAATATATATTTGAGATAAAATGACTAACTAGAATTTCTGCTAGTAACAGTGCAATTAATGAAGAGATGATATAGTCATTTATTCTTTGAATTTTGTGGTTTGTGTAATTATTAGCAAAAGTAGTCTGGTATTTAGGTGTTGGCAGTGGATAGAGAGCCAAGCCTGAAGTAAGGAAGAGTCATCTTCCTGGGTTCAAATCTGGCCTTAGACATTTACTAGCTATTTAACCCTAGGAAAGTCACTTAACCCTGTTTGCCTCAGGTCCTCATCTATAAAATTAGCTGGAGAGGGAAATGGCAAATCACTTCAGTATCTTTGCCAAGAAACCCTAAATGGAGTCATGAAGATTTGGATATGACGGAAATCACTGAATGACAACAATAAAAATTTGTTTTGCTAGATTTATAATGCAAGTTGCTTTATAAAATAGGAGGCATAGAATATTGGCTAGAGTAATGGCCCCACAGTCAAGAAGACCTACGTTCAAATCTCACCTTTGTTACATGGACAAGCCACTTACCTCAAATGAGCCTCAGGTAATTAAGACCTCTAACTCAGATAAATATGTTTATGATCTGCATTGGTAGATATATAGTTCTCACAATTACAAATCAGAAATCCCTGATGAATTGGCATAGGTATATTATATATGTATATAAATTAATGAATATGCATCTCCCCTCTGTGAATACTCCCTCTACTGATACAGATCTCAAATTGGTAAAGATCTTTAACTTCCCATGCTTTGTGGTTCCTGTCCATGAATTCTATAAATATTTCAATAAAGATCCACTGAATGATTAGAAACTCTTCTCCTGGATCAATAGCTCTTACCCTGTAGTCTGGGAATTTGTTTATTCATTTTGAAATTTTGCTATGATAATTGTATTTCAATATATTCCATTGTTTTATAATCTTACATATTTTATTTTATGCACTTTAATTTTTTTCCCTTAGACTTTTACAGATTACCAAAGAGAATCCTGATGAAAAAAATTAAAGGCCTCTGCTTTAGATCTTTACATTTTTTGAGGGAGAAAGGTAGAGCAATTGGGGTTAAGTGACTTGCCCAAGGTCACACAGCTAGTAAGTGTGTCAGGTGTCTGAGGCTGGATTTGAACTCAGTTCCTCCTGCCTGCAGGGCCAGGGCTCTACTCACTGTGCCGTCTAGCTGCCCAGATCTTTACATTTTTTATGGATTCCAAAGAAATACTCAGGCTATCCATCTACTATTGGTCAATCTTGCAATTTAAATAGTTCACTTTGTTTTCTAGTCTGATATCTTTTCTATAATTTGTGCATGAAATAGTGCTAGTGTAGCATACTTATGCCCATGATAAATCTCTCTTGCTTTTTATGCTATGCATAGCTGTTAATTCTTCAGAGAAAATAGATTTAGTCACATAACACTCCCAGGAAAATTTTAGTGTTGAGAAAAATTTTTGTTTCTAGGAGATGTTTAGAATTAGTTACTGACAATATAGGTCATTTATTCAAGTGCAATCAAACCTGATCACTTTCTCCTATTCCATTCTAGTCCCAGTTCATTTTTCATCTGCAGTGCCTTCTGAAAGATACGTTGATGGACTAACTGACTGGACTTTGTATCCACAGTAGAAATTATACTCTTACAAGGTATATTCACCATGTTATGGAGAATGCATTATGCAATGACCAAAAGGAAAAGATTTTCCCCAAGGATGATGGGTTCCTACTCTATTCATGGCTGAGATTTTGCTTATTACATGAAGCCTCAGACTATTACAGGTCCTCCTAAAGGAGATTCAAGATCAGTCAGAAGATTGTAATCTAACAATCCATATAGGAAAAATTAAATGGATGAAACATGTTTACAATTTAATCTTTGACATTCCCCTTCCCAGTCTAATTGGCCTCCTTGCTGCTCTTCACACATTATCTATCTCTCTTTTTTTTTTTCCTCTAAGCCTTTGTACTGTCTTCCCCTTCCCTACTTCCCAGAATTAGGATGTACTTTCTCCCCTGACCTGGGAGACTTTCTTTTTTTCTTCAAAAATCAGTTCAAAAGCAATTCTCCAAATGACTATTTTCCTGACTACTCTGCCTTCCCCTGAACACCAAGAGTGATCTTCTAGCATTCTCAGCACAAATAAATGAACTTGTATTTATTTTTATAATATATACATATATGTGATATCAAAAAAATGGACTACTTGAAGATTGGGACTATTTCATTTTTTTCTGAATCTTCAGTTCTTAGGATAGTAATTGGCATATGACAGGCACATACAAACATTTTTTGTTTTATGTGTAAAATAGGTATTATATTTATACAGCCTAGTGCATATAGCTTTTGTGAGGAAAATGTTTTGTATACCCTATACTGGGTGGGAGATGGGAATATGATTTTTATTTCATAAAATAATATTTTATTTTTTCTCAATTGCAAGTAAAAATGATTTGTAGCATTGTTTTTTTAATCACTTTGAATTCCAAATTTTTTCTATCTTCTCTGAGATGGTAAGCAATTTAATGTAGAATATGTACGTGCAAACATGCAATATTTATTTCCATATTAGTCATGCTATAAAAGAAGATGTAGCTGAAACAAACAAAAAAAAACATGAAAAATAAAGTGAAAAATACTATGTTCTGATCTGTGTTCAGACTCCATCACTGGATAATTTTTTTTTATTCTAAGTCCTTTAGAATTCTCTTGAATCATTGTATTGTTGAAAATAGCTAAGTCATTCACAGTTGATCATCATACAATATTGCTGTTACTGTGTATAATGTTCTGTTGGTTCTGCTGACTTCACTCAGAATTGGTTCATGTAAGTCTTTCCATTTTTTTCGAAGTCATTCTACTTGACATTTCTTATAGCACAATTGTATTCCATTACAATCATATACTATAACTTGTTTAGCCAATCCCCAAATGATGGACATCCCCACAATTTCCAATTCTTTGCCACCACAAAAAGAGCTGATACACACACACACACACACATATGTATATATATATACACACACACACATACATATACATACACAAACATATACACACACACATATATATATATCAATATAAATGGGTCATTTTCCATTTTTAAATCTCTTTTGGATACAAACCTAGTAATGGTATTGCATGGTCAAAAAATATGCACAGCTTTGGACTCTCTTTGGACATAGTTCCAAATTGCTCTCCAGAATCCTTGGATCAGTTTACAACTCTACCAATTGTGCTTTAGTATCTCTATTTTCCCTTATCCCCCTCAATTGTTTATAATTTTCCTTTTTGGTCACATTAGCTAATCTGATAGGTTCGGGAAAGTACTTTAGAGTTGTTTTAATTTCCATTTCTCTAATGAATAGACATTGAGCATTTTTATATGACTATAGATTGTATTCTTCATATGAAAATTGCCTTTTCACAGCCTTTGACCATTTATCAATTGGAGAATGACCAGTAGCCTTATCAATTTGACTCAGTTCTTTGTATCTCTGAGAAATGAACCTTTTATCAGAGACATTTACTATAAAAATGTTCCCACAGTTCTCTGCTTTCCTTCTAATCCTGACTTGTTTTGTTTGTGCAAACTTTTTTTTAATATAAATAATCAAAATTATCTATTTTATATCTCATAATATTCTCTCTGTGTTGTTTGGTCATAAATAATTCCCTTCTCCAAAGATCTGACAAGTAAAATACTCCATGCTTGCCTAATTTGGCCAAGATATCACTCTTTATGGCTAAATCATGTACCAGAATTTTGACCTTATCTTGCTATATGGTGTCAGATATTGGTCTATACCTAGTTTTTCCCAGACTGATTTTCAGTTTTCCCAGTAGTTGTCAGATAGTGAGTTCTGATTCGAAAAGCTTAGATTTTGGGGCTTATAGAAGATGTGATTGTTATGACCATTTTCTACTGAGTATTTTGGATGTAATCTATTTTGCTGATTTAACACTCTACTTCTTAGCCAGTAGCAGGTTGTTTTCATGATTATTGTTTTGTAATACTGCTTGTAATACTGCTTTGTAATACATTTTGAGAACTGGCAGGATTAGGCAACTTTCTTTTATGTGTTTGATTTTTATTTTTTAAGTTGATTCCCTTGATGGTCTTGATATTTGATTCTTTCAGATGATATTTTTTATTTTTTTTACTACATCTATGAAATAATTTTTGTAGTTTAATTGTTATGGCATTGATAAGTATATTAATTTAGGTAGAATTGTCATCTTGGCTATATTGGCTCAGCCTAATCATGAGGAATTAATATTTTCTAATTGTTTAGGTGTAACTTTATTTATATAAAAATATTTTGTAATTGTGTTCACATAGCCCCTGGGTTTGTCTTAGCATGTAGACTCCCAAGTATTTTATATTGTCTGTTATTTTAAAGTGAATTTCTCTTTCTATTTCTTCCTGATGGGATTTGTTGGTATCCTATAGAAATGCTGATGATTTATATGGGTTTATTTACTATATTGCAAAGTAAAATTGGCCAAATGGAGATAGAACTGCAAAAGCTAAAGAATGAAAATAATTGGACAACTGGAAGCTAGTGACATGAGACATCAAGAAAAATTACAAATAAAAATAATGAAAAAAATAGAAGAAAATGTAAAATATGTTATTGGAAAAAACAAGTGACCTGAAAAAATAGGTCAGAAAGAGAAATTTAAGAATTAATGAACTACCTGAAATCCATCAAGCCAAATTTGCTTTTTAAAGAGTTCTTATCTTCAGTGAATTTTTATGCCTCCTTGATTTGGCCGAATTTACTTTTTGAAGAGTTATTTTCTTCAGTGAATGTTTGTACCTCTTTTACATTTTTGTGCTTCCTTTAGAAAGTTGTTAACTGTTTTCATAATTCTTTTGTATCACTCTCATTTCTTTCCCCATTGATCCCTATTTGGGCAATGAAAAGGGTCCTGTACCCAGGGCCTGCTAAAAGGCCCCTCTAATCTCCTTTTGACCAGTTTTCTGGATCCCTCACCGTCTGTGAGTTGAGAGTTCTGGGAATCTTTGCTGTTGATTCATTTGCCCCCAAGGCCCATAATTGTTTGCAGTGGCAGGACCTGCTTCTGGCCTGCACCTAGGCTTGGGGGCTTGGGGCCTCGCTGCTGGCTTTTGCCAGGGTGGGGGATTGGGAGGCTCATGATTTTCCTGCTGGCATTTGCTGGGTGTTGGTCCTTGTTGCTTCCTTGCTGGGTTGTGGCCTACTGCTGGCTTGCTCAAGTGTCTGAACCACGTTGTATTCTACTCTCAATTCAGCAGTCTTTTTCTTCCCATGTCTTGATATCTTGATATCTTGCCATTGCAGACATCTCTCATTTATTATTTCTTTTTTTTTTAAATTACTGCTCCAATTTCTTTACTTAAAAATAACATAACATTCCAATTAATCCCCTGAGATGATAATCTCTTTGAAGGAAAATTTTTGGGTGTGAAAATATGTACCATATGCCATATGTACATGTGTATATGTGTATGTGTGTATGCATATATAATATATGCACATATACACATACCTACACACACTTGTGTGTGTGTGAGAGAGAGAGAGAAAGAGAGAGAGAGAGAGACATCTCACCACCATCTTCACCTCTTTCTAGCATCATGATAAAGGGAGAAGAACTCTCCATCCTTTGACAATTCTTCATATTTTGAATGCTTTAAAATTTCAACAGGAATTTGCTCAGCTTCTATGTACTTCTACTACATTTTCCAGTTATAGAAATTAATATTACCATTCAAAAATCAGAAAAGTAGAAGAAATGGGCCTGTCACTTCATGTCATCTTCTCATCTTACTGGAAAATTAATCTTATTGATATGTAACCTAGATTGGTAGCCTGTTGCAGAATCTTTTCTCTATAAATGGCAGAAGTCCTTCCATATATCCAACTTAAATCTTTCCTGTTCAAGATAAACCTGTTTTCTTCTATTTGACCATCTGAAGATGAAGGTAATATCTATGCTTTTAAAACTTTCACATATTTAAAGTAATGATCAACTTCATAATTAGCTGGACTTATTTTCTATTCATTTTATCAATTTAGTCACTGTTTTCTTGAAAATTCTTAGCTTTTCTACATTATTTTATAGTATGGTAACTAGCATTATACAACATTCTCTAAAAATGGTCTGATTATATGGAATAATGTGGATGGGTTGCATTTTGCAATTTTTAACATCCTGTTCATTTTAATGGTCACTTTCCTTCCTTCTCCCTAACTTCTGTTTATATTCAGTTGATGGGGAACTATTATTATTAGAATTTTTACTACCTTCTAAGGAAGAGTAGTAAGAAAACAAGCGTTTGTTTAGTGCTCAGTGTGTGACAGGCATAGTGTTAGACACTCTACAAATATTTTCTCATCTGATCCTCACAACAACCCTTGGAGGGATACTAGTATTATCACTATTTTACAATTGAAGAAACTGAAGTAGAAAAAGTTTAAGTGCTTTGGCCAGGGTTATACAGACAAAGTCTGAGTTCAGATTTGAATTCAGGTTTTCCTGACTTCAAGCCATGCACTGTACCCTCTGAACCAAGTAGCACCTATAAGTATAACCTCTAAGACTATAGCTTTCAGATAAGATATTGACCTGCATTAAGAGAGGGAGTTTTCCAAACTGAGAGTTCACTATGCCATTGAAATCACAGGTCTAATCTCTAACCCTTCTTAATTTTCAACATTATGAACACATATTCATGGGATTTAAGATAGGTCATTGTTCTTGTTCCCAATGTTGAGATCAGGAAATCAAGATTCAATGAGTTTAAATGAATTCAAGGTCACACAACAACTCTAGAGCAGCAGTCCAAATCTCTGTCTATTAACCTGATGTTCATTCCAATGATCTGTGCTGGCTCCCATCAAGTAATTAGTAGCTATTGCATTTCAGGTCAAGAGTGAGAAACATAAATCAAATGAGGAAACTAAGAAATAATGAAGGATCTGGCTGATTAATGTGACCCACGCTCTAATGAGTAAAAGTACAAATAAGGTTTGTAGACAAATGTGAATTAAATTTTGTTTTAGATCTGCATATTCAAGAGAGAAAAGAGAAAAACAAGGCAGGTTTCTGGCTGGGGGTGGAGGGAGTCAATACTTTTCGATAACCAGAATCACTGACCTAATAGTTGGAAAAAACCACAGAGTTCATAGCTAATAACTAGTCTTGCATTATTCAAATTTATTTTCTTTTACAGTTGAAGTTCTTTCTCCTGATTCCCTGAAATGCATACATAGAAATTTTGTGTGTGTGTGTGTGTTTGTGTGTGTGTGCGTATGTATGTATGTGTATTAAAGTTCTGAACTTTGATTACTACTACTTGCTGTTCAGATGTTTCAGTTGTCTTACTCTTCATGAATCCACTTGGGGTTTCTTGGTAGAGATACTGGAGTGGTTGTGCATGTCCTTATCCAGCTCATTTTACAGATTAGGAAACTGAGGAAAACAGGGTTAAGTGACTCACCCAGGAACACAAAGTTAGTAACTGTCTGAGGTCCAATTGAAACTCATAGAGATGAGTCTTCCTGACTACAGGCCTAGCATTCTCTCCACTACACCAACTAGCACCACTTTTAATATATGGAATTTCTCTCTACTGGAGGCCTATGGAACCTACTGATCTTGACTTTGCCTTCTCTTACCTATACTTTGGGGAAATTTTAAATTTATTGTCTCCTAACTTCTGCCCCACAAAGCATTCATGTCCTTTACTTGTACTTTTCTGAGATACCCATAATTCTCAAATTCTTTCTTTCAATCTCATCTTCAACCTCTACAGAGCAATGTCTTATATAGTCAGCATGAATTAATTCCAGCATTATCTTTTGGTTATAGTCTGCCAATTTCCCTCATACTTTGTATTTTTGAACTTCTAATACTCTATACTCTTTTCTTCTTTGTAAAGCTGTTTAAAAATATATTCCAAAAATTGTGTCATTCTTTTTTTTTGTCTTTTAAGAGACCTAATGCCCACCCTAATTCATATATTTCTTCTTCTATTTTAAAGTCTGTCTTAAGACATATTCTGTTGTTTCTTACTGTTTTATTTTAAAGGATCCTTTAAAATGTATTGCTTTTTTGCTTTTTATTGTAGTATCTAAAATTTCTTTCCTCCCATGTGAAATACACTGTTAAGACTTTTTGCAGCTTCCTTATTTTTCCTTTTTTTTATTGGTTTCATGGCTTGTTTATCTATAATGGGTCTATTCACCACATTTGTAGATCTGACAAAGACCTTTGATACCATCAGTCATGAGGGCTTATGCAATATTATTTCAAAATGTGGTTTCCCAGAGAAGTTCATCAGTGTTGTATGTCCATTTCATGACAGCCTGCTTGTCCAGGGTTTGGATAGTGAATGATATTCTTGTGCTTTCCCAGTCACCAATGTAGTGAAATAAGGCTGTGTGCTTGCTCCCATGCTTTTTAGCATGATATTTTCAGGCATGCTGTCAAATGCTTTCGATGAGGATAAATATGTCATCAAAGTCAGCTATAGTACTGATGATAAATTCTTCAATGTGAAAAGGCAACAAGCCAAGACTAAAGTGGAGGGAGATCTGGTGGGTGACTTTTTGTCCACAGATGATTGTGCATTCATTGTAACCTCTAAAGCTGAGATGCAACTAAGTATGGTTTCATTCTCTGTAGCTTGTGCTAATTTTGACCTGATAACACCAAGAAAACACTGTTGCTTCACCAATCAGCACCGCACTATCCATACATGGAGCCATTGCTTACAGCAAATGGAGAAGTTTTGAACACTGTGGATAAATTCACTTGCTGTGGCTGTATACTTTCCAGGGATGTACACATTGATAATAAGGTTGACACATGCATTGCCAGAGCAAGCTCAATGCTTGGCAGGCTCTGAAGGAAAATGTGGGAAAGAAGAGCTACAAAACTGAAGATCTACACAGCCCATTGTGCTGACCTCATTGTTGTATGCCTATGAAACCTGGACAGTATATCAGGGCCATGCCAGGAATGAATTGCTTCCATTTGAATTGTCTCAGGAAAATACTGAAGATCACCTGGTACAATAAGGTAGCAGACACTGAGGTTGTTTCTTGAACTAAACTGCCAAGTATTCAAACTCTACTGCAGAGAGCTCAACTCAGATGGGCTGGCCATGTTGTTCAAATGCCAAATGTGTGCTTGCCAAAAAGGCAATTTTATGGAGAGCTCACTTAGGGCAAGCACTCACATGGTGATCAGAAAAAGCGATACAAGGAGACTCCCAAAATATCTCTTCAGAACTTTGTAATTAATTGTGTGATGTGGGAGATACTAGACCCCCCAGGACCACCAAGCATAGTATGCCCTCATCAGAGAAGGTGCTCTGCTCTATGAGCAAAGCAGAACTGAAGTAGCTCAAAAGAAACAGAGATACACGAATTTAGAGAATCCACCCCAAATGTTCACATGGACTATTTGTGCCTGACCTGTGTTAAAGCATTCCAAGCTCATATTGTTCTGATCAGCTACAATCAGATACACTCATAGTTGACCCCAACAAAGTGATTTCACTTTGGTCCTCTTAGAGAAGAAAGGACAACAACCAACCAACCATCTGTAATCGGGTTGGACATATTCTTAATATTTCCCTTTCAGGTTCTTGACCTAGCTATCTTATCTAATGTTATCGATAGCTTTGTTTGAAGCTCTTATACTATTCCCCCTTACTTTGCATCCATTTTCTTCTGTCTCATCCTCAGGGACTGGGCAATTTCCCTGACTTTGCATGAGGAAACAACAAAAATTATTTTAATATTTCCTCTCCTTTTGGATTGGAAGCCCTTTCACACAACTGAATTTATATGGCTAACTTTATCCGTGATCTATGGTGGGACATTTTCTCAAAGAATAAGTTCAAATTATATTAGTTAAGATCACCAACACCAACTTCCATCAGTTACTGGAAAGCGTTGGAGGTCCAAGCAGTTTTGAAAGGAATATGTTCAAAATTGGTAGACTTCTCAGGGGAAAATGAAGACTGCCTTGTCCTCACTTTTTTTTTCTCATGGTGACCTGATAGTACACATTGTGCAAGTCTCAAATGGAAAAGAACATCTGTGTAATAGACTGTGTCCAGAATATCTCAAATTTGTGAGTTCACTCTTTCTGTGGGTGCTTTTCCTAATGGTCTAACCATTCTTGCTCAGTGTCCTTTGCTTGTTTTTCATCACGGCCAGGCCCATTAAGAATGGGTAACAGTCAAAGTCTATTCTGGTTCTTTTTTTCTCTTGTCCTTCCATATAATCTGACTTATTGATTTGATCAACTCCTATGGATTCAATTACTAACATTATACAGAAGATTCATAGCTCTCTATGAATGTCTCTTCTGAGCTCCAGGCTTGCATTACAAAATATCTTTTGTATATCACATGTCAAACTTAAAATGCCCAAAACAGAACTAATTTTTCTTTCTCTCCAATCCTACCCTTTTCCAATTTTCCTGTTATTTTCAAGGGCACCACAATTCTCCCAGTCAATCAAGCTCCAACCTCAGTGTTTTTCTTAAAGCTTCGTTTCTACTCATCCCACAGAGCCAATCTTTTGCCAAGTCTTATTTCTACCTCAACACCTCTTATCTGCATCCTTTTTCTTTCCACTGAAAAAGCCATCATTCTTGTGCAGGCTCTCATCACCTCATATCTAGAGTACCACAGTGAAGGGTATTTGGGGAAGACTAGTACCTCTGGGTTCAGGGCTGCTTTATCCGCATTTGGTGTCCACATGACTTACTCGTGTCTCATCAGTAGTTCCAAGAAGCTGTAGTATGTGCAGGGGCTATGTACCAGTAAAACATTTTGGCAGTAAAACATTTAGAATGGACTAAACCAGGTTGAAGGTAACCAAGGGGTCTCAAAACTGTTGGTGAGTTAGGGAAGTGTCTACCCCAAGTATGGGAAGACTACCCCCAGAAGAATGAGGAAATGAGAACAATTTATGCCAACATCCATGAAGGGGACTGAAGCAGCCTGAGAGCTTAGAACTTGATTAGACATTGAAGACACCAAGGTCATCCACTTTATATTAACCTATAGCCAGTCATCAAGATTTTTGTCTTGACACTGGACTTTGATGACTCTGAAAGAGAAAGTGAGGCTGAAAACTTTGTGCAATCCAATTTATGCATAAATCACAAGATACCATGAATGCCATTCTACCATTCTTATCTATTTCAAAATCCTGTGGTGACAGGTAATTGACTAAGCATCAGGTATGGGCATACTGGGAGCTGTGAGCACACTGGGAGCTGTAGACACAACTCTGCACACAGGTGGCCCAGGACATGGAGCCATCTTTTCACTGGACTGAAGCAATAGTGGGATTTGGAAGGCCCCTGAATGTCTGATCACCTATTTAAAGGATTGTGCTAGTCATCTCTTAGCATAAAGAAGGGGCAGATAAGGTGTTTCAATTGTCTGCTTTGAGTGAGGAAGGGCTGTGCAAGGTCACCTCCTTGTTTGTCCATTGATAGACTTAACCTCTTTAAGCTAAACATTTGCATTCAACAAAAGTGGCAGCCCTAAGGCAAGATGACTGTCAGAAGACTTAATGTCTATAGATGAGAGCACTTTCCCAGGCTTGAGCAGTTTGTTGCTGACTTGGAGGAATAGCTGAGCCAACTAAGGTTGGCAACAGTGGAGCAAAAAAGGAGTGGTCAGCTCTCAGAGCTTTGGTGTAGAGCACAACATTTACTCATCTGGGACACAACACTTGCAAACATCAAGATTGGTTTGACAAAAATAATGGGGAAATTCAAAAGCTGTTAAAGGAAAAAATGAGAACACAGGATTTATCAATAGGCTAATTTGTCCATCACTAAGAAGGCAGCATTTAACTCCATCAAAAGTAAAGTGTAAGTGAAGCTTAGAGAAATGCAGTATTCTTGGCTGAGTAAGAATGCAGATGAAATTCAGTTTTATGCTGATAGAAACAATTTAAAGAACTTTTGTAATGCCCTGAATGTTATTTATGGGCCAAAGACTTATGATACATCTCAACTACTCAGCACTGATGGAGCCACATTGATTAGTGATAAGAACATGATCCCAGAGAGATAGGCTGAACACTTCCATAGTGTTCTCAACAGACTGTCATCAATCAATGCTGAGGCCATGGACTAAATACCTCAGATTGAAGTCAATCCTCCTGTAGCCAAATTTTCAACTGGAGAAGAGGTTTTGAATGACATTAGACTCCTTTTGTGTGCCAAAGTACCAGGTACTGATTATATTCTAGCTGAAATTTACCAGGAAAGGGGTCCACTGTTCATACAAAAGCTGATGGAAATTTTGGGGTCTTATGATAAAAAGAGATTAGCCCCAGAAGTTCAAGGATATCTCCACTGTCCATCCCTATAAAGGAAAGAGAAATATACTGTTTTGTGACCATCATGGTGTGTGTGTGTGGGGGTCTCTCTCTCATTGCCAGAAGGATTCTTAAGAGTCCTCCTTAATAGGCTGATATTTTGCCTCAAAGATGGTCATCTATGAGAAAGCCAGTTTGGCCTCAGAAAGGGCTGAGGATTGGTCCATACAGAGTTTGCTGCTCAACATCTTCAGGGAAAATGCTAGGGGCAGAACCAAGATCTGTACACTTTTGTCAATCTGACCAAGGCCTTTGATATTGTCAATTGTGAGGGCTTGTGGAAAATTATGGCAAAATTTGGTTTGCTAGAGAAGTTCATCAGGATCATATATGTTTAGTGACAGCATGCTTCCATGAGTTCTGGTTAATAGACAACAGTTTTGCACTTTCCAAGTCACCAGTGGAGTGAAGCAGGGCTCTGTGCTTGCTTCCACGCTTTATTGCATGATATTTTCAGCAATGTTATCAAATGCCTTCAACAAGAATGAAAACAATCTTAAAGGCAGCTACCACACTGATGGTAAATCATTTAACCTGAAAATACTACAAGCCAAAACTAAAGTGGAGGGAGATTTGGAGGGTAACTTTTTGTCCACAGATGACTGTGTATTCAACATAGCCTCTGAGGTTGAGATGCAATAAAATATGGATCAGTTCTCTGCAGCTTGTGCTAATTTTGGCCTGATAATTAACACCAAGAAAATACAAGGCCTCCACCAGGTACCACCATCCATATATGAAATAATTGGTTACAATAAATGGAGAAATTTTGAATGCCATGAATAGGTTCATTTACCTTTGCAATGTATTTTGCAGGGAAGTACACAAAAATGATGAGGTTAACATAGACATTGCCAGAGCTAGTGGAGTATTAGGGAGGCTCCAAAAGGAAAGTGTGGGAAAGAAGAGTCCTTAGACTTCTTACCAAACTGAAGGTCTACAGAGACATTGTAAAACCTGGACAATCTTCCAATAGCATGCCAAGAAACCGAATCATTTCCATTTGAATTATCTTAGGGAGATTCTGAAGTTCACTTGGCAGAATAAGATTCCAGACCCTGAACTCCTTTCTTGAGCTGATCTGCCAAACATTCAAAATCTACTTCAGGGGGCACAACTCCAAAAAGTTGACCACATTGTTTGAATGCCAAAAGAATGTTTGCCCAAAACGCTTTTAAGGAGAACTCACATAAAGCAAGTAGTGGCATAGAAGTCAGAAGAAGTGACACAAGGATGTTCTCGTGGTCTCTCTGAAGAACTTGGCAATTGATTGTGAGACATAGGAAATACTGACACAGGACTGCCCAGCAGTGCATGTCTGCAACAAAGAAGGGACTATACTCTATGAGCAAAGTAGAATTGCAATAGTTCAAAAAAAACACAAGATGTGCAAATTTAGAAATATTTCCATTCCAAATGTTCATATGAACTATTTGTGTTCAATGTGTATTAAAGCCTTCTGAACTCATATTCATCTGATGAGCCACCAGCGTAGTGATGTCATTTTGGTACTCTTTAAGAATTAAGAATGACAACCAACCAACCAATCTTTCTGATCCTTTTCCAGTTAATTTTTCACTTCAATGCAAAAAAAAAAATGAGTTTTCTAAGCTTCAGGTCTAACTATATCACCTCTATAGTCAATAAAGTCCAATGGCTCCCTAGTTACTTCCAATTTGAACTATAAATGATCTGTTTGGTAATTAAAATCCATTATAGTTTTTCCTCATCCACATTCCTGGTTTTCTTATATTTTTATCTCCTCCATACACTCTAAGATTTAGTGACATTGACTTCCTTAATCTTCCAAGAATGAGACACTCTATCTCCTTCCTCTGTCCTCTAAGCTTGGATTGACCTTTTTTTTTTCACCGTTGCTTTCTGGATCCCTTCAAGATGCAGTCCAAATACCACTTTATGTAAGAAGCACTCCCTTAACTCCTCAACTGCTACCGTCTTCCCTCTGCGATTACTTCCTATGAACTGTATATGTCTGGTTTTTACACATTTCTTTGTATGCTGTGTCCTCCATTAAAACATAAACTCCATGATGAGACAAATGGTGGTTTTGCTTTTCTTTGTGTATCCCAGTTCCTGGACCAGTGCCTCACATACAGCAAAACTTTATTAAATATTGTTTTTGACTAAGAGAATTATATTCTACAGCTATGTGCTAGGTTTTATATACCAAAGCCTCTAGTATCTAACTTCTTGCTTAAGCCCAAATTCATGCTATTCTAGGACAGATATAGGTAATTGTTCACACAGCACCTTTGTGAGTTACAGAGTTAAATATTTCAAGTGTCCTTCACGGTATTTTTTTTCTTTTCACATTAGTCATTTTGTAAAGAAGAATTAAAACGAATGGGAGGAACCATGAAAAAGAAACAAAAAAAAAAGAGAGAGAGCAAATAGTATGCTGTGATCTGCACTCAGCCTCCAGTTCTTTTTCTGGATGTGGATAGCATTTTTCATCATCTTCATGATGTTATTGGAACACATTTTTTCTCATCGGATATGTTACATTTTCGATCTTCACCATCACTCTTGAATAATATTCTATGAGTCTAGGTAAAAAAAGCCCAGGTTATATTGGTGGGTAAAGAAAATTAAGTTCTTCTGGGCTTGAGGCAACCCCCATAACTGATGTAATGTCTTTCTTGACACTAATCCCTTAGAAGTGAGCTCCTGACAACTAACTCCACATTTTTTGTCTCTTGAATACATGTAGCCAAGGGAAACCATTCTTAATAAACAATGATTTGGGAAGATCCTGGGTTCATCATTTTTCTAAAGTCTCCATTTCAAAAATTCAATCTCTTGAAGGACATTACTGCTAATGAGATTGAATTAACTCTCCTCTATCTGGGTCACACCTCAACCAATGTCTACTTGGGTTTGGGTAGGGATAAATTCTTTGAATAGATTCTCCAAGGTTGGATAACTTAGAATTAGATTATATAATCAAAGTTCATTAGAATTGGTCCAACTCCTCATTGTAATATTCATTCTCTCATTAATGGTTAACCAATTAGAGTTGATTGCCACCCTCAGGAACACCCCTCTTCCAAGGGCATATAAGCTGTGAACCTGCCTCCATGATTTTCTTGGCATTAAAGAATGTAATTGACATTTTGTTAAATGCTAGCATTATTAATAAAATGAGTAATTACCCAGAAATTATGATTCTCGAACTTTTTAAACATCACATAATATTCATTGATCTATCTAGTTTAAAATCTTAACAAAATGAATATCAAGTTCTTTGCTTATTCTTTCTTAGTGCTGTTCATGCCTTCACACCTGCTGACAGGTGCTTTTTTTCTCTTCCAGGAGGAGTAGCTCTTTATGCTATTCTATCTTCTGAATGGCTTGACTCAGCTATTTGATTAATTTGAGGTTTGTTTGTTTGTTTTATTTTTGGCTTTGAGGCTCACATCTAGGGAGATAACATAGAACTGTATGAACCTAGTTTTGCCACTCTCTTCTACCTCCACTTCTCAGTTTCCAGACTCTTTCACCACCCCTTCACTATCAACCTTCCCACGATGGAGATGTATTTATATCTTCACCAGCATCCTTTCTCCCAAGCAGGTGCATGTATATTGGATGTGAGTATTTGGGTGTTTATGTGTGTATATCTCCTCATACACAGAAACACATATACACATACATAAAAACAAATTTTAAACTCCTGGGATAAGAACTCCTCTATTAGAGGCTAAATGGACAATTTGGTTGGAGAGTACATGCTATAGATGAGTACAAGTTATGAAGATACATCTACATGAGGAGAAGGAAGCTTCTGATTTAATATTAAAATAGAAGAGATTGTGTCCAGAGGTGAAGAATCAAGTTTAGAATTCCTATACAGAAAAACAAAACAAAACCAGATGAAGATGATCTATATCCCAAGTTCTAGAGGACTGATATATGTAGTCTTATGCATTAATTTTATGCATTTAAAAACATTATTCTGAGAAAGGTCTTATAGACTTTAAGTAGATTACCAAGAATGAAAGGGAAAAAAAAAATTAAGAATCCTTGTTCTAGAAGCTATCAAGAATCATGATATCAAGTTGCTATATGTTCTGAAAGTATACAGGCTTAGAAGTGAGTCCCCTGAAGTTGTCCATTAATATTCTATATCCCATCATATTAGTTCCCCACCATTCCTACATTGCTTCAATGGCATAGCCAAAGTGACTGCTCCCTTTACATTCATAAACAGAGGGTTGAAAAATGGTTTTTCTGTTGTAGGAGTCTCGGATTTTTGTCTCATATAAATATGTGAGCATCTCAGCTACTCTTTTTATTAAATTATAGCCACTTTTGAGTTTTCTTTCTCTTATCTTTTCACTTAAAGTTTGATTTTTAATGACATTTTGCAAGATTCCAGGTACATTGTTAAGTGTCTTCTATACTTAGTCGAAAGGCCATAAATCCTACATTCAAAGCAAATACCTGCAAAACACATATTAGTTTTAGAAATTATACTTAACAGTATTTAAACCATTCCCATATTCCATTTTTCCAATGTATGAAAAACAAACACATAATAATTATTTTAATAAAGAGAAGCCTCTTTATTATCCTTCATCTTCATGGAATTAAAACATCAGAATTTAAGTAGTTTAATTTTCAATAGGAATCTACCACACCTTGAAAAGGCAAGCAATTTTATTTTGATTATACATGTGAGAACATGTAAAACACATTCCCATATTATCCATGTTGCATAAAACCCACAAAAATAAAGTTTCAATCCGCATTCAGAGTTTATAAGTTCTCTCTGGAGGTAGATAGCATTTTTCATTGTAGGTCCTTTGGAATTGTCTTGGATCATTCTCTTGATCAGAGCAACTAAGTCTTTCACAACTGATAATCATTATGGAATTGCTGCTCCTATGGACAATGTTACCTTGTCTCTGCTCACTTAATTTTGCATGAGTTCACATAAATCTTCTCAGGTTTTTCTGAAATAAATTATGAAATATGATTGTGATGAAATACTATTGTGCTATTAGAAATTATGAGCAGGATGCTTTCAGAAAAAAAAAATTAAAGACTTATATGAACTGATTAAAAGAGAAATGAGCAGAACCAGGAGAAGATTGTACACAGCCACAGCAATATTGTACAAAGATCAACTGTGAATGACTTGGTTGTTTGATTGTTGTCCTTTGTATTAGAAGAGGAACAAAATGACATCACTATGTCAGGGTCAATACACAGTGTGTCCAATTGGCTGCTCACAGCAATATGAGCTTGGAAGACTCTATGACAGATTGGGCACAAACTATAAGAACATTTGCAATGGAGATATCTTTAAATTTGCTCATCTTATGTTTCTTTTGAGCTACTGAATATGAATGACTTAGCTACTGTCAGAAATATGATCCAAGGCAATTCTGAAGGACTTATGAAGAAAAATGTTGCTAATCCTTCTCCAAATGAAGAACTGATGGAATTTCAATGCAGACTGAAGCATACTTCTTTTCCAATTTTAATTTTTTTTTTTGTTTTTGATCTGCATTTTCTTTTGCAACATGGCTAATATGGAAATGTTTTGAATTACCGAACATGTATAATCTATATCACATTGTTTTCCTTCTTAAGGAAGTGTGAAGGGAGGGCAGGAAACAGTATGAAACTCAAAGAAAATTAAAAACAAATGTTAAAAATTTTTGTTTACATGTAATTGAAAAAATAAAATAAAACTTTCTTTGAAAAAAAGTATTCAGATTTAACTTAAACACAAAATGAAAAAAAAAAAAGACATTCCCATGTATATAGCAGAACTAAAAGAGAGGATTGAGCATAAACCATATATTTCAATTTTAGACAGTTTACTTTAAATTAAAAAAAACTATATAATAAATACTACACATTGTTTTCAAAGCCACCCAGATTTTCTGTGCTTTTTTCTAAGTTTTCTTTGGTTCTGTGCTGTGCCTTTTTTATTTGTTTTTTTCTCCCTCCTTACCCTGCCTAGAGAAGGCTACAATTGGACATAAAAATATACACATATACGTAAGACCATACTACATATATTTTTATTTGTCATTTCTTTTTCTTGGTGTGAGAAATGTGGTTTTGGCGATCACTGGACTTCCTAGGCAGGGCCAAAGTCCTGAAGAAGAACCCTGTGATAATCCCTAGGGAAGGCTGTACAGACCACAGGACTCCCAGAGGAAGACCAAGTGGTAGCCATCCCTTAAATCTGTGGGGATCACAGGGCCTCCTAGGGGTCAGACCCTAAGGAAGACCCAAGTGATGGCACCTTAGGATGGCAGTAAGATCACAAGGCTCCCGAGACAGGGCCGGAAGTCCCATGTGATGTCCCCTTAAGAAGGCCGTGCAGACCACAGGATTCCCCAAGGGAATCCAGAGTGGTAGCCTTCTTAACACCGCAGCGGGGATGGGGATCACAGGACACCCCAAGACAAGATCCAGGAGTAAGCCTGGCGAGCTTCCACTGCCTGTTGCTTCCCTTCACTTGACCTTAGGAAAATCCATGTGATTTGCCCATTCACACCCAAAGAACTCAGGACCAGAGTGGGCAGAGGAAGGCATTTTATTACGCTCCCCGGGAGAGTGGGTGCAGTGCTCGCGGGAACACTCACACCGATACAGCTGCAGGAGCAGGGGTAACCATTCCCTCCACTCCTGCTAGAGTCACGGTTAGTTTACAATCTTTGTTTTTTACATAGTTTTCCTAGGTTATACAGTTTATATAAATAGGGTAATAAGGATACAGAAGCAAAAGTGAAGTTAATTAGATTTTCCTTGTCCTAGTTTAGGATTAAACTATATTCTTTTACTTCCCCTACTTTCCCTCTTTAACATATGCAAATGATGCAAATCAGTAGGCCTGGATTCTTGACCAAGACCAGACCCTAGATAAGCTTGAACAGGTTCAAGTGGGTTTGGCCTCTCTAATTCCCTAGACTGCCTTCTCAAAAAGTATGCACATGCGTACAAGCCTCTGACCTCTCACCTGACCGACCTTGAGGCCTGGTCTCTGCTAAAGCTGGGGTGGGGGAGGGCAGGAAAGCACACCTTAGTTCTGTGGAAACAAAACTCCTCCCATTTCTTACATTGGTATGGATATCATCTTCCTTCATAGGTCCAATCTTAACATGTTTCTCTAAAATCAACCAGCTCATCACTTCTTATTGCACAGCAGTATTCCAACACAATCATATACCACAACTTGTTTAGCCATTAAGGTTCTTAACAGTTACAAATATTTTCTTACCATATGGAAGAATACACAGTTTAGCTTTATTGAATCTCTTATGATTTTTTTCTTTCTTGTTTCTTATTTATCTTTTTATGTTTCCCTTGAGTGTTGTATTTGGATATCATTTTTAAAATTCATCTCTGGTCTTTTAATTAAGAATACTTGAAAATCCTCTATTTCATTAAATGTCAATTTTTCCCCTGAAGGATTATATTCAGTTTTGCTGGGTGGGTGATTCTTGCTTGTAATCCTAACTCATTTGCCTTCTGGGATATCGTATTCCAAGTCCTTTAGTTCTCTAATATAGAAGCTACCAAATCCTCTGTAATACTAATTATAGCTCCATGATATTTGAACATTTTGACTACTTGAAATACTTCTATTTTTTTCATTCTTTTGATTTTCTGGCATTTCTGGATGCCTTCATGAGTCATTAGCTTCCACTTGACCAATTTCAGTATTTAAGGAATTATTTTCTTTGGTGAGGTTTTCTATCTTAATTTACATTTGGCCAATTCAGTCTTTCAAAGTGTTATATTCTTCCACTTTTTTTTGGTGCCTCTTTTACCAAACTGTTAATTATCTTTTCATATTTTTCACTCTTCACTGTCATTTTTTATCTAATTCTTCCTTTATCATTCTTATTTCATCTTGAAAAAAAGTAGCTTTTATAGGAATTCTTGGGCTTGTTTTTTTTTTTCCTTTGAGGTTTTAATATAACTATTTTGATTTCATCATCTTCTGAGAATGTGTCTTGACTTTCTCTGTCATTATAGTAGCTTTTTATGATGAGGTTTTTATTTTGTTTGCTCATTTTTTCCACCCTATTTCTTGATTTGGAACTTTATGTTAATATTTGGCTCTATTCCCATTATTTTTGTGGAGGCAGTGGTGGGGAGGTGAGGGGGTGGGAAGAGGGATCATGTCTCAAACTTCAGGTTTTATGGCACTACTATTTTCAGAACTAGTTCTGTGGTTTGGAAGGTTTTGGTGCTTCCAAGGTGGTATGATCTAGGAAAAGGCGAGGTCACTGCCTTCCCTGTCTACACTGTGGTCCTTACCCAGGAAAGGTTCAGTGTCCCTTGGGACTGCAATTGAAACTGCTCCTCAGGGCCCCAAATCCCTTAGTTCAGGGAAGTGATACTACTCCTCAGGGTTTCTACTCCCTCCTGAATGAAAGTTCTCCTCCCTGCCCTTGAACAATGGAGTTACAAAACAGTTGGCCCTTAGGGCATCTACTCTCTATTTACTAAAAGTGCTCCTCTTTGCCCTTGAATGACGACTCAGAGGTGGCTATAAGCAGTGGAGTTGCCAAGTTCTGGTTCTGCATTCTGTGCTAGCATGGAGGTCCCCTGAAGTCTCTTTATAACAAGTTGATAGGTCCTTTATCTTAGTAACACCTAAAGTTACTGCTCTATCTGTTGTCACCATGTAGTCCCACCAATGATGTTTCATCCAGTTGTGCTCCTGGTTGGCCTCCAGTCTGACATCACAGATCTTTCTTTCTGAACTCCTAAGTTGTCTTGGACTGGAAGAATGTTTCACTCCAAACTTTTGTTGGCCTTACCCCCTCCAGAATTCAGTCTGAGTTGTTATTTTAAAGTTATTTTGAGGGTGAATCTTGGAAGGGCTCAGTTGATTGGTTTCTCTATTCTATCATCTTAAGCCAAATATAAAAATGTATAACCACTATAGGTGCATCTGTAACAGAATATTTAACAATCTTAATACATGTGGGAGAAGAACTTTGTCTGAGGAAAGACTTTAATGATATATTTTCTTTATTGAATTACATGTTTTCTTGACACCAAAACTATAAAATGCAGTCAGATCTTCTATTCTCATCTCAGTTGAAAGTGTTTCTGTAAAGATGTGTTTTCATGTCAATTTTCCAGAGATGTGAAAGGAACCATATATGTCAGTAGTTGCTGATGTTTGCTCAGTTGCCTTACTCTTTAAATGTATAAACCCTGATTTTCTTTTTATGCTTTTGTGCCCCTCCATGTTTTAGATATCTTAAAATTGATCTCAGAAGGCCTTTATCACTGAGTAACCTCTAGGAAAGATTTCTTTAATATTTAACTAATACAATTTGTTTTAAACACACTCATCTTTCTTTCCAACTTTATTTTCTCATTTGTTATTTGTTGACCCTTCTTTACATAATATATCAAATCCTGAATGGTTAGAGTCCAAATATGATGATTTCTTTCTCATGGCTGATAAGTATATTCATCAATGATGAAAAATATGTCCCTTGTCCTGAGAGGCAGAAGAATACAAGGGCAGAATATTTCCTGTATTGTAAGATGTATATTTTTTTATTTATTAACTGTTTTTCTTTTCCATGAGAGAAGGTTCAAAACATACGTAGGAGTTGGTAGTATATCTGGAACTGATAGTAATACAAAAACAAAACAAATAAATTACGTATTATAAAAGCAGATCACCTTAAGAATGCTGGCAGATCTTTTCCATTCCATGTCCATTTCTTTCCTCCTCCCCCCATTTAGTACCATCTAGATATGCTATCTGAACACAATGATTTTCAAAATCATAGAACTTTATATTTGGAAGGGAACTTGGTGACCACTTAATTCAATATGTATTTCAGAGAAATATATATATGTATGTATGTATGTATACATTTATTGGCAAATGTATATATGTATGTATATACATGTATATGTATATATGTACATATATGTATGTATATGTATGTACCGCAATATATCAGGCAAATAGATATCTAGCATTCATGTGAAGACGATCAATAGACCTGAGCCCATTTTCTGAAGGTTTTTTCTCCCATTTCACTTTTGAAGGAGGTGGATGGCCTGAGCAATTCAGGATTGCGATTTGGCAAGGTATGAACAATAATAGTAAAAATGGGTAAAAGTTTGAGAGCACAGGAAGGGAGGAAAGCGAAGACAAAGCAGGAGTACACAACTCAAGAAGTGTCAGGACTGTAGTTTAAGATGATTTGACTCCTACTCCCAAAGCAAAATGTGGAAATTGCAGTGGTATAAGAAGATAATATGAGTGTAATAAGAAAAAGATGGCATAGGAACAGAGAGACAAGTTGGTGGAATAGAGAAAGAACTCAGCTGTGTTCTCCCAACATTCTACTCCAAAAAAAAAAAAAAAACCCTTTAAAATAATGCCTCGAATAGAATTCTGGAGTGGCAGAGCCAACAGAAGATCATAATGACATATTCTTCCAGTCAAAGAGGTCAGAAGGAGAGGCCTGTGAAATGGGGAAGGAGACTGGAATGGGCAGCCCACACGAAGAAATACCTGGGGTGGGAAGAAGAGGTTGTGAAGGAAGCAGCAGGAAGTTCTCAAGCCAGAAATGATAAGGGAACCTGGCAACTTTTCAGAGAGAGATTACAGGAGATTCCTGTGCTAGCACTTCACTCACATCTAAGTTGGTTCAAAGATGGGAACACACACACACACACACACACACACACACGCACACACAAAATTGGAAGTAAAATAGTTTTCAGAGGAGGGACAAAATAAAGAGAAAAGGATTAACAGAAGAAAATAGGATGGAGGGAAATGTAAGTAGTTTTCATAACTGCTAATGTGAACAGGATGAACTCTATGATAAAAGATAAGCAGAAAGCAGACTGGATTAGAACCTAGAATCCAACAATTTGTTGTTTACAAGAAATATACTTGAAACAGAGAGAGACACAGAGTTAAAATAAGGGGCTGGAACAGAATTAAGTTTCAACTGATTTTTAAAAAGCAAGAATAGTAATCATGATCCCAGACAAAGCAAAAACAAAAATAGACCTAATTAAAAGGAATAAGCCAGGAAATTATATCTTGTGAAAAGTCACTATAGACAATGAAGTTATATCAATATTAAAATTATATCCACTAAATGAAATACTACCAAATTCTTAAAGAGAAAGTTAAATGAATTACAGGAGAATAGACAGTAAGATTATGGAAATGGGGAACCTCAAATTTCCCCTTTTAGAGCTAGATAAATCTCCACATAAAATAAATAAGAAACAAGTAAAGTAGATGAATAGAATCTTAGAAAAGTTGGATATGACAGAACTCTGGAGAAAACTGAGTGGGAATAGAAATGAATATTCCTTTTTCTCAGCTGCACATGTTGCCTTTTAGGGCATAAAAACCTCAAAATTGAATGCAAAGAAAGATAAATAGTAAATGCAACCTTTTCAGACCACAAGGCAATAAAAAATTATTTAAATTTATTTAAAACAGGGCAGTGGAAGGATAGATTAAAAGCTAATTGGAAATTAAAAATCTAATCCTAAAGAATGAGTGGATCAAAGAACAAATAAAAAAAATAATTTCATTAAAGAGAATAACAATGTGACAACATTTCCAAATTTTGGAATGCAAACAAAACAGTGCTTCAGGGGAAATTAATATCTCTAAATGCATACACTAATAAAATAGAGAAACAGCAGATCAGTGAATTGGATCTGCAATTAAAAATTACTAGAAAAAAAGAATAAATTAAAAATATCTAATTATCAACAAATTGGAAATCCTGAAAGTCAAAGGAAAGATTAAAAAAATTGTAAGTAAAGAAACCATTGAACAATACATAAAACTGGGAACTACTTTTATGAAAAAAATTGTTAATTTGATTTAAAAAAAATTACCAGTATCAAAAACAAAAGGGGTGGATGCACCACCAATAAAGATGAAATTAAAATAATTTTTAAATATTACCTTGCCTGAAAGGATTCTGAGAAGATGGTGGAGTAGGTCAGAAAATTCTAAGCTCTCAGGATTTTCCCCCACAAAAGAGATAAAATAGCACCTCAGGGCAAACAAAGTATTGGTGAAAATAAATAAGAATGGGGGCACAGCAGGTGACAATTTGAGAAAATCAGAAAATCCCAGGAAGGTTTGGTCCCCGTGAAGAATAAACACCTGCAGGCTAGGGTCCAGTTTGACAAGTGGTAGCCCTAGGGTTAGTGGTTTTGAGAGACTGCCTTGGCCCCAGCAGGAACTGCTCCCCCCCCCCCCCGACCCTGAATAATGAGTTGAGTTGGGTGTCTGAGCTGGGGAAGATCTAGGGAACCTCTGCTGACAAGAAACACTAGACCCAGCTATGCCGGGAAGAGCAGCAGGGGCAAGCACATGCTTGGTGAGTGCAAAAGCAGTGGGGCAGAAAGCCCCTGGCTGTGGGCACTTACAGGAGTCAGGAGCTTTGGTTTTTGGTCCAGGCTAGATGAGAGAACTAAAGATCCGGGGAAAAAGGCACCATCTTCCATATCCCAGGAGTAGAAGTGATTACAAAAACTAAGCTTTTAGCACAAAAAATTCACAGGCAAAGGAGAAAGAATCCAGCTATAGAAAGCTATTATGGGAATAAAGAAGATGGTGATTTATGTTCACAGGAGGATATTGAAGTAAAGAATCCTCCAAAGAGTAATGTCAAATGGTCACCAGCCAAAAAGGAATTCATAGAAGATCTTTTAAAAAAGAATTTAAAAATCAACTGACAGAGATGGAAGAAAAACTAAAAAAAAAAAAAAATTAGAATAATCCAAGAAAATCAAGAAAATTATGAAAGGAAAGTCAACCAATTAGAAAAGGAGATCCAGAATCTTAAGGAAGAAAATGACCCCTTGAAAATTAGAATTGGGCAAGAGGAAGCCAGTGGAATTATAAGAAATCAAGAAAAAATAAAACAAAATATAAAAAATAAAAAATAGAAGAGAAAGCAAACATCTTATATGAAAAACAATAGATTTGGAGGATAGATCAAGAAGAGAAAACAAAAATAATCAGACTAAAATTATGATCAAAAAAGTATCTTTATACAATAATACAAGAAATAATTAAAGAAAATTGTCTTGAAGCATTAGAACAAGGGGGGGAAGTAGAAATAGAAAAAAAAATCCATCAATCAACACTTAAAAGAGATCCTATGAGGAAAACTCATAGGAATATCATCGTCAAGTTCCAAAATACCCAGCTCAAGGATAAAATATTAAAAGCATCGAGATTAAAACAATTTAAATATGATGGTACCACAATTAGAATCATACAATACCTAGCAGCAGAGACATTAATGGATCACAGGTCTTGGAATACTATATATCAAAAAGCAAAATAACCGGGGCTCTGGATGAAAATATCATACCCAGCAACCTTAAGCATAATCCTGAATGAAAAAAAAATGAACATTTGATCAACTCTGAGATTTTCAAGACTTTGTTAAAGTAAACAAAAATTGAACTTAATAGATTTGACAGACAAGGGCCAAGAGAAAAAGAAGGTACATACTAAAGATTGATTATAAGGGATTCATAAGGACAGATGGTTTACTTTTTATATATGTAAAATATCAAACATATGTCTAAGATTCTTATTAATAATTGGGTAGCTCATAAGAATGATTAAGGTAAACTTGAGTGTGATATGAATTTAAAAAGTAAAACCATCTGGGAACAGCTAAAAAGAGTAATTTTTTATGCAAATGAGGTGCAAGAGGAAGAATAGATACAGAGGAATTAGATAGGGGAGGAGGGCTGGTAGTTCTGGTAACCTGCTTTCATCAGGAATGGCTTTAAGAGGGAGCAATACATATATATTTGGAAAAGTATAAAAGTCTTCTAAATTCAGAATAAATTAAATGGTAGGGCATAGGGAGGGAGGAGAGGACAAGGGAGGGATCTTCAGAGGGAAGGGTGAGGGAATGGGTAAAAAGTGGGTATAGAAGGGCATTTAGATTTATGCGAATGGGAGGATAGGAGAGGGATCCTTGGCAGAGGGTAGGCAAGTAATAAGAGCGCAGGGTAGTGGGTAGAAGTAAAGTAGAGGAGGCAGGAGGGATAGCAAACATGAGATATGCACAAGCATAAAAACAAAGATCAGGAGTAGAATTTGTTTGGGAAAGTATATGCCTATATAGGTATGTATATATGTGTATGTGTATGCATGTATCTATAACTATAGAGAAACATACCCACACTTAATTGTAGCCTGGGGGGGGGGCGAGGAAGAACAAAGCAAAAAAGTGCACAGCAGAGAAGAAAAGAAAACTTAAAAATATGCAAAGATTGGCAGCTCTCAACACAATGTGTATTACATATCATACAGGCTTTCTTGAAAATTTATTACATATTTTGAATTCTCTCTTATGTTCTGCTATGTACATGACATGATTTTTTTTTCTTTCTTATTTTGTATTTAAGTTCCAATATTTAAGTTTTTGTTTTTTTCTATTCTGTATTTGTCTTCTGGCTTTTGAGTCTAACATAAAATTAAAAACAAAGTTACTTTGCCCAATTATGTTCCATGAAAACTGACAGTCTAAGGGAAATGTATGAATATTTCTGAAATGTAAACTGCCTAGATTATCAGAAGACAAAATAGAATATTTAAATAATTCTATCTAAGAAAAAAAAATCAATCAAGCCATCGAGTAACCTAAGAAAAAATTCTCAGAATCAGATGGATTTACAAGTAAATGCTACTAAACATTTAAAGAATAACCAATACCAATACCATATAAACATTTTTAATAGATGAAGAAGCAGTTCTAACAAATTTCTTCTATGACACAAATATAGTTTTGGCAGCTAAACCAGAATGATGAAAAACAGAGAAAGAAAATTGTAGACTTATTTCCTTAATGAATATCAAGTCAAAAATTTTGATAGTAAAATATTAGCGATGAGAAAATAGCAATAGTTCAGAAAGGTTCTACATTATGATCAGGCAGGTTTCATACCAGGAATGCAGGGCTGGTTCAACATTGGAAAACTATCTTCATGATTGACCATATCAGTAACAAAAAGAATAAAAATCATAGGATTATATCAATAGAGGCAATACAAGCCAATGACAAAATACAACACTCATTCCTATTAAAAACACAAGAAACCACAGGAACCAATGGAGCCTTTCTGAAAATGATAAGCAGAATATATCTAAAACCAAAAGTAAGTATTGTCTGTAATGGGGTAAACTTGAAGCTTTCCCAGTAAGATCAGGGATGAAGCAAGGATACCTATTATCATAACAATTATTCAATATTATACTAGAAATACTAGCTACAGCAATAAAACAAGAAAAATAAATTGAAGGAATGAAAAATATATAACAAGCAAATAAAACTATCACTCTTTGCAAATTATATTATGCTATAGTTAGAGAACCCTGGATAATCAAGGAAAAACTATATGAAATACTTAACAACTTTAACAAAGTTGCAACATATAATTTAGGCCAATATAAATCATCAGCATTTCCATATACTGCCAACAAAACCCAGCAACAAGAGATAGAAAGAGAAATTCTCTTTAAAATAACTGCAGATGATATAGAATACCTGGAAGTCTACCTGCCAGGACAAACCCGGGGATTATATGAACACCACTACAAAACACTTTTTTGCACAAATAAAGTCAGATCTAAACAAGTGAGTTATCCATTTTAGGAGGTCGTCATATTGAAGCTACTTGTCTTCTACTATTATAGAAAAGATTCTTATTTGTGGTCAAGTTGGGCCAGATAAAAATGAGACTCACTGATTTAGCATGTATAAAGCACTTACTTCTAAACAATGTGCTAGGTTAATTAATTAACGTTGGTCTCATGCTAGTTATGTTTCTGTCCTACACCATCCTGGTCACTGAACTGGTAATTATAGTGGGACTTTTTTTTTTTTACAAGTTTTCTCTTTTGGAACACTCAGGTAATCAAGTGCCTTTGATGAGTCTGGCCTTTGTTTCTTTGATTAATTCTGGAGTCTTTGATGAACTGTTTAAGAAACAAGAAATCCTAGTTCACTTAGGTTTGAGACTCATGGTTGTGATGCCCTTTGACCCTGAACAGGGTATATAAACTCAGAGGTTACCATTTTCTTTGGCGCTCTCACTCCCTGGAAGAGGGTCCTGTGATTTGACCAGAGGAGACTCTGGGTAGCTGCTGGAGCCCCCAGGCTTTGAAAACCCAGATGTTGGTACCTCTCTCTCTGGTAACTATGTAATAATTTGGTCAGACAGATAGAGTCCTGTCTGTTGTTATTTGCTCTGTTTATACAATGTATGCTTGTAATTTCTGTTTGTATTCTCTCCAAAGGTCAGAATACGGGTTCCCCCCCCCCCAATGAAGTGGATGATGTATGTATATTTAATTAAAGTAAGATTGTTAACCCCTTAAAGTTGCTTTCCTTAGAAAAGCAGATCAAAGAACCCATGCTAGCAGCCTTCCTGTGTTCTTTTGTTATTGATATTACACTCCAACAGCAGCTGCTAGCAACATTGTTGTTCTACTCATTTAATGCTGGTCTTTATCCTGTTTTTTCACTGTTCTTTCGTAGGACCAAGAACCAAACCTAATACTCAAGTTCTGGTCTGATCAAGAAATACAGTGGAACTCTTCCCTCCTTATTCCTTAAATCTATGCTTCTTTTAATGCACATTAAAATACATTACATTTTATGGGAGTTGCTATATCATGTTGTTTGATAAACTCAAGCTCATAGTTACTAAAATTTTCAAATCCTTTTTTTCCCATGAGGAATTATTTTTAAACCCTGCCTCCCCCATTTTTTTTATTTATATATTGTAGTTTTGAATCCAAGTATGAGATTTTTTACAGATATCCCAATTATTGAACTCACTGAATGCATGTCTAGCATGTCTAACACATTTTGTTCCTATGCTTCCTCCTGGGAACTCTAGATGGCTGGTGTTCAGCTAACTGCAATAATACACCTACTATATACTTACTATACTATACCTGTAGCTATATACCTACTATCTTGTAAGAGACTGGAAGTGATGAAATTAATGAGGGGAATTTTCTTTTAGGATTTAGACCATAAGAAGCAAAAATCCTTAATATAATTATATAGAATAGGATTTATGGAAAATAACATTAAGACACACTGAAAAGTATATTTTGTGTCTTTGGGGACCAGGAAGAATTGAATGCTTGTGCAACACTCTTTCAAAACAAAGACAGGGAAGACACAGATCCTAAAATCCCCAAAGCACTTCAGTATAAATGAACTGGTTATCATGACACTAAATGGAGTGACTGAAAGACATGAGTTGCAGTTTAAGGATTGGACACAATAGGTAATTCCGTGAATGACCTCTCTAGCTAGAAATTGGAAATGAAAGATGGGCTATGACACACTGTCTCCTAAATTGTTGTATAAAGATTTCATGTGTAGGGCTTTCATTCTGTGCACATTCTGTCTGTTTAACTCAGGCTTTTCATTTCAGTCCTATGTGCCTGAATGTCCTGAGAGGAGAGATGAGAGCTCTTTTTAGATTAGGGAACACATTACATGAGGTTCTAAGGCATAACTTACAGAGGGCAAAGTGGCACTCTCTGCACACTTTTTCAAGAAACAGCAAGGAGGACAATGTTATAATTGACCATTTAAAGGGACTTTAATTCAAAAGACTGGACATCAATAAAGCCATTTCTTTATGCTACATATTTTATGTGGATGAGATTCCCCTTTACTATTTCCTTTAATTTTATCAGTTTGGGGTAATATAATTGGGTTCTTACCCAACTCTGGAGCTTTTCCACCATCCAAACAGATTTCAATGGAATGTTAATGTAATGGGAAAGCTAGTCCATTTTCGATTTCTGACTTTCAAATACTGTGATTCCAATTTTTACCTGGAGTTGAAGTAACTTGTTTAAGGCCATATTCTTAGTCAGTGGCAGAATTGGGAGTAGGAACCAACTCTCTTAACTCTTGATGGCCATTCCAGTGTTTTTATAGGCTAGCTTCTCCTATTTCTTTATTGTCATCAGGGTGTGTGACCTTGTATCTGACTTCTAAGCTTAGGAATGAGTACTGGCCCCAAGAGGATTACATACGTCCCCTGGGGCTGCTTTTACAGATCCTCCAACTTGATAGTTTAGATATGAACAATTTGCCACCTCTATTATTATTTTCTCTAATGATACCAAAGACCAGATATTACATTCCAAAGCAAATGTATTGCATGGGTCTAAGAGGTCTTAAAGTGATGCAACTACAGAATTCAGTACAGAGTTAGTCAGACAACAAGAACTTATTTAGTGACTACTATATTCTAAGGATTATGAATGAAAAGTAAAAAAAATAAACAACAAAAAGCATTTCTGATTTTTATATATCTCAAAGTCTAGTGAAGGAGACATGCAAATAACAATGTACAAACACAATATTCCAAATAAATTGGAGATAGTCAAAAAAAGTCACTAGGATTAAGGAGAATCAGGAAATAATTCTTGTAGAAGGTGAGATTTTAACAGGGATTTGAAGAAATTAAAGAATTGAAAAGAAAGAAGGAAAGAATTCCAAGCATGGGGACAACCAATGAAAATGCCCAAACAATATCTTGTACATGGAAAAGAAAGGAGGTCAATGTCACTGGGTCATACAGTGTTGTAGGGAGAAGGGTTATAAGGTGTAAGACTGGAAATGTAGAAAGAATCTGGCTTCTGAATACTTTAAACACCAAACAAATCTTATATTTCAACCTGGAGATAATGGGGAGCAAACAGAATTAATTGAATGGGGAGGGTGTTTGCAAATTTATTTGACAACTAAATGTAGCATGGATTAAAGTGGAAAGAGAATGCAGGCACAGAGAACAACCAGAAGGCTACTGCAGTAGTCCGTATATGAGGTGATGAGGGTGGCAATGCTGTCGCAATAGAGAATAAAGCATATATAAGAGATTTTATAAAGGCAGAATGGACAGGGCTTGAAAACAAGTTAGATGTGAGGGTAACATAGAGTGAGGAGTTGAGAATAGTACCTAGATTAAAATCCTAGGCTACTAGGAGGGTGGTGGTATCCTTATGATGAGGGCACAGTCTCTGGGAACCCCCTTGAATTCTCCTTGAATCTTCCCACTTGATCTGGCCTTGGACTGAGGCTATAACCTTACATTATCATTAGGCCCAAATCTCTACCTAGCCCTGCCCTTTATTGTCCAGCTACTTCCCACCCTTGATACTATCAATATCCAAGCCTTCAGCTACTTCCCACCCTTAATCCCATTCTCTTGGTTCCTGGAGTCCCCCTCATACAGGTCACTTTGGGCTCCTCCTTAGACTCTTCCTCAAGACCCTCCCTAAACCCCTCCTCTAGTCACCCCAGGCCACCCCTCAATCCCTCCCACAATCTTTGTGTATATAATCTCCATCTTGCCTCCATGAAAGCACTCAGATTCAGTCTAGCTCAGTAGATTGAATCTGGCCCACTTGTGGAAACAGGTGTCACAAAGGGTGGGATTTCTTAAGACAACCCATTATGGTGAATCCCTAATAAACTTTATCTTTTCCCTTGGCTGAGAAGGCTTGAATTGAATTCTTTCGGCAGGACCCAGAGTGTAGGTATTTTGGGGTCTCGAGCACCCCTAGAAAGCTATGGTTCCCCAACCTCATCATTTTTCTCTTCACTTACATCTCAGCTATATGAAATAAAATAGAGAGGAAGTAAAGCAACCCTTGGTGAATGGCTTCATTTTTTTTTCTGTGATCTATGAGGCCAGGTTTCAGCTCAGAGGATAGAAGAGAGGGAACCATGAGGCATTTAAAGGATTAAAATATTTGAAAAGGAACTAGGTTGGGTGGTATAGTAGATTATTTAGGGAGAGGTAAAAGGATCGCCTTGCCTCACTGAATGCTTGATTGGGATTATGCCATGAAATTTGCAGTGAACTTCTTAATCAAAGTTTCATGATTTTCTCTATCTTCATTCAGTAAAATGCAAAGGACTGAAGCTAGAAGACAGTGGGAATAACCTCAGGCTAAATCATGGCAGGGCATAATCAGTGGTAGGATAAGGGGGCAAGGTGATGCAAGAAAAGAGAACAGTATAGAGTTGAACTGGTTCATCTAGGTGTCAAGGGAGGGGAGCATAGCCAGTACACTGGTGATAATCTGGAAAATAATTGATGGGATTGAGATATTGGAGGGGGAATTCCTGGAATAAATCCTACCTGGTCATAGTATATTATTCTTGAGATAAGTCACTGCAATCTTTTTGCTAATGTTTTATTTAAATTTTTTTCATCGATATTCATTAGGGAAATTGGTCTATAATTTTCTTTCTCTGTTTTGACTCTTCCTGGTTTAGGTATTAGTACCATATTTGTGTCATAAAAAGAATTTGGTAAGATTCCTTCTTTGCCTATTTTCCCAAATAGTCTATAAAGTATTGGAATTAATTGTTCTTTAAATGCTTGATAGAATCCATTTGTAAATCCATCTGGCCGTGGATTTTTTTTTTTCCCCTAGGGAGTTGTTGATAGCTTCTTCAATTTCTTTGTCTGAGATGGGGTTATTTAACTTCCTCTTCTGTTAATCTGGGCAATTTATATATTTGTAAGTAATCATCCATTTCCCTAAGATTATCAAATTTATGGGTATACAACTGGGTAAAATAATTCCTAATCATTGTTTTAATTTCCTCTTCATTGGAAGTGAATTCACCGTTTTCTTTTCTGATACTTGTAATTTGGCTTTCTTCTTTCTTCTTTAATTCAAATTGACCAAAAGTTTATCAATTTTATTCATTTTTTTTATAAAACCAACTCTCAGTTTAATTTATTAGTTGAATAGTTATCTTAATTTCAATTTTTAAATCTCTCCTTTGGGTTTCAGTGTTTCTAATTTAGTATTTAATTGCAGATTTTCAATTTGTTCTTTTTCTAGCTTTTTTGGTTGCTTGCCCAATTCATTGATCTCTTCTTTCTCTCTTTTATTCATATAAATATTCAGAGATATAAAAATTCCCCTAAGAACTGCTTTTACTGCATCCCATAAGTTTTGGTATGTTGTCTCATTATTGTCATTCTCTTGTATGAAGTTATTAATTGTTTCTATGATTTGTTCTTTGACCTACTTATTCTTTAGGATTAGATTATTTCATTTCCAATTAATTTTTAGTCTATCTTTCCATGTCCCTTTTTTGCACATAATTTTTATTTCGTCATGACCTGAAAAGGATGCATTGACTATTTCTGCCTTTCTGCACTGGATTGCGAAGGTTTTATGCCCTAGTACATGGTCAGTTTTTGTGTATGTGCCATGTACCCACTATGAACATCTCTGCTCTGTTGCACCCTGGTGCACTCTGTGATCTCCCATCCTGGCACAACAGATTCTTCCCATCAACCTTCCAGACCTGTCCTCAGCTGGAAATCTGCCACACTCTGTCTCCCGGTGGATTCCATCACCTCCAAATTTGTTCAAGTTCTCCTCTTAGAGTCACCCAAAGGAATTTGTGGGAGAGCTCTGGTGAGTCGCTGCTCTCACTCTGCCATCTTGGCTCCACCTCTGATGATTTCTTGAAAGATGATGTTTAGGCTCTTTTTTTGATCATGGCTTTTGGATAGTCCGATAATGTTTAAATGATCTCTCCTGGATCTATTTTCCAGGTCAGATTTTTTTTTCCAATGAGATATTTCAAATTATCCTTTGTTCTGTCATTATTTTGATTTTGAATTATGGTTTCTTGAATTCTTATTAAGTCATTATATTCCATTTGCTCAGTTCTAACTTAGAAGGAATTATTTTCTTCAGTGAACTTTCAGAGTTTCTTTTCCATTTGGCCAGTTCTGCTTTTTAAGGCATTCTTCTCCTCATTGGCTTTTTGATCTTTTGCTATTTGGCATAATCTGGTTTTTTTAGGTGTTATTTTCATCACTATTATTTTTTTTGTCTCTTTTACCAAACTGTTGACTCATTTTTCATGATTTTCTTGCATTACTTTCATTTCTCTTCCCAATTTTTCCTCCACCTCTCTTACTTGATTTTAAAAATCCTTTTTGAGCTCTTCCATGGCCTGAGACCAATTCCTATTTTTCTTGGAGGATTTAGATGTAAGACTTTGTTATCTTCTTAGTTTGTATTTTGTTCTCTTTGTCGCTATAGTAACTTTCTATAGCCAGAGAATTTTGTTTTGTTTTGTTTGTTGCTGTTTGCTCATTTCCTCAGCCTATTACTTGACTTTTTAACTCTTTATTAAAGTAAGGCTCTGCTTCAATGGTGGAGGGCACACTATCCCAAGCTTCTGGGGTTTTGTACAGCTGTTTTCAAAGATGCTTCTAAGGTCTTGTAAGTTTTCAGTTCTTCCAAGGTGGTATGATCTAAGGAGAGGTGCTTACTACTCTCCTGCCCTGTGCTCTGGTCTGTGAGTGACCCCAAGCACTCTTTTCTGCCCTGAATCTATGAGGAAGATCTCTACCACACTGTGGCTATAAGCTCTGATGTGCTAGTTGCCCTCTCCTAGGCCAGCCACCCAAGACTGTGACCTGGATCTGAATATATGCAAAGCAACAATCCTGCCTCAGTGCTAGCAAAGAGAAGCTTGTAAAGCCCCTTACTATCTGTGATTTGAGAGCCTTGGAAGCAGCTTCTGCTGCTGCTGATTCAGTGACTCCCAAGCTTGGGAGCACTGCTTCTGGTTTTCTGAGGCTGGGGTTGTGCTGCTATAGCCTGTGCTGAACTCTGCTTCATTCTCATCCAAGTGTGATAGACCTTTCCTGCTGACCATCTAAGTTTTCTTTGGTGTCTAAAGGCTGAAAGGTCTGGTAACTGCCACTACTGCCACTGATTCAATTATCCTGACACCTGTTCCTGGTTTGCTGAGGCCTGGTCTGCACTGGTACAACCTGTGCTGGAATACACTCCTCTCTCACTCTGGTGCAACAGACCTTTCTTGACAACCTTCTAGGCTGTTTTGGGCTGGAAAAATTGTTTCACTCCATCTTTTTTCATGATTGCTGTCACTCTAGAATTTGTTTAGAGTCATTATTTAAAGATATTTGGAGTTGTTTGGGGGACAGCTCAGGTGAGTCCCTGACTTGACACCACCATCTTGGCTCTGCCTCCTCAAGTTAGATAATCTTAAAGAAAATCTAATCCAACTTCTTTTTTTACAGATGAAGAAACTGAGGCCCTGAGAAGGCAACTAGCTTGACTAAGACATAGGATATGAATCCAGATAGTCTAACTGAAAATTTAGTGTTCTTGCTATTGCCCAACTTTAGTTTGAGTGCTCAGTACTTATTATTGCATCTTCTATATGACTAATATGTTACCTATTGCGCTTTAATTCAGCAAATATTGTAATGCCTTCTAAATATAAGGCAATATGTGGGATCAAAGTGTGTTATTGAAAAGTATAACATGGAGGCTCTGGCCTTTTCCATATGCACTTTTTTCCTGAGATAATTGAGACAGCAACTTGTTTGGTAGAGTCTTAATGTGGCAGGGCAACCTGGCTTTCGCACTAGGGTGCAAAAATTTGCTAGGTACTGAGAGTACTTCAGCAGGATAGAAATAAAAGAGCTTAACTCTTAATTCACAAGAATTATTAGTTAAATTGGGAAGATTGCGTGTACTTTTTTCTCCATAGTGTAGGTACCCCGGTTGAGAGCCTACCTTATTATGCTTCCTCTCATACTTCCCTTGCTTACCCCAAGCAGTTTTGTATTATTTGCCTTAGGCACAAATGTTTCCACTTACAAGAGTGGTATTCTTAATAGAAATAGCAAAGTCTAGGAGAGAAATGGATTTACTTCAGAAGATAAATATTATTTTTGAGATATTGGGTTTTAGATATGCTTGAGATAACCAAATTGTGATGACCATCAGAGATTTAATGATCTAGGACTGAAGCTCAGGAGAGAATTGAAGATAACACTATGGTACAATAAGATGTGATTGCCTTCTATGAGTTGAAGAAGGAAGAGTAGGATTGATCTTGAGAGGGACATATTGTAATATGCAACCAATTTTAGAAACAGTCATTTTAAAGTCAGCTTTAGAAGGTTATCTTGCCAACTGTGGTGAAGGGTAGCCCACATAGCTTTTGGTTTAAAAAAATGAATACCCATTATTTTAATGCAATTATTAATATCAAATTTTGTGCAGTTAGGCAAATATATTAGTATGACATTTGACAATTTAAGGAAGCATATGGGGTTGAAGCAATGTCAATGGAAACATTTTTGACTATCAACAAAGTTTAAAAGAAAGTAAAGGGTAATGGCTATGATTCTCCATGAAACATCCATCCAATATCCAACAAGACTGAGGAAAAAGGATAAAAAAGTAAAAAAAATTAGCTTGTCCAAAAATTAGCTGTGATTATGAAGAGTGAAGAGTTAAATTTAGATAAAATAAAGAAACTTATAGGTTGATAGAATTTTGAGCTGTAAAGTATCTCAGAGACACTTGCCCAAGGTGATAGCAAAGTAAGAATTTGAACCAAAGGCTTTCTGAGTCCATGCCCAGGGTTCTTTTAACCATAGGACATCACTGTAAGTGAATGTGTTTTCATAAAGGCCATGACACATTTCGGGTGAAAAACAAATAAAAAAGGCGTGCATTTTTTCTTGTTTTTTTTTTTTTTTTAAGGAAACTGAATCAATAACATATCTAAAAAATTAGCTGGTGATAAAATATGGTGGTTCCAATTTATCCTGGAAATAAAGCAATTTATAGTGGCAAACTACCATAATGCAAAGAACTAAGAAAATACACATCTTCAAATTGAGTTTTGCATCCAACCAAGTACACAAAGAGGCAAATAGAAACACATAGTTGAATCAATTATCAACATAATTCACACACATAAAAGACTGAATCTTTAAAAAAAATTAAATAATCATACAAATGCTGTTTTTCTTTAATCAAAAAGATACTTAATTTAATTATGTATTTTACTTTGCCCATATTATGCAAATAAATTAATATACTAAGATTCATCTGGTCATGCTACATGGCTGGAATACTATGATCTCCAAGGAGTCAAAACTGCAGATTTTCCCAATTGCATTAGAGTTATGCAAGTTGGGCACAAGTAAGCTATAATACATTGTTAAAGATGTATAGCTTAGCAGTAGAAAAGTATATTATTTTTTTCTAGAACATAGGAAACATCATCTATTCTATGCTCTCCCCACTTTACCTCCACTCCATAGTAATTTCAATAAAATCAGTGAAGAGAATAAGGGGCAATATAATCCAGACCATACACAAGATAGATGCTGTCAGTTTAGCACACAACAACTGGACATGCAGCCTCTGCACGAATACCTCCAAGAATGGGAGACTCACCACTTCTCTAGGCATCCCCTTTTATTTGAGGATAACTCTAATTTTTAGAAAGTTGTTTGGTTTGATTTGTCACTGACACTGATCTAAACTTTGTCTCTTTGCAATTTCCACCTTTACTTGTTCTGTCTTCCAGAGTCAAATAGATCAAGTGTAGTTCCTACTCCACATGATAGCCCTTCAAATACTTTAAGGCACCTATCATTTCCACTTCCAAGTCTTACCTACTTTAGGCTAAACATGTCCAGTTAATTAAACTGATGCTCACATGACATACACTCTAGACCTTTCACTCTCCTGAATGTCATGCTGTCCTCTGAAACCTTTTGCTTAATCAATACTATTCTGATATGACAGCAACCAGAATTGAAGACAAATCTTTAAAGGAGGCTTTAAGGGAGCAGAATACAGTGGGATTACCATCTCCTTTTACTGGAAGCTATGACCATATTAATATACCCCAAGATTGAATGAACAATTTTAGCTTCATTTTTCAAAATATTCATTCCCTTTCTATGTCTTCCTCATCTTATACTTCTGAAGTTGATTTTTTGTACTTATATAAGTCTTTATATTTATTCCTATTGAAGGAAGGAAAGAAACACATGCTTAGGAAAGGCCCACTATGTTCCAGGCACTGTACAAAGTGCTTTACAAATATTATCACTTTTAAAAAACTAATTTATTTTAGTTTTCAACATTCACTACCATAAGATTATGAGTTTCAAATTTTCTCCCCCTTCCTCTACTCTCCCATCCCCAAGATGGTGTGTAATCTTATATAGGCTCTATTTATGCATTCATAGTAAACATATTTTCACATCAGTCATTGTGCAAAAAAGAATTAGAACTAATGGGAGGAACCATGAGAAAGAAGAAACAAAACAAAACAACAAAATAAAAGCAGAGCCAATAGTACGCTTCCATCCACATTCAGACTCCAAATTTCTTTCTCTGGATAGGGATAGCATTTTCCATCATGAGTCTTTCAGAGCTGTCTTTGATCCTTGCATTGCTGAGGAGAGCTAAGTCTATCAAAGTCAGTCACCACATAATGGGGTTGTTACTGTGTACAATGCTCTCCTGGTTCAGTTCATATAAGTCTTTCCAGGTTTTTCTGAAGTCTGCTTGCTCAACATTTCTTATAGCACAATAGCATTCCATTACATTCACATACCACAAGTCATTCAGCCATTCCCCAATTGATGGCTGTCCCCTTAATTTCCAATTCTTTGCCACCACAAAAAGAGTTGCTATAAATTGTTTTATACATGTGGGTCCTTTTCCCATTTTTCTGATCTTTTTGGGATACAGCCTTAGAAGTGGTATTGCTGGGTCAAAGGGTATGCACATTGTTGTAGCCCTTTGGGCATAGTTCCAAATTGCTTTGTAGAGTGGTTGGATCAGTTCACAACTCCACCAACAATGCATTACTGTTCCAATTTTCAACAATTTGTCTGGCATTTATCATTTTCCTGTTTGTCAAGTTAGCCAATCTGATAGGTTTGATATGATACCTAAGAGTTATTTTGATTTGCATTTCTCTAATCAATAGGGATTTAGAACATTTTTTTTTCATATGGCTATAGATATCTTTAATTTCTCCCTCTGAAAACTGCCTGTTCATATCCTTTGACCATTTAGCAATTGAGGAATGACTTGTATTCCTGTAATTTGACTCAGTTCTCTATATATTTTAGAAATGAGGACTTTATCAGAGATACTGGCTATAAAAATTCTTTCCCACTTATCTTCTTCCCTCCCAATGATAGTTGCATTGGTTTTCTTTGTATAAAAAGCTTTTGAATTTAATGTAATCAAAATTATCCATTGTACATTTCATAATCTTCTCTATCTCTTATTTGGCATACATTCTTTAGTTCTCTTCAAATCTCACCAGTAAACTACTCCTTGCTGTCCTAGTTTGCTTGTAGTATCACATTTTATATATAGAGTTTATACTCATTTTGACTTTATCTTGGTATACAATGTAAAATCTTGGTCTATGCCTTATTTCTGTCATATTATTTTCCATTTTTTCCTGCAGTTTTTGTCAAATAAAGAGTTCTTATCCCAGAAGCTGGAGTCTTTAGGTTTATTAAATAGTAGATTGCTATAGTCATTGACTACTGTGTCTTGTGTGCCTAAACTTTTCCACTGTTCTGCCATTCTATTTCTTAGCCAGTGCCAAATAGTTTTGAGGATTGCTGCTTTCTAATAAAATTTAAGATCTAACATGTCTAGATCACCTTCCCTTGCATTTTTTTAATTGATTCCCTTGATTTTCTAGATGTTTTATTCATTCAGATGAATTTTCTTATTATTTTTTCTAGCCCTATAAAATAATTTCTGGTAGTTTGATTGGTATGGCACTGAATAAGTAAATTAATTCAGGTACTATTGTCATTTTCATTATATTAGCTTGGCCTACCCATAAGCAACTGATGTTTTTCCAATTATTTAGATCTGACTTTATGTGAAAAGTGTTTTATAATTGTGTTTACACAATTTCTGGGTTTGTTTTGTCAAGTAGACTCCCAAAGATTTTATAATGTCTACAGTAACTTTAAATTGAATTTCTCTTTTTACCTCTTGCTTTTGGGCTTTTTAAGTAATATGTTGGAATGCCAAGGATTTATGTGGGTTTGTATTAAATCCTGCAACTTTGCTAAAGTTATTTATTATTTCAAGTAGTTTTTTTATTTGATTCTCCAAGTATATCATCATATCATCTGCACACTGATAGCTTTGTTTCTGCTTTGACTATTCTAATTTCTTCAATTTCTTTTTCTTCTTTTATGGCTAAAATTAATGTTTCTAGTACCATATTGAATAACAGTGGTGATAATGGACATCCTTGTTTCACCCTGAATCTTATCAAAATAGTTCTAACTTATCCCCATTACATATAATACTTGCCCATGGTTTAAGGTAGATGCTACTAATAATTTTAAGGAAGACTCTGTTTATTCCTATGCTCTTTAGTGTTTTTAATAGGAATGGGTGGTGTATCTGTTCAAAAGCTTTTCCTGCGTCAATTTAGATAATCATACAGTTTCTCTTACTTTTGTTATTGATATGGTTAATTATGCTGGTAGGTTTCCTAATGTTGAACCAGCACTGCATTCCTGGTATAAATCATGCTTGGTCATAGTATATTATTATAGTTTATTATTCTCATAATAAGTTGCAGTAATCTTTTTGTTAATATTTTATTTAAAATGTTTACATCTATATTCATTAGAGAAGTTGGTCTATAATTTTGTTTCTCTGTTTTGACTCTTCCTGATTTACATATCAGTACCCTATTTGTGTCCTACAAAGAATTTGGTAGTACTTCTTCACTTATTTTCCCAAATAGTCTATAAAGTGTTGGAATTAATTGTTCCATAAATGTTTTATAGAAATCACTTGGATTTGGCCCTGGAGATTTTTTTTCCTAGGGAGGTCATTGATGGCTTGTTCAAATTTCTTTCTCTGAGATGAGGTTATTTAACTTCCTCTTCTGTTAATCTGAGTAATTTATAATTTTGTAAAAATTCATCAATTTCACTAAGATTGTCAAATTTATTGCCATACTGTTGGACAAAATAGTTCCTAATTATTGTTTTAATTACTTATTCATTGCTGGTGATTTCACCCTTTTCATTCTTGATAATGGTGATTTGATTTTCTTTTTTTTTAACCCAATTAACCAAAGGTTTTCTATTTGATCTTTTTTTTCATAAAACCAGTTCTTAGTTTAATTTATTATTTCAATAGTTTTCTTAATTAGAGTTTTTTTTTAGTCTCTCCTTTGGTTTCCAGTATTTCTAATTTGGTATTTAATTGGGAATTTTTAAAAATTCTTTTTCTATTTTTTTAGTTGCAAGCCAAATTAGTTGATCTCTTCTTTTTCTATTTTATTCATGTAATCATTTAGAGATAGAAAATTTGTGTGGGATGGAGCCAAGATGGCAGCAAGAAAGCAAGGACTCATTTAGGCTCTCCCTCAAATCCCTCCAAACAACTGTAAGAAATGGCACTGAACAAATTCAAGAGCTGTGGAACCCTCAAAATAGCAGAGGGAAGCAGGTCTCCAGCCTGGGACAGTCTGGATGGTCTGGGAGGGGTCTGGGAAGGGTCTATCACACGTTGCTGGTAGCAGACACACCCCAGCATGAACTGCAACAAGACAGACCAGACCAGGAGTCTGGCGGAGCAGGCCTTATGGCCATGAATCACTGAGCTATAGCAGTTACCAGACTTCTCAACCCACAAGCACCAAAGACCATGGCACAGGTTAGTGGGAAAACTGCTTGATCGAGGTGAAAGCAGTCCAGTCCTACCCCTGGGGGAAGTGGTGGTGGCAGCAGCAGGAAGCTTCTGTGGCTGCTTCCAGAGCTCCAGTTGTGGCTGCTTCTGGAGTCCCTGGCCAACTTGGTGGGAGGAGTCACATGGTGGATCAAAGCAGGAGTGCAGGGATTGCTTTGCTGGTGCAGAGGCAGGGTTCTCTTGCTTTGTCCTGCTTGGATCTAGGTCTCAGTCCTGGTTGGCAATTCTTGGGGGAGGAGGAGCGCTACTGTGGCAGAACTTGCTGTGAGAGCTAAGTAGAAGTATCTCTGAAAACAGCAGTGCAAGGCCCCTGAAGCTTGGGACAAAGTACTCTCTTCTCTACAAGCAGTCATACCCTGACAAAAAGCTCAAAGGTCAAGTAGTAGTCTGGGAAGATGACCACACAGCGAAAACGGACTCAGACTCAGACTATAGAATCTTTTTTTTTTCTTTTTGGTGACAAAGAAGATCACAACATACAGCCAGAAGAAGTCAACAAAATCATAGAGCCTACATCACAAACCTCCATGGTCTCAGGCCATGGAAGAGCTCAAAAAGGATTTGGAAAAACAAGTAAGAAAAGTAGAGGAAAAACTGGGAAGAGAAATGAGAGTGATGCAAAAAAAATCCTGAAAAATAAGTCAACGACTTGCTAAAGGAGACCCAAAAAAGTACTGAAGAAAATAATACCTGAAAAAATAGACTAACCCAATGTCAAAAGAGCTCCAAAAAGGCAATGAGGAGAAGAATGCCTTGAAAGGCAGAATTAGCCAAATGGAAAAGGAGGTCCAAAAGACCACTGAAGGAAATACCACCTTAAAAAATAGATTTGTGCAAGGGGAGGCTAGTGACTTTATGAGAAATCAAGAAATTTTAAAACAGCACCAAAGAATGAAAAAAAATGGAAGACAAGGTGAATTATCTCATTGGAAAAACCACTGACCTGGAGAATACATCAAGTAGAGATAATTTAAAAATTATTGGACTACCTGAAAGCCATGATCAAAAACAGAGCCTAGATATCATCTTTCAAGAAATTATCAAGAAAAACCGCCCTGATATTCTAGAGCCAGAGGGTAAAAGAGAAATGGAAAGAATCCACCAATTGCCTCTTGAAAAAGATCCTGAAAAGAAAATTCCAAGGAATATTGTAGCCAAATTCCAGAGTTCCCAGGTCAAGGAGAAAATACTGCAAGCAGCCAGAAAGAAACAATTTAAGTATTGTGGTAACACAGTCAGGATAATACAAGATCTAGCAGCTTCCACATTAAGGGATCAAAGGGCTTGGAATATGATATTCCAGAGGTCAAAGGAGTTAGGATAAAACCAAGAATCACCTACCCAGTATAATGTTCAAAGGCAAAATATGGATTTTCAATAAAATAGAGGACTTTCAAGCTTTCTCAATAAAAAGACCAGAGCTGAATAGAAAATTTGATTTTCAAATACAAGAATCAAGAGAAACATGAAAAGGAAAACAAGAAAGAGAAATCATAAAGGACTTTCTAAAGTTGAACTATTTTGTTTAGATTACTACAAGGAACAATGATGTTTGTAATTAATGAGACTTTTCTCAGTATTAGGGTAGTTGAAGTATGTATATATATATATATATATATGTATGTGTGTGTGTGTGTGTGTGTGTGTGTATGTGTGTGTATAGACAGAGTGCACTGGGTGAATTGAATATGAAGGGATAATACCTAAAAAAATATAATAGAATTAATGGGTGAAAGAGGAATATATTGAGAGAGGGAACAGGGAGAGATAGAATGGAGTAAATTATCTCACATAAAATTGTTAAGAAAAAGCAGTTCTTTTTGAAGGGAAGAGGGGGCAGGTGAGGGGGATTGAGTGATTCTTACTCTCATCAGATTTGGCTTGAGGAGGGAATAACATACACATTCAATTGGTTATCTTACCCTACATGAAAGTATGGGGAAGGGGATAAGAAAGGGGAGATGACAGAAGAGAGGGCAGATTGGGGGAGGAGGTAATTAAAAGCACTTTTGAAAAGGGACAGGGTCAAGGGAGAAAACTCAATAAAGGGGGACAGGATAGGATAGAGGGAAATAGTCTTTCACAACATAATTATCGTGGAAGTGTTTTGTATGTTGATACATGTGTGACCTATGTTGAATTGCTTGCCTTCTTGGGGAGAATGGGTGGGGAGGGAAGAGGGGAGAGAATTTGGAACTCAAAGTTCTAAAAGTGGATGCTCAAAAAAAAGTTGTTTTTGCATACAACTGGGAAATAAGATATCCAGGCAGTGGGGTATGGAAATCTGTCTTGCCGTACAAGAAGGGATAAAGGGGATTGGGGTGGGGGAGCGTGATGACAGAAGGGCAGGCTGACTGGGGAAAGGGGCAATCAGAATATATGCCATCTTAGAGTGGGGGGGGATGTAGAAATGGGGAGAAAATCTGTAACTCAAAATCTTGTGGAAATCAATGTTGAAAACCATTAAATTACTTTGGATTAAAAATAATAATAAATTTAAAAAATGAAAAAAAGAGAAAGTTTCCCCTAAGAACCACTTTCACTGCATCCCATATATTTTGGCATGTTATCTCATTATTGTCATTCTTTTGGATGAAGTTATTGATGGATTTGTTGTTTGACCCCATTCTTTAATATTGGATTCTTTAGTTTACAATTACGTTTTAGTCTATCTTTCCATGGCTCTTTATTACATGTAATTTTTATTGCCTCTTGATCCAAAAAGGACAAATTTTAATATTTTTGCCTTTATGCACTGGATTGTGAGGTTTTTATGCCCTGGTACATGTTCAGTTTTTGTGGAGATGCCAAGTATGACTGACAAATAGACATATTCCTTTCTAACCCCATTCAATTTTCTCTAGAAGTCTGCCATGTCTACCTTTTCTAAAATTTTATTCACCTCTTTAACTTCTTTCTTTTTTGTTTGGTGGTTATATTTATCTAGTTCAGAGAGGGGCAGGTTGAAGGCCCCCACTAGTATAGTTTTGCTGTCTGTTCCCTCCTGTAACTCCCTTAACTTCTCCAAGAATTTGGATGCTATGACAGTTGATGCATGTATGTTTAGTAATGATATTACTTCATTGTCTATGGTGCCTTTTAGCAGGATATAGTTTCCTTCCTTATCTCTTTTGATTAGATCTATTTTCACTTTTGCTTTGTCTGAGATTAGGATTGCTACCCAGCTGTTTTTTTTCTTACTTCAATTTAAGCATTATATAATCTGCTCTAGCCTTTTACCTTTACCTTGTGTGTATCCCCTGTTTCAAATGTGTTTTTTATAAACAACATATTGTAGGATTATGGTTTTTAAACCATTCTGCTATCTGCCTCCATTTTGTGGGAGAGTTCATCCCATTCATTTACAGTTATGATTACTATCTGTGTCTTTCTCTCCATCCTATTTCCCACCTCTTTATGTTCTTAGTTCTCCCTTCTCTTTTCCCTTCCTCGAAAGAATTTTGCTTTTCACCACCAACTCCCTCAGTCTTCCCTTCCTTCTATCAGCCCCCCCTCCCTTTTCTTTTTCTTTTCCCTCCTACTGCCTGTAGGGCAAGTTAGATTTCTATACTTTAGTATGACATTCCCTCCCTCAATCAAAACCAATGAGTAAAGCTGAAACAATTCTCATCTCCCTCCCTACTATAATGTTTTTGTGCCTTTTCATGTGATGCAATTTCCCCTTTTCTGCCTCCTCCTTTCCTCTTCTCCCATTGCAATCCCTTCGCACCCCTTAGTTGGATTTTTATCATCACATCAGTTAATTTATACCCACACTCTCTATCTATGTATATCCTTTTTAAATGTTGTAATAAATATACAATTCTCAACATTAACAAGCATCATCCCCCCATACAGCAATGTAAACAGTCTTTATTGAATGACAAGGGTTTTTTTCTATTTTTTTCCTGTTTTGTGTCTTTTCCTTTTAATACCTCTCTTGAGTCTTGTATCTGAAGATGAAATTTTCCATTAAGTTCTGGTCTTTTCATCAGGAAGGTCTAGAAATGCCTTATTTCATTGAATGCCCATCCCCTTTCCTGAAAGATTAACAACATATTGTAGGATTATTATTTTTAATCCATTCTGCAATCTGCTTCTGTTTTATGGGAGAATTAATCTCATTCCCATTCACAGTTTTGATTAATATCTGTGTCTTTCTCTCCATCCTATTCCCCTTTTTCATTTATGCTTTTCTTTCTCCTTTCTGTTTTCTTCCTTTCCCTCCTCACTAGAGTTTTGCTTTTGACTACTGCTTCCCTCAAGCTGCCCTCCCTTCTGTCCGCCCCATCCTTTTTCTTTCCTTTTTTTCCTTACTACTTATTACTTCCCTTTTATCCTTCCCTCCCTTTTTGCCCTTTCCCTCCTTAATGCTTGTAGGGAAAGTTATATTTCTATACTTAACTGAGTATGTTATTTGCTTCTTGAGCCAAATCCAATGAAAGTAAATTTCAAACAATGTTCATCTCCTTCCCTTCTTTCCCTCTAATGTAATATGTTTTGTATCTCTTCATGTGATGTAATTTACCCCTTTCTCCCTCCTCCTTTCCTCTTCTCCCATTATGATTCCTTTTTACCACTTCATTAGGTTTTTTATCATCACATCAAAGTCAACTTAAACCCACCCCCTCTGTCTATGTATTTCCCTACTAGATGATGTAATAAAGATACATTTCTCAAGAGTTATAAATCTCTTCTTCCCATGTAGGGATGTAAACAGTTTGCCCACATTGAATAACATGTTATTTGTTTTTGTTTCTTTCCTGTTCACCTTTTTATGCCTATCTTGAATCTTGTATTTGAAGATCAAATTTTCCTTTGAGCTCTGATCTTTTCATCAGAAAAGTCTATAAGTCTCCTATTTTACTGAATATCCATCTCCCCTGGAAGATTATGCTGAATTTTGTTAGGTTATTTGATCTTCAGTTGCCATCCAAGCGCTTTTGCCTTACAGAACATCATATTCTAAGCCCTCCAGTCTTTTAATGTTGAAACTCCAAGATCCTGTGTAATCTTGACTGTGGTTTCATGATATTTGAATTGTTTCCTTCTGATTGCTTGCAGTATTTTCTCCTTAACCTGATAATTCTGGAATATGGGTACAAAATTCCTTGTTGTTTTCAAACTATTTTACCCTCTGCTTCTATTGCCTCATGACAGTTTTTCTTCATGATTTCATGAAAGATGCTGTCCAGGCTCTTTTTTTGATCATAGCTTTCAGGTAAACCAGTACTTCTTAAATTATCTCTCCTGGATCTATTTTCCAGATCAGTTGTTTTTCCAGTGAGGTATTTTACATTTTCTTCTATTTTTCTTTTATGTTTTAATTTTGTTTGACTAATTCTTGATGTCTCATAGAGTCATTAGCTTCCACTTTCCCAATTATAATTTTTAATGAATTGTTTTCTCAGTTAACTTTTGTATCTTCTTTTCCATTTGGCCAATTCTACTTTTTAAGCAGTTGTTTTCTTCAGTCTACTTTTTTTCCATTTTGTCAATTTTATTTTTAAAGGAATTGTTCAATTTTTTTTCTGCCTCTCTAATTTGACTTTTAAAATCCTTTTTGATTTGAGGTTTAAGATGTGGGTATATTGACAATCATGTCCTCTTCTGAATTTGTGCTTTGATCTTCCCTGTAGCCATAGTAAGAATCTATGGTCTTTGTTTTTCTATGCTGCTTTTTGCTCATGTTTTTGCCTTTTTTTGCTGGCTTTTAAAGTTGATCTGTGCTTCTTGGGCGTGGGGGTACTATGCTAGGGCCATGGTTACTGGCTTTGTGTGCTGGGGCTTCCGGGGCTGGCATCTGTAGGCTGTAGATGCTGTAGCTTACCTGGTGCTGAGCTTGAGGTGGTGGTGGTGGCTGGTGTGTGTAGAGGCTAGGTGGTGTTTTTCTGCCTTTCCTTGGGGTTACACTGAAGCTTATGGGGTGGGGAGAGGGGGTTGGGTTGGGGTGGCTTTGCCACTGGAAGTTGCCTCCTCACCAGGGGCTATGCTAGACTACTGGTACACTCAGTCACTGGTGGATACCTGTCTGCTGGTGCAAGTGGTAGTTCTCTGCTCTAGCTTCTGCCAATTTGCTGTCTGTGCAAAGGCACATGGTGTGTGTGTGTGTGGGGGGAGAGTGTTGGTGCTTATCCACTCCACCACACTGGGGCTCTGGATCTCCTGTTGGTCCTCTGTGGTGGGGCTTTCCTGCTGGCTTGCCAGCATGCCTCCCATCCCATGCACTGGTCCCTTTTAACTACAGCAAGAGGGGCCTTTCCCCCTAATCTCCCTAGTCTTATGAGCCAAAACACTGCTGTACCCCATCTCTCTGCTAACTCCACTGTTCCAGAATTTTTCCTTGGATAGTATTTTCTGGGTTTTTCAAGGACAGTAAGGGAGGATGAGAGGGATTCACTGCTTACTCTTCCATCTTGACTCCCAGGAGTCCAAAATCCATTTTTTTTTCTTTACAACAACCCTGTCAGGTAACTACTATTATTATTCCTAATTTGTATTTGAGGAAACTGAGGATGACAGAGGTTAAGTGATTTACACAGGGTCCCACAGCTTATAAGTACCTGAGGCTAGATTTAAACTCACATATTCCTCACTCCAGGCCCACTGCTCTCTCCACTGCATCACCTAGCTGCCTCTGTCAATTTTTTTTATTTGAAATTGTGAGTATATAAGCTGATTGACAAGAAATATTGGTAGATTACTAATCACTATTTATTCATTTGAATAGAGATATAAACATTTTCTCATGAATGAATGCTTCTTGCACAGCAGAATGGTTTATCATTGCCTCTTGGTTTCCTCACAAAAGTTCTATTTCTCTAGATCTCCTTAAAATTCAAAATATATCCTATGTCTTCCCTGTTTCTCATCAACTAAAATGTGACAGAGCCTTTATCGAAATGTCCTTCAGATTCAAGTTCTTTATTTTCTTACTAATCCAATTGTTCTTTTATCCTAATGCAACTCTTCAGTCATTGTTCTCACAGCAAGTCATCAGTTTGGACAAGTCAAATCTCTCAGGAAATACTGATGCAATAACACCTAGTTAACTTGTAATAGAGTTTTGTCTTCTTTGAAAACTTATTTGTCCTTGGAGGCATCTGTTTCTTGCCTGTAGTAATCACTCCAGGAAATATCAGCTTCCAGTGAGCAAATTATGATTCCAGGGCACTGAACAATGTACATAAAATTTTGCTGTGTTTACCACAGTTGACAAGGTCATGGTAGTTACCAAAATAGGTACAATGAGAAGAGTTCTAGAATTAGAATCACAGGACTCAAGTTAGTATTCAAGTCTCTATTTGTGAGAACTCAGACAAATCATTTGGGACCTCAGTTTCTTCATCTATAAAATAAGAGAACTGGAATAAATAACCCCAAATATCACTTCCTCCTCTAAATCTATGTTGATATGATACTATGTTTGTTGTGAAGACAGGCAAACTAGTTTAATCAGGTCACAAAGTAAGGTTTGGCTATATAGAATCATAAAAGTATAGACTTTTAATTGGAAGGAACTTCAGCAGTCATCCAGTCTAGCCCTTACCTAAGTCATGAATCCCCTCTACAACACCCACAAGAAGCAATATCTAGCTTCAGTTAGGTAACCTACAGTGACTTACTGAGTTACATTCAAGGCAGCTTTAATTTTTTACTATTTTCAACAGGCAAATTTCATGTTAGAATTTTTTTTTTCCTCTTAAACATAGATATGTAAACTGTCTGTGAATTGGTGGTCATAAAGAACTATTTTTATGGGAAAAAACTTCTACCTACACAGACTGTAATCCATTCACAACTTAGTAGACAAGTCCTAAGGTTCTGTCTTATACCAACATAGCCTTGCCCAGAAGCTAATGAGTGAGTGTTGAAATTTACATCCATACCTTCTTGATGCCATTATTTCTACACTGAGACAAATTTTGCCTCCCTATGTTTTCTACTTATAGATCATATTTCTGCACTTTGGAGTCAAGAAAAATAAGACTACCTTATTTGGTAATATCCATGCCATAATTATTTGAGACTATCATTGGCTAAATATCACCAGTTCTTTTACTCAGTCCTTTTATTCATTGTTTCTAGGTCTCTTGAAATGACAGTCATCTTCATCTAGATATATTCAGCTTCAAAGATATGGTGCTGAGAACAGAACATGACACCCTAGATGCGGGGCATAGACAGAATTGAACAAACTGTATGAGATCTATAACCCTGTTTAATCTGGATGCTATACTTTAACATACTTTAATACTATTAAAGCAAAAATAATAGTAATTTTCTAGGCTACAATATCACATGGTGGGATCATTGATTTTGCCCTTGCCTTTTTTTATGATTTCTTCTTTATTTTTAACATTTATTTAAAAAATATTGACTTCCAATTTCTCTCTCTCTCTTCTGCCCCTCCTCATCCACTGAGAAGGTAAGCAATATGATATCATACATGTGAAGTCATGCAAAACATGTTTCCATATTAGCTTTGTTTCAATTTCATAGGCATTTTCAAAATGAATTGTGTTTTACTAGTATCTCCTTGATTCTATACTTAGCCATTTGATTTATTTTTTTTTGATCCAAGTGAAGGATTTGACATTTAAGTTTATTAAACTTAAACTCATTGCCTCTGTCCTGTTATTCCTCTCTTGAAGGATATTTTTGAATCTTGACTCTGTTGTTCAATGCATGAGCTATTCCTCACCTTTGTTTTTCTGGAAGTTTCATAAGCATGCATATTATTTCTTCATCCAAGTTACTGATAAAAATGTTGAACATATTAATGCCAAAGAAAGATTCCTGGTATAAATTCCTCCCAAATGATATCAATATCCAGGATCAAATGATCACATGTTTAGAGCAGGAAGGAACATTACAAGATATTTCTTAGAGTCCCCTCATCTTATATTGAAGACTAGAGATGGAAGGAAGGAAGGAAGGAAGGAAGGAAGGAAGGAAGGAAGGAAGAAGGAAGGAAGGAAGGAAGGAAGAAGGAAGGAAGGAAGGAAGGAAGGAGGGAAGGAAGGAAGGAAGGAAGGAAGGAAGGAAGGAAGGAAGGAAGAAGGAAGGAAAGAAGGAAGGAAGAAAAGAAGGAAGGAGCACTTGTTATTCTCACTTTACAGTTGAGAAAACTGTATCAAATAGAAGTTAAATAACTTGCTGTGTTTCACACAGATAATTTGGATTTGAAGTCAGGTCTTTCTGAGTCCAGGTCCAGTGCTCTATCTGCATGCAGCATCACCTAGTTGATTAGCATTCTTTAAATCTGAGTAATCAAACAATTGTTTAATTACTGAATCCAATTCTTTTGTCCATATCTCTCCTCTTTTTCCACAAGGATGGTAAAAGAGACTTTGTCAATTGTTTCAGTATAATCCATATACTCTATGTCTATGAAATCTCCCCAATCAAGTAGTCTAGCAGTTTTGTAAAATAATAATAATGAAATAAATAAAGAAAATGAGATTCATCTGACATATGATCATAATAAAGCCATGCTAGCTTTTAGTGATTAGCTCCTCCCTTGCTAAGAACATAGAAACCATCTTGCTAATAATATCTTCTCAAATTTCTACGGCAATTTGTGTCAAGCTCACTAACATACAGTTTGACAACCCTTCAAATGGACACATAAAGGCCATATAAATAAAATGTATACACAGTTTGAAAGCTGATAAGAAAAATGTAGATGTAATTATGATAATTTATTCTACTGTGCAATAAGACCACTAATTGATATTAATAAGGTGCCATATTATCTTATCCTTTCCAAGACAAAGTAAAAGAAATACGAATTGCAAATGGTATAATGACATCTGGTATTTGAGTAACATAAGTGAATTTAAATTGCTATCAGAAAATTGAAAATATTATAGAGGTTGACACTGAAGACATGAATTTGAAGCTAAACCACCAGCATGGAATTCAAATGAATTTGTGTCAATTTGATTTTATACAATTAGATATGATATTTATTGTGTGCCTACTATGTGCAAGCCTTTGTGCTAAGTACTATGGGATTCAAAGATGAGCAAGATATAGTTCTTACTACATTCTACCATTCAAGTTCTTACAGGCTAATAATGCCCACATAACAAACTACGTACATAACAAAGCAAGAGGAGACTAACTGCAGAAAGGAGATGCAACTTAATATAGGATCTCAAAGGAAGACTACTTCTGGCTGTGATGTGTCTTTGTCCATTTATAGTAGGTCAATCTTTAAAATGGATAGATGCAGACATTGGACATTTTGAATATTAGTTTCATTAACATATATGTTTGATACTCTGACTTCATAATTTTCATGGCTCCTGCTACTACCAAACAATCAAGCAAACAGCAAGTATAATGTTGAGACCTATGTCAGGCCCTGTGCTAGCCCCTGAAGATACAAAGAAGAATACAAAAAAGGTGCAAAAAATGATATAGTCCCCAAGTCCAAGCAGCTTATATTCTATTTGAGGAAACAACATGTAGGAGAAAGAGAGGGAGATGGAGCATGGGGCAGGGTAAAAAGTTCATGTAAGGGTAACTCAGGAGGGCACCACACACTTGAAAGATCAGGAGAGGCCTTATGTGGGAGGTGGCACTTGACTTGAAGGAAACTGGAAATGTCCAAAGCAGGGGTGAGGAGGAAATACATTAGAAGAAGTACATTACAAGAATGGGAATCACTTCTGAAAGGTACAGAGATGGAAAATAGAAGTCACACATGAAGAACAACAAGAAGCCTAGGTTGGTGGCTTATAGTGTATGAGAAAGGGAATAATATGTAATAAGCATGGAAAGGTCAGCTGGAGTTCAGTTGTGAAGGCTTTGAAATAACGGAAGACAATACATTTGATCCTATGGGCAATATAGAACCACTGGTGCTTACTGAAAAGGGATATATGTGCATTTTGTAATGTAATAGGACCTGTGCTTCATAATGGCAGGTATGTTATTTATTACTGGTACTAACTCACATTTGCATAGAGTTTTAATCTCTGAAAAGTTTTTTCCTAAAGATTAATTTTGAGCAATTTGAGACTCAAAGAGTTTAAACAAATTATCCAGGATCAAGCACCTACCTTGTGTCAGAGCTTGACACTTGGGACTTAAACCTTGTTACGCTGTGACTCCAAGACTGCTCTTTTTACTGAAGTAGATTGCCTAAACACGTGGACTATCTAGCACACATACATTTTACTGAAACCCTCCCCATACAGGAATGTTCATAGCTTCAAGTGGTCTATTGGATTTAGTCTGTGACACATGGTGGGAGTGACCTTTGGGTTCAGGAGTTTTAAACTGATAAAAATATCTGGGTAATGACATCTCACTTTACCATGTGCTTTGTGGATACAGATTTTTCATTACCAATTTAATTGCCAAGCTATAAATTGGTAGAGACCAGAGACTCATTTAGAAGATTTCCTGCTTCATTCCAAGTCAATAGGAAAATTAGTGCCCGCAGTAAAGAGAGCTTGGAAGTTTTCTTTTGGTTTCATAAATTTCTCATTACTCTCTATTCTATCGATTAGGGCATTCTTCTCAGTACAATGCGTCTTTGGGAGATTACTGCCACTTCAATCATATTCATGAAGTGGAACATTTGTTTAAAAGCTTTCCATAAAAGCTTAGTCAAGTAAGCCAAGGGAGGGAAATAAATACAGGTACTTTCATTTTCTTTTTTTTTCCCCTGTCTTTATTTTTTTAAGGTTCTCTTCCTTATGAGACTATAGGGAAGGCTACTTGCATCTGTATGAATCACAAAATTCTGATGATCCAATGAGTTCAAAAGCCAAAAAGTAAATAGTGGAAACTGCATCCATAATTAATATTATGGTTTCCCTAGCAATCATTTTAAAGTCATTAAACTTGAATATTTGTAATGACTTTCTTTTTAAAAATTAAAATTTACTGATGTGTATATCTATATCTACAGCTAAATATATTATATCATTAGGATTTCTTCCATTCCCCCTGTCCCTTCTCAGAGAACCATTCAATACATCAATTTTTAACAGAAAAAGACCAAAAAAATCAACAACAAATATATTAATACATCCAAAAAGCTTGGTTATTTGTTATATCTTTTGTTCATTGTCAAACTCTCTCATATTCTCTCTCTGTCTCTGTCTCTGTCTCTGTCTCTGTCTCTGTCTCTGTCTCTCTCTCTCTCTCTCTCTGTGTATGTGTGTATGTGTGCATGGCTGCCAAACACTATGAAGGGCATGTGGGGTATGTAGCTAGGACTTGCTTTAGAATAGGAGCAGAAAATTCACTTCAACTTAGATTCAAAAGCCCTGGAGAAGGACATTTGCTTTCAAATATATTTCTGTCCTAGGTGCTACTATTTTAAATTCTACCTGTGGAGATTTATTGTTCTTTACTTTTGATTAAATACTCCCCATTTCCCATGGAGCTTTACTATTTCAAGTATGTTTAATTTTGTCTGCGTAACCATAGGATCATGGGTTTAGAAGTGTAAGGGATTTTAGAAGGCCGTCTATTCCAAGTCTCTTATTTTACAGATGAGAAAAGAAAGGACCAGAGAGTTTAAGTGATTTGTAGAATGTTAGGAAGTTAGTAAGTGGCTGACAAATCCAGGTCCTCATCTTCCAAATCCAGCACATTTTCCAATGTACCATACTGACTCCTCCAGAAACAAACATTGCCATTCTTTTAAGATTTATTAGTTGATATTATTATAATTGGTGTGGCTGAAAAATGCATTAACCACTCACTAACTTGATGATGAAACTCTCTGAAATTCACTAAGGTTTGTCCTCATATGACAGACCTATACCAAAAGCCTTTCCAATCTGGTAGAACCTGCAGAGATTTGTTTAATAGCAATCCTCAGGAATCCAGGTTCATCTCTTTAATAAAATGTATTATTTTGAAATATGGCTTTTCCTAGGCTTTAGTCACTAATTCCTCAGTGTTAATTGATTTATTCTCTATGACAGAAAAGAGAGGGAAGAAGCATATATGTTAACTACTTCTGCATTTTGCCTAGAGTCAGATTTAGAGATAATCTATGCTAATCTCATTATTTTATAGAAAAACTGAGACCTTGAGAGATTCAGTGATTTATCCAAAGTCAATCAGGTGATAGGGACAAGATTCAAATCCCATCCTCTGAATCAAAATCCTGGGATCAAGGTATTTCTGTCATTGTCTATAAGGGCGAAATGAAACAGGTAGTATAGAAATATGGTAAATTTGATCAGTGTGCAAAATTGTTATCAAAATTCAGATCCTAACTTCCACACTTTACTTAATATCAGGTTTTCAATTATTAAACAAATATGATCTCAGCCTTGGAAGTGATATCAGAAACTATGTAATTCAATATATCTTTGAAGAGCAATTCCCTCTATTACATTCCTGATGAGTAGTTGCCTGACTATGTCATCTTCTTGCATCCTTGGTACCACTTTTATTTGCATCATAGAATTCTGTCTCATAGACTTGTTATACGGAAAGGGCTTCATAAATCTTAAAACACTAAATAACTGTGAATTATTATTACCATCAGTTATTATTCTATAACATTGGCTAAGTCATGTATTACCTCTGGGCCTTGTTTTACTAACATCTAAAATGATGAGATTAGACTGAATAATCCTTAAGGTCCTTTTCTAAACAGGCCTTCTATGAGGACAGTTTTCACAATTGATTGTGTCTACATAGCCACTTTGATGAGGGCAATTCTGATAAGACCTTATGAAAGGAGGTGTAACCTAAGTGGATTTTTGAAATGATTACAGGTATTCGAATAAATGTTTCAAGCCACCTATAATATAAAGTGATTTGATATACACTGACTAAATATACACACATATGTGCAAGTGTATGTATAATGTATAATTGAATATATAAACATGGATGTACACATGTGTAGGTGTGTTTATATTTGCATAAGAATATATGCATATTCATACATGTCTCTATTTCTATATTTTATATCTCTATAAATCTATATCTATATGATACCCACACTATGTAGAGAGAGGTAACTGTAGGTATATAGATATCTGTCTATAAATTTATATATTTAAATATTGATATCTAGATATATCTCTGTCACTGTTCTATAATCGCAGTCAATGGGAATCTCCAAAAACTTTCTGAGGATAAGCTCATTTTAACTGAATTAAAAAAATTGTTACCTATACCTATGCTATACATAGACTGAAGAAAAAAGTGGAAAATAGATTTATATGTACTCATTGACACTTAGCAAAAGGCAGGTCCTGAGGAAAATCAAATAAGTAATTTTTTCATGGGATTATTGGGAAAATGCAAAGAGAGGAGATTGGGAAGCAGAGATTCCTTAGTAAGGTTTAGCTAAGCATACTGGGCAAATTACTCAGCAGCCACAGGAGGTACAGGGTCACTAAGTTCAAATGGGCAGCATGGGCACCTTTCACCATCTCACAGCATATTATCTGTTTAGAGAACAGAATAGAATATAGCTAGTACACACAAAACCCCCAGAAAAACATGGTCTCTTTCAGCTTTCCCTCAGCACAGCAAAGTGACACTGGTTATAGCTTATGCTATATATGGCTTTACTGGTGGCTTTGGCTCATCTAGACTTTTGATCTCTGATCTACTACTGGATTTTATGTCAGAATGTGTGTGTTCAGTCTGGCAGATTCTTTTTCTGTTTCCATTGGAGTGACAAATCCTTACTGATTGTTCAGTTTTGAACATTGACCTCAAATTCTACTTCTCTGGCTTCTCTCTGCATCTGCTTTCATGGCCTGACAAAACCTCTCCCCTTTTATCCTTTACTTATCTCCTTCAGTATCATTATGTACAGTTACATTTTCCCAGCTGGACTTAGCTTTAACGCATACCTGTGCAACTCAAGCTGCATGAATGTGACAGAGAGTACCATGGAGGATACAGCCAAAAGATGGAAAGAAAGGTGTGAGGGAATCTTAGATAAACTTTACACACTTTACTTTTTTTTTCCTTTTTTCACAATACAGGACCTAGCCTTTCCTGGGGGAATCACCATGCTCTAAAGTTCTAAGCACAAATAAATGTCCTACATCTACCAAAGCTAGCTAGCTATGTCACCAATTGACCTGTTAAAATTTTAACAGTTACATCTTTCTAGGTACTTGGGCAAAGGGATACAAAATACTGTGAGGGTTCAGAATTGTCAGAGGGGGACATAACATGCTGAGCATCAATGCATCCCTGGATGCTACTTTTAGGGATTTAAAACCTGTCTGGTTTCATATTCTATTGTTAATGAAGCACTGGGAATTTCAACTTGGAAAAGGGCATTTACTTAAAATAGAAATGCATGGTGAATAACTCTCTCTTTCTCTCTCTCTCCATATATATATATATGTGTGTGTGTGTGTGTGTGTATACACATACATATATATACATACACATATATATGTGTGCGTGTATGCATATATGTGTATGTATGTATGTACATACATACATACATACATAGCAGCAAACAATGCTAGGTATTCATTGCTCCAATAAATCTGTAATGATGAAAGGTTGAAGGTTCAGCTTGTCCTACCCTATACTGATAAATCAGCATGATGCTTAATATAAAGGAGCATGAAGAGTTGTGTTAGTAACTTATCCCAACAGATAAACACTGAAGGAACTATCCTTTAAATCAGACTGGTTAATCCTATAGAGTGTCTAGCTACTTTTTACTGGTATAAAAGGTGAGAACCCCCATAGGTTTGCCTAAAAAAACTGATACATGGTGGTGGAAAGTCATCAAAATTTAGTGGTTTCAAAACTTTATGTAGCAATCCTTGACCCTCACCTTGTAAAAATAAACTTTGTTCTAGTACCTTTTCATAAAATAATCTACATAAATAATTTATTTACTTGGTAGTTTATTAAAGTGAAATTGAGAATTACTACAATTTTTATAATATAAAACAAATGTTGAATGTATGATAAAATAATGTGATATTTGTAGATATTTATTAATAAAACTCTTTCTAATGTTCATATTTATAATATAAAATAATCACCAGAATGGTATTATACATGTGATAAGTAAACTTGTTTTTTGGCGTAGCTCAACAAAATACATCAAAGATAATGCTACACACAATACTTTTTCAACCGCTTATTCAGATCGATATTTTGTCATCACAACAGATATAGGAGAAAATTCCATTTCACATAAATAAGGTTTTAGAAATGATAGTAAAATTTTGCATTGCTGTGTTTGATAAATCAGGTATATCTTCATTCATTGAAAGCTCAAACAGAAGATTTTTAAGGTTCAAAATCTTAGTCTGTATCTCATCATGGGGTGCTGGTGAACCCAGACACTTGAAGGCTGTGCCAATGGAATATGAATACTAGCAGGTTCTATCATTGTGCTAAGGTTGTATTTTCTGAGTACAAACAGATAGATGATGGCTAAGTAGTTAGCTAGCTAGAAAGATAGAATATTTGTTAAATGTCTAATATGTGCCATACTTTTCAAATACAAATACAAGCAAATATAAAGAAAATCTCTATGTCAGGGATGAGGAGAGTTAACAGTGGGAAGTGAATTGAGCATTCCAAAGCTATTCACTTCCTTAATGGATGTTCTGGGGAAGAACTCACCCATTGGAGGAGGCAATGGTACTGAAATGAAGTTATCTCCATAGTGAATAGGCTCCAGTGGTAGAGTTGGAAAAATCCAAAGACTCAGAAGTAAAGCTAGAAGAAGAGATAACTATGGAGAGAACATTAATAGAAGTTTTGACACCTGGTGAATGATTTATTTATTTTTGTATAAAGTAATTCACAAAAAATTATGATTTTTCCCTCCCTCTTTTGCTATAAACATTCTCTTCAATTACTTTAGCTTAATCTTTTAAAAAGATGATCCTCTTCCCATCTTCTTTCCCTCACTCCCCTTCTTGTACCTTTCCCTTTAAAGTTTTGTTCATTTTTTTTTCTTTTTTGTATTTATATGATTATTTAATACTTTTCCTTTTTCCTCTTAGTCATGTGTATTCCTCTTCCCTCTCTTGTGCTTCAACTAGCACAGTTGACTATTTTTTTTATTTCATTTTTGTAATCTTTTCCAGAAAGCATTTTTCTTACTCTTTCTCTTCATCATCTATCATCTATCCTTTCTTTCTGTCTACTCTAGAATCCCATCATTCTGGAATATAGATCTCAGAAGCATTGATTCTATGAGGAATGCTTAGAATAAAAAGAAATTAGTACAGATTCTATGAACCAGAATAGCAGTGCCTGGCCCAAGGCCTCTTTCTCCTGCCAGATTCCCAAGGACCATGCCTCTGACAACTCCCTCGATGTCTGGTATACTCCCTACACTTTCCCATCCACAGCTCCCAAAGACCCTTAAATTACCTTATTAGTATCCCTGGCATTCCTTTCCCTTGCTCTTTTTCCATATAAACTCCAGGACCCTTGCCTACTTTTGCTGAAGCATTACAATAAACTCTTTGCCACTTGATCAAGAGAAGACTTCAGCATGTGACTTCATTCCAGGCAACTCTCAGTGTCCCAGCATTTCAAAACCTCATCAATGGTAGAAAAGTTCTATCCATAATGGCCAAAGTCCATCTTTGTACCATTATTTCTGCTTCATTTCTACCTTCACCCCTTTCTCTTTGTGAAGATCTAGAAAGAAGTTTCTTACTCATCCACCTACTGTCACTCTATTGTTATTGTCCTTTGGTTGTTACATTCATCCAGTCCTCTTGTGTTTCTGTCATCTGGGATATCCAAAAAGCAAATAATCTCTTCAAGTCTGCTATTCCTTCTAATAATTTTTTAAGCTCACCTTTACTATAGAGCAACTATCTTTTTTCATTATGGTTAAGTTCATATTTGCAGGGCAGGTCACCCTGGTCTGTATCTTGAGCTTCCTTGCTCTTAAGAATATGTTATACCGTTCTTCCATGAGCTTTCTTTTTGGTTCACAATAGTCTTATTATTTAAATTTCCTTTCCTTTTTATTTGAAAGCCTTTCTCCTGATTACTTGCAGAACTGAATTGCACTGAATATCTTAATTGAATTACAAAATTTAACCACTACATTTCTTGGAGCTTGGAGCCTTTTTTGCTTGTTTGTTTGTTTATTTGTTTTCCTGGAAATCATTTATGTTTGCTTTCAATTGGTGGTTTGTTTTCTGTGTTCAAAAGTTCTGGGTAGTTTTCTTGCATTATTTGTTGCAGAGATCAGTTGCAGCACAGAATCCTGCTGCTATACTCACTATCAAGGTCTCAGCAAATTTCTGCAACTTGGAACTTGATGGCACTAGAATGAGGGAGTACGTATCAGAGAATGGAGATGCAGGTTTAGTAGATTAAGGGAAGCAGGAACTTGCTTGAGCTCTCTCTCAAATGCCTCCAAACATCTATAAAAATGACTAAACAAATTTTAGAGCTGCAGAACCTATGGAATGATGAGGTGAAATAAGTCTCCAGCCCAAGATGGCCTGGATGGTCACTGGGAAGGGTCTATCACTTGGTGCTGGGAGCAGAGCACAGCCTGGCATGAGCAGTGCCTGCACAGACCAGGCCACAGCAGACCAGGTGAAGCAAGCCTCTGGGCATTGAATCCCTGAGATTTGGAGGTTTACAGACTTCGCAACCCACAAACTTCAAAGACAATTTAGCACATCTGTGGGAAAACTCTGTTGGACCTGAGGAAGAGGAGGGTAAGGTCTGGCCCCAACCCTGGGGCTGGAGAAGTGACGGCAGCAGCAGCAGCAGCAGCAGCAGCAGCAGCTTCTTTTGGAGCTCCGGGTCCACAAGCAGTGGGGGGAATCAAGCTGCTGATCAGAGCAGGAGTGCAGGGATCTCTTCGCTGGCACTGAGGTGGGATTCTCTTGGTTTGCCCTGCTTGTGTCAGGGTCACAGCCCTGTTTGGTGGTTCTGGGATAAGGAGGAGCACTGGTGTGGCAGAGCTTGTGGTACTTGTGGACAGGGAGTCCTCCTGGCTGTTATAAGGCAGAAAAGACACTTTGAATTCACTCACAGACTCACTCACTTCATCACCTATCATCTATCCTTTCTTTCTGTCTTCTCTAGAATCCCATCATTCTGGAATATAGATGTCAGAAGCATTTATTCTATGAGGAATGCTTAGAATAAAAAGAAATTAGTACAGATTCTATGAACCAGAATAGCAGTGCCTGGCCCAAGGATTTTTATCTCTTGCTGGCCCAGGACCCAGAGAGGAGTAAATATGTCTCATTGGATCATACCACCTCAGAAGAGCTGAAAATTTACAAGTGCCTAGAAGTAGCTCTGAAGACAGCAGCACAAAACCCCTGAAGGTTGGGACAGAGCACTCTCCATTGTGGAAGCAGTCATACTGTGACAAAGAGCTCAAAAGTCAAGTAATTGGCTGGGAAAATGGGCAGACAGCATAAAGAACTCAGACTATAGAATCTTACATTGGTGACAAAGAAGATCAAAATATGTAGCCAGAAGAAGACAACGAAGTCAAAGATGCTACATCAAAAGCCTCCAGGAAAAATACAAATTGGTCTCAGGCCATGGAAGAGCTCAAAAAGGATTTGGAAATTCAAATAAGAGAAGAAGAGGAAAAATTGGGAAGGGAAATGAGAGTGATGCAAGAAAAGCATGAAAAATGAGTCAACAGCTTGCTAAAGAAGACCCCCACAAAATACTGAAGAAAATAACACCTTAAAAATAGACTATCCCAAATGTCAAAAGGGGTCCAAAAAGCCAATGAGGAGAAGAATGCCTTAAAAGCCGGAATTGGCCAAAAGGAAAAAGAGTTCCAAAAGATCACTGAAGAAAATACTACCTTAAAAAACAGAATGGAGCAAATGGAAGCTAATGACTTCATGAGAAATGAAAATATGTATATATATATACATATATATATATATATATATATATATATACATATATATATGTATGTATGTATATATAAAACACAAACAAAAGAATGAAAAAAAGAAGACAATGTGAAATATCTTGTTGGAAAAATCAGTGACATGCAAAATTGATCCAGGAGAGATAGTTTAAAAAATATTGGACTGAAAGCCACGATCAAACAAAAAGAGCCTAGACATCATCTTTCAAGAAATTATCAAGGAAAACTGCCCTGATATTCTACAGCCAGAGGGTAAAATAGAAATGGAAAGAATCCACCAATCACCTCTTGAAAAAGATCCTAAAAGGAAAACTCCTAGGAATGTTGCAGCCAAATTCAAGAGTTCCTAGGTCAAGGAGAAAATATTGCAAGCAGCCAAAAAGAAACAGTTTGAATATTGTGGAAATACAATCAGGATAACACAAGATCTAGCAACTTCCACATTAAGGGATGGAAGGGCTTGGAATATGATATTCCAGAGGTCAAAGGAGCTAGGATTAAAACCAAGAATCACCTACCCAGCAAAACTGAGTATAATACTTCAGGGCAAAATATGGATTTTCAATGAAATAGAGGACTTTCAAGCATTCTTGATGAAAAGACCATAGCTGAATAGAAAATTTGGCTTTCAAATACAAGAATGAAGATAAACATGAAGAGGTAAACAGGAAAGAGAAATCTTAAGGGACTTACTAAAGTAGAACTGTTTACATTCCTATATGGAAAGATAGTATTTGTAACTCATGAGACCATTTTCAGTGTTAGGGTAGTTGAAAGGAATGTGCATATATGCATATATATATAGACAGAAGGCACAGGGATGAGTTGAATATGAAGGGATGATATCTAAAAAATAAAATTAAAGGGGAGAGAAGAATATATTGGGAGAAGGAGAAAGGGAGAGGTAAAACAGGGTAAATTATCTCACATAAAAGTGGTAAGAAAAAGCTGTTATAATGGAAGGGAAGAGGGAGTAGATGAAAGTGAATGAGTGAACCTTGTCCTCATCAAATTGGGCTTAAGGAGGGAATAACACACCCACTCAATCAAGTATCTTACCCTACGGGATAGTAGAGGTGAATGGGATGATAGAAGGTAGGGAAGATTGGGGGAGGATGTAGTCAGAAGCAAACACTTTTGAAAAGGAACAGGGTCAAAGGAGAAAATTAAATAAATTGGGAATGGGATAGGATGGAGGGAAATATAGTTGGTATTTCACAACATGACTATTATGGAAGTGTTTTTCATAGTGATGCATGTATTACCTATATTCACTTGCTTGGCTTCTCAAGGAGAGTGGGTGTAGAGGGAAGAAGGCAGAGAATTTTGAACTCAGAGTTCTAAAAACAAAGGTTAAAAATTGTTTTTACATGCAACTGGGAAGTAAAATATACAGGCAATGGGGTATAGAAATCTATCTGGCCCTTCAGGAAAGTCGGGGGGAAGGGGATGGGGAGTTGGGTGATAGAAGGGAGGGCAGACTGGGAAAAGGGTCAATTGGAATACATGCCATCTTGGGATGGGGTGGGGAGGGAAAGAGATGGGGAGAAAATTTGGAACTCAAAATCTTGTGGAAATTTATGTTGAAAACTAAAAATAAATAAATTAATCTTTAAAATAATAATTAAAAATGAAAATACAACCCCCCCCTCAAAAAAAAAAACAAGCCAGTAGGTTAGGTCACCTAGTAAAAACTTGCTTCTAATAGTGTTATGAGCTGTGGTGGTGGGGATGCTGCATGAGCCTGGTTTTGGAGTTAATTCATGGACATACATTTTTTTTCATCTTTTGCATTCCAGCTATCTCTGACCACAAAGACAGCTGAAGTTGTCTCTGTTTGGTACACTATTTTCTGTTTTGGAGAGGATTGAGATGCCATGAGGATCAGAGAAAATGTCTGGTCCTTCTTATTTGTCAATTTCTACCCATAAAAAACAAAAAAAAATCAATGTTCATTATTCCTGTGTCCATTTTTGCAGTGACAGAGGCAGCATAGTGGAAAAAGGATGGAAGAAATTAAGAATCACATGTTTTTTTGATACATGAAGTGTAAATTAAATATTGGTACTCTAAAAGCAAGATCCTTGTCTAGTCAACAAGCCATATCATCAAGTATTTATTAAGCAATTCTTATGTGCTGGACACTATGTTAAGTGCTTAGAATTCAAAGAGAGACAAACATAATCCATACTCTCATGCAGCTTATATTCTGTTAGGGAATAAAACATGTAAACAACTTTGTGCATGCAAGATATCTACAGGGTCACAGCGAAGTAACTTCAAATAAAAGGCAAGCTAAGTTGTAAGAAATCTCAAAGGTCCAACAATAAGTAGATATATTACTGGATAACTGATTCAAATAAATCTTAATATTCTTACTATAAATCAGAAGAAGAAAAAATTAAAATGAAGTTTCACTTTAATGTGTTATCCATAGGTAGGAAATGAAAAACATGAACAGAGCAAGTTTTATAATTTGCACAAAGGCCACAGGAAGCAATGTTTAATCAGATATTTGGCCATCCCTTATTGATGTACTAGTAATAAGTACATGCAAAAAGATCATTATAATGTAAAATAAGATCAAATGATGAAGAATTCTTATTAAGAACCTAGTAAAACTCTCCATGTTAAATCAACATACAGTCTAATACTTGGTTCCTTCAATGCAAAGGAAAAAGCAAAATATGTTGATGGATGATGGGTAGTAATACATGAGAAAGCACAGTTTCCCCCAAAAAAAGTATTAGTGATGTCAAAGATTTATAGATTACACAGGAGCTTCTCTTTTTTCTATCATGTAAACTTTGTTAGAGAAAAGACTTGGGAAGATCTGGACAGTGTGAGAATCAAATAATGCTTTAATGAATGAAATAGTTTATAATTTGAGAGGGAGAAAAGAATTTGCTACTGATGTGGCATATATATATGCATATATATTATATATATATATATATATAATCAGCTATCACTAGGTCATTTATCTATAGCTATCTGTAACCAGAACATCACTTTGTTGAAGATAAGAGTGTAAAGCAAACAAATAATAAGAAAATAAAAATTATATAGTTTACAACTAAAAAAAAACAAATAATTGAAAAATTTAAAATCAGAAATGGACAAGAACAATGATATTGACACTGAATACAATATTTTTATTGAACAATATATAAGCTATGTAAACGACAACAAGGAAGACAAAATAGCCTGGAAAACCTCTTAATAAGTGAATATCTGATTGACTTCCCAAATGAAGAGAAATGTCTGCCAAAAGTAACAGTTAATTGGACTATTAGCTAGTTTGTAAAATCCTATGAAGACAGATGATGGACAATTATAAGCAGCAACATCTCATGAAACAAAGAGAAATAATGTATTGTAAAACTAACTTAACTTACCTTAGCAAAATATCCAACTAAGTAAAGTATCCCCAATGGAATTTTGGGATAAAAATGAAAGGACTACTAAAAAAAAACAAAAAAGATGTGCAAAAATCATAATTTCTCTCCATTAAGAATTATGGAACAAACTCATGTGCCAGGTGTGCTTATAGAAGAGGTATAAATAATCCTAAAGAGAGTAAAGGTAGGAAGAGTGACTGGATTGGACCAAGTAAGTATAGAGGTTATGTGTGTTGGATATGACACAATTCTGAGAGTGCTGAGGAACAAGGTATCTGAAGAATAGGAATATGCTAAAGGTGTGGAAAATATTCTAGGACTTTCTTAATACTGAAAACAAAGGATTAGAAAAAATCTATCTACTATTCTATCTATATAAATTCTCTATGGGAGATATCTATATAAGAATCAAGGACATTAACAAGAGACAACAAAATCTTGAAAAATAATATTCAACGCCTTTACTATTTACTATTTCACAAGTTTATGTTTTAGGCAATCTCATTTATTTTTATGCCACAGAAACTTATTCTGGGGAAAATAGATTTTGTTTGCACTTAATATTCTGTATAAAAAGTTGATGTTTCTTCTTAAAATATTCTATGTGCAAATTTTTAGATGTCATTTAAATTTTTTAGGTTTCACGCACGATAAGTGTTGCTAAATTATTCAGACAAATCAGAAACCGTAGTCTTTTCTCTCCATCCGTAACCATGCTTGTACTTTACAAAGATAAATTTATAATTTTATTCTGAATTTTTTTCTCTTTACTTAGTGTGTTCTGTTTCTGCTCAATAGCAGAATGTATCTAGAGTATTTATTTGTACTAGTGATACCAAATCCAGTGAATTCTCTTCAATCCCAATGTTTATTCATTTGAAAATGATATTATTTTGCTTTTAAAAATTGAGAAAAAATCTAGAGAAAATCTAAGTCCAATTGTGCTAAGTTTTAAATGCCTACTTATAACTGTTCTTGAGTTATTTCCATTTTTTGAAATAAGTATTAGTTCACAAGAATCCAGATTATTTTACTGTACTTAACAAAGTGAATGATATTGAAAAATATATCAGATATTATGGCACTTTAACCTTCCACCCAACAATTGCTTTTGTTAAAGTTTATATACTTCATGTTCAAAGATAGTAAGGAGAGTGACAATATGTCATCTATGTAATGAACATATGTAGAGTGATGGCGACAGGGACAAATTGTGCCTATGTCAAGATTAAACACAGGTGGACTCAAATTTTATGTTACTTCTACATGTAGTATTCAATAATCATTGTTGAATTGGAGTAAATTTACCATGTTAGTATTATTTCTGTCAAATTTGATCGAGCTTTGTTTTAATTGAAAATTGGTTATATTTATATTAAAGTTACGCTACAAAAAATGGATAATGTTGGCCATTGCTTCACTCACTCTATTTCCATAAAAAATCTCTCACTGTCCTGACCCAGGGGCTATAATCCCAAAGTGTGGGAAATGCTACCCTAATGTCTGACAGGTCCAGTAAAAAGAAATGAAGGTCAGGAACATTCCCTGGTTTCAGATCCATTTCTTTTACTTCTTCTTCCAACTTCACTCTCCACTCTGGCTCTTAGGCTGCTACAGCTCTCAATCTTAAATTACCTCATCACTTGTGAAATCTGTCCATTTTCTCCCTTGATGCAAATACTCCTATACAAGCAGAGTTAAAATCAACCTGTTATCATAATTTCCATGTCTAGACATCAAGCATCCTGGGATCTGTGGCAAATTAAAACAGTGTTCCAAAAAGGATAATAAACCTTCAGATTCTATGAATACCTGAAGAATAAACAAAGAAAACAAAACAGGAATTCGGGAAAGAAATTCAAATTCAAATGCAGAGCATGAGCTTATCTGGAAAGTGAAGAAAACAAGTCGAGTACCCATTCTTCATTTCTTTATGTTTTAGCTCTATGAGAGTTGGAAGTTCACGGTTCAACTTCCTGTTCTCCTTTTCATGGTGGAAGCTTTGGTTGCTTAGCCTAGCCATCAGAGACCACCCTCTGTCTTTCTGAAAGCAAGGAACGTCCTTCTCTCCTCCACCCATCTACTCCTAACTTTTGTTTTTTCTTCCTCTGGCTTAGGGCAAGCTAGGTAATGTGGTGAAACCACAACTATCTTGTGTTTAGAACCAGATATCAATATTTCTCCAGTAGAATACAGATGAATCACATCAATCTTTTGTATATGTTTGACAGAAGAATGAATTTTTAGTACTATTTTATTAAAGATCATTTTCTCATGTACAGAGACTGCTTTGGTAGATTATCATATTTATTTTTGAGCTGATTTGCCCATTGAGTATTATACCTTGAATATGTATTCACTTATGATCTCTGTATTCAGAGATGTGTGTGTGTGTGTGTATGTGCATAGTTCAAATATGTACAATATTTGAAAATGGCTTTTTACCATTACCTATATCTACTACCTATGTAAGAGCAGTTTGGGGAGAATTTGGGGAATGGTCTTACTTAAAAAATTATAGTTGTGAGATGGGCAATCAAATTAATTTAAGTCAGTTTAATTTAATGAACATTTATTAAGCACCTACTGTAGGACAAGCACTATACTAGCCATGTGGGGTACAGAATTAAAAAAAGGAGTCTCTATCTTATATTTTATTGTGGAAATATAGCATGTATACAAACAAATAAAGGAAAAGTGTGGATAAATAAAAATGTAGAGTAATTTTAGTAGGGAGAGAAGACCTAACAGATGGAACATTTAGCTTTGAATAAATCTAGGGATTTTACAAGACAGTTTTTGTTTTTGTTTTTTGTTTTCCCATTTTAAATGGAAGACTCTTAAGGAAAATAGTTAAGTCCTTAAAGGGGAAGTCAATCATCTTGACTTTTTAATCCATGAACCATCAGCAGATCACCATTGGATATTTCTCTTATTTAGAATATTACACCAATTCCTACTTCATTCACCATATTTTAATCTTTAAAGTACTTTTGGATGAAAAATGCTATTTCTTCCTATTTCTTCTAGAGAGAAAGTGTATATTTGCTTACCTCTGTTTTAAAAAAAAGCTGTCTTATGTCTTAGGGGGATATAGTAATCAGAGTTTAAATAAGTAAACAAGAAGAAATTAAAAAAGCATCAAATGCCCATGAGTTTGGGTATCTTCTTGTCCTTCAGTGAGCTTTGTGCCAGTACTTGACTCTAGCTGATCAGAGGACTTGTGAAGATCATTACCATATTTCTTATTAGAGGATACAAACTTGCTCTGCAAAGCAATCCAGTCCCCAAAGTCATGAAACTCAATTTGATACTAGTGCACTTGCTGTCATTACCCATACATCTTTCCTTTGACCTATTATGAAGTATTTTAAATATGCAGGATGCCAGACTCTCTCTTTTCAGAAAGGAGGGTGGCAACTAATTGAAATATCTAGGTTCTGAAAATGACCTATACTCCCAAATCATTAACTCACAGAACAGGTGTTTTGTAACTTTGCCCTGCTTGGGAATTTATCCCTGCCAGATTTTGTGCAAATAAAAACCATAATGCAAATTCAGTAGTATTGCTTGATTTTGTCTGAATATTCACTACGGTATCAGCAAATTAAGTCACTTGAGAGTACAGACAACTGGATATATGTTTGAAGTCTTCAGACAGAAATACTGGTATATAATTGCCCAAACTGATCATTTTGTGATCTCAGCCAATTTTTTATAATCTTTGGAATAGGTGGTGGTTTGTAGTCATCTCTGATCTTCCCTCTTGAAACTTTAGTAACCAGCTTCAATAGACAATTTTTATTAGCATAACTCTTGACCAAATTTTCTTGTTCCTTATGTTTTGAGTATGGTTTCAACTTAGGCCTCTTTGCTCCCTGTACTTTGTACTAACTTCAACTCTAGTTGTATCATTTTATTTCAATTGAATCTGGATTCAATTACTTCACAGACTGTTAATGCTTATGGTATATAACCTTGGTTTGTTCATTTTGTCAGTAAATATGCACACAGATACATATATATATATACATGTATACATATATATGTATACATGTTTATATGCCTGTGTGTATGTATGTGTATCATATATATATATATATGTATGTGTGTGTGTGTGTGTGTGTGTATGTGTATAATTTTGTTTTGTGCAAGAAAATCTGCAACAACAAAAAATGAAACCCTTCATGTTCTCAAAAAACTTACATTCTATCAGGAAAGATAATATGTACTTAATTATATATAGAATAAATACAAAAAGAAGTATAAGGTAGTTGAAAGAAGGGCACCAGTAGCATTTGGAGGGATTCAGGAAGGCTTTTTATACAACAGAAGGTAGTGCTTGTTCGACCAATCAATCAATGAACAGCTGCTTATTAACCATGCCTTTTTGCTAAGAGAGGGAGCTACAAAGACAAAAACTAAAATAGCCATTGTCTCCTAGGAGTTCATAGAATATATACAACATGAATACAAGGTTGTCTTCATAGTCCATTCATTTGAAGCTGAGGCAGCCAGGTGTAACAACCATGTTACTAGCAGCTACTGTGACGTTATAAGGCCAATGACACCAGCACACAAGAGGACTGCTAGCACAGGTTCTTTGATCTGCTTTTCTAAAGGAAAGCAACTTTAAAGGGTTTACAATCTCACTTTCATTAAACATACATATATCATTCACTTAGTTCAGGGGAAAAAGTTAGCACCCTGAACTTCAGAGAAAACACAAACAGAAATCACAAGAAGAAATTATATAGGCAGAGCAAATAGCACAAATCAGCAGACAGGGCTTCTCACTGTCTGTCCATAGCAATACATTCATAGTTCCCAGGCAGAGAAGCACCAACATCTGGGTTTTCAAAGCCAGAGGGCTCCTTAATGGCTATCCAGAGACTCATCTGGCCAAACCACATGAACACTCTTCCAATGAGTGAGCCCCAAAGCAAAATGCTAAACTCAGAGTGTATATATATACTTCTTCAGGGTCAGAGGGTATCACAACCATTGACTCAAACTCTACTGAGTTAGGCTTTCTTATGACTTAAGCAGGTCATCAAAGACTCTTGATTCAAACAAAGACAAGGCTCAATCAAAGGCATTTGATTGCTTTAGTGCTGAGAAGCACTCCAAAAGAAAAAACAGCAAAAAGTCCCACTTGTTTGCCATTACACCAGGGAAGGCTTCATGAAGGAGACAGTATTTATACTAAGTGAATACCATAGAAACTAATAAGTGGAGCTGAGAAAGAAGTGAATTCTAGGTGTGGAGAATAACATGGAGGCAGGACATGGAGAGCTGCTTATGAAGAATAGAAAGAAAGGTTTTGTTAGACCTTCAAGTTTGGAAAGGAGAATAAATTAGAATATGTCTGGAAAGTTAGATGAGGACCAGGTTGCAAAAAAAACAGACAATACCAGTTATGCCCTAGGTGAGAGGTTATGAAAACCTGAACTAGAGTTTGAGTCATGAGAAGATAAATATGATAGGTGCTATAGAAGTAGAAGTTGCAAGATCTGACAATTGATTGACCATTGGAATGAGGGAGAATGAGAAACAGAAGTTGTGGAACAAGGAAACTGGAAGAATGAAGGAAGTCTCAAAAGAAATAGGGAGTTTATTGAAGGGAAACATGTTTTGAGGTAGATAGATTGATGAAAGAGAGAAAGAAATAAGCAAATAGAAGGAAAGAGAAGGAATAAAGGAGAAGGAAGTGAAGGGAAGAAGAGAGGAGGGGAGGAAAGAAGCATTTATTAAACATACATGTGGCATAGGTGTTGAGGATGCAAGTACAAACAAATCAATCCTTCCCCTTAATCAGCTTAGAGCCTAACTGGGAAAGACAACATAAAAGGAGTGCTAGAAATGTGAGTAGCATGCATGAAGAAATTTTGAACGAAAGGCAGGGATTTGCCATTGAGACCTATGCCCTGGGAAAGTAAGGCAAAACTTTGCCTTTCAGAGCCAGGAGTCCAAGGGAACCCTGAGACTGAGTTCAAGTTTCTGATATAAAGACAATGATTGCTGTTTTAAAGATGTTGACTTTGAGATGTCTACAGGATACTCGGTTGCATTTGGTAGTGTGGGATTGAAGCCATGGGAGCCAATGAGGTCCCCAATTGAGGGAGTATAGAAAACACACACACACACACACACACACACACACACACACAGAGAGAGAGAGAGAGACAGAGAGAGAGAGAGAGAGAGAGAGAGAGACAGAGAGAGAGAGAGACAGAGAGACAGAGAGAGAGAGAGACAGAGAGAGAGAGACAGAGAGATATATTCTTCACAGAGCTTTAAGGAACAGATAGTTAGGGATGTGACATAATGAAAAGCCAGAAAAGAAAGAAATTGTCATTATCATCCCTGTTCACCTCCACCCACCCTCACAACTGGCTTTTTTCAATACTTACATTCTTTAATTTGATACTATAGATTATACTGTACATTATATATATAGTATTAGTTTTCAGTGATTCCCCCTCCAGAGTGCTCACACTATGGTTTCGTTTAATCCTTTAATTTCTGGCTTTCCACTTCATAGTACTAACATCTCTATACCAATACATTCCATGGTACAAACAAAAACAAATTTTAAAAAACACCCTTTTTCCCCTTGGTTCACATTCCTATAGGCTTAAAACAACCAAATACATAACTGGGAGATATTTTATCTGTCACATTATATCTGGCATTTTAAAATCCCATGGCCTTGGGAGATCAGAAGGGAAACAAGCCAGAGTAGATTATGCAACCTTTCTGTAATAAAGGTACTTCCTTGAAGCACTATCACAATTTCCTCTCCCAAAGAGAACATAAAGGAGGATACATATAATTTATGTTTAGTGGGGCTAAGGACTTCCAGACATTACTAAATGGAAGGGGAAAAGACCCTTTTGGTATAGTGCGTAAGGCTGACTTGACATTAGGGGAAACAGTGTTGTGTCATGATCTGCTATTGCCCAGATCCCACTAGAGACCATGAGCTAGGATAAAACATGCTGAACAAAAGACTAATTCAAGTAGAGTCTCGCTTCCCCATATTTTTTTTTCCTGTGAGGAATGCTTTTAAAGTCTTTATAACATTCAACACAGTGATTAGAACACAATAAGTACTTAATAAATATTTGTAGATTAAATAGGTGACTTGCCTTACCTATACTCTATGAACCACAAGAGCATATAGGAACTTCCTCAGCACAGAAGATCAGGTGAGAGAAGAGAGAGACACAAATATCTATATTCACGGGAGTAGGAGAGTATGACAGCAATCAGACTTTTCCCATTTCTTCCTTTTGGGAAGCTAAAACTATCAAATTTCCCCTTTGTTTGAATTGGTGGGAAACCTTTTGCTGTCTTTGTCTCAGAGTATTTCTCAGCTATTTCTCCCACTAAGACAATCAGGAGTCATTGACTTGTATATGGTGGTACTTGGAATTAACTTTCCTACAACCTAAATGGGATTTTTCAGTGTTCTTTGAGGGCTTCTCAGCACTGAGGTTGTCAAGTGCCCCAGGGCCCTGAGACTGGTATATAAGATCTGAGCTTGGTGTTTGATTTTTGGGGCTCACTTATGGAAGGAGTGTGGAGACTCTGGGCAAGCAGTTATGATTGCCCCGCCCCCCAGCTTTGCTAACCCAGACTCATTGGTTCTTTGGTAATTGAATTGGGATTTGAATCAGACAAGGTCTGTCTGTTGATGTTTGTAATTTCTGTTTGTATTTGCCTTGAAGTTCAGGGGGATGATCTTTTCCTCCTGAACTGTGAATGATATATGTATGTTTGATTAACCTGAGATTGTTAACCCCTTAAAGTTGCTTTCCTTAGAAAAGCAGATCAAAGAACCTGAGTTAGCAGCCTTGTGTGTGCTGGTTACTGTTGGTCTTACACAGCCACAGTAGCTACTAGCCAGATTGTTGCTACAGAGACTAAATCTGTTTTAACTTCATTCTAATTTTGTTTATATTGAATCTATAATGATCTCGTGTTATTTTTAATAAGTTAGGTATAGATGAGAGGAAGAAGTGAAGAAAATTATGCCAAGAAATGGCATGCAGAGCCAAGATAATTGTAGTGAATATTTTCAAGCTCTGAATTAGAATTTGAAAAGCAGTATTATATGTAAGGAGATATGATAAGCAAAGACAAATCTGGTGGATTCCTCTTAAAGGGAACTGCTGAGAATTTGTTTCCCTAGTGCCCAAAGGGGAAACTGCAGCCCGTTGAAAGGTTTAGAGCCCTGATTGGCCTGGATGAAAAAGCACTAGTTCACATTCAGTAGTACCTAGTGGTGACTCAAATATTGGCCACTGACTTAGTACCAACTCCTTGACAATATTTTAACATATGTTACAGCCATCTTTCTATATGGTTAAATTAGTCAACATAAGTGCAAACAAAAATATTGCAAACAAACAACAACAAAAACATTGATTAATACATCTTTATTTTATTGAAAATCAACTACTTCCTAAGGCAACTCATTCCCTTTTGGGTAGCTCTAATTGCTTGGATGCTTTTTCTTGACATTTATTCATTGATGACTTTTCCTTGGCTGTAGCCATTCAAGTAATTCTGAGTTAGCCTAATTTTTGTTATCTAGCTGACATGCTCCTATATTTTTTTTCCTGTGAGGATAACATGAACTACTTTAGTAAATACTTTGCTTCAATACAGGTGCATCTTTTCATTAGCAGAGTATCTTTCAGCAAAGTAAATCTTTTACATAAAGGAAATGAAGTTAGTTATGCATCACCTGTTCTTAATGAACTGATGTTGTCTTGTAGTGATCAATGTTTCTCTTTCTAAAACCTCACAATCCATACTTTTAATTAAATGGCCTATAATTTTTAAATGAGTTTAAGAAAAAACTTACTAGCCTGTAACTGGAAGAACTCACCCTCTTAACTTCTGTTAAAAAAATGGAACATTGACCCATCTCCAGTCCCAGGGGCATCCCTCCTTTTTGCTATGATTTTTCAATGATCACTATCAGAGGCTTAACAATACTCATTGTTTTAGCTGGTTCGATTCTTTCAAACCCTGAAACTGCATAAATAAATATACAGGACTACATTTTAAAGGAATTAAAATATGATAAAATACACCTCATAAAAATACATCTAGCTATTTTTTAATGTACTGACCATAATTTAATCATTTTAAAAGTAGATAACAAGGTGATTTGAGACCTTTCAGGGTTTTAGAGTCATCATTATGATTCACATAAATTGGCTCACTTAATTCAATACCAAGTTCAAATTAATAGAACGCTAAATAGTAATGTGTTTATTATATTATCCTTTGCCTCAGGTGAAAGAAAATGATTGGAAAGATCTTTCTTCTTTAAAGTAGAAAAAGAAGGTTAAATTGAAAATCACATAAAGTTAAAAGGAAAAAGTATGTATGTACCTGAGAGATTGAGGCAGGAAATATCAGGGATACAAAGAAAATGGGTCAAATATTGTGAGAAGGACTTATGATTTATTCAGTGGAAGGAATTCCTTCTACTCAACCAAATTACAACTTTAGAATTATAAGATCATAAATTTAAAGATAGAAGGAACCTCAGAGTTTATCTAATCTAAATTCTTCATTTTAAACAAAAAGAAACGGGGGACATGGAGAGAGTATTAGAGTAAAAAAAAAAAAGCAGGATTTGAACCCAGGTCAACTGATTCCTGAGTTCTTCCACTATCATATTGCCTTCAACCAATTTGTGGCTTAGTGACTTTCTAGAACATGAGTTCTGGTCATTTATCTATCTGTTTGTTTGTTTGCTTATTTTGAGCATTCATCCCTTTGGCAGTTCAGTGAAGTCTATGGATCTCTTTTCAGAATGTTTGTTTTTTAATGGTTAAATGAAATGTTGAATTCCTGTTAGAATTGAGTGAAAATGAAGATATATTTTCCCATCTACATTTACAAAAACCTTGAAATCTATCTATGGGCTATCTTTGGGACCATGGACCATGAATCCCTTTGCTTGAGAGATGTCTGAGACACTTGGAAGTTAAGAAACTTGATCAAGACCATATAGCTAGTGAGTATCAGAGAGATTTGAACAAAAATTCTTGAGATTCTAAACCCAGCACTTTGTCTGTCATATATACTAAGTCTATGTGCTGTGAAAATAAAATAATTCCTAAGCACATGTTATTAGAGGGAGTGAAGTCACCCAGAGTTTAAGGAATTACAATAAATGTGTAAACTTTTTGTGTACCTGGAAGATATACAGTTAATCTTTGGACACATGAAAATTTACAAATGAGGACATTTTCTGTTGGTACGGTGGAAAGAGTACTAGCTCTGGAGTCAGAGGATCTGGATTCAAATGCTTTTTTTTGATGCTACTTGACTGCAGTGCCTTGAATAAATCACTTGGACTTTTTTTCCTCATTTACAAAATAAGTGAGTTGAATTAGATGATCTTTAATATCCCATTTAGCTCAGGATGTAAAATCCTGAGGAAGGTAACAAGCAGTTTCCTGCCTTAAGAGGAACTTCTGGAAAGAATGAAAATGGCCATTCTTCCATCAATAAAGTGATATATATATATATATATATATATATATATATATATATATATATATACACATACATACATATATGTAGGTGGGTGTATGTATGTAAATATATGTATACATATACATATATGTGTGTGTATATATAGATATAACAGAAATATAAAATAAATATATACATATTTGTGTATATATAACTTTATATATAGTATGTCTTTATATAGACTAATATCTTATCAACATGTAGCTATATAGTAATTATTATACATACATATCTATGAAGAGAAAAAGAACAAGAGAGAATTACAATATTGTAAAATCCATATTTAAATAACCTATCAATGCATGCCCATCAATTAGGGAATGGCTGAACAAATTATGGTATTTGAATATATTATGCCACATTAAAGGATGAATTCAGAGAAAACAATTAGAGGACTTGGATGAAGTGGTACATAGTGAATAAAAGAAAACCAAGAGGACAATGACTACAGTAATATAAATTAAAACAACACTAAAAGTAATCAAACTTCAATGAAATAAAATTTATCATCTTATTCCTAATAAAATGATAAGAAAACCTGCTTTATCCATAGGAGAGAGCTGGGGAACACCACTGTTTAATGAAATATACACTGTCTGACCCAGTTGTTGAGTCTATGCACTTTAGTTAAATTGTTTATTATTTTTGCTGTTAAAAGGAAGGTTTAGGTGGCTGTTCGCAGGGGAAGGGGGAGTATAGAATAGAAATGAATGTAGCTTAAAAAGAGAAGTCAACAATAAAACTGTTATTAAAGAAAGCTGAACATATGCAGAAAGAATATAAAGTCTATTCATGAAAATGATGCCTTACTTAATAGGCAGATTGTACTCAAAAGCAAATTAAGAAAGAAGCAGAAATTGCACGTTTGTGCTCATTATAACAATTGGAAATAAGTAGGTACATATAAGGTTATTTCAAGGAAAAATATATTAGAAAGAAATTATGATTTTTTTTCATTTTTCTTGGTTTTCATTTTAGAGGTTGATGTTGAAGCCATATTGGGTATGATTGAGCAGTTCAGCATTGACAGAGAAATTAAAATTAAGTATTGGATAGATAGAAAGGGCATGAAAAACAATTACTTTATTAGAATGAATTATTCTAAGAATGAACTTGTATGTGTCCTTCAAATGCTGGAGAATAATTAACAAAAGAATGTTACTATGAAAGAGGAAAAATCAACTCTTATGTATTATATTCCATTTTTGTGGCTGTGGCCAGAGAAAGTAGCATCTGCTCTCTTCACCTGCGTATTGTGGGACATGAGTAACTAACCCAATAATACTCCGTCTGCCAAAGAAATCATATGAGAGGTGTAGTAGCCATGTAATGGGCTACTAAGTTACATATAAGTCCTCCCCCAACTCCACTTGGTACCTTCAATTGCCACTTCTACTTAGGTTTTTTAGCTTTTTATTTTTGTGTGCCAGGGAGTATAATTATCTATATCCTACAGCTTAGAGCAATTATATAACTTGAGGATTCAGGTTCCTTTGTAGAATATATACAAATTACCTTAAGAGATCTTGTCTAAATTCTAAGATCATATTTTCTTTCTTCAGAGGATCTACAGTGGATTAGATCTTTCCAGTTCCCTGGTACATATGGGTTTGGATCAACTACAGGGAAGGTAGATGGGGTTCCAGCTCAGTTCAGTGTGTCTGGAGACCCTGTGCCCCCAAGATGAGCTTTATTTCTTAGGGAGTTCAACCAAGAGTTTGTCACAAGACAACACTTGATTTTCCAAACCCCATTAAAGATACCCAGGCATTGCTCCATCTCTTAAACCTTGAGAACCATGTCACTATCAGCATCAGGGATTAGATTTTTGTGAGATGAAAGAGGTGAGACTTCGCCACATGTTGTGAACCTGCTAGAGATTACAGATAGTCAATTCACCTTCAAGGAACTCTGTGGGGAATAGATAAGAAACTGAGAGCAGGCCATAGGATGTGTATATACTGCAATGAAGCAGGTAAAACAATGGTTTGGGACATTAAAAAAACTAATCAGTCTGAATCAAATGTTGCTTTTTTTTAATTGGGTAACAATACATGTCACTTCAGTTCACTGAGGCACAGTGAACTTTCTTTATCTATACAATGGGCGTAATGCCACTATGATAAGGTTATTCTATGGAATAAAGAAGAAAGTTTTCAGTAGGTAAAACAGTGTGTCAACTGAGTAAAAAGCCAAATAAATACCACTTACGGTGATCTCAGAGGTTGAAGAGTATATGTCTAACAGAAGATCTGTATATTTCATGGATGGTACTAAATTGAATGAGAGCACTTGAGGAAGAAATAGAGCTGTGGGGGGCAGGGAATTGAAAAAGGAACTAACAGCTTGGCACAAGAGATACATAACTTTGCCCAAGCAACATACTTCCTAAAAATTAAAATGGTGTAGCAAATAGAAGCTAATGACTCCATGAGACAACAAGATGTATGAAAACAAAGTCCAAAGGTTGAAAAATAGAAGAAAATATAAGGTACTTCATGGCAAAAACAAATGACCTAGAAAAAAGATTGGGGAGAAAAAAAAATAAGAATCAGCAGGCTATCTTAATGCATTGACCAAAAGAGCCTAGAATCTATTTTAAGAAATTTAAAAGAAAATTATCTAGATCTCTTAGAACCTGAGGTCAAAGTAAAAATAGAAAGAATCCACTTATCTCCTAAAAAAATGAAAACTTCCAGAAATATAATAGCGCAAATCTGTAACTTCTAGATAAAAGAAACAAAATTACAAAGAGCCAGAAAGAAAGAATTTGGACACTGTGGACTCACACAGAATATCCACAATTTAGAATTCACTACCATAATTGAGTGAATGTATCAGTGAGGCAAGATTCATGACTTCAAGGATGACCATGAACATGCCTGAACAGTTCAGAATTGCAAAGTATGAAAAATTGTCTAGGTAGAAGGCACAGGATGTATAACTTGTATAACAGTACTATCTTCTGCAGCTCTGTCAACTCCTGCTCCTTGGGCTGAATTCTGAATTTTGGCTTCTTTTTTGACATCTGACTTGTGAATTCTCTGTTCTCAATGGCTACCTTCTTTTTAGGGCCAGAGGTCTTCACACTCAATCAGCAAAAGAGTATAGGCCTGATCTGAAGCTTAGAGCTTAGTAAGTAAAGGGAATAGGCCTGCCTACAAACAAACCTCCTTTGTTGGCCCCACTTGAGGACTATTGCATCAGCAGGGATGATCTTCCAACTTACTGATTGGCCCCACAGTGAAGAACATAGAAAATACTTCAGAAGGCAAAATATATGGGCTTACAGTCAAGAATAACTAAACCAATAAAACTGATAAGGTCTTATATGGACTTTTAATGAAATAGTGAACTTACAAACATTCCTGATGAAAAGATCAGAGATGCAGAGAAACTTAAGTATAAACACAGGAACAAAGAGAAACATAAAAAGACAAAATGAATAAATGAACTATGATAAAGAATATAACAAATATAAAATGCTTGGTCCTCTTATAAAGAAGACTATATTCTTTTCAGTTAATTGATACTGGCCTCTTGGCTCTTTCACAAATAAGACACTCCATCTCTCAGCTTTGGGTATTTTCTCTGACTATGCTCCACCCCAGCAATACTCTCCTTCATCATTCCTACTTACTTTTGCCCTGGTTTCCTTTAAGTCTCAACTAAAATACAATCTTCAGCCTTTAAAAATCCTTCTTTGAGTGCTTTCTCTATTATTTCTTATTTGTCCTATTTATAGCTTGTTTGTATCTATTTGTTTATTTGATTCTCTCTCATTAGATTATCAGCTTCTTGAGGGCAGGAAGATCTATTGCCTTGTTTTTAATCTCCAGCACTTAGCACAGTGCTGGCATATTCATTGTTTTCCTTTGTAATTGAAGAGGGAAACATGACATCAACAATGTACAGTGTGTCTGACTGTGGCACATCAGATCAACATGAGCTCGGAAGGCTCTATCAAAGGTCAGACACAAATACTTCATATTGACAATAAGGAAGGAGATATCTTTAAAATTTGTATGTCATGTTTCTTTTCAGCTACTACAGTTCTGCTTTACTCATAAAGAAAAGCACCTGTTTTGAGGTGGACATGTCATGCTGGATAGTCCCCTGCCAGTGTCTGCCACTTCTCACAGTTAATTCCAAATTTTTTCAGAGACACATTAAAGGTGGGCTTGTATCAATTCTTTAATTTTCTGTGCAAGTGCATTCCTGTGTGGGTTCTCTGTAATATAGTCTTTTAGGCAAACATATATGCCATTTAAACAAAGTGGATAGTGCATCAGAGAAGCATTATCTGAAGTAGAGTTTGAATGCTTGACAGTTCAGCTTAAGAAAAGACCTCAGTGTCCAGTACCTTATTTTGGGAGGTGATCATCAGAATCTTTCTAAGACAATTCAAATGAAAGTAGTTCAATTTCCTGGCATGGAATTGGTAGACTATCCAGATTTCGTAGACATAAAACAATTCAGTCAGCCCAATGGTACTGTAGACTTTCAGTTTAGTAGGCAGCCTAACACTTCCTCTCTCCCATGCTTTCCTTAAGATTCCCCCAACACTGAGAAGGCTCTGGCAATGTGTGCATCAAATTCATCATCTATGTGTACTTCCCTGGAATCTATACTTGAAAGCTGTACCTTTATTAGGGCAGTTAGAAGGGGTATACATAAACAGAGGGTGTAGGTATAAGTTGATTTTGATGTGATGATGTAAGAAAAATTAAGGGGTGAAAAAAAAGGATTGTATATGTAGAAGAGGAAAAAGGAGGCAAAATAGGGCAAATTACATCACACGAAGAGGCAAAATGACCTATTACAGTAGAAGAAAAGGAGGGGAAGTGAACATTGTTTGAGCTTTACTCTCATTGGATTTGGCTCAAAGAGGGAATACACATACATTCAATTTGGGATAGACATTTATCTTACCCTATAGGGAAGTAGGAGGAGAAAAGGGAAAGAAAAGAGAGGGGGTGGAAGGAAAGAAGGGCAGATTGAAAAGGTGGTAGTCAGAAGCAGAACAGTAATGAGGAGAGAAAGGGTGAAAGAGAGAGAAAAGTATAAATGTATGGTGGTGGGAAACAGGATGGAGGGAAATACATAGTAATCACAACTGTAAATGTGAATGGGATGACCTCTCCCATAAAATGAAAACTGATAGCAGAATGGATTAAAACCTATAATGCAACAATATATTCTTTACAAGAAGCACATTTGGAGCAGGTAAAGGCTATAGCAAGACATACTATGCTTCACCTGTAGTTAAAAAAAAAACAGGAACAGCAATCCTGAACTCAGACAAAGCAATATAGTGAAAGCAAAAATAGATCTAATTAAAAGAGATAAGGAAGGAAACTGTATATTTTTTAAAAAGTTGCCATAGACAATGAAGTAATATCAATACTAAACATATATGCACCAACTGGTATAGCATCCAAATCCTTAGAGGAGGAGTTAAGTAAGTTATAGGAAAAAAAAGTAGAAAGCAAAAATATACTAGTGGGGGACCTCAAACTCCCCCTTTCAGAACTAGATAAATCTAACCATAAAATAAACAAGAAAGAAGTTAAGGCAGTGAGTAGAATTTTAGGTAAAAAGCTAGATATGAGAGACCTTTGGAGAAAATTGAGTGAGGATAGAAAAAGATATACCTTGTTTCTCAGCAGAACAATGCACCTACACAAAATTTGACTATGCATTTGGATACAAAAATCTCACAATCAAATGAAAAAGGGCAGAAATAGCAAATGCATGCTTTTTGGTTTGTGATTCAGAAAAAATTATGTATATTAAAGGACCATGGAAAGAAAGACTAAAAATTAATTGGAAAATAAATACTCAAATCCTAAGGAATGAATAAGTCAGACAACAAATAATAGAATTAATCAATAATTTCATCAAAGAGAAAAATAATGAGACAACATGACAAAAATTATGAGATGCAGCCAAAGCAGTTCTTAGGGGTAATTTTATATCTCTTAATGCTTACATGAATAAAATAGAGAAAAAGGAGATTGATGAATTACATAGGCATGCAACTGAAAGAAATCTAGAAAAGTAACAAATTAAAGATCCCTAATTAAAAAAAGAAAATTAGAAATTTTGAAAATCGGGGGCAGAGCCAAGATGGCAGCTGGAAAGCAGGGACTAGCATGAGCTCCCGGCCAAATCCCTCCAAAAACCTATAAAAAATGGCTCTGAACCAATTCTAGAACTGCAGAAACCACAAAATAGCAGAGGTAAGAAGGGCTCCAGCCCAGGGCAACATGGATGGTTGTTGGGTGAGGTCTTTCCCACATGGATCTGGGAGCAGAGTGGAGGAGAACAGAGCCCAACGTGGGTGGCATGGACCAACCTGACCAGGGGCTGGGCGGAGCAGCCCTAGCACCGTGAATCAGTGAGCTGCAGCAGTCACCAGACTTCTCAAACCACAAACACCAAAGACAACAGAGAAGGTTAGTGAGAAAAGCTGCGGGGGACACACAGGGATAGAGTTCGCAGTTCAGCCACTGCCCCGGGGGCAGTGGAGGTGGGGCAGCTACAGAACTACAGCTGCAGTTGCTTCTGGCCCCAGGCCCACCTGGTGGGAGGAATTAAGTGGCAGATCAGAGCACGAATGCAGAGCCTGCTGAAGACCTAAGTCCAGTCTGGGTTGGGAGTTCTTGGGGAAGGAGGAGTGCTGGTGTGCCAGAGCTGGCTGTAATAGCTCTGAAATCAAGAGTACATCCCCCCAAGCATGGAACATAGTACTTGTTACTCTACAAGCAGTCATACCCCGCTGAAAAACTCAAGGGTCAAGTTAGTTGGCTGGGAATATGGCCAGGCAGCGAAAACGCACCCAGATTCAGTCTCAGACTTTGCATTCTTTCTTTGCTGACAAAGAAGACCAAAACATACAGACAGAAGAAATTAATAAAGTCAAAGAGCCTACAACAGAAACCTCCAAGAAAAACAAGAACTAGTCCCAGGCCATGGAAGAGCTCAAAAAGGAGTTGGAAAAGCAAGTTAGAGAAGTAGAGGAAAAATTGGGGAGAGAAATGAGAAGAATGCGAGAAAACCATGAAAAACAAGTCAATGACTTGCTAAAGGAGACCCAAAAAAAATAATACTGAAAAATATACTGAAGAAAGTAACACCTTAAAAAATAGACTAACTCAAATGGCAAAAGAGCTCCAAAAAGTCAATGAGGAGAAGAATGCCTTGAAAGGCAGAATTAGCCAAATGGAAAAGGAGGTCCAAAAGACCACTGAAGAAAATACTACCTTAAAAATTAGATTAGAGCAAGTGGAAGATAGGGACTTTATGAGAAATCGAGATATTATAAAACAGAACCAAAGGAATGAAAAAGTGGAAGACAATGTCAAATATCTCATTAGAAAAACCACTGACCTGGAGAATGGATCCAGGAGAGATAATTTAAAAATTATTGGACTACCTGAAAGCCATGAGCAAAAAGAGAGCCATCTTCCAAGAAATTATCAAGGAGAACTACCCTGATATTCTAGAGCCACAGGGCAAAATAGAAATTGAAAGAATCCACCGATCGCTTCCACAAATAGATCCCAAAAAGAAATCCCCTAGGAATATTGTCACCAAATTCCAGAGCTCCCAGATCAAGGAGAAAATACTGCAAGCAGCCAGAAAGAAACAATTTGAGTATTGGGAAACACAATCAAAATAAACTCAGATTTAGTAGCTTCTACATTAAGAGATCGAAGGGCTTGGAATACGATATTCCGGAGGTCAATGGAGCTAGGATTAAAACCAAGAATCATCTTTCCAGCAAAACTGAGTATTATGCTCCAAGGCAAAATATGGATTTTCAATAAAATAGAGGAATTTCAAGCTTTCTCAGTGAAAAGACCAGAGCTGAATAGAAAATTTGACTTTCAAACACAAGAATCAAGAGAAGCATGAAAAGGTAATCAAGAAAAAGAACAGGAAAAAGAAATTGCAAGGGACTTATTAAAGTTGAAATGTTTTGTTTATATTCCTAAATGGAAAGATGATGTGTATGATTCATGAGACCTTATAAACTAAAAAATCTCAAAATAATCTCAAAGTTTTTTTTTCAAATTTTGTTTATTTATTTAGTTTTTAGCATTGATTTTCACAACAGTTTGAATTACAAATTTTCTCCCCATTTCTACCCTCCTCCCACTCCAAGATGACACATATTCTGGTTGCCCTGTTCCCCAGTCAGCCCTCCCTTCTGTCACCCCACTCTCCTCCCATCTCCTTTTCCCTTCCTTTCTTGTAGGGCAAGATAAATTTCTACGTCCCATTGCCTGTGTATCTTATTTTCTAGTTGCATGCAAAAACTTTTTTGGTTGTTTTTGAACATCTGTTTTTAAAACTTTGAGTTCCAAATTCTCTCCCCTCTTACCTTCCCACCCACCCTCCCTAAGAAGTCAAGCAATTCAACATAGGCCACATGCATATCATTATGTATAACCCTTCCACAATACTCCTGTTGTGAAAGACTAACTATATTTTGCTCCTTCCTAACCTATCCCCCTTTATTGAATTTTCTCCCTTGGCCTTGTCCCCTTTCGAAAGTGTTTGTTTTTGATTACCTCCACCCCCATCTGCCCTCCCTTCTATCATTCCCCCCCCCTTTTTTTCTTCTTCTTCCTTTTTTCCTGTGGGGTAAGATACCCAAATGAGTATGTATGGTATTCCCTCCTCAGGTCAAATCTGATGAGAACAAGATCCACTCATTCCCCCTCACCTGCCTTGCCTTCTCTTCCTACAGAACTGCTTTTTCTTGCCACTTTTATGCAAGATAATTTACCCCATTCTATCGCTCCCTATCTCTGTCTCTCAATATATTCCTCTCTCATCCCTTAATTTGATTTTATTTCTTTTAGATATCTATATCTAAGATATATATATATATATATATATATATATATATATATATATATATACATACATATATATATACACACACATACATATATACACACATGCATACTCACATATACATATATATGCATATTCCCTTCAGCTACCCTAATACTGAGGTGTCATGAATCATCCACATCATCTTTCCATGTAGGAATGTAAACAAAACAGTTCAACTTTAGTAAGTCCCTTGCAATTTCTTTTTCCTGTTCTTTTTCTTGATTACCTTTTCATGCTTCTCTTGATTCTAGTGTATGAAAGTCAAATTTTCCATTCAGCTCTGGTCTTTTCATTGAGAAAGCTTGAAATTCTTCTATTTTATGAAAAATCCATATTTTGCCCTGGAGCACGATACTTAGTTTTGCTGGGTATGTGATTCTTGGTTTTAATCCTAGCTCCATTGACCTCCAGAATATCATATTCCAAGCCCTTCAATCTCTTAATGTAGAAGCTGCTAGATCTTGGATTATTCTGATTGTGTTTCCACAATACTCAAATTGTTTCTTTCTGGCTTCTTGCAGTATTTTCTCCCTGGTCTGGGAGCTCTGGAATTTGGCAACAATATTCCTAGGAGATTTCTTTTTGGGATCTATTTGAGGAGGCGATCGGTGGATTCTTTCAATTTCTATTTTGCCCTGTGGCTCTAGAATATCAGGGCAGTTCTCCTTGATGATTTCTTGAAAGATGATATCTAAACTTTTTTTTTGATCATGGCTTTCAGGTAGTCCAATAATTTTTAAATTATCTTTCCTGCATCTATTTTCCAGGTGAGTTGTTTTTCCAATGAGATATTTGACATTGTCTTCCACTTTTTCGTTCCTTTGGTTCTGTTTTACAATATGTCAATTTCTCATAAAGTCACTAGCCTCCATTTGCTCCAATCTAATTTTTAAGGTAGTATTTTCTTCAGTGGTCTTTTGGACCTCCTTTTCCATTTGGCTAATTCTGCTTTTCAAGGCATTCTTCTCCTCATTGACTTTTTGGAGCTCTTTTGCCATTTGAGTTAGTCTATTTTTTAATGTGTTACTTTCTTCAGTATATTTTTCAGTATTTTTTTTGGGTCTCCTTTAGCAAGACATTGACTTGTTTTTCATGGTTTTCCCGCTTCCTTCTCATTTTGCTTCCCAATTTTTCCTCTACTTCTCTAACTTGCTTTTCCAAATCCTTTTTGAGCTCTTCCATGACCTGAGGTCAGTTCATGTTTTTCTTGGAGGCTTTTGGTGTAGGCTCTTTGACTTTGTTGACTTCTTCTGGCTGTATGTTTTGGTCTTCTTTGTCACCAAAGAAAGATTCCAGAGTCTGAGAATGAATCTGGGTGTGTTTTTCTGCCTGGCCATGTTCCCAGCCAACTCACTTGACCCTTGAGTTTTTCAGCGGGGTATGACTGCTTGTAGAGGTAAGAGAACTATGTTCCAAGCTTGGGTGGATGCGCCACCTCTGGCACACCAGCACTCCTCCTTCCCCAAAAACCTCCACCTGGACTGGACTTAGATCTTCAGCAGGCTCTTCACTCTTGCTCTGATCTGCCACTTAATTCCTCCCACCAGGTGGGCCTGGGGCTGGAAGCAACTGCAGCTGTACTTCTGTAGCTGTCCCACCTCCTCTGCCCCTGGGGCAGTGGCCAAACTGCAAACTCCTTTTTAAACTCTGTTCCCAGCAGCTTTTCTCACTAACCTTCTCTGTTGTCTTTGGTGTTTGTGGTTTGAGAAGTCTGGTGACTGCTGCAGCTCACTGATTCAGGGCGCTAGGGCCCGCTCCGTCTGGCTCCTGGTCTGGTTGGGCCACGCTGCCCAAGCTGGGCTCTGCTCTACTGTGCTCTCAGCTCTGTGCGGGATAGAGCTCACCCAGAGACTATCCAGGCTGTCCTGGGCTGGAGCCCTGCTTTCCTCTGCTATTTTTTGGGTTCTGCAGTTCTAGAATTGGTTCAGAGCCATTTTTATAGGTTTTTGGAGGGATTTGGCGGGGAGCTCACGCTAGTCCCTGCTTTCCAGCTGCCATCTTGGCTCTGCCCCTCTGGAACTCAAAGTTTTAAAAACAGATGTTCAAAAAAAAAAAGTTTTTGCCTGCAACCAGAAAATAAGATACACAGGCAATGGGGCATAGAAATTTATCTTGCCCTACAAGAAAGGAAGGGAAAAGGGGATGGGAGGGGAGTGGGGGGACAGAAGGGAAGGCTGACTGGGGAAGGGGGAACCAGAATATATGCCATCTTGAAGTGCGGGGGAGGGTAGAAATGGGGAGAAAATTTGTAATTCAAACTCGTGAAAATCAATGCAGAAAACTAAATATACTGAATAAATTAAATTTAAAACTGAAAGAAAAGAAATTTTGAAAATCAAAGGAGAGATCAATAGAATTGAAAGTAAGAAGATGATTGAAATAATAAATAAAACAAAGATCTGGTCTTATTGAAAAAAAAACAATAAAATAAATAAACTTTGTGTTAGTTTGATAAAAAAAGAAAGAAGAAATCCAAATTAACAGTGTAAAAAATGGAAATGGTAACCATCACCAATGAAAAGAAAATTAAAGCAATATTTAGGAGCTCTTTTGCCCAACTGTATGCCAATAAGTCTGACAATTTAAGTGAAATCATGCCAGAAGGTAAGCAGGGCAGTCCTCAAAAAGGCTCAAAAAGGGGGCCTCTGAATTGTACTGCTTCTTTAGTCAAATGAGAAGACCTATGTCCTGGGCCACCTGTGTGCAGAGTTGTTTCTACAGCTCTCAGTATATCCACACATGCTGCTTTGTCACTAGCGCATCACCATTAGTCTCTGAGGTAGGTAATATAGAAATACAATAAAACAGTAAAAGAGTTGGATAGCAAGATAATGACATAGTAAAATAGTTGAATAATACAATAATGAAATTCTAAAATGTAAAATATTATGGGTGATGTCTTTTGACTCATGTGTAAATTGGATTTTAGTGACGCAGACTTTCACAAAGTCATCAGCCTCACTCTTTCTTCCAGTCACTGAGTCCCATGTGAAGACAAAATTCAAATGACTGGAGATGGTTTGTAATATAGTTGATGACCTTGGCATCATCAATGTCTGATCAAGCTCTAAGTCTGCCACAGTACCTCTTTTCCCTGCTTTCATGGCCTAGTGGAACAATCTTTTCATATTCATCTATTCAACTGAGGAAGACTTTACATGCTTGGGGTAGACACCCAAAAAAGTCACTGAAATGTGTGAGTCCTGTCAGTTGCCTTCAACCTGGTTTAGCCCATTTCCTGAGATGGTTTTAGCAGTATGGCCACTGTGGAACAGCCCTCAGAAGGGCTCAGCAACCCTCATACCAGAGGTACTAGTCCTCCCTGAACACCTCATATGGACCCGCTACATAGTAAGTATTTAATAAATATTTAATATTTAGATTGATTGATACATTAAAATATTGGGAGGTGATAGATGTTTCCCCTCTGAGCCCTATCATCATCAGGTTTCATAGAGTAAGTTCAGTTAGACAAGGCCTATTTTATTATACCTTTACTATCCTAAGAAAAGAATGAAAAGTGAGAGGAAGAAGAATATCAGGGAGCAGGGCAGTGCATGCAAAGGAAAGTTAGGAGAAATTATCTCACATAATCAAGGTGTGCAAGTAAACATTTACACAAACAAGAAGGTGGGAGTAGGGCAAGTATCTAACACTTGAATCTCATTCTCATCTACACTGCTCCAAAAAAGAAAGAACAGATATACACAGCTGAGTGCAGAAATATATTTCACTCAAAAGTGAAATTGGGAGGAAAAGAGCAAAGGGTAGAAGGAAGAATTAGAGGGAGGGAAGATTAAGGGAGAAAATAATCCCAAGCAAGACAAATTCTAAGAACGTATTGAATATTTATAGCTTTTTTTGAAGTGCCAAAGAATGGGAATCTGGGGGGGTACTTATAAATTGGGGAAGGATGAATCAGTTGTAGTTTAAAAATGTGATGGAACACTACTGTGCCAAACTCCTACCAGCATAATGACCAACCATGATTCCAGAGGACTAATGCATGATACTCACATCCTGACAGAGAGATAAAAGGCTCAGAATACAGAATGAAACTTTTTTTTAAAAAATTGATTTGATCAATTATGCATTTGGGTTATGGGTTTATTTTCCTTTTGTTCTCAACAGGGGGTATGTATTTGGGGATGTGGGAAATGGCAGGTATTAACTCAATGAACCAAAATTACTTAATTACATTATTAATATATACATATTTATGTATGTCCATATATATATATACATATGTATTTATGTTTTTACACATGTGTATATGTTTATGTGTAGGAAAACTCAACAACTCTGACCAATACAGTGACCAAAACTGCTGTCCATCCATTGATAGAGTTACGATGGACTCAGAGCACAAGCTGAGACATGGCCAAAGGGGTAAAAATGTTTTACTTGATTAAACATGTTTTTGTTGTTGTTGTTGTTGTTGCTTCTTTTTTAAAAGTAGGGAGGAGGTAAATAAGGAAATAAGACTGATCTTTAAAAAATAAAATTTAATTTAAAAAACATAATAATTATCAGGCCCCTTAATACATCTAGCATTTGTCTGCAGATACATTGACTTTCTTTATGAAACATTTTCTAGAATGACTCTTTCATGTACAAAGATATTAGTTTCAAGTTTTATAAAAATGTGGAATTTTCTTACATCACTTAAAGTCATATTCCTCCTTGATATCTGACCAAATAGCCTTTTGATTTATTTTCCTGGTCGAGGATTATACAAAGATTTGTCTGAATGCTTCAAATGCTGAAACAAAATAAAAGGGTAAGTAGGTGAAATTCTCTGTGTGTAGTTTTTGAAAAAAAAATAGCTTAATGTATTCCTTTAAGCATGACAATGATCGTAATGACTGACCATTAGCAGGAGGTATATATGGAGCTACTTTTCCAGCTAGAGCTATGCATACTCTCTAACTTGTCTAGGAGTCTGGAACAGAATAAGGTGAACTAGACACTGTAGTATTGAGTTCATGATCTCATTAGCATCATGCAAAATGTAGGCATAAAGCTTTAGAGGTAAAAAAGAAGTTAAGCAAAACTTTTAGTACATCTCTGCTTAGAGGCAGGGGATTGGACAAAATGACGTTGATCTTTTTTTCTGTTTGTACAATGTTATGTGTCTATGTGGTAGACATAAAGAAGAATGAGCTGCATAATTTATGTATTATGTGACATTTGTTGCCACATTTAGAAAACTGCAAAGAATTCATTCAAGTCTGAAACTATAATGGCTGGAGGATGCCAAAGAGAAAGGGTTATTTTCTGTGTGACCTGATTTGTTAGTCCCTAATGGAGCCCACTGATTCTTCTCAATTAGGCCTCTAAGCAGCCATGGTAACCATTCTGCATGATGACTTACCTGGGCAGCATTTGCACCAGGCATCAAGAGGCTAAAGGGTCTGAATGGCATTAACAACAAAAAAGACTTTTCCTCCAATATAAGATCAGCTTTTGGGGAATAAAAGGCCTGGCTTGAAGTCTTTCTGTTTAGTACAGGGGAAAAAAGCATTAGATGTATTCCCACAGCATAGAAAATACATGATGTTAGTATTTTTAGGAGGCACAAAATTGGGAATGAAATAACCCACATCTCTTCTGCCTACAAAGTGAATCAAACCCATGGAGGATAGATGCATTTTACTTTATGCAAGGCTCTGAGTGCCCACTTCCATTTGGAAAATAAAGCCTGAAACCAGAGGGATTTCACACTGGATTGTCACAGTGACAAGCAATGGCAGAAAGAAGTGCTCTCATTCAAATGAAGAGACCGTAATTCTGGAGAGAGGTGTGCAGGAAGTGTGGCTTAATAGCCAAGGGAACAGAGAGATATTTAGTATTCTATTTCTGCATACCTTTCCTAGCATTCTAAGAGACACATTGGGTAAAAAACATCTTACAGTTTTCTAAATAGTTTCCCACAGGAAAGGTCCTATTTGCTTTTGACTGATTCAGCCTAGATATCTTTTACAAATGATATGCAGTTAAATCACCTTATTATTGGATGTTAGTATAAGACAATTCCATTTTTACGTATGGGAGTGTTGTGAAGCTTTCTCTTTTTAAAATATCTTTTTACATTGAATTTATAATAGAGTCCTTTATATCCCCACGAATGACTTGGGAGGTGATCAGACAGTTATTAGAGAATACTGGGGGACAGAGGAGACCAAGCAATATGATGACTTTGGTATACCCAGAAGAAAGTGGAAGCATGGTAGAGTAGTAGTGTCAAAGTCAAATAGAAAAGGGGCCACTAATCCATTTTTAAGGAGAATCCTTAAGGGGTCACATATTGACAATTTAAAAATGTAATGTTATCTATATTTTGTTGTATTTTATTTTGTTAAATATTACCAAACTATATTTTAATCTTGTTCAAACAGCACTTGGGAGTTTTATATATGCTGTATGCAGCCTGTGGGTTGTGTGTTTGATATGTTCATTGTAGAAGAATGAGAGGGAAGAAGAAAGGACAAGGATGTTCCCCTGGATTGTTAAAGGTGGAGTGGATTGTGATAGTTTGATAGATCAGCTTCAACATAATAATCTTCTACTCCTCAGTACTAATTCAAATAATGAAAAGAGGAAGTGGTTGGAATAATTGGAAGGTATAGCTCAGATAGATTTTAACAGGAGATCACAGATTTTAAAATGAGGAATGGAATAGAATTAAAAAAAATAACCAATTAGAGAAAGAACAAAGAAGTATATTAGGAACCATGGATTACCTCTAAAGAACAATTTCCATTGTGCCTAACTATTGACATTGATAATTGTCATTCCTCTGAATGGTTTCTAGAGAATTCAACATGGGGTGTGGCAGGAAAGGAAGGAAAAAAAAATTTTAAATTTGTCTAGGAAAGGGGGTTATAAAATAATGGATGACATAGACTGTGAAAGATAATCAGATATTATACTCTTTTCTGAGCTGAAAATATTAAATCAATCAATAAATGAATCATCAATCATTTGTTAATTATCTATTAGCTAGGTATTGCACATGGTAATGGAGCAGAGGGAGAAATGAGGAGAGAAGACCATGTTCTGATGAAAGTAAAATAAACTTCAGGGACTCTGACTTACAAGAAGAGATAGAACTACATGCACAAACATTTTTTTTGATAAAGATGCTTAATCAAACAACATACCCAAAAAAGTAATTTTTAAAAAGTGTCTTCAGGCACACAAGCAAAAAATTGTTTTTAAATGTTTTAATGTTTTTAATTTATTTCATTGAATATTTTCCGATTTCAAATGAAATGCTTTTGAGAATCTTTTTTTTATTTTGATTTCAAAGTTCTCTTACTCCTTTATTCTGCCTCCTGCCTCCTTGTGAAAGAAAGGATTTTGATAGAGATTAAAAATGTGAAGTCATGCAAAACGTATTTTCATATTAGGCTGGTTGCCATGGAAAACACAGACAAAAATGAGAAAAATAAAGTTAAAAAAGAGTATACTTCAATCTTCATTCAGATGCCATCAGTTTTTTTAACCCTCTGGAGATAGGTGGAATTTCCCATCATTAAATCATTGAGAATTGTCTTGGATCATTTTGTTGCTGAGAATAGCTATCATTCACAAGTGGTATTGCTGGATCAAAGAATATATAGAGTTTTATAGCCCATTAGGCAAAATAAAAAATTAGTTTCCACAACTGTTGGATCAATTCTTGACTCCATCAACAATGCATTATCCGAATTTTTGCACATCCACCCCAACATTTGTCATTTTCTATTTCTGTCATATTAGCCAATCTGGTAGCATGAGGTGGTGCCTCAGAGTTTTGTTTTAATTTGCATTTCTTGAATGGATAGTGATGTAGAGCATTTTTTTTCATATGACAATACCTTTAGTTTCTTCTTCTGAAAACTGTTATTCATATCCTTTGACCATTTATCAATTGGAGAATGACTCATATCCTTCAAAATTTAATCAATTCTCTGTTTTTCGGAGAATTGATGCCTTTATCAGAAAAAAAAAAAAACTTGCTGTAATTTTTTCCCAGTTTCCCGCTTTCCTTATACTCTTAGGGACATTGGTTTTGTTTGTCCCAAAACTTTTCATTTTGAGGTAATCAAAATTACCCATTTTTATATCCCATAAAACTATCTAACTCTTGTTTTGACATTAATTCTTCCTTTGTCCATAAATCTGACAGGTGAAATTAATGATATCATTATTTATGTCTAAATAATGTGCCCATTTTGACATTATTTTGGTATATATTATGAGGTGTTAGTTTGTACCTAGTTTATGCTAAATTGCTTTCTAGTTTTCTGGAAATTTTCATCAAATAATAAGCTCCTGTCCCCAAAACAGGATCTCTGGATCTATTAAACACTAGATTACCATGGTCATTTTTTTCTAATCTACTTCACTGATCTACCAGTCTATTTCTTAGTCAGTACTCAATTGTTTTAATGATTATTACTTTCTAATACAGTTTTAGATCTGGTACTGCTAGCCCACCCTTCATATTTTTTCATTGATTCCACAGATATTCTTGACAATTTTTTTCTTCCAGATAAATTTTGTTACTATTTTTACCAGCATTAAAAACTAAATTTGGTATGTTACATAGCAACAAAAAAGTAAATTATTTTAGCTAAGATTATAACTTTAAAATATTGCTTTAGTATAGCCATGTGTACTTAATATTCTTCCAATTATTCAGATCTATCTTTATTTGTGTAAAAATGTTTTGTAATCTTGCTCATATAGTTCCTGGGTTTGTCTTTGCAGGTAGATTTCCAAATATTTTTGTTATTATATGAAGTTATTTTAAATGTAATTTCTCTCTATCTCTTGCTGCTGGACTTTGTTGGTCATATATAGAAATGCTGATGATTTATGTGGGTCTGTTTTGTACCCTGAAACTCTGCTAAAGTTGTTAGCTGTTTCAACTAGTTTTTATTTGATTCTCTAGGATTCTCTAAGTACATCTTCATATAATCTACAAAGAGCTACAGTTTTGTTTCAATTCCTTTAGTTCCTTTGTCTTTTCTTATTGCTATAGTTAGCATTTCTAGTACAATATTGAATAATAGTGTTGACAATGGGTATCCTTGCTTCACCTCTGATCTTATTAACATGGCTTCTAGCTTGTCCCCATTATAGATAATGCTTGATGTTGTTTTTAGATAGATGCCATTATCATTTTAATGAAAGCTTCATTGATTCCTAAGCTTTCTAGTGTTTTTAATAGGAATGAATGTTGTATTTTGTCCAAACACATTTGGTTAATTATGCTGATAGTCTTCCCCAAAATGAGCCAGCTCTGAATTCCCAGAATAAATCCCACCTGGTAATGTGTATGGTTTTTCATGATATAGTACTATAGTCTCCTTTAAAAATTTTCTGTAGGGTAATTGGCCTATAATTTATTTTCTTTGTTTTTGATCTCACTGTTTTAGGTATCAGCACAATATTTAAGTTTTAAAATGAATTTGGTAGGAATTCTTCTTTGCCAATTTCCCCAAATGGTTTATAAAGTATTGTAATAAATTGGTCATTAATTTTTTGTAGTTGTTATTGAAATTACTTTTGAATCAATCTGGTCCTGGAAAACTCTTTCTTAGGGAACTCATTTATGCTTTGTTCAAATTATTTTTCTAAGATAGAGTTATTTAAATATCCTTTTCTTCTGTTAACCTGATTAATGTATGCTTTATAAGTATTCATCTATTTTTACTTAGACCATCAGATTTTTTTCTCTTAGACTGTCAGATTATTTTTGCATATAATTAGGGAAGATAGTTCCTAATAATTGCATTAATTTCATCTTCATTAGTGTTAAATTCATTTTTTTTATTTTATATACTGGTAATTTATTTTTCTTTTTTTTAAAAAAAAACAAATTAAGCTATGGTTTACCTATTTTTCAAAATAAAACTACCTCATAGTTTTATTTATGAATTAAATAATTTTCTTATTTTAACTTTTCAATCTATCCTTTGATATTTAGGATTTCCATTTTGGTGTTTAATTGGGGATTTTTATTTGTTATTTTGATAAGTTTTTTCTTCCAATTTCATGCCCAATTTACTGATCTGTTCTTTCTCTATTTGATTGATTAAATGCTCAGATGCATAAAATTTCCCCTCAACAGTGCTTTGGTTGCATCCTACAAGTTTTGTTATATTGTCTTATTGGTGTCATTCCCTCTAATGAAATTGATTGTTTCTATGATTTGTTCTTTGATTCATTCATTATTTAGGATTATAATATTTAGTTTCCACTTGGTTTTAATCTACATTTCCATGGTCCTTTATTGAGTGTAATTTTTATTGGATTCAGGTTTAAAAAAGACGAATTTAATATTTGTTTTTTCTACATTTAGCCAGGACGTTTTATGCCTTAAAATAATTTTTTTTTGTGAAGATTCCATGTAAAGCTGAGGAAAAGTTATATTCCTTTCTATATCTATTCAGCTTTCTCCAAAGTTCTACCATAGCTCACTTTTCTAAAATTCTATTCATCTCCTTCTTTCTTGTTTATATTATGGTTAGATTTAACAAGTTGTGAGATGGGGAAGTTAAAGTACCCTACTTCTTTAGTGTTGGTATTTTGGTCTATTTGCTAGTGTAACTCATTTAACTTTTCCTTTAAGAATTTGGATGCTATGATATTTGGTACATATACATTATTGATATTATTATTTCATTGTCTATGGTACCTTTTAGGAAAATGCAATTTCCCTGAATATCTCCTTTAATTAGATTTATTTTTGCTTTTGCTTTTTCTGAGATCATTATAATTGCCCAGGTTTTTTTCCTCAGCTGAAGCATACCATATTGTGTTCCAAACCCTTATTTTTACTCTCTGTGTGCCTCTCTGTTTCAAGTGTTTTTCATAAACAACTTATTATTGGATTGTGGCTTTTAATCCATTTTGTTATCCATTTCCATTTTATGGGTAAATTCATCACATTCATATTCACAGTTATTATTACTAACTGTATCTTTCCTTCTAAATTATTTTTTCTCTTTTTATCCTTCTCTCTTTCTCTTTTTCCCCTGTACCTCCTCAAAAGTCTGTTCTTCTCATGAACTCCCTTAATACACCCTCCCTTCTCTTAGCACTGCCCGTCTCTTATCCCCTTCCCCTCCTACTTCCATTTAGGATAAAATAGATTTCGATACATGAGTGTATATGTTATTCCCCTCTTTATGCCAATTTTGATGGGAGCAAGTTTTAAGCATTTCCCACCATCCTCCAATTCCCCCTTAAAGGTCAAGGCTCTTCCCCTTGTGCCTTTTTCATGTGAGGTAATTTCCCTCACTTTTCTTCTCCTTCCCCACTTCTCCAAGTAAATCATTTTTTTTCACCCTTTAATTTTTTTTTTAAATCTTCCCATCATAGTGAACTTATATCTTGCCCTCTGTGTATGTATATTCTTGTTATAATAATGATGAAATTCTTATCATCTTCCCATATTAAAATATAAACAATTTAACCTTGTGGAATCCCTGATGATTTTTCTTTCATGTAGCCATGGGATGCCAGGGGCCCTGTTCACAGGTCCAGGGCAGAGAAGAGGTTGCTCTCAAGCGAGTAGAGAACATGGTTTCACTTACAAGCTAGAAAGGGGCACAATTTTTTTGAGGTTGCAGGAGAGCAGAGGACCTAGTCCTGGTTCCAGAGCAAAAAGGAGCACTACCACTTGCAGCTCTAGAGGCACAAGGTTACTTACTGGTAAACTGCACTTTTATGCTTCCTTAGAGTCTTGTATTTGAAAATCAAATTTTCTGTTTATCTCTGCTTATTTTCTCATCAGGTGTGCTTGAATATCCTCTATTTCATTAACTATCAATCCCACCCCCTCAAAAGATAATACTCAGTTTTGCTGCACAGGTGATTCTTTGTTATAACCCTATCTCCTTCAAATTTCAGGATATCATATTCCAAGTCCTCCATTCCTTTAGGTAAAAGCTGGCAAATCTATGGTACCTTTTAGGAAAATGTGGGTCCATGTATTTGAAGAATTTCTTTCTTGATGCTTACAATATTTTCTCTTTGACCTAGGAGCTCTGGAATTTATCTATGGTATTTCTGGGAATTTTCATTTTGGAATCTCAGGAAGGGATTGGTGGATTCTTTAAAATTCTATATTTCCCACCAGGTTCTACAATATCAGGGCAGTTTTCCCTAATATTTTCTTTAAATATGATATCTAGGCTTTTTTATCATTGCTTTCAGGTGGTCTAATCATCCATAAATAATTGCATCTCAATGTATTTTCCAAATCAATTGTTTTCCAAAGAGACATTTCACATTTTCTTCTATTTTTTTTCTTTTGATATTATTTTATTTTTTCTCAATGTCTCATGTCTTTAGCTTTCTGTTGCCCAATTCTAATTTTCAAGGAATTGTTTTTGTCGGTGAGCATTTGTGTTTCCTTTTCTATTTGGTCAGTTCTACATTTTAAGGAGTTCTTTTCTTTAGTGAGTTTTAAAAAACTCTTTTAAATTTGGCTAATTCTGTTTTTAAGAGTTCTTTCTTTCTTAGATTTTTGTGCCTCTTCTGCTTTGTAAGGGATCCTTTTCTTTAGTATTTTTGTGTCCCTTTTATCAAGCAGTTTGCTTTCTTTTCATCTTTTTTGCTTCACTTTCTTTTCTTTTTCAGATTTTTCCTCTATATCACTTACTTTATTTTGAAAATTCTTTTTGAGCCTGTCCAGGAATTCTTGTTGGGTTTTTGTCCAATTTATTTTTCTTTTTTTCTTTGAGGCTTTGATTGTAAATATTTTGACATTGCTGTCTTCTAAGTTTGTATATTGATATTCCTTGTCACCACAGCATCCTGTTATAATCAGTTACTTTATTTTGTTTGATCATTTTGTCCAGCCCATTTCCTTCTTTTTGACTTTATGTTAAAGTTGTGCTCTTCTCTTTGGGTGAATTAGACATTGTCTCAAACTTCAGGTTTTTCATGTTGTTGTTTTCAAAGCTAGATTCAGGGGTCTGTAAGTTTTTGGTGTTTCCAAGGTTATGTGATCTAAGGAGACTTGTGATCACTAATCTTCTGTGTTCTGGAGTTTACCAGTAAGTAACCTTGTGCCTCTAGAGCTGCAAGTGGTAGTGCTCCTTTTTGCTCTGGAACCAGGACTAGGTCCTCTGCTCTCCTGCAACCTCAAAAAAATGGTGCCCCTTTCTAGCTTGTAAGTGAAACCATGTTCTCTACTCGCTTGAGAGCAACCTCTTCTCTGCCCTGGACCTGTGAACAGGGCCCCTGGCATCCCATGGCTACAAAATTAGTGCTTCTTTTCACCTTTGATCTGCAACCAAGAACTACATTTGGGCAATACATTTGGGTCCTGAACCCAATACGCAGAGAAGGTTCCCTATAATCATTTTCTGACCATTCATTTGAGACTACCCCACTATAGTCAGTAAGCTGAGAGTTCATAAAGATGCTGATGCTGCTGCCTCCAAGGCCTGCTGCTGTAAATGCTGGGAGGGACCTGCACTGTGCTCTAGGTCCAACTACCAACTCAGCATGACAGACCTTTCCTGCTGACCACCTATCCACCTATGGCTGGAAAAATAATTGGACCCTACCCCTTTTTCCATCTGTCACTCTAGAACTTAATTTGAGGCGCTATCCTAAAGTTGTCATAGGGGTATATTGAGATATTTCAAGTGTTACTGCCTCTACTCTACCATCTTGGCTCAAGCACATTTGAACTGTTTTTGAAAAGAGTAATTAATACTAACTCCATAAAAATTATTTTTAAAAATAGAGATTGAAAGAATTCTATCAAACTCCTCTTGTGAGACAACATGGCCTTGAATATCTGAGCTAGGAATTATCAAAGTAGACAAATATAACTAAGAGTAATTGGATGAATGAATTATGAGGAAAAATAAAATACCCAAAAGAGGCTGCAACATGCTCAAATTGGATGGATGGAAGGGGTACAAAAAAGGTTTGAGATTAGAAAAAAATTACTATAACTATTTTAAAGACAAAAATAAAATAAAAGTGAATTATTTTAAAACATTTCAAAAAATATAAAAATAGAGCTCTTTCTTATTTAAAATCCCCCAAATTTCTAAGCATAAAAGGAACATTTTTAATATAATATAATCATAACATTTTATTTATTTTCACATTTAAGATTTTTGTTTTTAGTTTACATCACTCAGTTCCACAGAACTTTGAGTTTCAGATTTTCTTTCCACCCTTCCCATCCTCCCTTCCCAAGATGGAATGGAATCTGATATATCTTCTACACATAACTTCACATTGAATTTATTTACACAATAGTCAAGTTGTAAAGAAGAATTATGACCAATGGAATGAATCATCAGAAAGAAGAAACAAAACAAACAAACAAACAAACAAAAACAAAGACAAAAACAAAAGAGAAAAAAGGGGGGAAAAATGGGAGTATAAAATGTGCCTCAATCTGCATGCAGACTCCATAGTTCTTTCACTGGATGTAGATATCACTCTCCATCATGAGTCCTTTAGAGTTCTCTTTGTACCTTGTATTGCTGAGAAGAACAAAGTCTATCATGGTTAGTTGTCACAGAATCCATATATCTGTGGTTGTGTATAATGTTCTCTTGTTTCTGCTCCCCTCACTCAGCATCATATCCTGTAGGGTTTTCCAGGTTATTATGAAGTCTGTATAATCCCCATTTCTTATAGCACAGCAGTATTCCATTACCTTATACCACAACTTGTTCAGCCATTCCCTAATTGATGGGGATCCCCTTGATTTCCAATTCTTTGCTACTACAAAAAGAGCCACTATAACTATTTTTGTACATATGGGTCCTTTGTGTGATCTCGTTGGGATACAACCCTAGAAGTAGTATTGCTGGGTCAAAGGGTATGAACATTTTTATAGCCTTTTGGGCATAGTTACAAATTGCTCTCCAGAATGGCTGGAGCAGTTCACAACTCCACCAGCAATATAACAATGTTCTAATTTTTCCACATCCTCTCCAGCATTTATCATTTTCCTGTTTTGTCATTTTAGCCAATCTGACAGGAGATTTGTGGTATCAAAGAATTGTTTTGATTTGCATTTCTCTAATCAGTAGTGATTTCGAGCATTTTTTCATATGCCTATAGGTATCTTTCATTTCTTCCTCTGAAAACTGCCTGTTCTTAACCTTTTACCATTTCTCAATATTGGAATGCATTGTATTCCTATAAATTTGGCTCAGTTCCCTGTATATATTAGAGATGAGGCCTTTATCAGAGACACTACTTGTAAAGATTTTCTCCCAGTTTTCTGCTTTCCTCCTAATCTTTCTTGCAGCGACTTTTTTTAGTACAAAAAATTCCAATTTAACATAATCAAAATTATCTATTTTGCATTTTTTAATGCTCTCTATCTCTTCTTGAGTCATGAATTCTTTGCTTTTCCATAGATCTGATAGGTAAACAATTCTTTGCTCTCCCAAATTGCTTAGAGTATGAGCCTTTACCCCTAAATCATGAATCCATTTTGACTTTATTTTGGTATATGGTATAAGATATCAGTCTATGCCCAGTATCTGCCCTACCATTTTCCAATTTTCCCAGCAGTTTTTGTGAAATAGTGAATTCTTAGCCCAGAAGCTGGATTCTTTGGGTTCATCAAAGAGTAGATTGCTGTAGTCGTTGACCACTGCATCTTGCATACCTATACTATTCCACTGATCCACCACTCTATTTCTTAGCCTGTACCAAGTACTTTTGATGACTGCTGCTTTGAACTACAATTTAACATCTGGTATGGCTAGGCCGCCTTCCCTAGCATTTGTTTTCATTAATTCCCTAGATATTCTGGACCACTTGTACTTCCAGAATTTTGTTATTATTTTATTGACCTCTGTAAAATAATTTTTTGGCAGTTCAATTGGTATGGCACTGAATACATAGATTAATTTAGGTAAAATTGTCATTTTTATTATATTAGCTTGGCCTAACCATGAGCAACTGATACTTTTCCATTTATTTAGATCTGACTTTATTCACATGAAAAGTGTTTCATAATTATGTTCATATAGGCCCTGGGTTTGTCTTGGCAGATAGACTCCCAAATATTTTATAGTTTCTACAGTAACTTTGAATGGAATTTCTCTTTCTGTCTCCTGCTGTTGGAATTTGTTAGTAATGTATAGGAATGCCGAGGATTTATGTGAGTTTATTTTATATCCTGCAACTTTACTAAAGTTGTTTATTATTTCATGTAGTTTTTTACTTGATTCTCTAGGATTCTCTAAGTAAAACATCATATCATCTGTAAAAAGTGATAATTTAGTTTCTTCTTTGCCTATTCTAATTCCTTCAATTTCTTTTTCTTCTCTTATTGCTACAGCTAACATTCCTAGTACCTAATTGAATAGTAGGGTGATAACAGACATCCTTGTTTCACCCCCATCTTATTGGGAATGCATCTAGGTTATCCCCATTACAAATAATGCTTGTTGATGGTTTTAGATAGATGCTATTTATAATTTTAAGGAAGGCTCCATTTATTCCTATGCTTCCTAATATTTTTTTTAATAGGAATGGGTATTGTGTTTTGTTAAAGGCTTTTTCTGCATCTTTTGAGATGATCATATGGTTTCTGCTAGTTTTGTTGTTGATATGATCAATTATACTGATAGTTTTCCTAATATTGAACCAGCCTTGCGTTCCTGGAATAAATATTAGCTGCCGTAGTGTATTATTCTCATCATAAGTTGCTACGATCTTTTTGCTAGTATTTTATTTAAAATTTTTGCATCAATATTCATTAGGGAAATTGGCCTATAATTTTCTTTCTCTGTTTTGACTATTCCTGGTTTAGGTATTAGTACTGTATTTGTGTTATAAAAAATTTGGCAGGACTACTTCTTCACCTATTTTCCCAAATAGTCTATAAAGTATAGGAATTTTTTTTTCTTTGAATGTTTGATAAAATTCACATATAAAACCATCTGGTCCTGGAGAATTTTTCTAGTGATTTCATTGATGGCTTGCTCAGTTTCTTTTTCTGAGATGGAGTTATTTAGGAATTTTACTTCCTCTTCTGTTAATCTGGGCAATTTATATTTTTGTAGATATTCATCATATCCCTAAGGTTGTCAAATTTATGGGCATATAATTTGGAAAAATAATTCTTAATTATTGTTTTGATTTCCTCTTCATTAGAGGTAAACTTACCCTTTTCATTTTTGATACTGGCAATTTGATTTTCTTCATTTTTTAAATCTAACTGACCAAAGGTTTATCAATTTTATTGGTTTTTTCATAAAACCGACTCTTTTTTTATTTATTAATTCAATAGTTTTCTTAATTTCAATTTTGTTAATCTCTCCTTTCATTTTCAGTATCTCTAATTTGGTATTTAATTGCAGATTTTCAATGTGTTCTCTTTTCTGGTTTTTTTCAGTTGCATGCCCAATTCATTCATCTCCTTTTTCTCTATTTTATTCATGTAAGCTTTTAGAGACATAAAATATCCCCTAAGAACTGCTTTTGCTGCATCCTATAAGTTTCGCTATGTTGTCTCATTATTATCATTTTCTTGAATAAAGTTATTAATTGTTTCTATGATTTGTTCTTTGGCCTACTCATTCTTTAGAATTAGATTATTTAGCTTCCTATTAATTTTTAGTTTTTTTTTCCGTGGTTCTTTATGACAAATAAAAAGGATACTTTGGCTACTTTTGCTTTTGTGCACTGGATTGTGAGGTTTTTATGCCCTAGTACATGGTCAATTTTTGAGTATGTGCCATGTACCATTGAGAAGAATGTATATTTCTTTTTATCCCCACTCAGTTTTCTCCAGAGGTGTATCATATTTGCCTTTTCTAAAATTCTGTTCTCCTCTTTAACTTCTTTCTCATTTATTTTGAGGTTAGATTTATCTAGTTCAGAGAAGGGGATGTTGAAGTCTCCCATTATTATAATTTTGCTGTCTATTTCTTCCTGTAACTCCCCTAACCTCTCCTCTAGGAATCTGCATGCCATACCACTTGGGGCATATACGTTAAACAATGATATTGCTTCATTGTTTATGATGCCTTTTAGCAGGATGTAGTGTCCTTCCTTATCTCTTTTAATTAGATCTATCTTTACTTTTGCTTTGTCTGAGATTAGGATTGCTACACCTGCTTTTTTAACTTCAGCTGAAGCACAATATATTTTACTCCAGCCTTTTACCTTTACCCTGTGTGAATCCCCCTGTTTCAAATGTGTTTCTTGTAAACAGCATATTGTAGTATTATGGTTTTGTATCCATTCTGCTATCCGCTTCCATTTTATGGGAGAATTCATCCCATTCACATTCACAGTTATGATTACTATCTGTGTCTTTTTCTCCATCCTATTTCCCCTGCTTATGCTTTTATTTCTCCCTTTCCCCTTCCACTCCTCAACAAAGTTTTGCTTTTGACCACCACCTTCCTCAGTTAACCCTCCCCCTTGTTTCCCCTCCACTTTCTTACCATTTTCCACTTGCTACTTCTTCCCTCCCTTCTGACCACACCCCCCTTTTTCCCTCCTACTGCATGTAGGATAAATTAGATTTCTATAATTATAAAGATATGTTATTCCCTCCTTGAAGCAAATCTGATGAGAGTAAAGCTCAAACACTGCTCTTCTTTCTCCCTTCTTTCCCTCTATTATAATGTGTTTTTGTGCCTCTTCATTTGATGTAATTTACCCTTTTCTACTACCTCCTTACCTCTTCTCTCATAGCCCTCTCTTTACATCTCTTAATTATGGTTTTTATCCTTACATCAGTTATTTTATATAGACATCCACAGTCTATGTGTATCCCTTTCAATTATCATAATAACCATACTATTCTCAAGATTGACATATATATATATATATACATTATATAGATTTACAATATGTACATATATATAACATACATAAGATGATATAATCCTATATGAAGATGTAAATAATTTGCCCTTATTGATTAATAAGGTTTGTGGGGGTTTTTCCCCCGTTTACCTTTTTATGTCTCTCTTGAGTTTTCTGTTTGAAGATCGAATTTTCCATTGAGTTCTGGCCTTTTCGTCAGGAAGGTATGGAGTTCCCTTATTTTGTTGAATGTCCATCGCTTTGCCTGAAAAATTGTGCTCAGTCTTACTGGGTAGTTGATCCTTGGTTGTAGTCCCAGCTCCTTTACCTTGCAGAATATCATATTCCAATTTCTCCTGTCTTTTAATGTAGAAGCTGAGAGATCCTGCTTGATCCTGAATATAGTTTCAGGATATTTGAATTGTTTCTTTTTGGCTGCTTGCAGCATTTTCTCCCTGACTTTGTAATTCTGAAATTTGGCTACAATATTTCTTGGAGTTTTCAATTTGCAGTCTCTTTCAGGGGGTTATCGGGGGATTCTTTCAACGATTATTTTACCCTCTGCTTCTAGGACCTCTGCCCAGTTATCTTTGATAATTTCCTCAAAGATACTGTCCAGGATCTTTTTTCATTGTGGCTTTCTGGTAGACCAATAATTCTTAGATTGTCTCTCCTGGATCTATTTTCCAGGTCAGTTTTTTTTTTTTTTTCCAATCAGATATTTCACATTTTCTTCTATTTTTTTCATTCTTTACATTTTGTTTTACTACTTCTTGATGCCTCATAGAGTCATAAGTTTCCACTTGCTCAATTCTAATTTTTAATGAGTTGCTGTCTTCATTTTGCTTTTGAGTCTCCTTTTCCAATTGATTGATTTTACCTTTCAGGGTATCATTTTCTCCATTTAGATACTGAATCTCCATAGCCATTTTGTCGATCTTATTTCTTAAACACTTGATTTCATCACTGTTTTTTTGTTCATTTTTTTCCATTTTTTTTTCTTTTGCTTCCATAATTTGGTTTTTAAACTCCTCCTTTAGCTCTTCAGTCATGCTTTTTGGGCTTGAGACCAGTTCACATTTGCTTTTGAAGTATCAGATGTGGGTATAGTGTCAATGCTACTCTCTTCCAAATTGGTTTTTTGATCATCCCTGTCTCCTTAAAATGTGTCAATGGTCCTTGGTTTTTCATGTTCCTCTTCATGTTGGTTAGCTTTTTCCTGGCTTTACAGTGGATATCTACCTTTGGGGCTCAGAGATCTCTGTCCCAGGTTTCTTATTCTGGGGATTGTGAGTCTATTCACTGGCTTTGTGTATTATAGCCTTTAGTTTCCTGAGGTATAGGGGAGGGGTCTGGCTGCCTCATTCTGCTTTTCCCCTGGGGCTGCTCTCCAGCACTGTCTCTCTTCAGCAATGGTCTCAGCTGTTTGTTGTTTGTGCTGGGGTCTGCTACTTCCCCTGGGGGTGCAAGGGTATGTCTGGGCTCCTGGTGTTGTCTGCTGCTGGCTCTGCCCCCCTGGGACTCAGGATCTCCCAGTGCTCAGCCATTGAAGTAATTCTCTGGGTCAGCAGGGAGAGATTAGAGCTGTTTACCTGACCATTATGTCTCCCAGAAGTTCAAGAAGGCACATTTCAATCCTTTGGGCTGCAAGCCACAGGAGTAGATGTCTCATGGCCAGAGGCATTGTGCTGCTGCCTCTCGTTGCTTTGACAGACTTCTGTCTTGTGTTGGGAGGCTGTATTATGAAGGCAGAATTTATGATTTCAAAGAGAATCATACATATGACTGAAAGGTTTGGAACCGCAGTATATAAGGAATTCTCTAGGTAGAAGGCAGAAGAATTAAAGCATGTATTTAAGCTCCAAAGTAACAGGCCCACAAACCAGCATTCCCATTTTGATATTTTGATCAAAAGCTTCCAGGCCCAATAAGTCCACCTCACAAGAGTAACCAGGAGGCCACAGCAGGATGGTATAAAGCAAAATCATATACATGCTTCCCCTCTATGGTAAGAAGATTATCCACTGGCCTCAAGTCCTTTCTTAGCACTCCTCGGTCCACACATGGGTCAGCTCTGCTACTGGCAGCTCCTGCTTCAGCTTTGGCTGTAGCTGTCTCTGGCTCCAACGGAAAAGGATCTTCAAGCTGTCTTCTCTCCTCTTATAGAGTTTTTTTTCATTTATTTTTATTTTTAGTTTACAACAGACGGTTCTACATAATTTTGAGTTCCAGATTTTCTTCCCTCCCTCCCCAAGACGGCATGTAATCTCATATAACTACCACGAATGACTTCGCATTGAATTAATTTATACACTAGTCAAGTTGCAGAGAAGAATTACGACCAATGGAATGAATAATGAGAAAGAAGGAACAGAACCAAAAAAAAAAAAAAACAACCCAAAAACAAAAACAAAAGAGAAGAGAAAAAGGTGAGCATGAAGTGTGCCTCAATCTGCATTCAAACTTCATAGTTCTTTCTCTGGATGTAGATAGCATTCTCCATCGTGAGTCCTTTGGAGTGGTACCTGCACTTTGTGTTACTGAGAGGAGCAAAGTCTGTCAGGGTTGGTCCTCACAGAATCCATATATCTGTGGTTGTGTACAGTGTTCTCCTGGCTCTGCTCTGCTCACTCAGCATTATGTCATGTAGGTTTTTCCAGGTTGTTATGAAGTGTGTATCATCCCCATTTCTTATGGCACAATAGTATTCCATTACCTTCGTATATCACAGCTTGTTCAGCCATTCCCCAATTGATGGGCATCCCTTTGATTTCCAATTCTTGGCTACCACAAAAAGAGCCGCTATAAATATCCTTGGACATATGGGTCCTTTTCCTGCTTGTGTGATTTCTTTGGGATACAACCCTAGAAGTGGTATTGCTGGGTCAAAGGGTATGAACATTTTTATAGCCCTTTGGGCGTAGTTCCAAATTGCTCTCCAAAATGGCTGGATCAGCTCACAACTCCACCAGCAATGTAACAATGTTCCAATTTTACCACATCCTCTCCAGCATTTATCATTTTCCTGTTTTGTTATTTTAGCCAATCTGACAGGAGAGATGTGGTATCTAAGAGTTGTTTTGATTTGCATTTCTCTAATCAGTAGTGATTTAGAGCATTTTTTCATATGCCTATAGATAGCTTTAATTTCTTCCTCTGAAAACTGCCTGTTCATATCCTTTGACCATTTCTCAATTGGGGAATAGCTTGTATTCCTATATATTTGGCTCAGTTCCCTGTATATTTTAGAAATGAGGCCTTTTTTTGACATCATCAAGCGTTGCCTGAATGACCAGAGCCCAGGCTCTGGTGATTGGTTCTTCAGTTGGCCCCTCCCGTTAGGACTTTGGGAGGTTCACATCCACATAGATTAGGTTAACACCCAATAGGGCATGGCTCTGGAGTTAACACCTCCCCTTAGCCAGCCCCATGAATCGTCACAAAGAGGCAGACTTAAGCCCACGTGGTCTGAAAGCCTCTGCTGTCCCAGAAATGTAAACTAGGCCCTCCCTGGATTTAGCCCTACCTTGGGCCCCACCTTAGTTGCCAATCCATACCCACTAAGGTTTTACACCTAATAGGGCTCTGGGCCTGGGGCCCAGCACCTAGTAAGGCTTAATGAGATAAACTGAGTTACTCAACGAAAACAAAGGCCATTTTGCTTACCAACACAGAGACCTAGGGATGTCTTCTGGTTTTGGGTGCCCAGCTTTCTCCCAGCCTGTCTTGCTGGTTGGTTTCCATAGCTGCTTCTGCTTTGGTGCTGTCTGTTGCAGCTCCTCACGCCAAGTACTATCCCAGCTTACAGATCCATCCTGTTGACCTTTCAGACTCTCCTGGCTTGGAAATTTGCCCCACTCAGACTGCTAGCAGTTTCTAACTCTCTCAAATCTGTTCAGAATCACTTTTTTTAGGGAAATATGACAGAACTTGTGAGAGAGCTCCAGTAAGATACTGTTTTCACACCGCCATCTTGGCTCTTCCCCAAAATATTTTATTTGAAACCAAGAGCCAACATTTTTTTAATGGAGCAATGTCAGAAGGTTTCTCAGGATTAATAAGGTCAAATCATAGATGACTCTTTCCCCACTATGATCTATTTGTGATATATTTTCATAAATACTTATCAGAACAATAGGACAGTGTAACAATAATGCTACTTGCCACTAGTGTGGCTGTGTAAGGCCAATAACATCAGCAAATTGGAGGGCTACTAGCACAGGTTATTTGATCTGCTTTTCTAAGGAAAGCAACTTTATAGGGTTTACAATATCCTTTTAATTAAACATACATATATTATTCACTTGGTTCAAGGGAAAAAGCACCCTGAACTTCAGAGCAAATACAAACAGAAATTACAAGCAGAAATTATATAAACAGATCAACAGATAAGTTTCTGACTGATCATAGCAATACATACATAGTTACCAGAGAAGCACCAACATCTGGGTTTTCAAAGTAGGGTGGGGGTGTATGTGGGGGTGGTGGTGTCCTTAATGGCTACCCAGAGTCTCTACAACACTCTTCCAATGAGTGTGCCCGGATCTGAGGGCTTCACACCTCTTGTGATCTGATTAGCAGAAGGGCATGGACCTTCCTACAAACAAAGGCAAGACTCAATCAAAAACACTTGATTGTCTTAGTGCTGAGAAGCACTCCAACAGAAAAAACAGTAAAAAGCCCCACTTTGTTTGCCCTTACAGACAGGAGAATAAAAATAAATTTATAAACTAAACAACAAGGTATATCTACTGTTAAATTATCTACTATATTGCATTTCTATATGACAATAACAAAACCCAGAAACATCATAATGAAACTCTGAAAATGTAATAATGAAATTTTCATTTAAATTAACTAAATAGGTGAAATATCTAAGAATTGAACTGCCACTTTACATGCAAAATGTGTACAAAATACAACTTCAAAATATTATGTTAAAAATTAAAGGGGGATGTAAATAATTGGAGATCTTTTTGCTGCTCATAGCCATATAATTTTTTTTAAATCACCATGCTATCTAAATAAATTGAGAGTGCTATAAAAATCAAATGATCTAAGGCAAATTTTTATAGCACTCATAACATTTGGAAGAAAATGCCTATTTTTTTAAAGAGATAATTTTGACTAAATGGAGGCATACTATATTACTATCTATTACTATATGGTAAAGCAATAAACATCAAAGAAACCTGAACTTGGGAAAACCAGAAAAGTGTGTCTGTGAAATGAAAGTAATAAAAAAATGGTAGCACAGTATTTAATGTACCAAAGACAAGCCAGGCTCCCTTTATGGAAAGACCAGTTTAGAAAATTATAGAACAGTTTGGTAAAAAATTAGATTTAGGCCAACATCTTATCCCTCAAATATGATAATAAACTCACTGGAGGGAACTCTTCAGCTCAGTGGATAGAGCACTGGGCCTGGAGACAAGAAGACTTGAGTTCAAATTCAGCCTTAGTCATCTATCTCTGTAACCCCTGGCAAGTCACTTAACCTCTATTTGTCTTAATTCATTGGAGAAGGAAATGGCAAAGATCTTCATGTGAAGACAACCCCCATGGACAGCATAAAGAGCTATAGTCCACAGAGTCATGAATACTTGGGCACAAATAAACTACTTAGCAAAAAAAAAAAACTTATTCAGATATGATAACAAATTCAAAATAGATATGTAACCTGAATATTTCTTCTTCCCTCCCCACTTTAACCCCAAGGTGAACTAGGTCAACACTATATTATCCCATTCTTTCCAGTCCATTGGCCCCTTATCTTTTGTCCAATATTGTCCTCCCAAGACTCAGAACTTGACTCTTCCCATAATTACCTTCCTTTGTACTTAGTCATCTGCTACTGAATAAAGAAAGATGAAATCATGAAACTTCTGACTCTTTCCAGCACCAATTTATGTTATATAATTTAAACTGTGCCCTCACTGATGCAAGGCAATCTTTATGCAGCTCCCTAATTAACTTCCCTATCCTGATTACCCCAGAAACTTTTCCAAATCTTTTCATTTTTCCTTAAACTACCAATGAGTCATTGTCCACTCCTCTTCTTAGCTGAGCATACTGCATCATATTGAATAGAAAAAAAAAATTAGTCCACTCATAGAGACTTCCCTGTTTTTCTCCTACCTATTTCAGATAACCAAAATGCCTTCTACCACTATCCAGCAAGAATTTTCCTCCCATCCCACTCTTTCACTTAGTTCTAACATCTCCCTCTCTGTGGACTGCTGCAAAACAGTCTAGAAAAAAATATCCGTTTCAAAGCAGCCAAGATGACAGAGTAAAAGCAGGGATTTGCACAGGTTATGAAACAGAAGAACCAACAGAAGAATAGCTGAAACAAATTTCCAGCAAAAGATAACTTAGATGGTCTGCAGGAAATGTCTGTCTCATTGGGATGAGAGTGGAGCACTGTCTAGTGCAGACCACATCCCAGCAAGCCTACAACAGGCATGGGGGTGAAGAAATCAGCAGCAGTGGCTTCCAGATCTTTTAGCACACAGATTGTAAGAGTGTTGGACAACTGGTTGGAAGGAGATTACAGGAGACCATTTGTTGGTACTAGGTTCAGGACTCTGTTGCATTGCCTATACATGGTTCTGGGTGACAGACCCAAGGCAAGAAAAAGCACTAGCATATTAGGACCCCCCCCCCAAGCTACAGGGGAGCAGGAACCCTGGACACAGTTCTATAGCTGAAAAGAGTGTTTGTGATCATTCACAGACAAAAGCATAGGTGAGTAAAGTAGTGACTTCACATCACCTTAGATCATGTCACCTTGGAAGAATTGAAATATGTCAAACCCTTACAGTGAGCTCTGACAAAAGCAACCCAAAAAACCAAAACAAAACAAAAACTTTTGAAATTTGGGACAGTGATCTATTAACTCTAGGAGAAAAGTCCAATTTTAACATGAAGTTAAAAGTCAAAAATTGGTGTAGGAAAATGAGCATAAAAAAGAACCTAACCATACAAAGTTCCCATGGTGATAGAGAAGATCAAAACAAAAACTCTGAAGAAGACAGCAAAGTCAAAACTGCTATATGTAAAGCAGAAAATGTGAATCGATGTCAGGCTCAAAAAGAATTCCTAGAGGAGTTTAAAAATGATTTTTAAAAATTCAATAAGGTAAGTAGAGGGAAAATTTGGAAAAGAATTGATAGACACAAGAAAATCATGAAAAGAAAATCAATGGTTTGTTAAAGTAGGTACAAAAATTACTGAAGAAAACAATAAAACAGGCCAAGAGGTAAAAGTGTCACAAAAATATACTGGAATGACCTCCTTAAAAAACAGAATTCTTGAAAAGGAAAAATAGGTACAAAAGTTCATTCCCAGAAGAAAATAATTCCTTAAAAATTAGAATTGGGTAAGTAGAAACAAATGACTCAATGAGAAATTAAGAAAAAACAAAATGAAGTTAAAAGAATGAAAAAAATAGAAAAAGGCAATATCTCATTGGAAAAACAACTGACTTGGAAAACAGATCAAGGAGAGACCATTCAAAAATTATTGGATTGTGTGAAAACCATGTTCAAAAACATCCTAGAGATCACATTTCAAGAAATTATCAATGAAAACTGCTTTGATAGTCTAGAACCAAAAGGTAAAATAGAATGGAAAGAATCTGCCAATACCATCCTGAAAGAGCTCCCAAAATGAAAATTGCCAGCATTGTTATAGCCACATCCCAGAACTACCAGGTCAATGAGAAAATATTGCGAATAGCCAGAAAGAAACAAATCGTATATAGTGGAGCCATGCCCAACATAACACAAGATTGAGCATTTTCTACATTAAAGGGCTAGAGGGCCTAGAATATGATACTCTGGAGAGGAAAGGAGCTAGGGTTACAACAAAGAATTACTGACCTGGAAAAATTGAATGTTATTCTCCATGGGAAAAATGGATATTTAATTAAATAGAGGACTTCCAAGTATTTCTAATGAAAAGACCACAGCTGAATTTAAAAAATGACTTTCAAACACAAGATTCAAGGGAATCGTAAACAGCAGGGGGCAGAGCCAAGATAGTGGAGTGAAAGCAGGGACTCACTTGAGCTCTCCTATGAAATACCTTTGGATTCCTCTAAAGGGTGAATCTGAACAAATTCTAGAGCAGCAGAATCCACAGAAAGACAGCATGTGGTAGATTTCCAGTCCTGGAGGGTGGACAAGAGGGGTCTGTTGCACTATACTGGAAGAGAAGGGCAGTCCAGCACTGGCATGGAATCGACTGTGGTGAGGCTGGGCCAGACCACAGCAGACTGAATCATTGGCAGAAGTGGCAATTCCCAGACCTCTCAGCTCAGCATTTGGGGGGAGGGGTCTGTCAGAACAGGACTATGTAGAGTCCTGCACAGTGCCTGTGGCAGAAGCAACAGCTACTCCTGGGGCTATCAGCCCACAGACTGAATGTTTTAAAAGTCACTGACTTAAACTTCCAGGAGCCAAGATGGTAGAGTAAACAGTGAATTGCTTTCACCCTCCCTTGTTGACCTTGAAAAACACAGAGAATATTCCCCTAGAAAAAATCTTGGAATAGTGGAGCTAGCAAAAAGACTGCAGTCCTTAGATCTAGCTCAGGAGGGAAGTGGATTAACAGGAAAGCTCCCTCTTGCTGTGGCTGAAGGGGACCAGTTCAGGAAGGGAGGTGTCACAGCAAGCTAGCAGCAAGCTCCACCTCAGTGGACCAGCAGGAGATCCTGAGCCACAGACGTGGTGGAGGAGCAAGGAAATGCCAACACCAGAAACACACTACCCCCAGCTTAGCACCAGGTAAAATACCAGACCACTACAACACCCAAGTGCAAACACATGAGGCCTCAGCACAAAAAATCCAGTAACCAGGCCTCTAGACACCAGCACAAGTAATCTGAGACAGTGCAGATTGTCTCCATAGGCAAAGATCAAATATAAAAGCCAGAAAAAAGGCAAACAACATGACCAAGAAGAATTAAAAAGCCAACAAACAAACAAAATGACCATAGAGAAATATTTTGGTGACAGGGAAGATCAAAACATGAATTCAGGAGAAGACAACATGATCAATATACCCACATTCAAACCTCAAAGGGGAATATGAACTGGTCTCAAGCCCAAAAAACTTCTTGGAAGAGCTCAAGAAAAATTTTAAAAGTCAAATAAGAAAGGTAGAAGAAAGATTTAAAAATACAATTGACAGAATGGAAAAAAATATATACTGAAGAAAACCACTCCAATTGGCAAAATGGAAAAGGAGGTAAAAAAAAAGCTAACTGAAGAAAACAATGCATTAAAAATGAGAATTAGGGGAGAGTCAAGATGGCAGCTGAAAAGCAGGGACATGCCTAAAGCTCTCCCCCAGGAACCACCAAACACCTATAAAAATGGATCTGAACAAATTCTAGAACTGTAGAATCCATGAAATAGCAGAGGGAAGCAGGGCTCCAGTCCAGGACAGCATGGGTGGTCACTGGGTAAGGTCTATTATGCACAGAGCTGGGAGCAGAGCCCAGCATGGGTGCCACCCAGACCAACCAGAATAGGAGCCGAGCAGAACAGGCCCTAGTGCCCTGAATCAGTGAGCTGTGGCAGTTAGCAGACTTCTCAACCCCAAAACACCCAAGACAACAGAGAAGGTTATTTGGAAAAAAAAACTGGGGACAGAATGAAAGGAGTTCACAGTTCAGCCACCACTCCAGAGGGCAGTGGAGGTGGCGCAGCTACAGAAATACAACTGTAGTTGCTTCTGGCCCCAGGCCAACCTGTTGGGAGGAATTAAGTGGTGGATCAGAGTGGGTGTGCTGAGCCTGCTCAGATCTGAGTCCTGGTCCAGGTTGGTGGAGCTTGGGGTAGGAGGAACACTGGTGTGGTAAAGCTTGCTGTGTAGGAAAAGCTCTTAAAACAACAGCACAGCCTCTGAAGCTTGGAACAAAGTACTCTCTACTCTACAAGCAGTCATACCCCAAGGGTCATGTAGTTGGCTGGGAACATGGTCAGGCAGCAAAAACAGACTCAGATTCAGACTCAGACTTTGGAATCTTTCTTTGGTGGCAAAGAAGACCAAAACTTACAGCAAGAAGGAGTCAAAAAAGTCAAAGAGCCTACATCAAAAGCCTCCAAGGAAAACAAGAACTGGTCTCAGGCTATGGAATCCAAAAAGGATTTGGAAAAGCAAGTTAGAGAAGTAGAGGAAAAATTGGGAAGAGAAATGAGAGTGATGCAGGAAAACCATGAAAAGCAAGTCAATGACTTGCTGAAAGAGACCTAAAAAAATACTGAAGGAAATAACACCTTAAAAATAGACTAACTTAAATGGCAAAAGAGCTCCAAAAAGCCAATGAAGAGAAGAATGCCTTGAAAGGCAGAGTTAGTCAGATGGAAAAGGAGGTCCAAAAGACCACTGAAGAAAATAGGATATGAACAGGCAATTTTCAGATAAAGAAATAAAAGCTATCTATAGCCTTATGAAAAAATACTCTGAGTATTTATTGATTAGAGCAATGCAAATTAGAACTCTTAGGTACCATGTCATTTGTATCAGGATGGCTAATGTGACAGAAAAATAAAATGTCAAATATTGGAAGGGATGTGAAGAAATTGGGACACTAAAAGACTAGTGGAATTGTGAACTGATCAAACCATTTTGAAGAGTGATTTGAAATCATACCAAAAAAGTTATGAAACTGCCATAACCTTTGACATAGTAATACTACCAGTAGGTAATGATTACATGAATAAGATATAGAAAGAGGAGATCAATGAATTGGGCATGCAACAGAAAAAAAGCTAAAAAAAATTAAAAATCCCCAATTAAACACTAAATTAGAAATTATGAAAATCAAAGGAGAGATTAATAAAATTTAAATTAATAAAACTATTGAACTAATAAATAAAACTAAGAGATGATTTTATGAAAAAGTAATAAAATAGATAAACTTTTGGTTAATTTGATTAAAAATAGAAAGAAGGGAGCCAAGATGGCGGCTGGTAAGCACGGACTAGAGTGAGCTCCGTACCCGAGTCCCTCCAAAAACCTATAAAAATGGCTCTGAACCAATTCTAGAATGGCAGAACCCACAGAACAGCAGAGGGAAGCAGGGCTCCAGCCCAGGACAACCTGGATGGTCTCTGGGTGAGGTCTATTCCACACGGAGCTGGGAGCTGGGAACGGAGTGGAGCAGAGCCCAGCCTGAGCGGCGTGGACGATCCAGACCGGAAGCCGGGCGGAGGGGGCCCTAGCGCCCTGAATATGTGAGCTGCGGCAGTTACCAGACCCCTTGACCCACAAATACCAAAGACTGCGGAGAAGGTTAGTGGGAAAAGCTGCGGGAGTGGAAGGAGTTCGCGGTTCGGCTTCCAGCCCCAGGGGCAGCGGAGGTGGGGCAGCTACAGCTGTTGTTACTTCCGGCTCCAGGCCCACCTGGTGGGAGGAATTAAGTGGCGGATCAGAGCAGGAGTGCAACAGCCTGCTGAAGATCTAAGCCCAGCCTGGACTGGGGGTTCTTGGGGAAGGAGGAGTGCAGCTCTGACAGAGCTGGCACCTCCCCCCCAAACGTAGAACATAGAACTCGTTAGTCTACAAGCAGTCATACCCCACTGAAAAACTCAAGGGTCAAGTTAGTTGGTTGGGAATATGGCCAGGCAGCGAAAACGCGCCCAGATTCAGGCTCAGACTTTGGATTCTTTCTTTGGTGACAAAGAAGACCAAAACATACAGCCTAAAGAAGACAACAAAGTCATAGAGCCTACAACCAATGCCTCCAAGAAAAACATGAACTGGCCCCAGGCCATAGAAGAACTCAAAAAGGATTTGGAAAAGCAAGTTAGAGAAGTAGAGGAAAAATTGGGAAGAGAAATGAGAAGGATGAGAGAAAACCATGAAAAACAAGTCAATGACTTGCTAAAGGAGACCCAAAAAAATACTGAAAAATACAGTGAAGAAAACAACATCTTAAAAAACAGACTAACTCAAATGGCAAAAGAGCTCCAAAAAGCCAATGAGGAGAAGAATGCCTTGAAAGGCAGAATTAGCCAAATGGAAAAGGAGGTCCAAAAGACCACTGAAGAAAATACTACTTTAAAAATTAGATTGGAGCAAGTGGAAGCTAGTGACTTTATGAGAAATCAGGATATTATAAAACAGAACCAGAGGAATGAAAAAATGGAAGACAATGTGAAATATCACCTTGGAAAAACCACTGACCTGGAAAATAGATCCAGGAGAGATAATTTAAAAATTATTGGACTACCTGAAAGCCATGATCAAAAAAAGAGCCTAGATACCATCTTTCAGGAAATTATCAAGGAGAACTGCCCTGATATTCTAGAGCCACAGGGCAAAATAGAAATTGAAAGAATCCATCGATCGCCTCCTCAAATAGATCCCAAAAAGAAATCTCCCAGGAATATTGTTGCCAAATTCCAGAGCTCCCAGATCAAGGAGAAAATACTGCAAGCAGCCAGAAAGAAACAATTTGAGTATTGTGGAAACCCAATCAGAATAACCCAAGATCTGGCAGCTTCTACATTAAGTGATCGAAGGGCTTGGAATGCGATATTCCGGAGGTCAATGGAGCTAGGATTAAAACCTAGAATCACCTACCCAGCAAAACTGAGTATCATGTTCCAAGGCAAAATATGGATTTTCAATAAAATAGAGGACTTTCAAGCTTTCTCAGTGAAAAGACCAGAACTGAATAGAAAATTTGACTTTCAAACACAAGAATCAAGAGAAGCATGAAAAGGTAATCAAGAAACGGAAATTGCAAGGGACTTACTAAAGTTGAACTGTTTTGTTTACATTCCTACATGGAAAGATGATGAGTATGATTCATGAGACCTCAGTATTAGGGTAGTTGAAGGGAATATGTATATATATATATATATATATATATATATATATATATATATGTATATATATATGTATATATATATGTTTATGTATATATATAAGTGAATGTGTATGTATGTATATATCTATGTGTATATGTATGTATGTGTATGTATGTGTATGTATATATATGTATGTGTTTATATATATATATATATATATATATATATATATATATATATATGTAAAAGAGAGAGAGCAGACACAGGGTGAGTTGAGGATGAAGGGAAGATAGCTAAAAGAAATAAAATGAAACTAAGGGATGAGAGAGTAACATACTGAGAGAGGGAGATAGGGAGAGACAGAATGGGGTGGATTATCTCGCATAAAGGTGGCAAGAGGAAGCAGTTCTATGGGAGGAGGGGAGAGGGCAGGCGAGGGGGGGAATGAGTGAACCTTGCTCTCATCAGATTTGGCCTGAGGGGGAATACCATACATACTCAGTTGGGTATCTTACCCCACAGGAAAGAAGAGGGAGGAAGATAAAAAAAAAATAAAAGTGGGGTATGATGGAGGGGAGGGCAGATGGGGGTGGAGGTAATCAAAACAAACACTTTGGAAAGGGGACAGGGTCAAGGGAGAAAATTCAATAAAGTGGGATGGGTTGGGAAGGAGCAAAATGTAGTTAGCCTTTCACAACATGAGTATTGTGGAAGGGTTATACATAATAATACATGTGTGGCCTAGGTTGAATTGCTCAACTTCTTAGGGAGGGTGGGTGGGAAGGGAAGAGGGAAGGAAATTTGGAACTCAAAGTTTTAAAATCAGATGTTCAAAAACAAAAAAAAGTTTTTGTATGCAACTAAAAAATAAGATACACAGGCAATGGGGCGTAGAAATTTATCTTGCCCTGCAAGAAAGGAAGGGAAAAGGGGATGAGAGGGGAGGGGGGTGATAGAGGGGAGGGCTGACTGGGGAACAGGGCAACCAGAATATAAGCCATCTTGGAGTGGGGGGGAGGGTAGAAATGGGGAGAAAATTTGTAATTCAAAATGTTGTGAAAATCAATGCTGAAAACCAAATATGTTAAATAAATAAATTGCATTAAAAAAAATAGAAAGAAGAAAACAAAATTACCAGTATCAAAAAAGAAAAGGGTAAATTCACCACCAATTAAAAGGAAATTAAAACAATAATTAGGAACAATTTTTCCCAGCTATGTCTATAAATTTAACAATCTTAGATAAATGGATGAATATTTACAAAAATATAAATTGCCCAGACTAACAGAAGCAGAAATAAAATACTTAACTACTCTTTAGAAAAAGAAATTGAACAAATCATTGATGAACTCCCGAAGAAAAAATCTCCAAGGCCAGATGGATTTACAAGGAAATTCTATCAAATATTTAAATAATGATTAAATCCAATACTATATAGACTACTTGGGAAAATAGGTGGAGTCCCACCAAATCCTTTTTCTGATACAAATATGGTACCGAAACCTAAACAAGGAAGAGCCAAAACAGAAAAAAGAAAATTATAGACAAATTTCCGTAATGAATATAGATGCAAAAATTCTAAACAAAATATTAACAAAGAGATTACAGCAACTTATAATGAGAATAATACACTATAATCAGGTAGGATTTACATCAGGAATGCAGGGCTGGTTCAGTATTAGGAAAACTATCAGCATAATTGATCATATCAGCAACAAAACTAGCAGAAATCAAACGATTATCTCAATAGATGGAGAAAAATTTTTTCTTTACAAAATACAATAGCCATTCCTATTAACAACACTAGAGAGAGGGAGGCAAAGGCAAGGTGGCTGAGTAAAAGCAGGGATTTGTTTGAGCTTTCCTCCAAACCCTTCCAAATATTTGCAAAAATGACTAAAATTCTAAAGCAGCAAAAATCACAAAATAATACAGTAAAATAAATTTCCAGCTCAAGATAACCTGGAAGATTGACAGGAAAGATCTGTTGCAGCAGACTGAGAGAGGAGCATGGAAAGATCTCTTGGACCTGGGTGAGAGAGGAGCATGGTCTGGCCCTAGCCCAGGAGTGGTAGCATTAGTGGCAGTGGCAGCAGTGGCTGCTTTCAGAACTCTTGGCCAACAGATGGTGGGGTATCAAGTGACTGATGAGAGAAGGATTGAAAGGTTCTCTTTGCTGGTGCTGAGGCAAAATTTTATTGCTTTGCCCATGCTTTGATCTCTGTTGCAGCCTTGGGTGGTGGTCCTGGGGCAAGGAAGAGCACTTGTGGTGGTGGAGAAGTAATCCTCCCCACAGTTCCAAGACAAAAAAAAAGAGTGCTTGTGGTCACTCACAGATGAGAGCACAGGCCAGAAAAAGAATAAATATCTCTCCTTTGATCATACAACATTGGAAGAACTGAAAATTTACAGGTCCTTAGAAATATCTCTGAAAACAACTGCACAAAACCCCTGAAGCATGGAACAGGACACCCTCCAAACTGGAAACAAAATTATACCTTAACAAAGAGTTAAAAAAGCCAAGTAATTGACCGGCTTAATGAGCAAATAGCAGGAGAAAAAAAAATCAGAATATAGAATCTTACTTTGGTGACAAGGAAGATCAAAATATACAATCAGAAGACAACAAAGGCAAAAATCCTACATCCAAAGCCTCCAAGAAAAATATAAATTGGTCACAGACCATGGAAGAGCTCAAAAAAGGTTTTGAAAATCAAGTAAGAGAAGTAGAGGAAAAATTGGGAAGAAAAATGAAAGTGATACAAGAAAACCATGAAAGGCAAGTCAACAGCTTGCTAAAGGAGACTCCAAAAATATTCAAGAAAATAAAACCCTAAAAAATAGACTAACCAAAATGGCAAAACAGATCCAAAAAGGAAATGAGGAAAAGAATGCCGTAAAAAGCAAAATTAGCCAAATGGAAAAGGAGGTCCAAAAGTGCAGTGAAGAAAATAATTCCTTAAAAATAAGAATGAAGCAAATGGAAGCTAATGACTCTATGAGAAATCAATAAATTATAAAACAAAACCAAAAGAATGAAAAATACAAGGCAATGTGAAATATTTCATTGGCAAAACAACTTACCTGGAAAAGAGACTCAGGAGAGATAATTTTAATATTATTGGACTACCTGAAAACCATGATAAAAATAAGCCTTGACATCATCTTTCAATAAATTATCAAGGAATACTACCCTGATTTTCTAGAACCAGCAGTTAAAATAGAAATTGAAAGAATCCACTGACCACTTCAAAAAGGAAAACTCCTAGGAATATTGTAGCCAAATTCCAGAGTTCCTGGGTGAAGAGAAAATATTGCAAGGAGCCAGAAAGAAACAATTCAAGTATTGTGGAGATGCAATCAGGATAATACAAGATTTAGCAGCTTCTACAATAATTGACCAGAGGGCTTGGAATATGATATTCCAGAGGGCAAAGGAGCAAGGATTAAAACCGAGAATCACCTACCCAGAAAAAAAAAAAAACTGAGTATAATCCTCCGGGGAGGAAAATGGCTAGTCAATGAAATAGAAGACTTTCAAGCATTCTTAATGAAAACACCAGAGCTTAGTAGAAATTTTGACTTTCAAATACTAGACTCGAAAGAAGCATGAAAAGGGAAACAGGAAAGAGAAATCATAAAACACTTATCAAAGTTGAACTATTTACATTCCTACATGAAAAGAGGATATTTGTAACTCATGAGACCTTTTTCAGTATTAGGTTAGTTGGAGGGAATATCAGGAGTGAGAGAGGAAGGTATTGGGAGAAAAAGAAAGGAGAGGCAGAATGGGGTAAATTATCTCATATAAAAAAGGCAAGAAAAAAGCTTTTAGAGTGAAGGGGAAAGGGGTGAGGTGGGAGGGAATGAGCGAACCTTATGATCTAATCATATTTGGCTTAAAGAGGGAATGACATACACACTCAGTTGCACGTGGAAATCTATCTTACCCTACAGGAAAGTGGGGGGGGGAGATGACAGAAAGAAGGGAAAATGGGGGGAGGGAGCAATCAGAAGCAAACACTTTTGAGGAAAGATAAGGTTAAAGGAAAGAATAGAAAAAAATGAGGGTATGGGATAGGGTGGAGGGATATATAGTTAGTCTTTGATAACATGACTATTATGGGAGTGTTTTGCAGGACTACACATATATAATCTATATTGAACTGCTTGCCATCTCAATGAGGGTGGATGGGGAGGGAGAAAGAGAGAGAATGTGGAACTCAAAGTTTGAAAAATGAATGTCAAAATTGTTTTTACATGCAACTGGGAAATAACATATGCAGGCAATGGGATATAGAAATCTATATTGCTCTATAGGATAATAGAAGGGAAGCGGATTAGCAAAAGGAGGTATGTGTGATAGAAGGGAGGGCAAATTGGGGGAAGTGGTAATCAGAATGCACACCATCTTGGGGCAGGAGGTAGAGGAGAGATGAGAAGAAAATATGAAACTTAAAATCTTGTGAAAGTGAATGTTAAAACTAAAAATAAATTAATTAATAAAATGAAAAAAAACACTAGAGAGCATAGGAATAAATGGAGCCTTCCTTAAAATAAGTAGCATCTATCTAAAACTATCAGCATTAAATTATGTATTATTATTATATTATTATGTATTATATATGTATTATATATGTATTATATATGTATTATGTATTATTATGTATTAAATTATATGTATGGGGATAATATACAGGAATTTCTAATAAGGTTTGGGGTGAAACAAGGATGTTCATTATCACTCCTGTTGTTCAATATTACACTAGAAATGTTAGCTTTAGGAATAACAGAAGAAAAACAAGTTGAAAAAGAAATAAGAATAGACAAAGAGGAAATAAAGCTATCACTCTTTGAAAATGATACAATGGCACACTTAGAGAATCCTTGAGAATCAAGTAAAAAACTACTTGAAACAATAAACAACTTTAGCAAATTTTCAGGATATAAAATAAGCCCACACAGATCACTGGCTTTTCTGCATAATATTAACAAAGCCCAACAGCAAGAGGTACAAAGAGAAATTCCATTTAAAGTTACCATAGACATTACAAAATATTTTGGAGCTTACCTACCAAGACAAGTGAAGAAGTTTTATGAACACTATTACAAAATACTTTTCACACAAGTAAAGTCAGATCTAAATTATTGGAAAAACATCAGTTTCTCATTGATAGGCCAAGCTAATAAAATAAAATGACAATTTGTTCAAAATTAATTTGTTTCTTCAGTATTATATCAATTAAACTATGGAAAAATTATTTCATAGAGCTAGAAAAATAATAACAAAATTCATCTAGAAGAACAAAAGGTCCAGAATATCAAGGGAATTAATTAAAATAAATGCAAGGGTAGGTCACCTACCCTTACCAGATCTTCTATTTTATTACGAAGCAGCATTCATCAAAACTACTTGGTATTGGCTAATGAATAGGGTAGTGGATCCATGTAATAGTTTTGGTACACAAGACACGGTAGTTAATGACTATAGTACTCTATTGTTTGATAAACACAAAGACTCCATTTCTGGAATAAGAACTCACTTTGGGGAAAACTGGAAAATACTACCAACATTTTACACTGTACACCAAGATAAAGTCAAAATGATTACATGATTTAGATTCAAAGACTGATACTATAAGCAAACCAGGAGAACAATGATTAGTTTACTTGTCAGATTTATGAAGAACAGAAGAATTTATGACCAAACAAGAGATAGAGAACATTATGAAATATAAAATGGATAAATTACATTAAATTGAAAAATGTGCACAAACAAAGCCAATGCAACCAAAATTAGAAGGGAAGCAGAAATCTGAGAAACAATTTTACAACCAGTGTCTCTGATAAAGGCCTCATTTGTAAAATATGTTGAGAACTTAGTCAAATTTATAAGAATATCAGTTACTCCCAATTGATAAATATCCAAAGGATGTGAACAGGCAGTTTTCAGAGGAAGAAATTTAAGATATCTATAGTCATATGAAGAAGTGCTCTAAATCACTATTGATTAGAGAATTGCAAATCAAAACAACTCTGAAGTACCACATCACGCCTATCAGATTGGCTAATACAACAAAAAAGGAAGATAATAAATACTGGAGAAAATGTGTGAAAATTAGAAAACTAATGAATTGTTGGTAGAGTTGTGAGCTGATCCAACCATTCTGGAAAAGAATTTGGAACTATGCCCAAAGAGCTAAAAAACTGTGCATATCCTTTGACTCAGCAATATCACTTCTAGGTCTATATGCTAAAGAGATCATAAAAAATGGGAAAAGGAACCACTTGTACAAAAATATTTATAGCATCTCTTTTTGTGGTGGTAAAAAATTTGAAATTGAGAGGATTCTCTTCAACTAAGGAATGGCTGAACAAGTTGTGGTATGTGACTGTAATAGAATTCTATTGTTCCCTAAGAAATGATGAGGATGCAGATTTCTGTAAAACCCAGAAAGAATTACATGAAGTGATGCTCGGTAAAGTGAGTAGAACAAGGAGAATATTGTACACAGTAACAGTCACATTGTGTGATGACCATCTTTGATTGACTTAGCTCTTCTTAGCAATGCAAGGATCTAAAACAACTCCAAAAGATTCATGATGCAAAATACTATCCACATTCAGAAAATGGACTGTGGAGACTGAAAGCAGACTAAAGCACACTATTTGTTCTCTCTCTCTTATTTTCATTTTTGTTTCTTTTTTCTTGTAGTTCCTCCCATTAGTCCTAATTCTCCTTTACAACATGACCAAAGTAAAATATGTTTAATATGAAGGTAAATGAAGTACATTTATCAGATTACATTCTTTCTTGGGGAGGCAGAAAGGAGGGGGAGAAAATTTAGAATTCAAAATCTTATAGAAGTGATTGTAAAAACTAAAAATTATTTAATCAATTAATTAAAGTTTTAAGAAATGCAGGCTGAACTTGAACCTGGAATGACTAGAATTATCCTTGGCAGGTTTATTCACAAGATAAATCTGGGAAATACTTTTGAAGGAAAGGTATTGTTTGCTTGAATAGAGGGAAATGGGATTCAATTATGGGGTTGGCATGTTGGCTTAGCTACAGAAGAGATGATTTTAAGTGGCACTTTTCAAGGAGGATTGGCTGCATATAGTAGAAAATTAAAGAGAAACATATATGAGAAAGGAGGGTGTTCATGATGAAGAGAATATAGTTCTATTGTTATAAAGCTTTTATAAGGTTTCTATAAGGTTAAAAGGTTTTAAAGTTTTATTATGTAATTGAGAACCACTGGATGCCAATTGCATGGAATCAATGTGGTAAAAATGATGCTTGAGGAAGATAAAGTTTATTTGGAATTGGTCAGAAGGAATACTGGAGGCATAGACATTGCCAGGAATCTGATGGCTTGATACAATTAAAACCTATGACAATTCTATAGCTATGGAAAAGGAAAGATGAAGAAGATTGAGAAATCTTAAAGGAGAAATAATGATGAGGTATAAAAAGCAAGAATGTATTGTGTCACTATATAGAAAATAGTTCATATGCTAAGAACATGTTTTGCTGTGTTTAGAGAGTAAAACACCACATTTATTCCATCAAAATATACTTTATTCATATATTTAAAATTTAGTTCTTTGAAAACCATTTTTAAAAATTTTAGCCATTCTTTAAAACTATCTTTCCAAAATGTATTATATTCTTCCTTGATTTCTTAAGCAGACTCTATTATATCTTATTTCACTTGAATTAATGAAAAAAATGGAATACTAATCTCCAAAGTATTAAATTTACAAGTTATTCAAAAAGCAATGGAGAAGGTCATGATGGGCTTGATTAGGTAGAAACAAAATCCTAAGAGAAATGGCATAAAGGATATGATCAAACAGATGTGTGGCCTGAAAAGGATAGGAGCTGATTACAAACTGAGAGCAAATTATATTCTTTGGTCGGACTTCAAAGAATTTATGAGAGTGTATGGTATGCATGTTGACCATGTAGATAAAAATGTGACATTTATTATTAAACTGAAACTTGTACAGAGACATAGCTGATATTTATGCAATTTGACTCATTCTTCAGAGTAAGGAACACAAGACTAGAGTCATTGTTCCATTCTGAGAGAGAAAATTCTATCTATCTATTCCCTAAATATTGTTGATATAGATAAATGATTTCCTTTTTAATATTCAAGCCCGTTTCCTGGAAAGACTTTCACAAATAATGAATAGTGAATAAACTCATTTATCCAAGCAAATAGCAAACAGAAGTCAGAGTTCTACAAAGATATATTAGAAAATAAAGAGGGTGAATGAGCTCACCAACAAGGTGCAAGGCCTATCAGAAAAAAATGAGGCCTTGAAAGGTGGTGGAGTAAAGGTATGGACTTGCTGAGCTCTCCCCTAAACCCCTCCAAATACCTTTAAAATGTCTCTAAGTAGGGGGGGGAGCCAAGATTGTGGCTGGAAAGTGGTGACTTGCATGAGCTCCCCGCCAGGTCCCTCCCAAAACCTATAAAAATGGCTCTGAACAAATTCTAGAACTGCAAAACCCACAAAATAGCAGAGAGAAGCAGGGCTCCAGTCCAGGACAGCCTGGATGGTCACTGGTTGAAGTCTATCATGCACGGAGCTGGGAGCAGAGGGGAGCAGAGCCCAGTGTGGGCAGCGGCAGGACCAACCAGACCAGGAGCTGGGTGGAACAGGCCCTAGCACCCTGAATCAGTGAGCTGTGGCAGTTACCAGACTTCTCAACCCAGAAACACCAAAGATAACAGAGAAGGTTAGTGGGAAAAACTGTGGGGACAGAGTGAAAGGAGTTCATGGTTCGGAGGGGAGCGGAGGTGGTGCAGCTACAGAACTACAGCTGCAGTTGCTTCTGTCTCCAGGCCCACCTGGTGGGAGGAATTAAGTGGCACATCAGAGAGGGAGTGAAGAGCCTGCTTAAGATGTGAGTCAGGCCAGGTTGGCGGTTCTTGGGGGAAGAGGAGTGCTGGTATGGCAGAGCTGGCTGTATAAAATAGCTCTGAAAACAACAGCACATCCCCTCAAGCTTGGAACAAAGTATTCTGTACGCTAAAATCAGTCATACCCCGACAAAAAACTCAAGGGTCAAGTAAATTGGCTGGGAATGTGGCCAGGCAGCTAAAATAAACTCAGATTCAGCCTCAGACTTTGGAATCTTTCTTTGGTGACAAAAAGGAAAAAAAAAAAACATAGAGCCAGAAGAAGTTAACAAAGTCAAAGAGCCTACATCAAAAGCCTCCAAGAAAAACATGAACTGGTCTCATGGCCATGGAAGAGCACAAAAAGGATTTGGAAAAGCAAGTAAGAGAAGTAGAGGAAAAATTGGGAAGAGAAATGAGAGAGATGCAAGAAAACCATGAAAAACAAGTCAACAACTTGCTAAATGAGACCCCAAAAATACTGAAAAAAATATTGAAGAAAGCAACACCTTAAAAAATAGACTAACCCAAATGGCAAAAGACCTCCAAAAACCAATGAGGAGAAGAATGCCTTGAAAGGCAGAGTTAGCCAGATGGAAAAGGAGGTCCAAAAGACCACTGAAGAAAATACTACCTTAAAAATTAGATTGGAGCAAGTGGAAGCCAGTGACTTTATGAGAAATCAAGATATTATAAAACAGAACCAAAGGAATGAAAAAATGGAAGACAATGTGAAATATCTCATTGGAAAAACCACTGACCTCGAAAATAGATCCCAGGAGAGTTAATTTAAAAATTATTGGACTACCTGAAAGCCATGATCAAAAAGGAGCCCAGATATCATCATTCAGGAAATTGTCAAGAACTGCTCTGATGTTCTAGAGCCAGAGGGTAAAATAGAAATTGAAAGAATCCACAGATTGTCTCCTCAAATAGATCCCAAAAAGAAAACTCCTAGGAATATTGTTGCCAAATTCCAGAGCTCCCAGACCAAGGAGAAAATACCACAAGCAGCCAGAAAGAAACAATTTGAGTACTGTGGAAACAATCAGAATAACACAAGATCTAGCAGCTTTTACATTAAGAGATTGCCGGGCTTGGAATATGATATTCCGGAGGTCAATGGAGCTAGGATTCACACCAAGAATCACCTACCTAGCAAAACTAAGTATAATGCTCCAAGGCAAAATATGGATTTTCCATAAAATAGAGGACTTTCAAGCTTTCTCAGTGAAAATACCAGAGCTGAATAGAAAATTTGACTTTCAAACACAAGAGTCAAGAAAAGCATGAAAAGGTAACCAAGAAAGAGAAATCATAAGGGACTTGATAAAGTTGAACTGTTTTGTTTACATTCCTACATGGAAAGATGATGTGTATGATTCATGAGACCTCAGAATTAGGGTAGTTGAAGAAAATATGTATATATATGTATATATATGTATACATATATGTGTGTGTGTGTATGTGTATATATATATACACATATATATTGTGTATATATACATATATGTGTGTATGTGTGCATATATATATATATATATATATATATATATATATATATATATATATATACACACACATTCACAGAGTGCACAGGGTGAGTTGAATATGAAGGGATGATATCTAAAAAATAAAATCAAATTAATGGATGAGAGAGGAATATATTGAGAGTGGGAGAAAGGGAGAGATAGAATGGTGTAAATTATCTCACATAAAAGTGGCAAGAAAAAGCAGTTCTGTAGGAAGGGAAGAGGGGGCAGATGAGGGGGAATGAATGAATCTTGCTCTCCTTGGATTTGACCTGAGGAGGGAATACCATACATATTCAGTTGGGTATCTTACCCCACAGCAAAGGAGGAAGAAGATAAAAGAAGGGGAACCATAGAAGGGAGGGCAGATAGGGCGAGGAGGGAATCAAAAGCAAACACTTTTGAAAAGGGACAGGGTCAAGGGAGAAAATTCATTATAGGTGGATAGGTTAGGAAGGAGCAAAATATAGTTAGTCTTTCATACCATGAGTATTCAGGAAGGGTTTTACATAATGATACACATGTGGCCTATGTTGAATTGCTTGCCTTCTTATGGAGGGTGGGTGGGGAGGCAAGAGGGGAGAGAATTTGGAACTCAAAGTTTTAAAAACAGATGTTCTAAAATAAAAAAAAAAGTTTTTTCATGCGACTAGGAAATAAGATACACAGGCAATGGGGCATAGAAATTTATCTTGCCCTACAAGAAAAGAAGGGAAAAGGGGATGGGAGGGGAATGGGGTGACAGAAGGGAGGGCTGACTGGGGAATGGGGCAACCAGAATATACACCATCTTGGAGTGAGTGGGAGGGTAGAAATGGGGAGAAAATTTGTAATTCAAACTCTTGTGAAAATCAATGCTGAAAACTAAATATATTAAATAAATTAAACAAATAAATTTTTTAAAAATGTCTCTAAACAAGTTGTTGAGCAGCAGAGCCCACAAAAAGATGCAATGTAACACATTTCCAGCCCAAGGCTGCTTTGAAGGTCTTCAGGAAAGATCTGTTTTACCATGGTTAGAATGAAGCATAGTTTAGTGCAGGCTCCACCAGCATAGACAGGGTCCCAGCAAAGCAGGAGCAGGCTTCTGGATGACTGAGTTACTCACAGCAGTGGGGGTTTCCTGACTGCACTCTAACTCTCACTCAGGTCCTAGGGACTAGTTCTGCTGACCTTTTAAATTGTCTCTGGCATCTGTATTCTAAGAGGTCCAAAAGCTCACTGAAGAAAAGAATTCCTTTAAAACTAGAATATAACAAATGGAAACCAATAACTTCATGAGAAATTAATAAACAATAAAACAAAATCAAAAGAATGAGAAGTAGAATACAATGTGAAATGCCTCACTGGAAAAACAACTGACTTGGAAAATAGATCCAGGGGAGATAATTTAAAAATATCTGTACTACTGAGAAGACATGATCTATAAAACAGCCTAGACATCATCTTTCAATAAATTATCAAAAATTGCCCTGATATTCTAGACTCATACAATAAAATAGAAATGAAAAGAATCCACCGATCCCCCAATGAAAGAGATCCCAAAGAGATCCCAAAATTTCAGAACTCCCAGATTAAAGAGAAAGTATTGTAAACAGCCAGAAAGAAACAACTGAATTATGGTGCTTCCACAGTCAGATGACACAAGATTTAGCAGCTTCTCCATTAAAGTATCAGAAGGCTTGGAATATAATATTCCAGAAGGCAAAGGAGCTAGAATTACAACCAAGAATTACCTACCCAGAAAAACTGAGTATAATCCTTCAGAGCAAAAATAGACATTTCATGAAATAGAAGACTTTCAAGCACTCTTGATGAAAAAACCAGAGCTAAATAGAAAATTTGACTCAAATACAAGATTCAAGAGAAGCATAAAAACGTAAACAGGAAAGGGAAACCATAAGGGACTTAATAAATTTAAATTGTTCACATTCCTACATGGGAAGATAATATTTGTGACTTATAAGACCTTTCTCATTTTTAGGGTAATTAGAAGAAGCATATATATATATAGAGAGCACAAGGGATGATACCTAAAACATTAAATTAAGGGGTGAGAGAGGAATGTACTGGGAGAAAGAGAAATGAAGAAGTTAAATGGGATCAAAAATCTAACATAAAAGAGACAAAAACAACCTTCTGCAGTAGAGGGGAAGAGGGTAGAGATAAGGCCTAGTGACTGAATCTTAATTTCATCAGAACTGGCTCAAAGAAATAGCAAACACACTCAATAGAGTACAGGTATCTATCTTATTTACCCTACAGGAAAGTAGGAGGGGAAGGTAATAAGAGAAGGGAGGAGCAATAATAAGGAGGGCAGATTGGGGGGGGGTAGTCAAAAGAACACACTTTTGAGGAGGGACAGGGTAAAAGGAGAGCGAGAATAGAATAAATGGGGTGGGAATAGGACAGAGGGAAATACAGTTAGCAATAGTAACTAAGAAAAAAAATGAAGCAAGTTTCTTTGATAAAGGCCTTATTTCTCAAACATATAGAGAACTGAGTCAAATTTATAAAATAAGAGCTATTCCCCAATTGATAAATGATCAGAAGATATGATCAGTTTTCAGATGAAGTAATCAAAGTTATCTATAGCCGCATGAAAAAATACTCTCAGTATTGAGTGGAGAAATGCGAATTAAAATTCTGAGGTAATACCTCATACCTGTTAGGATGGCTAATAGGATAGAAAAGATAAATGACAAACACTGGAAGGAACATGGGAAAAATGAGACTTTAATGTAGAGTTGTGAACTCATTCCACCATTCCATAGAGCAACTTAGAACTATGCCCAAAGCACTATAAAACCATGTATACCCTTTGACCTAGCAATACCACTACTAGGTCTGTATCCCAAAAGAGATTAAAAAAACAAAAAGGAAAAGGATCTATCTGTACAAAAATATTTATAGTAGTGCTTTTCTAGGGGTAAAGAATTAGAATTTGAGGGGATGCACATCGGTTGATGAATGGCTGAACAAGTGGTATGTGATTATGATGGAAGAGTATTGTACTATAAGAAATGATGAGCAGGATGCTCTCAAAAAAACCCAGAAAGACTCTCATGGACTGATGCAAAGCAAAATGTACTATGTACAAAATAACAGTAATATTGTAAGATGGTCAGCTGTGAATGACAACTATTCTCACCAATATAACAATAAAAGACAACTCTGAAGGACTTATAATGAAAAATTCTATCTATCCCCGAAGAAAGAACTGATGGCATCTGAATCCAGATTGATCCATATTTTTTTTACTTTATTTTTCTTGAGTTTTTATTTCTTGTTTATATTTTCTTTCATAGCATGACTTATGAATATGTTTTGCATGACTACACATATGTAACCTATATTTAATTGCTTATCTTCTCAATGGTGGAGGAATGTGGAGGGATTAATGTTGAGAATTTGGAACTCAAAGTTGTGAAAATGAATGTTAAAATTGTTTTTACATGTAACTGGGTAAAATTAAAAAAACTAAAAAACAGTGAGGCCCTGATGTCATCAAAGTTAAGATTCCCTAAAATTTTAAGTGAGGCACATTGTGCATGTGTCCATCTTTCTCCTACAAGTGTGCTCTACAAATTCTGTTCACTGTCCATGGATATCATCCTGATGAAAATCTAGAACAATATCTGCCCTCTTTCAAGGCAGGGATGATGAAGAATGTTTCTTCTCTCCAATCTCTTATGTCAAGTCTTCCCATAGATACACAGCATTATCATTCTTTCCAAAGATGAGGAGAGTGTTATGCAAATGCCATAGTCTGGAAACCTCTATACAAACTTTATGTAGGAAGATAAAAATGCATATTCATAATCATTGTCATTAGATCTGCCATCTCACTGATGTGAATACTCTCTACAGAGGTGCTTTTGCTCTATACATGTGTTATCACAATTTAAGGTTTACAAAGCACTTTCAAAGTGGCATTTAATTTGATTCTATCAACCTTGTGAAAAATAATTTGAGTCATATATCTAGTCAGTATCTGAATCAGGATTTGAACTCAGGTCATCCTGACACCAAATCAAGCCTCTGATCATGGAAGAAAGATTGTCAGACATTTACATGATTGTTTTAATAGTTATGTGTAAGCTGTATTTTTAAAGAAAGGACTGGTTTCAGGGCATATGAGAGATTGTTAAAACAATTTAAGCGAGAGGTTATTAAAGATTAAATTTGTGCCTTTTATAATTGGAAAGAAGAGAATGGTTATTAGAGATGCATAAATGGAACATATAGCATTTCAGAAATCACTGTAAGGTAGAAAGGAAAGTGAAAAAGTGAAAGACAATTTGAAGGTTTCAATCCTAGATGGCTAGGAGGTTTGTGTCCAAAGTAGAAATAGCAAATATCAAATGAAGGTTGAGATCAGTGGTGGTGTTTCCTTAAGAAAGGACTTGGAAGGGGAAAATATGCTTTAAGCTGCTTGGTATGGGAATGAAGAAGACAATTAAGTCAGTTTGCACTATCTTAAATTAGGGATCAAATACCAAAAAGTGGAGAAGTTCAGCAGAAAGTCAGATATGCTGGAGTTTAGAAGAGAGATTAAGTCTGGACATGTAGCTTTGGGACTTGTAAGCATAGTAGTAGAGAAATTTTGGGAAGACATGGACAACATTTGAACACAATGGGCAGGAATGGATCAGTGACAATCTGAATTATTAGAAGGAATACCTTCATTGATGAACCCACAGATGAGACCCATTGGAGTACTGGAGTATGCATAGAAATTGTAATTGAACACTTGGGAGATTAGAAGACAAAGAGAAAAAAATATAGTGAAGAGAAGAAAGTCTAAGACAGAGACATGGATTCTACCTAGATTGAGGAAGGTGAACAATGAACTAGAACAAGAGATAGGAAAATGGTTATCAGAATTGAAGAAGAAAAACCAGGGAAGAATAGTGTTATGAAATCCAGTGGAGGAGAAAGTGACTAGGAGGTTAGGGAAAAATGTGTTGAATACTCTATAAAATTCAAAGCTGAAGAAAAGGCCACCTGATCTATCAGTTAAGGGCAGCCTCTTGCACCAGTCTGAGAGAGGAGCAATTCAGCACAAAACATGCCAGCATAGACAAGACTCCAGCAAACATGGAGCAGGCCTCAGGGGACTGAATCACTGGCAGCTGTGGCAGTTTCCAGACTTTTGAACATAAACACCAAAGAGAACTTAGAATGTCAGTAGGAAAGTCTGTAAGACCTGGGTAAGAGATGAGCATGGTCTGTCCCTAGCCTTAGGGCAGTGGCAGTGGTGGCGGTGGCACCAGTGACAGCAGTGGCTGCTTCCAGTGCTCTCAGCTCATAGATAGTGGTGGGATTGAGCAGCTGATCAGAGGGGAATTGCAGGGATCTTTTTGCTGGTGCTGAGGCAGGATTCTCTTGCATTATTCACACTTGTATCTGGGTCACAGTCCTGGGTGGCAGTTCTAGGGCAAGAAGGAGCACTGGTATGGTGGAGCTTGTGGTGGTGGTGGAGAGGGAAACCTCACATTTCCAAAGCAGGAAAGAGTGCTTATGGTCACTCACAGACCACAGTACAGGCCAGGAGAGGAGTAAACACCTCTCCTTTGGTCATACCACCTTGAAAGAACTGAAAAATTTACAGGTCCCTAGAAGTTACTCTGAAAACAGCTGCCCTAAACTTCTGAAGTTTGGGACAATACACCCTCCACATTGGAAGAAGAGTCTTACATTAACAATGAGTTAAAAAGTCAAGCAATTGGCTGGGATAATGAGCAAACGGCAGAAAATATCTCAAACTATAGAGTCCCACTTTAGTGACAAAGAAGATCAAAACATACAACCAGAAAAAAGCCAAAGCTCCTACATCCAAAGCCTCCAAGAAAAATATGAACTGGCCTTGGACCATAGAAGAACTCAAGAGAATTTTGAAAATCAAATGAGAGAAGTAGAGGAAAAATTGAGAAGAAAAATGAGAGTGATGCAAGAAAATCATGAAAAGCAAGTCAACAGCTTGCTAAAGGAGACTCAAAAAATACTGAGGAAAGTAACACCTTAAAAAATAGACTAACCTAAATGGCAAAAAAGATTCAAAAAGCCAACGAGAAGAAGAATGCCTTAAAAAGCAGAATTGGCCAAATGGAAAAGGAGGTCCAAAAGGTCACTGAAGAAAATAATACCCTAAAAATTAGAATGGAGAAAAATGGAAGATTGTGACTCTATGAGAAATCAAGAAATTATAAAACAAAATCAAAAGATTTATCACTTAAGAGGCTTTTGACTTTTGAGAAAGTTCCTATAGGATCATACATCACATTCCAAAGTGATAAGGAGTGAATGAGTGAAAAGAAGGTGGGAAGAATAATTATAGAATAGTCTTCATAGGAATTAAACAGTGTAATAATGATGATCATCTGGCTACCACTCCCTCTACTTATTTTGTCTCCAACTGGGATGCATTATCCATGAAAGTAGGCACTACCCTCCTTATATAGGGTGAGACTAGATATATGAGAGGGATAAATGGAAAAAAAAAAACAACAAACCAAAAAACTCTGTAATGGATACCAAGCCATATGCCCTTAAGCACTAAATGACTGAATAAGTCATTATACATAGATATTCAAGGTATATGTAGCCCCTACACAGGATTATATAACAGAGATCCAGCCATAAAAGCATATTTTTAATAGATCGGGTCCTGTGTTGCCCAGGCTGGAAGTGCAAGAGCTACTCATGGGCCTGATCCCACTATTGATTGGCATAGAATTGTCCATTCCATCTCTGACCTGGGCTAATTTGCCTCTCCCTAACACCAATCTGATGGGCTTCATTCCCAGGGACTCACCATAGTGACACTAGACTTAATGCTGATATCCAATTGGCTTACTTCACTATAGCTCCGAACTCTTGAGATCAAAAGATTCACCAGTCTTAAACCCTCTAGAACCCAGGATTACAGGCATGCAACATCGTATATACTAATAGGATGTTTTTATTTAGAGATGTGTAGGACAATTATGTTTGAAAAAAGATTACCCATTTCATTAGCATACTGATTGGCTAATTTTACACTAAGGTCCTTCTTTCTTGATATGTCACACTTCATACAAGCCATTGATGAGAAAACAACATAACTTGCCAGATCTGACTCTTTATTCTAATGTGACCATTTATTGCTATCTGCCTAGGCATATTTAAGTGGGGACTGGAAAAAATGGAGGTCTACTTTTATCAATGCTTTATGTATTCAAAATAGTAAAATACTTAATTAGTCAACACCTAGAGCAATGTATTATGTTCTAGGGGCTACATTTTAGGAAGTACAGTAAAGAAAGTGTAGGAAATAGAAAGCAGAATATTTGACTAGTGAGATTATACCATATGGAGATTAGCTGCAAAAGAAACTGATATTTATTGTTGAGAAGAAAATATCTATAGGAGACATTACAGGTCTCTTCAAATATTTGAATATCACTTGAAGGGTTTGACTGAAAAATCCCTCACTAGAAATTTTCCCTTAATATCTATTTTGATATCATAGGTTCATAGATTTCTGGTGAATGTGACTTCAGAGGCCATCTAATTGAGTCCTAACTCTTCATTTTACATCTGAAGCAGAAACATTAAATGACTTAGCCAAGGTCACATAGGTAAGATACTATAAAAGGCAATTCTTTTCAAGCATAGATTGGACCATATGGTTTCTGAGGTCTCTTGCAACTCTGAAAACCTATTTTGGCCCCAAAGCAAAGTTCCAGAAACAGTATACTTCAATTGCTGATTCACAAAAAAGAGAGTTGGACTCAATGATCTCAAAGATCCCTATACATCTAAATATACTATTCCATGAAATAGAATGATGATCAATTTCAGTTCCATATAAGGAAAATCTATCTAACAATTAGATCCATCTGTAACTGGGATAGATTGCCTGAAGTATTACTGGGTTCCACTTGACTTTGGGTTTTCACATACTTTCCAGGGTGGATATTGAGGAAATTTCTACTCTAATATGCATTGTATTAGATAGCTTCTGAGTTACCCTTCAAATTCAAGCATCTATCACTCTATGAGTCATTTGTTTGTCTTGTAATTTCTTAGTGATGTTTTAGTATGGTTTCTAAGTAAATGCTCTCAGAATAAATAAATTGGTGAATTTTTTTTAAAAAAGAAAACCACTAGTTAATGGGTGTTAGAGGAATAAAAAAAGAAAGGGGGAGGGAAACAGATTTTAGTGGAGAGAAAGAAATTATTGTAATGTACTTGAAATAACACTGACTTAGGAATCAAAAGACTTGAATTCTAGTCCCAGCTGGACCACTAAGGGGCCACTTGGCTTTAGGCAAATCACAAGGCTACTTGGGCCACAGTTTCCTCATTTGCAAAATGGGGTATTTCCTACCCCTTAGGGATGTTACAAAGATGACTGAAAATATCTTATTCACTTTGAAAGAAACAAATCACTATATGAATATGAAATAATGTTATTGTTACAAAAGGAGACAAGTAGAGACAAAGAGGAAGGACAAAGAGGAAATGTGGTAGAAATATAATAGGAGAGAAAGGAAAGATGTAAAGAGAAGCAGATAAATGGGGCAAGTATTAGTTTGAGGCAACATCTTATTCACTTGAGCTTCCAGCTTTAAAGAACTATTACATATTAATTATGTTCTGTTGAGTACAAACTCTGGGTGACAGGACAGGGATTATGTTTTATTCTTTCTCCATCACACAATAAATGTTAGTTGAAATTAATGTAGTGGAATAGATGAGCTGATTTGCTAATTAATCATTGTATACAGCTTTTTCAGTTGATTGGATTCATAAACCTTTAAAGACTCTGTTCTAAAAATATTAAGAACAGGACAAGGAAGGGACAGATGATTCTTCGGGGTATAGCAGCCTAGTTAGATCTGATATTTATATTTGAAGTTCCACATTATCCCAACCGATTTCCCTGCTGACTCAGTTTAGAAAATTTCATCATTTGTACCTTATAAAGTTATTTCCCCCTTATTCTTTTTTTTGGAGGGGGAGATTAAGGGCTGAGGAAGACTCATTTCAACAAAGATTTTTACACTTGAACAAACATCCTCCCTATCTGCCTCTTACAAAGTCACCAAGTGTTTTGTTTAATATGCTTTTCTGGTATCTTGATATGTCCTATTTGATGATTCGTTTATTAATCAAGATTTTTCTGAGTATCTACTAAACACATAGAATCAATGCCTTTGTTGGCTTTTTATGTCTCTTGAAGCCAGGATAGATATCTGCTGAATCTGGATGTCTGAGTATATGTTAGTCATTGAATTTACTAAATATAACTGCATTCCATGAAAGGTATAGGCTCAAGTGAGTCTTACTACTTAGTGTGCTTACACTTGCAGATATAACACATATGGTGTCACTTTGGTTATGAGCTCAGAAATATGGGCCCAAATAAGGACTTAGATTCTATCAATATCCTACTTTTGTAATTTTTCCATCTTGAGAACTCCACAAAAAGCAATGATGCTTTGTCCCTCTGTAGGGAAAAGAAAAAAAAATCCTAAAAAGGTAATATGAAACATTTTCAGATAAATATCTTGTTTGAATTTTTTCAGAAGGGATTATCTTCAGACCCTCTGTGCCAGGATGATTGTATCTGTAAGAAATACTTTAGCATTTACAGGGCCAAAATAAACTTAGTGTTTGGAATTTGTACATCATTCTTTAAGCATAAGATTAACAAAATTATTTTTAAAAGTTTTCAGCTGGTATATGTCAAGATTTTTCTTTAAATAACAGGAGAGAAAAGGCTTAAGGTGTCATTATTTTTTGAGGGGAGTAAAACACTTTATCTCTGGATCACTTGTTTTAATCTGTTTTAAATGAATTTACTGATATATTTTTGATGGCTGTTTGGTGAAGCAAGTTGGTGGTCTGGTCACAGTTTGACATATGCACATGTAAGTGCCTTAAGACCTATAATGTAAGAGACTAAGCTTGATGTTTCAACTCAAGCTGAAAAGACTGTGGGCTATGAAAAATCACTAGCATTGCAATATTTCCCTTGAGAGACAGGGTGGCTTAAGAGACAGAGGACCAGATCTGGTATGAATGACCTGATTTCAAATTTGCCTCTGAAATGTTAGCTTGGTGACCCTGGAAATAAACATTCAGTTATTTGGGTAACTATTAAGCCTATAAGTTACAGAAAAATAATTTCCATCAATAGAACCAATTTCTGTCATGGAAGTTCCATACAATGATGAGATAAGAAGTCTCGACCAGGGGTGGCCTGGCGTGGGAAAGTAAGTTGTCCTTGCCACACTAATCAAACTAATCAGAGGTAGTTACTGCTATTCACAATTCTCTACAACTACCATAACTAATATAATTTTCTCAATTTCCAAATATGCTAACTGTGACTCAGTGAAGTCACTTGCCTAAGCTCTCACAGTTAATCAGTGGAATTGTTTGGAGTTAATTTAATACATGTCAAGAATTTCAGTTTTTATCTTAATTTCTGTATAAAGTTAGTCTCACTCTTTATCCTAATCTGGCCTTCTACCCTGCTAATTGGACTTTTGGCTTGTTTCTTGTGATATTGATACTTTCTTGAAGTCTAATCTAATTAACTGGGGCTAGGTAGTGCAGTGGATAGAGTAAAGTCAGGAAGATTTGAGTTCAGTTACAGATTCAGGCACTTACTCTCTATGTGACCCCTAGCAAGTAACTTAACTCTTCCTCAGTTCCTCATTTGTAAAATGATCTGGAGGAAAAAAATAGCAAACCATTCTAGTATCTTTGTGAAGAAAACCCAAAATGGGGTCATAAAGAGTCAGACATTACTGAAACAACTGAAGAAGTCTCTTACTCCTGAATACCTGAATTCTTCCTGTGACACTCTGTTCGTTAGTGTAGTTTCTATGAGTTTGAGTTCTTGTCTAGCTCTTTCTCAACAAATGAAGTCCTAACCATTGAACTTCTAGTCACCTTGATTGTGCCCTTGCTTCTTCTGCCAGTATATCCTACTTCTCTCTTCCTCTTCTCCTCATCACATACACCAAAAAAGTGCTTGTGTTGTCATAAACCTTCAAACAGACTGTGTTGTTGCTATGTTATGCACTGTTGCTGGAGCAATTAGCTATTGCCCACAGTTAGACCCCCATAAATAAACTATTAATTTAGACTTTTTGCTGATACTTAACTATCCAAGTACCCATTCCTTCTCATATATACAACTAGAACCTTCCCAGATTACATTGTGGGAGTGAAATTATACAGGACTTTTGACACCAGTCTAGATTCCAGACTCAGTAAGACTTCACCTAGCACCTTATACAAGCATCATTGTTTCTGTTTTGATATGCAGGGATGTGGGCATAGTAAAAAAAAACCAAGCTGTAATCTGTATATCCCAAATTGAATTACCTATATGAGAGGGTAATCATTATAGCTTAGGGTGTGGGGACCAAGACATAATACGAAAAAAAAAGAATTGGGAAAGGGAGAGAGAGGAAGTTGGGAAAAGGGAAAAAAAGGAGTAAAGGGGTTTTCAATATATACATATATGTGAATATGTTTTGTTTATATGTTCTAGGAAGATAAAGATATTTTTGGTAATAGTTGTGTGCACCACCGAATATTTCTCCAAATTGAGAGTCTTTGAATCAGTTAGGAACTATTTAATAAAGAATTAATAGAAAAATTCTCTAGGCCTCTCAAAGTCTCAAATTAAGTCTTAAAAGAAAACTTAGGGAGAACAAGTTAACTATCTTTGAGGATTGCCTTTCATGAACAATAGACATTGACTTTGTTCTTCAAATCCCTAGAAATCAGAACTAGGAAATGAGTAAAACTTATAATGAAGCCAGTTTTGGGCTGGATGAATGAAAACAAAAAAAAAATAAACATCTTAAGAAAAGTCAAAGGTTTTCTAAAGGTGAAGGGTTTCTGCCTACTGGAAATTTGCAAGTAAGGACTGACATCATTATATGAAAATTCTGTATCTGAAAAGTACAATAATAATATAAGCCATGACCCTTATTCCTCAATGAAATCCTACAACTATGCTTCACCAAAGCAGTGAGTAATACTTGACCTCTCATCCAATATCCTGGCACAGTGCAAGGTGGTGTTTTAGCAGACTGGAAAGTCAGAGTACAAGGGTAGTGACAGACAGTTTTGTGGAATAGAGGGAATGATAGATGGAGAGGGAGAGAGAAAGGGAGAGGCAGAGACAGAGAAAGTGAGAGAGAAAGAAGAAGAAGGAGGAGGAAGAGGAGGAGGAAGAAGAGGAGCAAAGGAGGGGTTAGAGGAAAGGAATGAGAAAAGAAAGGATAGATTACTAGGTCAACTTATTTCTCTTTTGTGGCAGGAATTCATGAAATTATCAATTAAAGGATGGAGGGATTATACATAGTTTCCTCTGACCACTCTGAATATGTATGTAAGGGAAGGACTTCTGGGAACCAAGATGGCAGAGTAAGCAGTAAGTCACTGTCACTATTCCTTATTGACCTCTAAAAACCCAGCATATATCACTCCAGAAAAAGTCTTGGAACAGCAGAGCCAGCATAAAGATAGTGTGAAGCAGTCTTTTAGCTCAGGAAGCTTGGGGGATTAATGAGAAAGGTCACTATCACTCTGGTGGAAGGGGAGCATGAAAGGACAGGAGGCATCCTGACAAGCCAGCAGCAAGCCCCATCTCAGAACATTAGTGGGAGATTCCGAGCCCCAGGGTGGTGAAGCAGGCAAGCCCCAACACCAGGACCCCCACATGCCTTGGCATACTGAGGAGAACCTGTAGACCCCAACTCAGAGAACCACCACATGTGTTGGTGGGCAGGCACCCTCCAGCACCTGAACCTCTTCTTGCTTTGGTGCAACTCCAGGGAAGGTGCATGCCTTCCAGCAGCTGAAACCCCTAATCCCCACCCTGAGAGTTTTAGTGTGTCCCTGGGGAAACACCGAAAAACCCAAACTGGTCTCAGCACACACCAGATACCACGATTAGGATCCCAGCTCAGCACCATACAGCCTCCATATGCCAGAACCTGAGGCCCCAGAACACAAAGCCAGTGACCAGGTCCCTAGTCCCCAGCACAAGAAGCTTGGGACAGTGCCTCCTGTGCTCCAGCAAAAGAGCTCAACTTTAAAAGCCAGGAAATATGCAAACATCATGAGTAAAAAGCAGAAACTGAAAATGACAATAGATTCTTTATGTGGTGGCAGGGAAGATCAAAACACAAATTCAGAAGAGGACAACAATGTCAATATACCTACATCTGTAATCTCAAAGGTGAATACGAACTCATCTCAAGCCCCAAAAGCCTTCTTAGAAGAGCTCAGGAGGGATTTTGAAGGTCAGATATGAGAGATAGAAGAAAAATTGTGAAAAGAAATTACAGGTATAAAATAGAAAGTCAATAGGTGGGAAAAAGAAGGACAAAAATTGACAGTGAAAAACAATTCCTTAAAAAATACAATTCACCAGCAGTGACAGTTTCCAGACCTCTCAGTCCACAGGCACCAGAGACAACTTAGGAGGACATTAGGAGGGGTCTGTTGGAACTTGGTGAGAGAGAAGTACAGTCCTACACAGAGTGTGCAGCAGTGGCCGTGGTAGCAACTGCTCCTGGAGCTATCAGCCCACAGAAAGTTTGAAAGCCATCTGTTTCAACTTGTGGGAGCCAAGATGGTGGAGCAAGCAGTAAGTCACTCTCATCCTCCCTTATTGACCTTGAGAAACCCAGAGAATATTGCCCCAGGAAAAATCCTGGAATAGTGGAGCCAGCATAAAGATGAGGTACAGCAGTATTTGAACTCAGGAGGTTAGGGAGATAACTGGGAAAGGTCCCTTTTGCTGTGGCTGAAGGGGACTAGTATAGGATGAAGGGCATCCCAGCAAGCTAACTGCAAGCCCAACTTAAGATAAAATGGGGTAAATTATCTCCCATAAAAGTGCAAGAAAAAGCAGTTATTTTGGAAGGGAAGAGGGGGCAGGTGAGGTGGAATGAGTGAATCTTACTCTTATCAGACTCAACTTGAGGAGGGAATAACATACACACTAAATTGGGTATGTTACTCCACAGGAAAGTAAAGGGAAGGGGATAAAAAAGAGGGAATTATAGAAGGGAGGGCAGATAGGGGGAGGAGGTAATAAAAAGCAAGCACTTTTGAAAAGGGACAGGGTCAAGGGAGAAATTTGAATAAAGGGGGACAGGATAAGATGGAAGGAAATATAGTTAGCCTTTCACAACATGAGCATTGTGGAAGTGTTTTGCATAATGACATGTGTGATATATGTTGAATTGCTTTCCTTCCTAGGCAGGGTATGTGGGAAGGGAAGATGGGAGAGAATTTGGAACTCAAAGTTTTAAAAGCAGATGCGTAAAAAATTAAATTTTTTTTTCATGCAGCTGGTAAACAAGATATATAGGGAATGGGGCATAGAAATCTATCCTGCCCTACAAGAAAGTAATGGGAGAGGGAATATGGGAATCGGGTGAAAGAGGGGAGGGCTGACTGGGGAACGAGACAATCAGAATATATGCCATCTTGGAATGGGGGGAGGGTAGAAATGGGCAGAAAATTTGTAACTCAAAATCTTATGGAAATCAATGTTGAAAACTAAACTATTAAGTAAAATATATACAAAAAACATAAACCTATTGGGGCAGAGCCAAGATGGCCACTTGAAAACAGGGACTCACTTAAGCTCTCCCCCAAATTCCTCCAAACACCTGTAAAAAATGTTCAGGGTGATATTTTCTTCAGGATTTTTTGGGTCTCCTTTAGCAAGTCATTGACTTGTTTTTCATGATTTTCTTGCATCACTCTCATTTCTCTTCCCAATTTTTCCTTTAATTCTCTTACCTGATTTCCCAAGTCCTTTTTGAACTCTTTCATGGCCTGAGACCAATTTGTATTTTTCTTGGAGGCTTTTCATGTAATATCTTTGACTTTTTTGACTTCTTCTGTATAAACAAATTCTAGAGCTACAGAACCCACAAAATAACAGAAGGAAACAAGTCTCCAGCTCAAGACAACCTGGATTGTCCCTGGGAAGTGTCTATTGCAGTGTGCTGGGAGCAGATTGCAGCCCAATGTGGGCCAGCCTTGGAATAGATAGGGTGGGGCAAGCCTCAGGGCCATGAATCTCTGAACTGTGGCAGTTACCAGACTTCTCAATCCACAAACTCCAAAGACAATGGAGCAGGTCAGTGGGTAAACTGCTGGAACTGGGTGAGGGAAGTGCGAGTTCCAGCTGCAGGCCCAGCATGGTGGAGGTGGCTGCAGCAGTAGAAACAATAGCACCAGCAGCAATAGAAACAGCCCAGTGGCTGCTTCAGCCCCAGGCCCACATGGTGGGAGGAATGAAGTGGTTGATCAGAGTGGGAGTTCTGACATTGCTTTGCTGGCACTGAGGCAAGGTTTTCTTACTTTGCCCTGCTTGGATCTGGGTCATGGTTGTGGTTGGCAGTTCTTGGGGGAGTAGGAGTGTTGGTGTGGCAGAGGTTTGTTGTACATCATACCACCTGAGAATAGAAGCAGCTCTGCAAACAGCAACCCTAAACCCCTGAAGCTTGGGACAAAGTGCTCTACAATGTGAAAGCAGTCATAGCCTGAGAAAAAGCTCAAAAGTCAAGGAATTGGCTGGCAACATGAGCAAGCAGAGAAAATGGTCTCAGACTATAGAATCTTTCTTTGGTGAAAAAGAAGATCAAAACATACCACCAGATTTGGAAAAGCATGTAAGAGAAGTACAGGAAAAAATTTGGAAAAGAAATGAGAGTGATACAAGAAAATCTTGGAAAAAAGTCAACAACTTGCAAAAGGAGACCTAAAATTACTGAAGAATATAACACCTTTAAAAATAGACTTACTCAAATGGCAAAAGGGCCTTTAAAAGCCAATGAAGAGAAGAATGCCTTAAAAGGAAGAATTAGCCAAATGGAAAAGGAGGTCCAAAAGACCTCCGAAGGAAATACTACCTTAAAAATTAGAATGGTGCAAATGGAAGCTAGTGACTTTATGAGAAATCAAGAAATTATAAAACAGACCCAAAAGAATGAAAAATGGAAGACAATGTGAAATATCTCATTGGAAAGACCACTAACCTGGAGAATAGATCCAGGAGAGATAATTTAAAAATTATTGGATTACCTGAAAGCCGTGATCAAAAAAAGAGCCTAGACATCCTCTTTCAAGAAATTTTCAAGGAAAGCTGCCCTGATATTCAAGAACCAGAGGATAAAACAGAAATTGAAAGAATCCACAGATCACCTCTTCAAAAAGGTCCCCAAAAGAAAACTCTTAGGAATATTGTAGCCAAATTGAAAAGTTCTCAGGTCAAGGAGAAAATATTGCAAGCAGTCAAAAATAAACAATTCAAGTATCGTGGAAATACAATCAGGATAACACCAGATCTAGCAGCTTCTACCTTAAGGGATTGAAGGGCTTAGAATATGATATTCCAGAGATCAAAGGAGCTAGGATTAAAACCAAGAATCACCTACCCAGCAAAACTGAGTATAATGCTCCAAGGCAAAATATAGATTTTCAATAAAATAGAGGACTTTCAAGCTTTCTCAGTGAAAAGACCAGAGCTGAATAGAAAATTTGACTTTCAAACACAAGAATCAAGAGAAGCATGAAAAGTTAAACAGGAAAGAGAAATCGTAAGGGACTTACTAAAGTTGAACTGTTTTGTTTACATTCCTACATGGAAAGATATTTGTAACTCATGAGACCTTTCTCAGTATTAGGGTAGTTCAAGGTCACAGGGTGAGTTGAATATGAAAGGATGATATCTAAAAAATAAAAAATAATGGGTGAGAGAGGAATATATTGAGAGAGGGAAAAAGGGAGAGATAGAATGGGGTAAAGTATCTTACATAAAAGTGAGATAGCAAGACAAAGCTGTTGTAATGGAAGGGAAGAGGGGGTAGGTGAAAAGGAATGAGAGTATCTTGCTCTTATCAGATTTGCCTTAAGGAGGGAATAACATATATACTCAATTGGGCATCTTACCCTACTGGGAAGTAGAGGTGACATAAGGGAGGGTAAATTGGGGGAGGAGGTAATTAAAAGCAAATAGTTTTGAAAAGGGACAGGGTAAAGGGAGAAAAGTGAATAAAGGGGGACAGGATAGGATGGAGGGAAATTAGTTAGTCTTTCACAACATGACTATTATGGAAGTATTTTGCATAAAGATACAGATGTGGCTTGTGTTGAATTGCTTGCCTTCTCAAGGACAGTGGGTGGGGAGGGAAGAAGGGAGAGAATTTGGAACACAAAGTTCTAAAAACAAATGTTTAAAAAAAAAGTTGCTTTGACATGCACCTGGGAAATAAGATATACAGGCAATGGGGTATAGAAATTTATCTTGCCATACAAGAAAGTAAGGATAAGGGGGTGGGAGTGGGGTGATAGGACTGAAGGCAGACTGTTGGAAAGGTGCAATCAGAATTTATACCATCTTAGGGTGGGGGGTAGAGATGGGGAAAAATTTGTAACTCAAAATCTTGTGGAAATCAATGTTGAAAATTTAAACAAATATTTTTTAAAAAAATTCATAAACCTAAAATAATGCATTTTACCTCTCATCTTACTTGGCTTCTAAGGTAACATAAAAAGGAATTCAAAATTTCAAAACAATGTCTACATACTTTTCTTTTCCTCTTCTTTTTTTTTTAAATTTGAATAGTGTTTTATTTTTTACGAAGTTACATACCAAGAAATTTTTTAGCATTCATTTTTACAAGATTTTGAGTACCAATTTTTTCCCTCCCTCTCCGCTCCCATCTTCTAAAAAGTGGCTGGCAGTTTAAAATAGTTTCTACGTGTGTAATCATGTAAAAATATTTCATACCAGTAACATTTGCGAAAGACGAAATAGATCAAAAGGAAGAAAAAAAAACATGAGAATAAAAAATGAAAAAAATATGCTTTGATCTGCATTCAGAGTCGATTCATTCTTCATCTGGATATGGATTGCATTGTCCTTCTTGTGTCCTTGTATTTATATTGGATCATTGTGTTGCTGAGAAGAGATGAGTCATCACAAAATGTTGCTGATACTGAGTACACTGTTTTGCTGGTTCTGCTCCTTTGTTTTTGCATCAGTTCTTACAAGTCTTTACAGGTTTTGTTTTGTTTTGTTTTTCTTGAAATCTTCCTGTTCATCATTTATTCTTGCACAATAATATTCCCCTACATTTATACACCACAGCCTGTTCATCTTTTCCTCAACTGATGGGCATACCCTCAGTTTCCAATATGTTGCAAACACCAAAAGGGTTGCCATAAGTATTTTTGCACATGTAGGTAGGTCATATTCTCTCTCTTTTTTTAAATCTCTTGAGATACAGGCTTAATATTGGTATTGTGGGATCAAAGGGTATGCACAATTTGATTACCCTTTGAGCATAGTGCCAAATTGTTCTCCAGAGTGGTTGTATCCGTTCACGACATCTACAATGTATTAGTGTGCAATTTTCCCAATCTCCAACATTCATCATTTTCCTTTTCTGTCATATTAGATGATCTATAAGTGTGAGGTAGTACATCAGAGTTGTTTTAATTTGTAATTCTCTAATCAAAACTGAGTTAGAATACTTCTTCATATGCCTATGTATAGCTTGGATTTCTTTACCTGAAAACAGCCTGTTCATATCCTTTGACCATTTATCGATTGAGTTAGGGTATGTATTCTTGTACATTTGATTCAGAACTCTATATATTTGAGAAATGAGGTCTTTACCAGAAACATTGGCCATAAAAATTGTTTTTTCATTCTTCTGCTTTTCATCTGATCTTGGTTTCAATGGATATATTTGGTCAAAAATCTTTCAATTTAAGATATTGAAAATTACCCATTTTGCATTTTGTAAAGTTCTCTCTCTTGTTCTGTCATGAATTCTTCCCCTCTCCATAAATTTGACAGGAAAACTATTCCTTGCTCTTCTAATTTGCTTATGGTATCACCCTTTATGTATTAATCTTGCCAAAGGCATGTCTTATCTAAGTTTTCTAATATTCTATCTAGATCCTTATTTTCTTTCTTGTTTATTTTTTGCTTAGACTTATCAAGTTCTGAGAGGGGACAATTGAGTTCTTCCACTAGGATAGCATTGCTGTCTATTTATTCTGAACTCATTTAACTTCTCCTTTAAGTATTTGGATGCTATATCACTTGGTGCATAAATATTTAGTATTCATATTGCCTTCACTGTCTATGGTACCTTTTACCAAGTTATAGTTTCCTTCCTTATCTCTTAATTAGGTCTATTTTTCCTTTTACTCTGTCTGAGATTGGGATTGTTACCACTGTTTTTTTTTTTTCACTTCAGCTAAAGCAAAATAGATTCTGGTCCGGCCCCTTGCCTTTACTCAGTGCATGTCTCCTGGCTTCTGGTGTCTTTCTTATAAACAACATATTATAGGAGTCTAGGTTTTGATCCACTCTGCTATCTACTTCTGTTTTATGGGAGAGTTCTTCTCATTCTGTATCAGTAAGGCAAGATTCATGATATTTATGATGACCATGAATATGCCTGTATTGTTTGGTATCACAGAACATATGAGACTCTCCATATAGAAGGAAGAAAAAGTAAAGTATTTATTCAGATACCAAAGGATCAAATCCCAAAGCCAATTACTCCAATTTGACACAGCAGCAATTGTATCCCAAAACCATTAAGTCCACCTCATTATAACAGCAAGGAAATTAAAACACAATATTGCAACAGGGATCCAAGTCCTCCTGTAAGCTTGCCCTTTTCTGGGGCCTTCCCATAAACACTCACTCACAAATCCTTGCTGCCTTCTTGCCTGTTATCCTCTCCTGACACAGTTCTGACAGCCCTTGTAGTTCTCCAAGCCCTTCCAGTTCTCTCTCTTGCAGTTTTCTCTCTGCCCTTTCAGTTCTCTCTCTCTCTCTGATCTTAAAGGTTACCCTCAGGGTATATATACCCTGTTTAGGGCCCAAAGGCTTTACACCTCTAATGACCTAATTAGGCCTGGGGAAAATGATGTGGGCCTGAGGCTTTGTACCTAGTCAGCAAAAGACTGTGGGTCTTCCTACAAACAAGCCTTGCCTAATCAAGCTTCCCTTAACTAGCTCCATCTGAGGTCTATTAAGGGATTAATGGGTGGGAAGATCTTTAATCAGATTAATACCACCCATCACATTACAATTATGATTACTACCTGTTTATTTCCCTCCACCCTATTCCTCCTCCTATCTGTCCTCTCTCTCCTTTCATACTTTCCCTCCTCACTAGTGTTTTGCTTCTGTCTACCACATCCACTGATCTGCCCTCTCTTCTGTCATTCCCCTCCCATTCCACCACTTGCTTTACTTGATCCCTTACCCTCCTACTTCCCTGTTGGGCAGGATAGATTTCTATATTCAAGTAATTGTGAGTATGATTCCCTCTTTGTTCTAATACTGATGAGGGTAAAGTTCAAGTGATGCTCATCTCCCACCCTCCCATCTTCCCCCTCAACTCTAATTGGTCTTTCTTACCTCTTCATGTGAAATAATTTACTGCATTATATTTCTCCCTTCCTTCTGTACCCAGTGTACTTCTCTTTTTCATCCCTTAATGTTTTTTCTTCCTCAAATTCAGCTGACACCTGTACTATTGTTGATACATCTTCTCATGTAGGGATGTAAATAGCTGAAGTCTATTGAATCCCATATGTGTTCTCTTCCCTTTTTACCCTTTTATGCTTCTCTTGGGTCATGATATTGGAGGTCAAATTTTTGGTTTAGTTCTGGGCTTCTCCTTATGAAAGCTTGGCATCCTTCTATTTCATTGAATGACCACATTTGTCCTTGAAGTGTTATGCTTAATTTAATTGGGAAATAAGTCTCAATTGTAGCCCTAGCTCCCTTGCCTTCTGGAATATCATGTTCCATGATCTCTAGTCCTTTAATGTTGCAGCTACCAAGTCCTCAATAATCCTGACAGTGGCTCCCCAATATTTGAATTATTTCTTTCTGGCCACTTGTAGTAAATTTTTCCTTGACCCCATAGTTCTGAAATTTGGTTATAATGTTTCTTGAAGTTTTTATTCTGAGGTCTCTTTTCTGATGTAATTGGTGGATTTTTTTCAATGGCTATCTTGCTCTCTGGTTCCAAAATGTCACGGCAGATTCCCTTAATAATTTTTTGAAAGATACTGTCCAAGTCCTCCTTCAAATTGTGGCTTTCAGATAGTCCAGTGCTTCTGATATTTTCTCTTCCTAATCTGTTTTCGAAGTCAGTTGTTTTTCCCATGGTTTTTTTTTCCATTTTTTTTCACTCCTGTGAAATTGATTGATTCTTGATGTCTCATAGACTCATTGGCTTTCAGTTGCCCAATTCTAAGTTTTAAGGTGTTGTTTTCCTCAATTAGCTTGCATACTTTCTTTTCTTTTGGCCAATTATACTCTTTAAGGAGCTGTTTTTCTCCATTTTTGTACTTCCTTTTCCATTTGGCCAATTATACTTTTTAATCAGTTTTCCAAGCTGTTGACTCTTTTAAAAAATAATTCTCTTGCATCACTCTCATTCCTTTTCTCATTTTTTTTCTTCTACCCTTCATATTATACAACGTGTCCCTAAAGTCTGCACACAAAGGAAAATTGATGGCAATATGGAGTTATTGCATCAAGTTCACATCAATCTTGCAAAATGCATCGTTTTCATCACAAATGATGGAAATCATATCAAAGGTGTTATTTGTTAATATTCACATTTAATTAAAAATGGTTGAAAATTTCATTCATTTCATTCTTGAAAATATGTATTTTGCCTATGTGTCCAGACTTTAGGAACACACAGTATTTAAGCTCCTTGTTGAGGTCTTCCATGAATCCTTTCTGGGCTTGGGACCACTTGCCATTTTTCTTTTGGGTTTTGCCCATAGGTGTTCTTTTTAAAATTGTTTTATTATTTAATATTTTTTAGGTTTCAACCTTGATTTCCACAAGAATTTGAGTTACAAATTTTCTCCTCATTTCTACTCTCCCCACCCCAATTGCTCCTTTCCCCAGTCTGTCCCCCCTTCTCTCAGCTCACTCCCCTTATCCCCTTTCCCCTTACTTTCTTGTAGGGCAAGATAGATTTTTATAACCCATTGCCTGTATATCTTATTTTCCAGGTGAATGTAAAAGCAAGTTTTTTGAGCATTTGTTTTTAGAATTTTGAGTTCCAAATTCTCTCCCTTCTTCTCCCTTTGCCCCCCACCACTAACCCTCCTTGAGAAGGTAAGCTGTTCTACATAGGCCATACAAGTATCATCATGGAAAACACTTCTGTAACAGTCATGTTGTGAAAGACTAACTATATTTCCCTCCAACATATAATGTCTCCCTTTATTCAATTTTCTCCCTTGATCCTGTCCATTTACAAAAGTGTTTGTTTGATTACCTCCTCCCCTGCTCTGCCCTCCCATCTTTCATCCCCCCTCTCTTATCCCCTTCCCCCCTACTTTTCTGTAGGGTAAGATACCCAAATGAGTGTGTATGTTATTCCTTCCTTAAGTAAAATCTGATGAGAGCAAAATTCACTCATTCCCTTTAACCTGCCCCCTCTTCCCTTCCAAAAGAACTGCTTTATCTTGCCACTTTTATGTACAATAATTTGCCCCATTCTATCTGTCCCTTTCTCTTTCTCTCAATATATTCCTCTCACCCATTAATTGTATTTATTTATGTATTAATTTATTTATTTATTCATTTATTTATTTTTAGATATCATCCCTTCATGTTCAATGCACCCTCCACCCTGTGTCTATATGTGTATATTCCCTTCAACTACTCTAATATTGAGAAAGGTTTCATGAGTTACGAATATCATCTTTCCATGTAGGAATATAAACAAAAACAGTTCAACTTTAGTAAGTCCCTTATAATTGCTCTTTCCTGTTTACCTTTTCATGCTTCTCTTGATTCTTGTATTTGGAGGACAAATTTTCTATTCAGCTCTGGTCTTTTCATCAAGAATGCTTGAAAGTCCTCTATTTTATTGAAAATCCATATTTTGCACTGTAGTATTATACTCAGTTTTGCTTGGTAGGTGATTCTTTGTTTTAATCCTAGCTCCTTTGACCTCTGGAATATCATATTCCAAGCCCTTCAATCTCTTAACATAGAAGCTGCTAGATCTTGTGTTGTCCTCATTATGTTTCTGCAGTACTCAAATTGTTTCTTTCTGGCTGCTTGCAGTATTTTCTCCTTGAACTGGGAACTCTGAAATTTGACTACAATATTCCTAGGAATTTTCTTTTTGGAATTTTTTCAAAAAGTGGATTCTTTCAATTTTTATTTTATCCTCTGGGTCTAGAATATCAGGGCAGTTTTCCTTGAAAATTTCATGAAAGTGGAGGTCTAGGATCTTTTTTTGATCATGGCTTTCAGGCAATCCAATGATTTTCAGTGGTATTTCCAATAAGATATTTCACATTGTCTTCTATTTTTTTAAATTCTTTTGGTTTTGTTTTATAATTTCTTGATTTCTCATGAAGTCGCTAGCTTCCACTTGCTCTAAACTTATTTTTAAGGTAGTATTTCCTTCAGTGGTCTTTTGGACCTCCTTTTCCATTTGGCTAATTCTTTCTTTTAAGGCATTCTTCTCCTCATTGACTTTTTGGAATTCTTTTGCTAATTCTGTTAGTCTATTTTTTTAAGGTGTTATTTTCTTCAGGATTTTTTTGGGTCTTCTTTAGCAAGTTATTGACTTGTTTTTCATGGTTTTCTTTCATCACTCTCATTTATGTTCCCAGTTTTTCTTCTACTTCTCTTACTTGCTTTTCCAAATGCCTTTTGAGGTCTTCCATGGCCTGAGACTCATTCATATTTTTCTTGAAGTCTTTTGATTTGGGCTCTTTGACTTTGTTGACTTCTTCTGACTGTATGTTTTGATCTTCTTTGTCACCAAAAAAAAAGATTCTATGGTCTGAGTCCTTTTATGCTGCTTGCTCATGTTCCCAGCCAACTACTTGACCCTTGAGCTTTTTGTCAGGGTGTGACTACTTTCAGAGTGGAGAGTGCTTTGTCCCAGGCTTCAGGAGTCTTGCACTGCTGTTTTCAGAGCTACTTCTACACAGCCAGCTCTGGCATGCCAGCACTCTTCCTCCCCCAGAACTGCCAACCAGGACCATGACCCAGATCCAACCCTGGAAAAGCAAGAGAACCCTGCCTCTGTGCAATAAAGCACTCCCTGCATTCCTGCTCTGACCCACTGCTAGATTCCTCCTACTGGGTGGGCCTAGGGCCAGAAGCAGCTGCAGCTGCAGCTCTGGAAGCAGCCATGGGAATTTCCTGCTGCTGCCACCAGAACACCTCCACCTCCCCAGGCCTGGGGCTGGACCACACTCTTCTCTCACCCAGATTCTGCAGGCTTCACACTCACCCGCTAAGTTGTCTTTGGTGTTTGTGGGCCCTAAGGCCTGCTCTGCCCCATCTGTTCCCAGCCTGGTCATTCCTGGTGCAGTCCACACAGAGCTGTACTCTGCTCCCATTACAGCATGGTAGACCCTTCCCAGGGACCATCCAGGCTCTCCTGGGATACAGACCTGCTTATTTAATGGGTTCTATAGCTCTAAAAATTTTTAAGAGCCATTTTTACTGGTGTTTGGAGGGATTTGGGGGAGAGCTTAAGCAAGTCCCTGTTTTCCAGCCACCCACAGGTGTTTTGACATTGTTGTCTTCTTCTGATTTTGTGTCTTGGTTTTCCCTGTCAACATAATAACTGCCTATGGCCAGATTCTTTTTGTTGTTGTTGTTGTTGTTGTTGCTGTTTTTTGCTCATTTTTTGGCCTTTATCCTTTCTTTTAAATTTGATCTCTACTCCCAGAGTGGAAAGGGCCCTGTCTTAGGCTTCTTGTGCTAGTGGCTGCAGTCCCTGGCTGTTTATCTGTTGCCGCACTTATATTTTCCTGATGCCCATGTGGGACCCTCATATCTGCTGGTGTGCTGAGGGGGCGTTATGGGGTGTTGTTGGTGCTTCTGGAGGTCGCAGAGGTCTACCAGCTTATATGGTGCTGAGCTGGGGTCCTAGTGGTGGGATCTGGCATAGGGTGAGGCCTGTTGGGGTATTTTTGTGGTTCCTTGGGTCTACACTGAAGCAGATGGAGGTCTGGCCTACCATCTTGTCATGCTGGAGGGTGCCTCTTTGCCTAAGGCTACAATGAAGCATGTGACTGTTCTTGGATATGGAATCTGATGGTTCCCTTGGCTATGTTAAGACATGTGGGGAAATCTGATGTTGGTGTTTGCCTGTTCCAGCACATTGGGGCTCAGAATTTTTTACTGACTTAATGATGTGAGGCTTACTGCTTGTTTGCTAGGATGCTTCCTCTTCTATAACGCACTCTCTTTTTCCATGAGTGAGATGGGCCTTTATTTCTGATCTTCTAAGCTTCTTGGGCTAAAAGATTGTTTTACCTCATCTTTTTGCTGGTTCTGCTGTTCCAGGATTTGTTTGGGGGTACTATTCTATGGTTGTTTTGAGGGTGAATATGGGAGAGTTACTGTGATTTATTGCTTACTCCACCAACTTGGCTCAAGGAAGAACCCCTAGTTATTTTTAAAAATTAAAATATCAACAAACATACTTAAGGGGGAAAAGAGCTAATGATAATTAAGTCTACATTAAAAAATGGACAAAAATATGATATTTTACTACTCACTCAAAAGCAGCATATAAGATCCTATTTCTTTAAGGTGACTGAAAGAAAAGTGAGAATTAAGGAGACATTAGTGAGAATTAGTGCAATAGTATCTTGAGGATACTGAATGAATGAAAATATTCTTGGTTAGATGGATGTCTTCATATATATGGATTCCCAAGGCAGCTGTATGGTAGAATAACAGAACTATAAATTGTTATTGCTGGAAAAGAGGTTCACAATTATCTGTTTCTTTATTCTTGTGTTACAATAAAGAAATTGAAAGTTAGAGCAGTAATAACACAGAGTCAACTCAATTGGTCTCCCTATTAGAAAACAAAGATTAAAGGACTACTTCTATATTGTATTATCAGAGAGAATGATAATTAGGTTAAAAAGGGGGAAATAACATGAAATCTTAAAAGAATAAGCTGCCAGGATGTAATGGTAATGTAAATGGAAAGATATTTCCTATCCATTAATTGGCCCATGTGACCTGGTTTGCTCACATGGTAGCCTGAGTCACATGAGCTTGTGGTGAGAGGAGCTTGCCAAATGGGTGGAGCAGGAAAGGGTCAAGTGGGGAAGTCAGAGGTTGTTGCAGCTTGGGGAGAGAGAAACGAGGCAGAAAGAACAGCAGCTAGTATGGGTGAGAGTGGGGCATTTTGCCTAAGGGAGCTTGGTTTGTGGGAAGGTCAGACAGAGGGAAGGTTTGGGGATGGCAGTGTCACCTGCATTGTTAATGTGTATAGATTTCTTTGTTGCTATGATAGGTTTGGCTTTCTGATGTTTGAATAAATGTTTTGGTTCTGCTTTCAGTGAAGGTGTCTGTTATATTTTCTGATTCAGAACCATGCCAGCATATTCATAGCCTTCATAGGCTCTGTGAGTATTGCATTGGCACTATACATGATTGGTGATGATTTCAGGCCTTATTCTAAAATGAATAGTTTGTGATCATCTATAAAGTGGAAAGCATGTGAGGATCCAATAGATTAAATGCACATGGTATAAATCAGCACAAGAGGGATACAAAACTCTCAAGAATAAAATTCTGAAGTCACAAAGAAAAATTTTTCAACAAAGAGTATAAAGGGGAGTTATTTACAAGGATTGATGTGGATGTGTGTAGAACTTACCAAGCACAATAGATATTTAAATGATACATACAGAAGATAGAAGCAAAGGCAAGTAACCAAGGATGAATCTTAAAGTCTGGCACAGTACTGCAAGAATAATCTGAGCAGTGCTAAAGCTCACAATAAGCTGAGGCTGACAAGAAAAACTGAGGACAACAAAAAAGTGTTTTTTTTATTCTTGTGTTTTTTAGCTATATTGGGGTCATAAGAATGATGAAAATGGTCTAGGATTGCAGCTGATTTGATAGGATGATGACAATAAAAGTCAATGTGACTCAATTCTCAACTGTAGTTTTGGGTGCTGAAAGAACTGGAGAATGTGATTTCTCAGTCACTATTAGTTATGTTGAAAATTATGGCAATTTTGAGAGGTACTCTAAAAATGAAGAAGGGCAAATGTTACTCCAATTTTCAACCAATCAACCACCAATTATTTATTAAATACTTAGTAGCTATCAGGTAGTATGCTGGACCGAGGAGTTACAAAGATATCAATAAAATATCTTGTTCTCTCAAACAGGTTACATTTCTATTGAGGGAAACAACATGCAAAATACAAAGAAAGCAAATATAGGCTAACTTTATGGAAGACAGGAATCTGCAGGTGGAAAAATCAGGGAAAGGCTCATGTAGGAGATAGCACTTGGGCTGAGCTTTGAAGAAATTCAGAAAGTCTAAGAGGTAAAGACGAGGAAATTCCAGGCATTGGGGCATAACTGATGTAAAGGTAAGGAGATGGAACATCAATAAGCAAGAAAGAGTAAGACATCATATTTGGCTCAATGTTATGGGTACAATGGGGTATAATGTTTAATTAACCTGGAAAAGTATATTGGTGTGAGGTTCTGAAATTATTTAAATGCCTAATAGAGGAGTTTTTATTTGATCTTAAAATCAAAATTAGCTCCTGGAGACAAACAAGCAGAGGCATGACAGTGTCAGGTTTGTAGTTAGGAAATACCACATTGAGTATCATTTTTTAAATGAAAGAAGACATAATTTTAAAATATCGGCCATTGAGTTTGCTGTCAGTAAATCAAAACACAATTATTAAGCCCTTACTATATGCTAGACACTGTCCTATGCAATCAGATTAGAAAGACTAAAAGATTCCCTCTCCTCATATAACTCAGATTCTTATAAGGAATACAACATGCAAATGACTATGTACATACAGGACTATGTACATACCCTCTATAAGAGGGTAAATTGAAGACAATCTCGAAGGAAAGGCACTAGCATTAAGGGGAACAGGGAAAGTTTTCTTGCTGAAAGTGAGATTTGTAGCTAAAGTTTGAGGTAAACCAGAAAGGAAAGAATTTGTTAAGCACCTACTATGTACTAGGCAACATGTTAAGCACTTTATAAATATTACCTCATTTTGAGGAGTGAAAGAATTTCAGCTGGAGGCGATACCCTTTGAAAATTCACAGAATCAGGAGACATAGTATCATGTTCAAGGAACAGTAAGGAGACCAGTATACCTAGTTCATTGTATATGTGGAAGTCAAATGTAAGAAAGATGGAAAAGTAGGAAGGGGCCTGGCTACAAAGAGTTTTAAAAGCCAAACATATGATTTTATATTTAATCCTAAACATAATAGGCACACACAAAAATTTGGAAGGGGTGATAGAAAGGATGTGGAGGATAGTACAGTCTTGAATGAAGAATATTTCAATTCCCATAGCAGGTGAGTCAGGAGGTATGAGTGAAAGTGAAACCAGTGGTAGACAGAAAGCTGTGTCATTATCAGGGAGCCATATCTCATGAAGTCTCATTAAGTTAAGAAAGTAAATTTTTTTAAAAATTTATCATTTTTATTTAATATTTTAGTTTTCAACATCGATTTCCATAAAATTTTGAGTTACAAATTTTCTCCCCATTTCTACCCTCCCCCCCCATTCCAAGAAGGCATATATTCCGATTGCCTTATTCCCCAGTCAGCCCTCCCTTTTTTCACCCCACTGCCTCCCATCCCTTTTCCCCTTACGTTCTTGCAGCGCAGACTAGATTTCTATGTACCATTCCCTATATATCTCGTTTCCCAGCTGCATGAAAAAAGCAACTATTTTTAAACATCTGCTTTTAAAACTTGGATTTCCAAATTCCTCCCCTCTTCCCTTCCCACCCACCCTCCCTAGAAGGCAAGCAATTCAACATGGGCCATACATGTATCATTATGTAAAACACTTCCATAATGCTCATGTTGTGAAAGGCTAACTATGTTTCCTTCCATCCTATCCTGCCCCCTTTATTCAAATTTCTCCCTTGACCCTGTCCCTTTTCAAAAGTGCTTGCTTTTTATTACCTCCTCCCCCTATCTGCCCTCCCTCCTATAATTCCCTCTTTTTTATCCCCTTCCCCTTACTTTCCTGTGGAGTAACATACCCAATTTAGTGTGTATGTTATTCCCTCCTCAAGTTGAGTCTGATAAGAGTAAGATTCACTCATTCCACCTCACCTTCCCCCTCTTCCCTTCCAAAATAACTGCTTTTTCCTGCACTTTTATGGGAGATAATTTACCCCATTCTATCTCTGCCTTTATCCCTCTCTCATTATATTCCTCTCACCCCTTAAATTTATTTCATTTTTTTTAGATATCATCCCTTCATATTCAACTCATCCTGTACCCTTCGTCTATATTCCCTCCAATTCCCCTAATACTGAGAAAGGTCTTATGAATTACACACATCATCTTTCCATGTAGGAATGTAAACATAACAGTTGGACTTTAGTAAGTCCCATATGAATTCTCTTAATTGTTTGCCTTTTCGTACTTCTAAACATTCTTGTATTTGAAAGTCAAATTTCCTATTCAGCTCTGGTCTTTTCTTTGAGAAGCTTGAAAGTCCTCTATTTTATTGAATATTCTTATTTTTCTCAGAGCATTATACTCAGTTTTGCTGGGTAGGTGATTCTTGGTTTTAATCCTAGCTCCTTTGATCTCCAAAATATCATGTTGCAAGCCCTTCAATCCCTTAACATAGAAGCTGCTATATCTTGTATTATTCTGATTGTGTTTCCACAATATTCAAATTATTTCTTTCTGGTTGCTTGAAGTATTTTCTCCTTGACTGGGAAACTCTGGATCTTTTTCAAAAGGTGATCAGTGGATTCATTCAATTTCTATTTTATCCTCTGGTTCTAGAATATCAGGGCAAATTTCCTTGATAATTTCTTGAAAGATGATGTCTAGGCTCCTTTTTTGATTGTGGCTTTCAGGTCATCCAGTAATTATTAAATTATCTCTCCTGGATCTATTCTCCAGGTAAGTGGTTTTTCCAATGAGATATTTCACATTGTCTTCCACTTTTTTTCATTCCTTTGGTTCTGTTTTATAATATCTTGATTTCTCATAAAGTCACTGGCTTCTACTTGCTCCAATCTAATTTTTAAGGTGGTATTTTCTTCAGTGGTCTTTTGGACCTCCTTTTCCATTTGATAATTCTGCTTTTCAAGGCATTCTTCTCCTCACTGACTTTTTGGAGCTCTTTTGCCATTTGTTATTTAAGATGTTATTTTCTTCAGTATTTTTTGGGTCTCATTTAGCAAGTGAGTTGTTTTTCATGGTTTTCTTGCATCACTTTCATTTGTCTTCCCAACTTTTCCTCTAGTTCTCTTACTTGCTTTTCCAAATGCTTTTTGAGCTCTTCCATGGCCTGAGACGAAGTCATATTTTTCTTAGAGGCTTTTGATATAGGTTCTTTGACTTTGTTGACTTCTTCTGGCTGTATGTTTAGATCTTCTTTGTCACCAAAAAAGGAATCTAGGGTTTGAGTTTGAGTCTGCATTTGAGTCTGAGTTCCTTTTTACTGCCTGTTCATGTTGCCAGCCAACTACTTGACCCTTGAGCCTTTTATCAGGATATGACTGCTTGTAGAGCAGAGAGTACTTTGCTCTAAGGGGTATTGTGGGCAAATTCCAGAACTATACAGCAAAAAAGTAAGCATAATCTTTAATGGGAAAAGATGGATATTCAATGAAATAGAGGACTTTCAAACTTTCCTGATGAAAAGAACAAAGCTGAATAGAAAATTTGTTCTTCAAATACAAGACTCAAGAGAAACAAAAAAGTAAGCTGGAAAGAAAAACAAGGTTTTTTGATAAGATTTAAACTGTTTTACATGGGAAGATCAAACTTGTAACTCTGGATAACTGCATCTCTATTTGGGAAGTTAGAAGGAGAAGAGAGTTTACATACACACACACATATACATGTTGAAAAATGGTTTGTACTGGGAAAAAGGAAAGGAAGAAGCAGAATAGGTTAAATTACATCATATGAAGAGGCACAAAAGATCTATTATAGTAAAAGGAAAAAAGGGAGGGAGTGAACATTGTTTGAACCTTATTCTTTTTGGATTTGGCTCAAAGAGGGGCTAACATCAACACTCAGTTGCATATAGAAATGTATTTTACCCTATAGGGAAATAGTAGGGGAATGAAGGAAGAAAAGGGAAAGGTGAGGGCTGATAGAAGGGAGGCCAGAATTAGTAGGGCAAAGGTAAAGGAAAAGGTGGAGGCTGATAGAAGGGAGGACAGAATAAGGGAGGCAGTGGTCAGAAAGAAAACACTGGTGAAGAGGGACAAGCTAAAAAGAGAGAGTAAAGCAAAAGTGGGGGAAATAGGATAGAGGGAAATAAACTGTTAGTATTCGTAACTATGAATGTGAATGGGATGAACTATCGCATAAATTAGAAGCAGGTAGAAGAATGGATTAAAAATCATAATCTTACAATATATTGTTTACAAGAAACACATTTGAAGCAGAGGGATACACACAGAATAAAAAAGGAGCAAAATATATTATGCTTCAGCTGAAGTAAAAAAAAACGTGGGGTAGCAATCCTGATCTCAACCAAAAAAAAGCAAAAATAGATCAAATTAAAAGAGAAAAGGAAGGAAACAACATTCTGTTAAGAGGAACCACGGACAATGAAGTGATATCAAAACTAAACATATATGCACCAGGTATTATAGCATCCAGATTCTTAGAGGAGAAGTTAAGGGAGTTACAGGAAGAAATGGATAGCAAAACTATACTAGCAGGAGATCTCAACCTCCCCTTCTCTGAAGTAGATAAATCTAACCAACAAATAAACAAGAAAGAAGTTAAAGAGGTGAATAGAATTTTAGGTAAAAAGTTAGATATGAGAGACCTTTGGAGAAAATTGAACAGGGAAAGAAAGGAATATACCTTTTTTTCAGCAGTACATGGCACATATTCAAAAACTGACCATGCATTAGGGCACAAAACCTCACAATCCAATGCAGAAAGGCAGAAATATTAAATGCATCCTTTTCATATCACAACGCAATAAAATTACATATACTAAAGGGCTGTGGAAAGATAGATTAAAAACTATTTGGAGACTAATCTATTCCTAAAGTATGAGTGGGTCAAACAACAAATCATAGAAACAATCAATAATTTCATCAAAGTGAATTACAATAAACAACATACTAAAATTTATGAGAGCAGTTCTCTGCAGAAGTTGTGTATCTCTAAATACTTACATGAATAAAATAGAGAAAGAGGAGACCAATGAATTTGGCATGCGACTAAAAATTTAGTTAAAAGAACAAATTAAAAATCCCCAGTTAAATAACAAATTAGACATTCTAAAAATCAAAGGAGAAATTAATAGAATTAAAAGTAAGAAAACTATTGAACTAGTTTATGAAATAACCAATAAAATAGAAAAAGCTTTGGTTAATTCAATTTTAAAAAAGAAAGAAGAAAACCAAATCACCAGTATCAAGAAATGAAAAGGGTGATTTCACCACCAATGATGAAAAAAAATTAAAGGAAACTATTAGGAACTATTTTGCCTAACTGTATGCTAATAAACCTGACAAACTAAGTGAAATGGATGAATATTTACAAAAATATAAATTGCTCAGATAAACAGAAGAGGAAATAAAATATTTAAATAACCTCATTTTAGAAAAAGAAATTGAACAAACAATTGATGAACTCCCTAAGAAAAAAATGTCCAGGGCCAGATGGATTTAAAGGTGAATTCTACCAAACATTTAAAGAATAATTGGGAGTCCTACTAAATTACTTTTCTGACACAAATGAGGTGCTGATAACTAAATTAAGAAGAGTCAAAAAAGAGAAAGAAAATTCTGGAATAATTTCCCTAATGAATATTGATGCAAAAATTTTAAATAAAATATTAGCAGAGAGATTACAATAATTTATCAGCAGGATATGACCAGATGAGATTTATACCAGGAATTCGAAACTGATTCAATATTGGAAATCTATCAACATAATGACCACATCAATAACAAAACCAACAGTTATCGTATGGTATATCAATAGATGCTGAAAAAGCTTTTGACAAAATACAGTGCCCACTCCTATTAAAATCACAAGAAATCATATGAATAAATGGAGTTTTCCTCAAAATGATAAGTAGTATCTATTTAAAACCATCAGTAAGCATTACCCATAATGGAGACAAGCTAGAAACATTCCTAATTAAATCCTGGGTGAAACAAGGATGCCCATTATCAACACTATTATTCAATATTATACTAGAAATGTTAGCATTAGCAATAAGAGAAGAAAAAGAATTTCAAGAAATAAAATAGGCAATTGGGAAATTCTTTGCAGATGATATGATGGTATACTTAGAGAATCTTAGAGAATCCAGTAAAAACTATTTGAAATAATTAGCAACCTCAGCAAAATTGCAGGATATAAAATAAACCCACACAACCATCAGCATTTCTATATATTACCAACAAAGCCCAGGAACAAGAGATAGAAAGAAAAATTTCAGTTAAATAACTGTACACAATATGAAATATTTGGAAATCTACCCACCAAGATAAACCCAGGAACTATATGAACACAATTACAAAACACTTTTCACACAAATAAAGTTGGATCTATACAATTGGATATATATCATTTGCTCATTTGTAGACTGAGCTAATATAATAAAAATGACAATTTTACCTAAACTAACTTACTTATTCAATGTCAGCTCAATCAATTTCCCAAAAATATTTTATAGAGCTACAAAAAATAATAACAAAATTTTACTGGGAGAATAAAAGCTCAAGATTATCCAGGGAATTAATGAAATTGCAAAGAAAGGTAGCCTAGCTATACCAGATCTAAAACTATATTTTTATGTGGCAATCATTAAAATTGTGTGGTACTGGCTAAGAAATAGAGTGGTGGATCAGTGGAATAGGTTAGAAACACAACACCCAATAGTGAATGAATGTAGTAATCTACTGCTTGATAAATCCAAAGACTCCAGCTTTTTGGAGAAGAACTCATTATTCTACAAAATCTGCTGTGATGACTGGCAAATAATATGGCAGAAACTAGGCATAGACCAACATCTCACAGTCTATATCCAGATAAAGTCAAAAATGGGTTCATGATTTAGACATAAGGGACAATGTTATAAGCCAATTAGGAGAGCAAGGAATAGTTTACCTGTCAGATCTATGGAGAAGAGAAGAATTTATGACCAAACAAGAGATAAAGAACATTATGAAATGCAAAATGAATAATTGTGATTACATTAAATTAAAAAGATTATGCACAAACAAAACCAATGCAACCAAGATTTGAAGGGAAGATGAAAGCTATTAAATAATTTTTACAGTCAATATTTCTGATAAAGGCCTCACTTCTAAAATATATAGAAAACTGAGTAAAATTTATAAGAATACTAGTCATTCTCTAATTGATAAATGATCAAAGGATATAAACAGGCAGTTTTCAGAGGAAGAAATTAAAGTTATGTATAAAGTTATCTAGTCATGTGAAAAATGCTCTAAATCATTATTGATTAGAGAAGTGCAAGTGAAAACAACTCTGAGGTACTGCATCACAAGTATCAGTTTGGTTAATATGACAAAAAAGGAAAACAGTAAATGTTGAAGAAGACATGGGAAAATTGGAACACATTGTTGGGGGAATTGTGAATCAATCTACCCATTATGGAGGGCAATTTGAAACTACACCCAAAGGGCTATCAACCTGTACATATCTTTTGATCCAGCAATGCCATTACTAGGTCTGTATCCCAATGAGATCATTAAAAAGGAGAAAGGACTCACATGCACAAAAAATATTTACAGCAGCTCTTTTTGTGGTGGCAAAGAATTGGAAATTAAGGGGGTTCCCATCAATTTGGAAATTGCTGAACAAGTTGTGGTATATGAATTGTGATATAAGAAATAATGAGCAGGCAGATTTCAGAAAAAAACCTGGAAATATTTACATGAACTGATGCTGAGTGAAGGGAGCAGAACCAGGACAACTTTGTACACAGCATCAGCAACATTGTGCAGTGATTAATTATTATAGAGTTGCCTCTTTTCAGGAAGACAAGGAACCAAGACAATTCCGTAAGACTTGTGTTGGAGAATGCTAACCACATCCAAAGAAAGAACTGTGGAGTCTGAGTGCATATTAAAGCATAGTATTTTTACTTTTTTTGTTTTTTTTTCTTTCTTGCAGTTTTCCCTGTTTGTTCTGATTCTTCTTTCACAACATGACTAATGTGAAAATATGTTTAATATGATGGTACATGTATAACCTGTATCAAAATGCTTGCTATCTTGGGGAGGGACAAAGGGAAGAATGTAGAAAAATTTGGAACGCTAAATATTACAAAAATGAATGTTGAAATATTCTTTACATGCAATTGGAGAAATATTACAAAGAATAAAAAAGAAAGAAAATGAATGTACTTCCTAGCAATTAGTGGAATAGTGGTAGTGGATTTCTTTTTACTGGAGCTATTTGAGCAAAGATTGGATGACCATTTTTCACTTACACTGTACAAGGAAATATTTGAGGATTATGGGTTGGACCAGACCTACCTTGAGATACCTTTTGACTCTGAGATTCTGCGAAAATTCTGGGAAGAAGTGATGACTGAGTACCAATGTATTTTCATTAAGAAAATGCCATGAAAGAAATATCACTTCCACTTTTGACAGAATTAGTAGACTGATAGATTAAGGGAATAAGAAATACATAGCATACTTGGATTTAGCAAAGTATTAGAGAATAACTTTTATGCCATATCCTTGTGGACAGTTTGGAAAAAAAAATATATAGACATGTAACATTAGGTGGATTCAGAATGTATTTAATAACTAAGATCAAACCATAGGTACCAATGGATTAGTGTCAACCTGAAGGAAGATCTCTAGTGAAGTGACTGAGAGATCTGCACTTGGCCCTATAATATTCAATTTTTTCATCAGACTTGATTGGAGGCATAAATTTCATGCTTATCAAATTGTCAGGTAACACAAACTTTTTAAGGATAGCAAATATTTTGAATGGAAGCATCAGTATTCAGAAATCAAGCAAAAATGGTACCCTAGAATGAAGGGATAGATATAATAAAACTTATTTTAATAGGTATAAATATATTTTTATGAATTCAAAAATCTTTTGTTCACCTTGACACGATGTTTCTGTGACATGTTAGTTGACTAACACTGGGTAGGACACAACTTTTGAGTGTCTCATTTAGCTAGATCTATAAGACTATAAGCTACAGGCTAGTTGTTGATCTTCATTAGAAAAAGTGTTAATTAGTAGGAATTCTGTATATGAGTAAAACTGTAGTAGGTACAATCTGCACACCTTCTCCAAACCCATCTTCCACCACCTCCTGCCCTCTGACCAAAGGTAGAATAGTTAATTTAAAAAAAAAAAGAACAAAACAAAACACCTTCTTATGTGTAGGGTGAGAAAGAAATAAATTTTAAAAAAATCTATAGTGATGTATATCAGCATATAATGAGCCTACCTAACATATCTAATCTCACTGAACCTCAGCTACCTCATATGTGAAATTTGAATAGCAATATCAGTAATATTTGTACTACCTTGTTTATGCTAATCAGTATTTTTCAAAGAAGAAATTCAAAATGACCATTCATGTACAGCCAGTTTTACGGAGAGAATTTGTCATTTTCATTTTATAGGTATCCATGCCTAAAACCTCAGAATTTGATACAATGGATCAGCTCTGATTTATGCTTTACCATCCATGAAAGCATAAACATCCTGAGCAGTTCCCTGATCTCCTGCACAATTCAGTTCCCCAAGTAGGCACAGGTTACCTATACCCATCAACTAATCAAGGAGTACTTATCAAATATAATTTCATTTTAATGGTAGATTGAGCAATGTGTAGTTATAACTAGGTCTGTAACAATACCAAAAAGTATATTTATGATTCTAAAGGAAATTATAAATAGTTTTGGATCATATAGAGTTTGTGTTTTTTCATCAGTGTTCCTCTCTGTTAGTCACATTAAACAACTAAGTATGCTGTTTATTTTAGTTCTAGAAAGAATAAAAAATAACCAAATCATGTTCTCTCTTTTTAATAAGCATATGATAAAATTCTAAGAGAAAATCTCCCTCTCCAGATCCTGAGAAGGATTCTTTTATCAACTTTAATGCCCCCAAATGTGGCAGGGAAATAAAAATACACCGGTTCTAAACTGCTACTGAAAAGGTTGACCAAAGAAATTGGTAGAGGAAATGAGCACTTAAATCTTGACTTCATTCTTTTGCAAAAGAGAGGAGGATGGTGCATAATCAGTTTGCTGATACTGTAATTACGTTATGATTCCATTCACTAAGGACCACATTTGAGATTTACTGTAACGTTTCAAATTTATGGCCTGAAATGAAGGCTTAGAAGATTAAGGTAGGGTTACTTTTAGTAGAAATTCTAGCCAATATAAATGCTTGGGAGCATTTGGCTTTGAAATTCAAAATAGAGTGCTAGTTTTATATTTAGAAATGGAAATAATCATATCGAAACTTGAAAAATTTGTTTTAGAACTTAAGATCATGTGTTAACTTTATTCATGGAAATATTTTTTAAGAAAAGAATGAATTTGATTTTTTTTTTTACCTTTTGTCCAATTAGCTTAGATTTAGCATTGGAGGGGATCTTAATGAATATCTAATCTAATGCCCTAATTTTTACAAATGAGGAAACAAATCCAATGATCTTTCAATTACAAAATTTAATTTTTCCCTTTGTATTATTGGAAAGAAAATATTGTAAAAGTGCATGACATCTTAGGATACTTTTACTTGGCACCCTTCAAATTACAGTTACATGTTACAACTATGTAATTTACAAAATGTTCATGAATAAATACAAAGAAATGCCTACGTTTTTGTCTTAGGAACCCAACATAATAAAAGTTAGAGGAAATTCCTAGTGAATCAGGTGAATTACTACTAACATGTTTTTTTAAAATATCCATATAATAAAAAAACCATTTAAATAGTGCCTTAATATTTTGAAAAATGCTTTGCATAACTTACCTCATTTGATATACCCAACTGCCTTTTATGAATCAGGTAATCTTATTTTTATATTACAAAAGAGGAACCTGAGGCTGAGAGGCTAAGTGGTTTGTCAAAGGTCACTCAGCTAATAAGTGGCAGACCTTAGATTGTGTAGGTCTTCTAACTCCCAAGAAAATCCACTTTTTTTCTACTACATCACATCTTCTTGTTTTGTTGTTCAGTGATTTTCTTATGGAACTATAGTATTCCATTACATTACTATACAACTTGTTCAGCCATTCCCCAATTGATGGGCATCCCCTCAATTTCCAATTCTTTGTCACCATTTTATTTGTGTGAAAAATATTTTGTAATTATGTCCATGGGTTTCTCTTGCAGGCTCCCAAGTATTTATATTGCTTATGATTATTCTTATATTTATATATTTAGAATATTTATATTGTCTACAGTTATTTTAAATGGAATTTATTTTTCTGTCTTTTGTTGCTGGGCTTGGTTGGCAATATGTAGAAATGCTGTTAATTCATGTGGGTTCATTTTATATCCTACAACTTTGCTAAAGTTGTTAATTATTTCAAGTAGTTTTTTTTATTTGATTCTTAAATGTTTTCTAACTATACCATTATATCATCTGCAAAGAGTGACAGTTCTTCATCACCTATTCTAATTCTTTCAACTTACTTTTATTCCCTTGTTGCTCTGGATAAAATTTGTAGTAATATATTGAATAACAGTAGTGATAATATGTACCCCTGATCTTATTGGGGAAGCTTCTAGCTTCTCTGTAATACATATGATGCTCATTGATGGTTTTACTTATCATTTCAAGGAAAACTCCCTTTTCCTACACTCTAGCATTTTGAATAGGAAAGAGTGCTGTGTTTTGTCAAAAGCTTTTTCAGCATGTTTTGACATAATCATATGATTTATGTTGGTTTTGTTATTGATATGGTCAATTATGTTGATACTTTTTCCTAATATTGAACCAATTCTGCAATTCTAGTACAAATATCACCTAGTTATAGTGTATAATCTTTGTGATATATTGTTGTAATTGCTTTACTAGTATTTTGTTCAAAATTGTTACATTAATATTATTTAAGGAAATTGTTCTATAATTTTCTTTCTCTGCTTTAATTCTTCTTAGTTTCAATATCAGCAACATGTTGTGCTATGAAAAGACTTTGATAGGACTCCTTTTTCACCTATTTCCCAAAGTAGTTCATATAGTATTGGAATTAATTGTTCTTTAAATGTTTGGTTGAATTTACTTGTGAACCCCTCTGGCACTGGAGATTTTTTCTTAGAAGATCACTGATGGCATTTTCAATTTGTTCTTCTAAGATGGAGTTATTTAGACATTCTATTTCCTGATCTCTTAATCTAGGTATTCTATATTTTCATAAATATTCATTGATTTTGCTAAGATTGTCAGATTTATTAGCATATAATTGAAAAAAAATCCTAATAATTGCTTTAATTTCTTCTTCTTTGGTGATGATTTTGTCCTTTTTAATTTTTTTGGAGGATAAATGTTTTTTTATGTTGAATTCCATACTTTATTATTTAATTTTTTTTTAGTTTTCAGCATTGATTTCCACAAGATTTTGAGTTATGAATTTTCTCCCAATTTCTACCCTCCTCCGCACTCCAAGATGGCATATGTTCTGATTGCCCCATTCCCCAGTCAGCCCTCCCTTCTGTCACCCCACTCCCTCTCTCCTCCATCCCTTTTCCCCTTACTTTCTTGTAGGGCAAGATAGATTTCTATGCCCCGTTGCCTGTACATCTTATTTCCCAGTTGCATGTAAAAACAACTTGTTTTTGAACATCTGCTTTCAAAACTTTGAGTTCCAAATTCTCTCCCCTCTTCCCTCCCCTCTACCCCGCTCAACATAGGCAACACATGTATCATTATGCAAAACACTCACATAAATTGTCATGTTGTGAAAGACTAACTATATTTCCCTCCATCCTATCCTGTCCCCCTTTATTGAGTTTTCTCCCTTGACCCTGTCCCTTTTCGAAAGTGTTTGCTATTGATTACTTCATCCCCCTATCTGCCCTCCCTTCTATCTTCCCCCATTTCTTATCCTCTTCCCCCTACTTTCATGTGGGGTAAGATAACCAATTGAGTGTGTATGTTATTCCCTCCTCAAGTCAAACCCAATGAGAGCAAGATTCACTCATTCTCCCTCATCCGCCCCCTCTTCCCTTCCAATGAACTGCTTTTTCTTGCCAATTTTATGTGAGTTAATTTACCCCATTCCATCTCTCCATTTCTCCCTCTCTCAATATATTCCTCTCTCAGTTTTATTTTATTTTTTTAGATATCATCCCTTCATATTCAACTCACCCTGTGCCCTCTGTCTATAAATATATATATATATATATATATACACATATATGCATATATATATATATATATATATATACACGTATATGCACATATATACATACGTATATTCCCTTCAACTACCCTAATATGGAGAAAGGTCTCATGAACTACACACATCATCTTTCCATGTAGGAATGTAATTGGGGAGAGCTCAGGTGAATCTCTGCCTTTAAATCACCATCTTGGCTCCACCCAGATTATTCATAAATGCTTTATAAAACACTTTATATGTATTTCATGTAAAACCTAATTTGATTACCTACAATGACTTTCAAGATGGCATCATTTATATTAATTCTATTGCATTTATGAGTTTGAATGGAGATTTGGAGAGGTCAATTGACTTACTCAGAGCTGCATGAGCATTGTGTGAAGCAGAGTTCAAACTTAAGTCTGATTGTCTCCAAGTATATCACTTTCTCCACTTTCCCACCTAGCTGCATCAGTTTGAGATAACTTCACAATTTTATCAGTCCTGATTTATTTCATTTATAGAAGTATACAAGGAAACTTCCTATTTATAAATCATACAATGTGCCCTTCTTAAGCATTTAGTGTATGCTTGGGCCATTAATGCTGACTGAAACAGAAAAGAGCAAACAACAACAATTTCTTTTTCCTCAGGGAGATAACAGGGAAGGTGTTAGCAGTTGAGGGTCATGGAGAGGTATCTTTCAAAAGGTGGGATTTAAGGTGAATCTTGAATGAACCCAGGGAATCTAGGAGCATGAGATGAGCTTAATGTACATTCTAGGCATAAAAAGAGCCACTGAACATCCACAGCAGTGAGAGAGAGTATCTTGTTTGAGGAATAATGAGTAGACTAATATACTTGGATTTTAGAGTAGAAGGAAGTTAAGTATCCAAAGATGGGAAAAGATAGGAAATGGATTTGTTTTAAGGGGTTTAAGGCCAAAGGCAAAGTTTTATATAAGATTCTGAAGATGGTAAAGAACCACTACAGTTTATTAAGTAGTATTAGTAGTAACATCGTCAGACCTGACCTGTAGCTACCAAATGAAGGATAGGTTAAAATGGGAAAAAACTTGCATTAGGGAGACCAAAGAAAGGAAGTTCCATAGAAAATATTTTTATAAAATGCATTCTCTCCATTTCGTTATGTTTCCAGTTGGTGTTTAAATTTACCTATTTTTTTTCTTAAAGCAAGTTACAACTACTTTTATTCAGCTGGTTATTATAATGTACTATATTCTAACCTTATTTGAGGATTGTGTTTGCATTATTTGAATATACCTTAGATTGTAATCACCAAGGTGCAGGTAAACCTACTTTGTATGGCTCAAGAAGATACCTAATTGTTCCTTTATGTAACCTGATGTTAAATGGCTATAATTAGTGCAAAGGGGATCACAATTAAATATTTTGTATGGCCCACTAGATACACATTGTTTTATACTAATTAAAGTTATGAAAACAAATAAAACTATATAATCCAAGGACAGGCATTAATTAGTAATATAAAGGACAAATTTTCAGAACAAGAATAGAGAAGGGAAAGGTAATTAGGAAGAGGATATCATACAGTAAAGCGATGTTTCATTTGAGAAAAATAGAACAGTTCCCCTGGACATAAACATTGGCTCAGTATCTGGGGTTGAGGGCAAAATGAGAAAAGTCAATGAATAACCTCTATCCCAGCTGAAACTAATAGAATATTTTGGATAGAAGTCTGACAAAAATGGTACAAATCAGAATGTTCCTAGGACACCATGAGGGCATTGGTGCTATGAAGGAAATGCTAAGTAGAGATGTGGTGATAGAATGAGCTACCAGGGAAGGTAGAGTGCTTCTTGTCACTGCAGATTTTTGAAGAGCATTTTCATAATTCCTTCTGTTGGCTATTGTAGGAGAGATACCTGATGTAGGTAGGAGTCGGACTAGAAGACCTTTGAAGTCTGGTTCTCTTCTCAGATTCTAGAATTCTATAAAATAGACAGATTGCCACAGTACAAAGAAAATGGGATTTGTGGTTTTAAAACTACTCCATCAATTAGTAACTCTATGGCTTTGATGAAGTCTATTACTATCTGTGAATCTGTTTCCTCCTTTCTGAATTGGGGATAAAATATCTGTGGTATTGTATCTCAGAGAGTATTGTAAAAAAAATACTTGGTAAACTGAAAACCACTATGTAATTGTGAGGTGTTGCTACTACAAAAGCCCTTAATGGTGGTGGTGGGGAACTTTTAGAAATATAAAAAGTAAGTTAGGGGCAGCTAGGTGGTACAGTGAGTAGACAAACAGCCCTGGAGTCAGGAGGACCTGAGTTCAAATGAAGTCTCAGACACTTGACACACTAACTAGCTGTGTGACCTTGGGCAGGTCACTTAACCCCAATTGCCCTGCCTACAACCCTCCAAAAAAAAAGTTAAGTTAGGATGGGGAGTGAATTCAGGGCAGTTCTAAAGAAAGAATTTTAAAAAGCCAAAACTATTTTTCACATGATAGTTAATTCAGGCATCTCAGTGGAAAACAGTAACAATAAGAAATCAATAAATCAATTGTTAGCATGTACCCTTAATAACTCATTGGTTGAATGAATTTTTCAATCTTCAGACAATTTCTTTGACAACGTACAGACTAGGTCTAAGTGATAATAATAAAAACAATTCCCATTTCTATGGCACTTTTAGGTTTACAAAATACTTGAGTCACATAAAACCAGTGTGATAGAGAGTATAAAAATTGTTAAACCATTTTACAGATGAGAAAACAGAGACTCAGTCACTATCCCAAGGTCAAACACCTAGAAAATGTCAGATTCTGGTTTAAACCTTGGTCTTCTGATCCCAAGGATAGAAGCCATTCTATTATATGACACTGAGGTGCCTCTATGTAGCTGAGAAATTGGGAAGATCATTGAAATGTACAGAATTTTAGGGCTGGAAACTGTTGGAGGCATCTTACCAACCACATGCATGTTTTGTTGTCACTCTTGTTGCTGTTTTGGCAATTGAGGAAATGGGGTCCCAGAAAGATTTTTAAAAGTCTCCTAATATATCCCAATCAAGTAAGTTCTGGAGCAAGAGCTTCAATGACCATCTTCTGAATACAATGCCATATTTTTTCTATTACATCATACTAGCAAAGACATCACCCAAAAAGAGTTGGCTGAGAGCTTTTGGCATAGGGTGACAGAAATGAGGCATGTTACATAGAAATAGTGGGAAAGGCTCTAGAATGGCCATGCTAATATGTGAGAGACAGTCTGCTGGATACAAGGTAACAGTCATGATACAAGCCTGGGGAGCCATGGGATGCCATTAATAAAAAGGGAGAAGGAAAGACAAAAAAGCAAAGGCTAGCAAGATCTCTCTTCAATGGAAGTGCTATCTTGAGGGTTGTGGGTAACATATCCATGAGGACCTGCAGGCAATGCAATGGTATACTCAGCAGGAACAACCAGAATTTCTGCCAGTTTACTCAGCAGGATTTATGTCATTTGGCATTCCCAATTTGAAACTCTTGAGGCATTCAAGGTGATATTCTGAAAAGATAGATTAAAATGTGATCCTGGCCTTCAGCTCCTCCAACATCTGGCTCACAAGTTGTTTGTTTGTTTGTTTTACTCTAAGAAGCCATTGTTGATTAACTCCATTCACCTCTGAGCTCTACTCTAGCTACCTGGAACTGTGATATACTGAGTTTGTTTATCTATGCTGGAATGGAAGAATAAAGAACATAATAGGTCAGAAATGGAATCTAAATAGTTATTTACCCATAGCCTAGAACAAAGGGCCAAAATGGCATTTAATAGGTTTAACTTAGCAGGCAGTTAGGTAGTATAATTGCTAGAGTGCTAGAGAGGGAGTCAGCATGCCCTGAGTTCAAATCCTGCTTTAGTCATTTACTAGTTATTTGACCCTGGACAAATCATTTAACTTCTCTTGGCCTAAATATCCCCATATGTAAAATGGGGATAATAATAGTAGTTACCTCACAGGGTTGTTGTAAGAATCAAATGACAGCATAAGTAATGTACTTTTCAATCTTAAAGAGCTATAAAATACTTCTTTCATTATTTTTAATAAATGTTAAATCTTACACATGATATAAAAATGAACTGCAAAAGTTCTTAGAAAGCAGTTCTTGTGAAAAAGATCTGGGGCTATGATAGAGGGAAAGAGGCAGCCAATAAACATATATTAATTTCACTTACAAATACTATCTGATATTCCTCGAAGCATAACTAACATATTCCTATGAAAGAACTCACATGCCCAAGATTTAACACCTACAATAATTTTCTTTTGAAATTTAAGGACCCAGAAAGTCTTCACATTTTAATCCAGAACTAGTTGAGAGAGGTCCAAGAAGATCATCCTCAGCATAAGACCTACATATAGTCTCTGTGACTAACAGTATTTTCCTGGTGGGGCACTAATGTAGTAAGAGACATGTTCTTGCTCCTCCATGTCAGTGCTTCCCTATTGAAGTCCCTTAGTATGCATCACATATCTCTTTTGCTGGTACTTCTTTTTATCTGGTTCAACCCACACCTTGATTTTTATGAAGAAACTAAGGACTAGAGAGATTAAGTAATTTTCTCAGTCATACAAATACTGTATAGTATACTAGGATTTAAATTCAGTCTCTCAGACTCAAAAACCGGCACTTTATAATCATCCTCTGATCAATTGTGTTAATGCCACTGGCAATAGTTAGAATTAGATTTTTAGAATTTTAGAAATTTAGAATACTGTATAAAATCTGTATTGACCATAAATCCTCAAATAAGCTATCCAAATCATTGACTTCTTATTTGTTACATAAACTGACATCAAAAGGAAAGACATATGTAAGTTGAGTTTCACTTAAACATCTTTGTCTAGTTCTGTTAAATCTTGATTGGTTGCCAAAAATAACAGCTATCTAAACATATGCTATCAATAATAAAACGGATGAGTTAGACTAACAAGGTCTGATTAATTTAAGAAGGAAACAAGAGGAAACAAGTGCCTATTATGTGACATATGCTGTGATAAGTGCTTTACAAATATTATCTCATTTAATTGATATAACAACCCAGAGCATTAGATACATTTTAGAGTTGAGAAAACTAAGACATAGGTTAAATGACTTATCCAGGGTCACATATCTAGTAAGTGTCACACAGCTAATAATTGTCTGATTTGAACTAAGTTGTTCCTCATTCTTGGCTTTGTGTCATATTGATTGCATCACCAAGCCGCCCCTAATTAGAGGCTCGAAAGACAAACATTGGCCTATATTTGACACTATGTACATACTGCTAGTTTATATTGACTTTTACTTACAGTTTTGTGTAGTTAGTACATAATAAATTAACTTTTCAAGATAAAGTAATTTAGCAGGATAGTAAACTTCTTTTGTATTTTATTGATTCATTTATTAATTCAACAATTGTAAGTTAACTGACAGCTATTTCAAAGTACTGTCTATGTTTATTTAACTAAGCCAGGCTTGTTCTGTCTTTGCAGCTACAAAGTAACTGGCATGAAATGTTATCCCTTAGAGAAGCTTCATACTGTGGTGATTAGAGCAGTCAACTTGGAGTTAGGAAAGATTAGGTTAAAATCCACTTTTTGACAATAGGTTTCTATAACCTATGTAAATTACTTAACCCTTAAATCCTTATTCCTAATTTGTGTAATGAGGACAATGTAATCCCTTGTACCTAACTCACAGGTACAAGGCTCAAATATATACACATAGAGAGCAGTTGTATGTGTGCATATGCACATGGAAATATACATGGGTATGCAAGTATATATGTGCTGTGAGTGTACTCATAATCTACAAAATGGGTGTAACAATATCTGTTGTACCTAAAAAACAATGTTGTTGTGAATCTTAAATGGGGTTGTTAACCCCATATTACAAATAACTGTGTACATGTAGATATGTATGTATGTGTATATATGTATACATAGATATGCGTGTGTACATAAAACACACACATACACATTGTGTATGTATGTTGTGTATATATATACATATATATTCAGTTAATTCAATCTTATCTCACTTCATGATCACATTTGGGGGTGGCAAAGATTCTGGAATGGTTTGCCATTTCCTTCTCTAGCTCATTTTGCAGATGAGGAAACTGAGGCCAGTGACTTGCCTAGGGTCACACAGCTACTTACTGAGGTAAGATTTGATGTCAGGAAGATAAGTCTTCCTGACTCTAGGCCCCAAATCCTATCCACTACATCACCCAGGTTCCCAAACACTTGTGTGTAAATGTGTAAATATTTGTTCATGTAGGCACATGTGCATATATCCATCATGCATTCTAAGTTGGGAAGTGGTTCATAACAGTGACATTTTAAAATGAAACAAACCATAATCTCAATAAGGGTTAACAAATAATAAATCTAGGTATTTCTCTAAATTTAAATTTTATATTTAATTACATTTTTGGTATTCAGGTAAATACTAAATTTCTTCCAAGTGATATGATACTTATTTATTTATTTTTCAAATCCTATATAGCAATTCATCTGAAAAACAATATTGGGGTGTGGTGAGAGATCAGTGGACTGAAAACTTGATAGGAATCAACTATATGATATGCAAGTCCCCTAATACTAACATGGTAACAGATTGCTCACATTGTAGTGTTCACAATGTGATAACATATATCCCCATTACTCTATATTTCAGTCAGACCAAACTATGGGCACCAAATTTAGTCTGGGAGCATTTTGTATGGGCAGATCAAGCTTAGCGGATGTCACTGACAAGTTGAAGAAAAATTAGTCAATCAGGAGAGAGGTAATATGGTAGCAAGAAGTGATATGAACACCAAATTAAGGAAGTCCAGGTTTTAGACTGAAGAGATGAAGATTTAATAGGAATGGCAGGCAGAGCCAAGATGGTGGAGTGAAAGCAGAGACATGCCTGAGCTCTCTCACAAATTCTTTCCCTCTTAAGAGGTGAATCTGAGTAGATTTGAGGGTAGGAGACAGAGAATAGCAGTTTTCCAAGCCAGAAGAGTCCAGAAAGAGAGAGATCTGTTTCACTAGGCCAGAAGAACACTGAGCTCTTGGAACTATACTCAACTACAGCAAAGCGCCATACCAGAATGGGAGAAGGCCCAGCCCTCTGCCTGGGGAGGCAATCCCCAGGCCTCTTAGTGAAGGATGGGAGTCTGTCTGACCTAGGTGGGACAGAAGTGCCGAGCCTGTGGCAGCAGCAGGAGCTACTTCTGGGGCTATCTGCCCACAGTCTAAAGGTTTGAAACTTACCTTCTTGAACTTCCTGGAGCCACGATGAACAATTAAACTCTAAGAGCTCTCATCCCTCCCTTGAATAACCAAGAGAATACTGCCCTAGGAGAAACCCTGGAATAGAGGTGCCAGAAGTGGGAGTTCAATAGTCTTTTAGCTTGGGAAGCTAGGGAGACCCCATCTTGTGGTGACAGAAGGAGACAAGTGCAGGAAGGGGGGCACCCCAGCAAGCCCCACCTTAGCAGACCAGTGGGAGTTCCTGAGCCCCAGGGGGGCTGGAGCCAGCAAGCACCAACACCAGGACCCCAGGCATAACTTCAGACAGCCAGGGAAATCGGCAGACACAAGCTCAGTGGGCTGAGACCACCTGTGCTATAGCTCAGCCCTAGGAGAAAAGCCTTCCAGCAGCTAGACCACCTCTACCCACCACCTCACGTTTTAAGCCCAGGGGAAACTCAGAAAGACTTCACTGGTCTGCAGTCATTGGCACACACCAGCCAGCTTCAGCTCAGCACCAGGTGAGAAGTAGCATTATATAGACTCTAGCTGGCAAAGCCAGAGGCCACAGCACACAAAGCCAGTAACAAGACCTCTAGCTACCAATACAAGAAGCTCGGGACTGGGCCCTCTTGGCCCCAGAAGCAGAGATTCACTTTAAAGCCAGGAAAAAGGCAACCACCATGAAGAAGCAAGCTAGAAAAGTAGAAAAGACCGCTGAATCATATTATAGGGACAGAGAAGATCAAAATACAAATTCAGAAGAGGATAGAATTGACACTATAGCCACACCTGAAACATGAAAAGGGAATATGTTCTGGTATCAAGCCCAAAAAGCATTCCTGGAAGAGCTTAAGGAGGATTTTAAGAGCCAAATTAGAGAGGTAAAAGAAAAATTACAGAATCTAGCAGGAGAAAATGAATCCTTGAAAAGTAAAATTGGCCAAATGGAAATAGAGATGCAGAAGTAATCTGAAGAAAATTATTTGTGAAAAATTAGAATTGGACAAGTAGAAGATAATGACTCTATGAGGTATCAAGAATCAGTCAAACAAAATCTAAAGAATGAAAAAATAGAAGAAAATGTAAAATATCTCATAGGAAAAAGAACTGACCTGGAAATTAGATCCAGGAAAGATAATCTCAGAATTATTGGTCTTCCAGAAATCCAGGATGAAAAAAAAAAGAGTCTGGACAGTATCTTCCAAAAAATCAACAAAGAAAACTGCCACGAGGTCCTAGAACTGGAAGGTAAAATGGCCATAAAAAGAATTCATCACCAAAAGAGATCCCAAATTGAAAACTCCAAGGAGTATTTTAGCCAAATTCCAGAATTACTAGGTCAAGGAGAAAATACTGCAAGCAGCCAGAAAGAAACAATTCAAATATTGTGGAACTACAGTCAGGAACACACAGGACCTTGCAGCTTCTACATTACAAGATAGGAGGGATTGGAACATGATATTCCAAAAGGCAAAAGAGCTTGGACTACAACCAAGGATCAACTATCCTGCAAAATTGAGCATAATCTGTCAGGCAATAGACGGGCATTCAATGACATTTGGGAATTCTGGACCTTGGTGATGAAAAGCCCAGAGTTCAATTGAAAATTTGATCTTCAAATACCAGATTTAAGAGAGGCATAGAAAGATAAACAGGGAGGAAAAAAGAAAAAAAAACCCTGTTATTCAATAAGAGCAAACTGTTTACATCCCTATATGGGAGGATTATATTTGCTAATTTTGAGAATGGTATAGTTAGTACAACATATAAAAGAGATACACATGGACAGAGAGTGTGGGTATAAATCAATTGATGTGATGATAAAAAACAACTAAGGCATGAAAAGGGATTGTAATGGGAAAACAAATTGAAAATACCCAATTAAATACCAAATTAGAAATACTGAAAATCAAAGGAGAGATTCCCTTTAAAGTTACTGTAAACACTATAAAATATTTGGGAGTCTACCCACCAGGCCAACCCAGGACCTATATAGACACAACTACAAAACAGTTTTCACACAAAAAAGTCAGATCTAAATAAAGGGAAAACATCAATTGCTTGTGATTAGGCTGAGCTAATATAATAAAAATGACAATTATTTTACCTAAATTAATTTACTTATTCAATGCAATACCAATCTAACTACCAAAAATTGCTTTACATAGCTGGATAAAATCATAACAAAATTCATGTGGAAGAACAAGAGGTCCAGAATATCAAGGGAATTAATGAAATGAAATGCTAGGGAAGGTGGCCTAGACATAAAAGATATTAAACTATATTATAAAGCAGCAGTCATGAAAACCATATAGAATTGGTTAAAAGAATTGACAGATTAATGGAGTGGACTAGACAAGAGAGATTAAGCAACAATAGAATTTAATAGCCCAAATTTTGATAAAGTGGGAAACATCCATTACCTAGGGGAAAAAATTCCTGTTTACTAAAAACAAACAAACAAGAAAACAAAAAATCATGTGGGAAACTGGAAAGCATTTTGGCAGAAATTAGGCTTACACCAACACCTTACACCACATTCCACAAAACATTCTAAGTGAGTATGTGAAAGATCCATAAAAATATTAGAAGAGAAACAGACCATATACCTCTCATAGCTATGTGCAGGAGGTGTATGCTTAACAAGAGTTGAGACAATTATGAAAGATGAAATAGATATCACATAAAAGTGAAAAGCTTCTGCAGAGACAGCATTAATACATTCATGAAAGTAAAATAAATAGTTGAATGGATTAAAAAGAATCTTTGTATCAAGTTTTTCTTATAAGGTTTTGGTATCTATGTAAACAGCTAATAACAATATATGGTTATTATGTTTCCCAATTGATAAACTGTCAAAGGAAACAGTTCTTTCAACACCCCCTCCAATTTATTTATTTACTTTAGTTTTCAACATTCACTTCCACAAGATTTTGAGTTCCAAGTTTTCTCCCCATCTCTCTCTTGCCCCAGCCCCATGATGTCACGCATTGGGATTACCCATTCCCCCAATCTACTCTCCCTTCTATCACCCCCTCCCATTCTCTTATCCCCTTCTTCTTCTATTTTACTATATGGTGACATAGATTTCTATACTCCATTGACTGTGTATCTTATTTCCCAGGTGCAAATGAAATCAATTTTTTAACATTCATTTTTTGATACTTTGAGTTCCAAATTCTCTCCCTTCCTCCTTCCCCACCCACCCTCACTGAGAGGGCAAGCAATTCAATATAGGTTATATATGTATAGTCATACAAACCACTTCCTTAATAGTCGTTTTGTAAAAGAATAACTATATTTCCCTTCATCCTGTCTTACTGTCTGTTTATTCTATTCTCTCTTTTGACTGCGACCTCCAAAGTGTTTTCTTCTGATTAGTCCCTCCCCCAATCTATCCTCCTTTCTATCAACCCCCTTCTTTAATCCTGTTCCCTTCCTACTTTCCTGTAGGGTAAGTAAGACAGATTTTTATACCCAATTGAGTGTGCATGTGATTCCCTCTTTGAGCTAAATCTGATGAGGGTAAAGTTCACTCACTCCCCCTTCCCCTCTCTTCACTTCTTCTTCACTGCAAAAGCTTTTTCTTGCCTCTTTTATGTGAGATAATTTACCCCATTCTACCTCTACCTTTCTCTTTCTCCCAGTGCATTCCTGTCTCCCTCCTTAATTTTATTTTTTAGATATCATCCTTTCATATTGAACTCACACCCATGCCTTCTGCCTATATATACTCCTTTTAATTACTCTAATAATAAGAAAGGTCTCATGAGCTACAAATATCATTTTCCCATGTAGGAATATAAACAATTTAACCTTATTAAGTCCCATGTGATTTTTATTTCCTGTTAACCTTCTTTATGCTTTTCTTGAGTCCTATATTTGAAAGTCAAATGTTCTATTCAGCTCTGGTGTTTTCACCAAGAATGCTTGAAAGTCATCTACCTTACTGAGTATCAATTTTTTCCCCTGAAGGATTATGCTCAGTTTTGCTGTGTAGGTGATTTTTGTATGCAAGCCTAGCTCCTTTACCATCCAGAATATCATATTCCAATCCCTCTGATGCTTTAAAGTAAAAGGTGATCAATCTTCTATTATCCTGACCATCACTCCATGATACTTGACATGTTTCTCTCTGGCTACTTGCAATGTTTTTTTTTTTTCCTTGACCTGAGAGCTCTGAAATTTGACTATAATGTTCCTGGAAGTTTTCATTTTGTGATCTCTTTTAGGTGATCAATAGATTCATTTGATATTTATTTTATCCTCTGGTTGTAGAATATCAGGACAGTTTTTCTTGATAATTTTTTAAAGATGGTATTTAGGCTCTTTTGTTGATCATGGTTTTCAGGTAGTCCAATAATTTTTAAATTATCTCTCCTGGCTCTCTTTTCCAGGTCAGTTGTTTTTCTAATGAGATATTTTACATTGTCTTCCATTTTTCAGTCTTTTTGCTTTGTATTATTGTTTCTTGATTTATCATAAAATTATTAACTTACATTTGCTCAATTCTAATCTTTTAGAAATTATTTTCTTCAGTGAGTTTGTGGACCTCCTCTTCTATTTGGCCAATTCTGCTTTTTAAGGAATTCTTTTCTTTAGTAAATTTTTATGCCTCTTTTTCCATTGGGCCAATTTTGCTATTCAAGCCATTCCTCTCTTCACTGGATTTTTGTGTTGCTTTTGCAATTTGGCCTAGCCTTTTTTTTAAGGTGTAACTTTCTTCAACAGTTTTGTGCCTCCTTTACCAAGCTGTTCAATGTTTTTTCATGATTTCCTTGCATCACTCTCATTTCTCTTCCCAGTTTTTCCTCTACCTCTCTTACTTGATTTTCAAAATCCTTTTTTGAGCTCATCCATGGCCTAAGACCAATTCCTATTTTTCTTGGAGGTTTCCAATGTAGGAGCTTTGACTTTGTTTTCTTCTGAGTGTGTTTGATCTTCCTTATCACTATAGTAATTGTCTGTGGTCAGAATTTTTTCCTGTTATTTTCTCATTTTTCCAGTCTACTTCTTTACTTTTAACTCTTTGTTAAAGTGGTACTCAGCTTCCAGGTGGAGGGTCCACTGTCCAAATCTTTAGTGATTTTGTGCAGCTGTTTTCAGAGATACTACTAGGGACCTGTAAGTTTTCATTTCTTCTAAGGTGGTATAATCTTTTATTTTATGTTTTAAGTTTTTATTCATTTACTTTAATTTTTTGTATTTATTTAGTATTTAATTTTCCCCACTTACATATAAAAACAATTTCTAACATTTGGTTTTAAAACTTTGATTTCCAAATTCTCTCCCCTTATCCCTCCCCACTTCCCCTCATTGAGAAGGCAAGAAATTCCATATAGGTTATGTACTTGTGGTCCTGCAAAAAAAATAGTCATGTTGTGAAAGAAAGCATAAACAAAAAATGAAAACTACAGAAAAATAAAGAAAGTGAAAAAAGTTGTTTTAATCTGTACTCAGACGCCATCAGTTCTTTCTCTGGGAATAGATGGCAGTTTTGTTCCTAAGTCCTTCAGAGCTGTAAGAGACTGTTGTATTGCTGAGAATAGCTAAATCATTTTCAGCTGATCATCTTACAATATTGCTGTTACTTTGTACCCAGTACATTTCACTTGTATCAACCCATATAGATCTTGCTAGGTTTTCCTGAGAGCATCTTGCTCATCATCCTTATAGTACAATAGCATTCCATAACAATTACATACCATGAGTTATTCAACCATTCACAAATTGATGTGCATCCCCTCAATTTCCAATTCTTTACCCATGGTGATATAATGTCGGGGGAGGTTTTTATTATTCTCCTGGCCTGTGCTCTTGTCTGTGAGTGACCACAAGCACACATTTCTGCCCTGGAATCAAAAGAGGAGGGTCTCCGCTCACTACAGCCACTAGCTCTGGTGTGCTAGTGCTCCTCCTTGCCCTGGAACTGCCACCCAGGACTGTGACCTGGATCTGATTATGGGCAAAGCAACTGAGTCCTGCCTTCAGTGTTAGCAAAGAGGCCCTGTAATGTCCTTCTGATTAAATGTTCAAGTCCCTTACCCTTTGTGTTTAGAGCTCTGGAAACAACTGCTGCCAGTGCTGATTCAGTGGCTTCCAAGTCCTGTTCCTGGCTTGCTGGGGCCTGGCTGGTCTGTGTGTGTGTGTGTGTGTGTGTGTGTGTGTGTGTGTGTATGTGTGTGTCACACACCTTGTCCTATAGTAATGGTATTTTTGACAAGTTTCTTATTACATATTTTAGAGAATCATGTAAAGTTTTTTTTTTTTTTTTTTGCTTTTCGGCAGGGCAATTGGGGTTAAGTGACTTGCCCAAGGTCACGCAGCTGGTATATGTGTCAAGTGTCTGAGGCTGGATTTGAACTCAGGTCCTCCTGACTCCAGGGCCAGTTCTCTACTCACTGCACCACCTAGCTGCCCCTCATGTAAAGTTTTGATGTATGCATAGTGCATATCTTGTTGGTAGAGAACCTTTAAGTTGATTGTTAGCTCCACTGAACCATTTTTTTTAACAAAAGAATATCACAGTTTTATCCTCTATATTTTTCGGTCAATTGTGTGATGGTATAGATAATATAAATTATAGAATATTGCTTTTGAAAGTCCAGCTTTTACTTTATACCACACTTGTTAATGATCCCCTCAATATATGTGTAGTTTATTCCATATAAACACTTAATATACATGGGAAAGTAGACACATAGGTCAGTAATTGTTTTTTTTAACTAAGATTTCTTTTTATTTTTTATTTACAACAATTAGTTCCTCATGATTTTGAGTTCCAGATTTTCTTCCCCCCTCCCCTCTTCCCTCCCAAAGACAGCATGGAATCTGATATATCTTCTACACATAACTTCACATTAAACTGTTTTACACAATAGCCAACCTGTGAAGAAGAATTATGACCAATGGAATGAATCATGAGAAGGAAGAAACAAAACCAAAAAAACAAAAACAAAAACAAAAGAGAACAAAAAAAGGAGAACAAATACTTTGCTTCAATCTGCATTCAGACTCCATAGTTCTTTCTTTGGATGTAGATATCTCTCCATCATGAGTCCTTTGGAGTTGTCTTTGAACCTTGTATTGCTGAGGAGAGCCAAGTCTATCAGGGTTAGTCATCACAAAATCAATATATCTGTGGTTGTTCTCCTAGTTCTTCTCTTCTTGCTCAGCATTATATCATGTAGGTTTTTCCAGGTTATTATGAAATCTGTATCTTCCCCATTTCTTATAGCACAATAGTATTCCATTACATTCATATACCACAACTTCTTCAGCAATTCCTCAATTGATGGGCATCCCCTTGATTTCCAATTCTTTGCTACTACCAAAAGAGCCTCTACAAATATTTTTGTACATATGGGACCTTTTCCCACTTGTGTGATATCTTCGGGGTACAGCATTAGAAGTAATATTGCTGGGTCAAAGGGTATGCATATTTTCATAGCTCTTTGGGCATAGTTCCAAATTGCTCTCCAGAATGGCTGGATCAGTTCACAATTCCACCAGCAATGTAACATTGTTCCAATTTTCCCACATCCTCTCCAGTATTTATTGTTTTCCTGTTTTGTCATTTAGCCAACCTGACAGGAGAGATGTGGTGCCTAAGAGTTGTTTTGATTTGCATTTGTCTAAACTGTAGAGATTTAGAGCATTTTTTCATATGCCTATAGATACCTTTAATTTCTTCCACTGAAAACTGCCTGTTCATCTCCTTTGACCACTTTGCAATTGGAGAATGACTTGTATTCCTATAAATTTGGCTCAGTTCCCTGTATATTTTAGAAATGAGGCCTTTATCAGAGACACTAGTTTTTTTTTTTTTTTTTTAGTTGAGTCAAGCTTTTTATTTAATGTTACAAAAAATATCTAGCCAAACAGACCAAAGCCCATGTCATCATCGGACTCCTCGGATTCTTCCTTTTTTGCTTCCTCTTTCTTCTTCTCCTCAGCTGGGGCAGCTGTGCTAGCAGGAGCAGCCCCTCCAGCAGGGGCAGCACCACCAGCTGCTGGGGCAGGTCCACCAACTCCTACACTGCAGATGAGGCTTGCAATGTTTACATCGGACAGGGCCTTTGCAAATAATCCAGGCCAGAATGGTTCAACATTTACACCTGCTGCTTTAATGAGGGCATTGATTTTATCCTCTGTGACCATAACCTCATCGTCGTGAAGGATGAGGGCAGAGTAGATGCAAGTGAGCTCAGAGGCGGTCATTTCAGTGGATGGATGAGGATTCTTGTTTGTAGTTGTGCTAGTTGCCAGCTGAAGAAAGAGGTCACCCCAACGCAGCCTTAGCTTCCGAAGAAGAAACGAGCACCTTACAGACAACTGAAGAGCAAATACACTAGTTTTAAAGATTTTCTCCCAATTTTCTATTTCCCTCCTAATCTTTGACGCATTGGATTTTTTATACAAAAACTTTTCAATTTAACATAATCAAAATTATCCATTTTGCATTTTGTAATGCTCTCTTTCTCTTGTCGTGTCACAAAATCTTTGCTTTTCCATAGATCTGATAGGTATCTGATTTGCTCTCCCAAATTGCTTAGAGTATCAGCCTTTATTCCTAAATCATGAACTCATCTTGACTTTTATTTTGTTATATGGTGTAAGATATTGGTCTATGCAGAGTTTCTGCCCTACCATTTTCCAATTTTCCCAGCAGTTTTTGTGAAACAGTAAATTCTTAGCCCAGAAGCTAGATTCTTTGGGTTTATCAAACAGCAAATTGCTGTAGCCATTGACTACTGCATTTTGTGTACCTAACCTATTCCACTGATCCATGCCTCTGTTTCTTAGTCAGTACCAAGTGGTTTTGCTTTATAGTAAGTTTTCCCTAGATATTCTAGACTTCTTGTTCTTCCAGATGAATTTTGTTATTATTTTATCCAGCTCTGTAAAATAATTTTTGGTAGTTTGATTGGTATGGTGCTGAATAAATAAATTAATTTAGGTAAAATTGTCATTTTTATTATATTAGCTCAGCTATCCATGAGCAACTGATATTTTTCCATTTATTTAGATCTGACTTTATTTGCATGAAAAGTTTTTTGTAATTATGTTCATATAGGACCTGGGTTTGTCTTGACAGGTAGACTCCCAAATATTTTATAGTGTCTACAGTAACTTTAAATGGAATTTCTCTCTCTATCTCTTGCTGTTGGCCTTTGACAGTGATGTATCAGAATGCCAAGGATTTATATGGGTTTATTTTATATCCTGCAACTTTGCTAAAGTTGTTTATTATTTCAAATAGTTTTTTACTTGATTCTCTAGGATTCTCTAAGTAAACCATCATATGATCTGCAAAAGTGATAATTTAGTTTCCTCTTTGCCTATTTTAATTCCTTCAGTTTCTTTTTCTTCTCTTATTGTTACAGCTAACATTTCTAGTACCAAATTGAACAATAGGTGTGAAAATTAGCAATGTTGTTTCACACCTGATATTATTGGGAATGTATCTAGCTATTTATGTAGGTGCTATTTATAATTTTAAGGAAGGTTCCATTTATTCGTATGCTTTCTTGTGTTTTTAACAGGAATGGTTGTATTTTGTCGAAGGCTTTTTCTGCATATATTGAGATAACCATATGATTTCTCCTAGTGTTATTGTTGATATGGTCAATTATGCTGACAGTTTTCCTAATATTGAACCAGCCTCTCATTCCTGGAATAAATCCTACCTGGTCATAGTATATTATTCTCATGATAAGTTGCTGCAAACTTTTTGCTAATATTTGATTTAATTTTTTTTTGCATCACAATTCATTAGGGAAATTGCTCTATAATTTTCTTTCTCTTTTTTGACTATTCCCAGTTTAGGTATTAGTACCATATTTGTATCATAAAAAGAATTTGGTAGAACTCCTTCTTCACCTATTTTCACAGATATTCTACAAAGTGTAGGAATTCATTGTTCTTTAAATGTTTGATAGAATTCACATGTAAAACCATCTGGCCCTGGAGATTTTTTCTTAGGGAGTTCATTGATGAGTTGCTCAAATTCTTTTTCTGAGAAGAGGTTATTTAGATATTTTATTTTCTCTTCTGTTAACCTGGGCAATTTATATTTTTGTAAATATTCATCCATATCCCTAAGGTTGTCACATTTATGGGCATATAATTGGGCAAAGTAGTTTCTAATTATTGTTTTAATTTCCTATTCATTGAAGGTGAATTCATCCTTTTCATTTTTTGATACTGGTAATTTGATTTTCTTCTTTTTTTTTAACCAAATTGACCAAAGGTTTATCAATTTTTTTTTTTCATAAAACTACCTCTTGGTTTTATTTATTAATTTAATAGTTTTCTTGGTTTCAATTTTATTAATCTCTCCTTTGATTTTCTTTCAAATTTGATATTTAATTAAGGATTTTAAATTTGTTCTTTTTCTAGCCTTTTCAGTTGCATGCCCAATTCATTGATCTCCTTTTTCTCTATTTTGTTCATGTAAGCATTTAGACACATAAAACTTCCCCTAAGAACTGCTTTTGCTGAATCCCATAAGTTTTGGTCTGTTGTCTCATTATTGTTATCCTCTTGAATGAAGTTATTAATTGTTTCTATGATTTGTTCATTGGCCCACTCATTCCTTAGGATTAGATTATTTAATTTCCAATTAATTTTTACCTTATTTTTCCAAGGTTCTTTACTACAAATAATTTTTTTTATTGCATCATGATCTGAAAAGGATGCTTTGACCACTTCTGCCTTTCTGCACTGGATTGTGAGGTTTTTATGCCTTATTACATGGTCAGTTTTTGTGTATGTCCCATGTAGCACTGAGAAAAATAGTATATTCCTTTTTATCACCATTCAGTTTTCTCCAGAGGTCTATCATATCTGCCTTTTCTAAAATTCTGTGCACCTCCTTAACTTCTTTCTTGTTTATTTTTAGGTTAGATTTATCAAGTTCAGGAAGAGGGAGTTTGAGGTCCCCCATTATTATAATTTTGCTGTCTATTTCTTCCTGTAACTCTCTTAACCTCTCCTCTAAGAATTTGCAAGCTATACCACTTGGTGCATATATGTTAAATAATGATATTGCTTCATTGTTTATGGTGCCTTTTAGGAGGATATAGTGCCCTTTCTTATCTCTTTTCATTAGAACTATCTTTGCTTTTGCTTTGTCTGAGTTTAGGATTGCTACCCCTACTGTTTTCTTTTTTTACTTAGGTGAAGCACAATACACTCAACTCCATCTTTTTACCTTTACTCTGTGTGTATCCCCCTGTTTCAAATGTGTTTTTTGTAAACAGCATATTGTAGGATTATGGTTTTTAATCCACTCTGCTATCCACTTCCATTTTATGGGAGAGTTCATCCCATTCACATTCACAGTTATGATTACTATATGTTTCTTTCTCTCCATCCTATTTCCCCCCCATTTACACTTTTATTTTTCCCTTTTCCCTTCCACTCCTCAACAGAGTTTTGCTTTTGACTGCTGCCTTCCTCAATTTACCCTTCCTCTTGATTCCCTTCCCTTATCTTACCTTTTTCCCTTTGCCACTTCTTCCCTCCCTTCTGACAACCCCCTCACTTTTCCCTCTCCCCTCCTACTTCCTATAGGACAAGTTTGATTTCTATACTTATCAGGTTTTGTTATTCCATTCTTGAACCAAATCAGATGAGAGTAAAGATCAAATACTGCTCTTCTCCCTCCCTTCTTTCCATCTAGTATAATATGTTTTTGTGCCTCTTCATGTGATGTACCATTTTCTACTATCTCCTTACCTCTTCTCCCAGAACCATCCATTTATATCTCTTAATTATATTTTTATCATTATATCGGTTACTTTATACTGACACCCACAGTCTATGAATGTCCCTTTCAAATGTTATAATATCTATGCTATTCTCAAGATTGACATATATGTCTATATATGTATATATATATGTGTGTGTGTGTGTACATATACATATATACATACATTCATAAATACACACATACATATGTACACACACACACACACACACACACATATATATATGTAATATATATAAAACCAAGTAATCCTATATAAGGATGTAACTAATTACCCTTATTGACTAACTAGGGTTTTTTTTCCCTGTTTACCTTTTTAGGTCTCTCTTGAGTTTTGTATTTGGAGATCAAACATTCTATTGAGCTCTGGCCTTTTCATCAGTAAGGTCTGGAATTCCCTTATTTCATTTAATATCCATCTCCTTGCCTGGAAAATTATGTTCAATTTTTCTGGGTAGTTGATCTTTGTTTTCATCCAACTTCTTTGCCTTTTGGAATATCATATTCCAATTTCTCCTATCATTTAATGTAGAAGCTGAAAGATCCTGCATGATCCTGACTGCAGTTCCATGATATTTGATCTGTTTCCTTCTAGCTGCTTGCAGTATTTTCTCCTTGACCTGGTAGTTCTGTAATTTGGCTATAATATTTCTGGGAGTTTTCAATTTGGGATCTCTTTCAAGGCTGATGGGTAGATTCTTTTGATGACAATTTTACCCTCCGGTTCTAGGACCTCTGGGCAATTTTTCTTAAGGATTTCATGGAAGACACTGTCCAGGGTCTTTTTTTTCATCATAGCTTTCAGGTAGACCAATAATTCTTAGATTGTCTCTCCCAGATCTATTTTCTAGGTCAGTTTTTTTTTTTCCAATCAGATATTTCATGTTTTCTTCTATTTTTTTCATTCTTTAGATTTTGTTTCATTGATTCTTGATGTCTCACAGACTCCTTAGCTTCTATTTGCCCAATTCTAATTTTTAATGTTTTATTTTCTTCCTTTATCTTCTCTATCTCCTTTTACATTTGATTAATTTTACTTGTTAACGAGACATTTTCTGCATTTATATTCCAATTCTCCTTAACCATTTCACCAATTTTGCTTTTTTTTTTGTTTTCTTTTTTAATATTTTTTTTTTATTTTTAGTTTACCACACACGGTTCTACATAATTTTGAGTTCCAGATTTTCTCCCCTCCCTCCCCCCTCCCTCCCCAAGATGGCATGGAAGCTCATATAACTACCATGTATAACTTTGCATTGAATTAATTTATACACTAGTCAAGTTGTGGAGAAGAATTATGACCAATGGAATGAGTCATGATAAAGAAGAGACAGAACCAAAAACAAAAAAACCCAAGAACAAAAACAAAAGGGAAGAGAAAAGCCGAGCATGTAGTGTGCCTCAATCTGCATTCAAACTTCACAGTTCTTTCTCTGGATGTAGATAGCATTCTCCATCGTGAGTCCCCTGGAGTTGTCCTTGCACCTTGCATTGCTGAGAAGAGCGAAGTCTGTTAGGGTTGGTCCTCACAGAATCCATATATCTGTGGTTGTGTACAATGTTCTCCTGACTCTGCTCCGCTCACTCAGCATTATGTCATGTAGGTTTTTCCAGGTTGTTACGAAGTCCGTATCATCCCTATTTCTTATGGCACAATAGTATTCCATTACCTTCATATACCACAGCTTGTTCAGCCATTCCCCAATTGATGGGCATCCCTTTGATTTCCAATTCTTGGCTACCACAAAAAGAGCCGCTATAAATATCCTTGTACATATGGGTCCCTTTCCCTCTTGTGTGATTTCTTTGGGATACAACCCTAGAAGTGGTATTGCTGGGTCAAAGGGTATGAACATTCCTATGACCCTTTGGGCATAGTTCCAAATTACTCTCCAAAATGGCTGGATCATCTCACAACTCCACCAGCAATGTAACAATGTTCCAATTTTACCACATCCTCTTCAGCATTTGTCATCCCCCTGCTTTGTTATTTTAGCCAATCTTACAGGAGAGATGTGGTATCTGAGAGTTGTTTTGATTTGCATTTCTCTAATCAGTAGTGATCCAGAGCATTTTTTCATATACCTATAGATAGCTTTAATTTCTTCCTCTGAAAACTGCCTGTTCATCCCCTTTGACCATTTCACAAATGGGGAATGACTTGTATTCCTATAAATTTGGCTCAGTACCCTGTATATTTTAGAAATGAGGCCTTTATCAGAGATACTAGTTGCAAAGATTTTCTCCTAATTTTCTGCTTCCCTCCTAATTTTTGTTGCATTGTCTTTTTTTGTACAAAAACCTTTCAATTTAACATAATCAAAATTATCCATTTTGCATTTTGCAATGCTCTCTATCTCTTTTTGGGTCATGAATTCTTTTCTTTTCCATAAATCTGATAAGTAAACTATTCCTTGCTCTCCCAAATTACTTATAGTATCAGCCTTTACTCCTAGATCATGAACCCATTTTGACTTTATTCTAATATATGGTGTAAGATATTGGTCTATGCCCAGTTTCTGCCCTACCCTTTTCCAATTTTCCCAGCAGTTTTTGTGAAATAGTGAATTCTTGGCCCAGAAGCTGGCCTCTTTGGGTTTATCAACGAGTAGATTGCTATAGTTGTTGACTTCTCCATCTTGTGTCCCTATCCTATTCCACTGATCCACACCCCTGTTTCTTAGCCAGTACCAGGTAGTTTTGAGGACTGCTGCTTTGTAGTACAGTTTAATATCTGGTATGGTAGGCCACCTTCTCTAGCATTTCTTTTCGTTAATACCCTAGATATTCTAGACCTCTTGTTTTTCCAGATGAATTTTGTTATTATTTTGTCCAGCTCGGTAAAATAGTTTTTTGGTAGTTCTATTGGTATGACACTGAATAGATAGATTAATTTAAGTAAAATTGTCATTTTTATTATATTAGCTCAGCCTAACCATGAGCAACTGATATTTTTCCATTTATTTAGATCTGTAGCATCTACCTAAAACCATCGACAAGCATTATTTGTAATGGAGATAAGCTAGATGCATTCCCAGTAAGATCAGGGGTGAAACAAGGATGTCCATTATCACCCCTATTATTCAATTTGGTACTAGAAATGTTAGCTGTAGCAATAAGAAAAGAAAAAGAAATTGAAGGAGTTAGAATAGGAAAAGAAGAAACTAAATCATCACTTTTTGCAGATGATATGATGATTTATTTAGAGAATCCTAGTGAATCAAGTAAAAAACTATTTGAAATAATAAACAACTTTAGCAAAGTTGCAGGATATAAAATAAACCCACATAAATCCTCAGCATTCGTATACATTACTGACAAAGCCCAACAGCAAGAGATAGAAAGAGAAATTCCATTCAAAGTTACTGAAGGCACTATAAAATATTTGGGAGTCTATTTGCCAAGACAAACCCAGGGCCTATATGAACATAACTATGACACACTTTTCACGTGAATAAAGTCAGATCTAAATAAATGGAAGAATATCAGTTGCTCATGGTTAGACCAATTTTGCTTTTTAAAGATTTGTTTCCCTCAGTTAATTTTTTTTTCCATTTTTTTCTTTTACCTCCCTAATTTTGTTTTTAATGTCCTCTTTGAGTTCTTCTAGGAATACTTTTTTGTCTGAAGAACAGTTCACTTTCCCTTTTGAGGTTTCAAATGTGGGTGTAGTATCCATGTTGTCCTCTTCTCAATTGGTATTTTGATCTTCCTTGTCTCCATAATATGAATCAATGGTCTTTGAAAGCTTCTTACTGTTCTTTTTCACGCTGTTTTTTTTTCCTCCTGGTTCCTAAAGTGGATCTCTGCTTCTGGGGCTCAGGGGGCTCTGTCCTAAGTTTCTTGTGTTGGAATCTGTGGGTCCACTCACTGGCTTAATGTGCTATGGCCTCTGATTTCATGAGGTGTGGGGGAGGGGTGGTCTGACTCCTGGAAGTCTCCTCTTCCTCAGGACTGTTCTACAGCATGTGTGGTCTCAGCTCTTGTCTGTGCTGATGTCTGCCACTTCTCCTGGCTGTGAAAAGCCAATTCTGGGATCCTGGCATTGAAGTTTGTTAGCTCCACCCCCTGGGGCCTGGTTATTCTTGTTTTTCTGCTGAGGTGAGGGCTGCTGGGACACCTCTCTTCCTGCAGTAGTCTCCTTTTGCTACCGTAAGAAGGACCCTCTCCCCAACTTCTCTCACTACTGAAGCCCCGCTTCTGGTTCCTCTGTTTCTTCTGAGGTAGTATTCTCTGGGTTTATTCAAGGCAGTGATGAGAGCCATTTTTACCCGGACATCATGGCTCCTGGAAGTTCAAGAAGGTGAGTTTCAAACCTTTAGATGGTGGGTTGGAGGCTTCCAGGCTAGTTGCTCCCACAGCTGAAGGCTCTGAGCTCCCACAGACTCCTGTCCTGGGCTGAGAGGCTTGGGGTTTGATTGTGGCCATAGCCAGTACTTCTGCCCTGGGCCTGTTCCACCCTGGTGTTTTGCTCACTCAGCTACCTCCCAGACCGCTGCACTGGCTGCATTCCTCTGCTGTTCCCGGTGGGTTTGGTCTAGTGCCCTTGCATATACCTGGTGTTCTACCTCTCTCAGTCTACTAATGGCTTCTAACTCTCCCCAATCTGCTCAAATTCACTTTTTTAGACTTATCTGATAGAATTTGTGAGATAGCTCCAGTAGTTCATTTCTTTCTCAGTGCCATCTTTTCTCTGCCCCACTTGGTCTGTAATTGTTGATGTCCTCTCAGTTATTAATTTTGGTTAGTAATAAGATCTAAGGTTTTTCCGTATCTTTAAGCCCCTCTTTATCAACTACCTTGTGTACATAGTTAGCTTTTGAATTATTCCTTCTATCCTTAAAATTACAGCACTTTCAATATGTTCCTATATACATTTGTTTTAGTCAAGCTACAATTTCCATCTGTGCTATCTTTCATCCAATTTCTACCACTTCTATAAGAAATTAATCTATAAACAACAAACATTCATTAAGCAATTACTTTGTGTCAGTCACTGTGGTAAGTCGTGGTGATATAAAAAGATGCAAAAGACCATCCTTACCCTCAAGAACAAGGAATTAACAGAGATAACATGAATATAAATATGTACAAAGAAAGTTATATACAAGATATATAGGAAATAGTTAACAAAGAAAAGATATTAAAATCAAAAGGAGATAGCGAAGATTTCTAGTAAAACAAAATAGGATTTTAGTTGGGACTTAAAGTAAGCCAGGTAGATAAGTAGATAGACTAGATCCAGAAAAGCATTCTAAGCATGGGAGACATCCAGAGGAAATGCCTGGAAACAAGACATGGAGTTTCTGGTTCATAGAACAGAAAGGCAGCCAGTGTCATTGGATGAAAAAGTATATGTCAAGACTTAAGTAAACTGGAAAAGTATGAGGGGGCTAAGTTATGAAGTACTTTGTAACAACAATTAGGCTAGCAGCAGCTGTTGAGGTGTAAGACTAACAACAAGAGGTGCCAGCACAGGTGCTTTTGATCTGCTTTTCTAAGTTAAGCAACTATAAAGGGTTAACAAATTCACTTTAATCACACATACATATAAAATTCACCTAGTTCAGGGGAAAAAGCCAACACCCTGAACTTCAGAACAAATACAAAGAAATTACAAACATACATTATATAAGCAGAGCAAAGAAACATGAATCAATATGCAGGCCTCTTATCTGTCTGACCAAATCACAATAGTTACCAGAGAAGAGCCAATGGGTTTGGGTTAGCAAAGCTGGTGGGCAGTTTCAGTGGGTTGCCCAGAGTCTCAACACTCCTTCCATGAGTGAGTCCCCAAAGGCAAAACACCAACCTCTGAATTTATATACCCTGTTCAGGGTCAAAGGGTATCACAACATGTGACTCAAACCCACATGACCTAAAAGCTTCTGGTGTCACAAACATGCAACTCAAATCCATGTAAACTAGGCTTTCCCTTGAGGTAAGTAGGTCTTCAAAGAGTCCTGATTTAATCAAAGAAACAAAGACTGGACTGATCAAGGGCCCTTGATTAAATAAGTGCTCCAAAAGAGAAAACAGTATAATTAATTAGTGATACAGACTTTGAGTGCCAGATAACACATTTTTTTAAATTTTATATGAGAGGCATTAGGGAGGGTCTTGAGTTTGCTGAATGTGTGTGCCCATGCGTGTGTGTGTGTGTGTGTGTGTGTGTACATCGGAGGTGGGCGTTGTTGACATGATCAGACCTGCATTTTAGGAAAATCACTTTGGTGAAAGAATGGAGGATGAATTGAAGTGGGTAGAAACTCGAGCACACTATTATAATGGTCCAGGTTTGAGGTGATGAGAGCTTATATTAGAGTAGTGGTGGTGTCAAAGGAGAAAATGGGGGTGTATTGAAGAGATAATGCAAAAGTGAAATTGCTGGGCTTTGGAATAGATTGGATATGTGAGTAAGGAGTCCAAGAGGACTCCTGGCTTGTGAAACTGAGGGACTGGGAAGATGGTGTTGCCTTCTACAATAATAGGGAATCTAGGAGTAGGAGAGGTTTTAGTGGGAATAATAATGAGTTCAGTTTTAGCAATATTGAGTTAAAGAAGTCAGCTGGATATTCAGTTTGAGATATCTGAAAGGTGGTTAGAGATATGAGACTGGAGGTCAACAAAGAAGTTGGGACAGAATAAGTACATTTGAGAATCATCAGCAAAGAGATGTTAATTGAATCCATGTGAGTTGATCAGCACATCTAGGAGTGCTTGGCCCCTAATGGTAAAAAAAAAGTTATAATAATTTGCATGTATTTTTCATCTTTTTATCTTTTTTTTCTTCTTCCCATTTTCATCACTTAATGTCTTAGGATATTTTTTACATAGTTGGTTTTCTTGTTGTTCTTTTCTATATACTTGTTTTATATTTCATTGTCTTATTTTTTTAATGAAATAATTATACTCAGCATCCTTCTCCTTAAGATTTTACAAATAAATTTATATTACAAACTTGTATAGCTCACTGGTGACTTATCTGTCCACTTGATATATCAATTGAATGTTAACTGATTATGGCTCATGTGGAGTTCTCTTCATCTTTTTGTTTTTGAAATTTATTTACATTGGTTAATGATTGACATGAAATATTTTTAGAATAGTCAATGTCTTTTCTTTTCTCTATATCCCATTTTTCCATCTTAATAATTTATTTAAAGATATGAGTGGTTTTTTTGGGGGGGGGCAAAGTCAGGCTGGCAGAGTAAGGTAGTAACTTATCTGAACTCTCCCAAATTCACCTCCAAAATAACTATAAAATGACATCTTAAAACAAATTCTAGAGCTATGGAACCAAAAATAGGAAGAGGTAAAACAATTTTCCAGCCCAAGATAACTTAGAAGATATGTGGAATGGTCTGTCTTCCTTGAGTAAATAGGGAGTACAATCCAGTGCAGGTGGCTTCTAGGCAAGCTAATAGCAGGCTGTGCCCCAGCAAGCCCAGCTGTGAGGTCTGAGCCCTCCTACAGGTCAGTGGGTAAACTCCCTGGCCTTGGCACAGCAGGTGAGTGACTAGACCCTCCAGGCCACAGGTGCCACAGGCTAGTGGCTAGGTCTTCGCTGCACTTCGCACCCCCAATACAGCAAGTCTACTGTGAGGCCCTAGAACACTGGCACAGTAGGCCAGCAGAGAGGCCCTGTAGCTCCCTGGTGCAGGAGGCCAAGGCTCTAGCCTCTAGGCCAAGGTCAGTGGTGAGACCCTATACCATCTGCAGAAGAAACTTGGCACAGTGCCACTTCCACCCCAGGAGCAAAGTCCAAATTTATCATAAAACTAAATGTCATGAAATAGGCTGGAAAATGAACAAACAAATGTAATGTGACCATAGAAAGTCATTTCGGTGACAAGGAAGATCAAAAAGGAAATTCAGAAGAGAAAAACAATGTCAAAATGGCTTCACATAAGGCCTCATAGAATAATGTAAATCTGTCTCAAGCCCAAAAAATGAACTCCTGGAATGCTCACAAAATTTTAAAACTCAAATAAAAGAGGTAGAAGAAAAATTTGGAAAAGAAATGAGAGGGATGCAAAAGAATTATGAAAAAAGAGTCAATAGCTTGGTAAAGGAAACACAAAAATGGAAAAAGATGTATCCTTAGTGAAGTAAGCAGTACCAAAAGAACACTGTACACAGTAAGAGCAATTTGTATGATGATCCCCTGTGACTAATAAAGGAATATATTTTGCATGATTACACATGTATAGGCTATATCAACTTGCTTGCTGTCTTATTGAGGTTAAAGGAAGGGACAGAATATGGAACTCAATTTTTTTTAAAATGAATGTTAAAAATTATTTTGTTATGTAATTGGAAAAAATAAAAAGTTAAAAAATATATGAGGTTCTGGTTGTTTTGATCATAGAATGTATCTATTTTCCCATTTCTTTTTTCTGTCTTCTAAATTTTTATTCATTCTTCTTTAATCTAACAATTTGATAGGTTTAACATACATAAGAAACCAATGGATAAATGACTTACAGACCAATAAAGATTCATTCCTTGTATGTTAAAATAAAATCAATGTGTATGTTTAATGATGTTATCTGGTACTCACTATGTTTAACAACTTTTGGTTCTTTTATTCAAAGAAAATATTTATGATTTTAGGATGAACCTTCTTCCTAATCTCTAAATCCCTTGGTATCTCACTGTCCCAACTTCTGACTCAATTTCCCCATATATTTTCAATATACTTATCCTCATTCTGCAGGTCACCAAGTAGAATAAAATATGTTGATTTAATTTGGAGAGTTATTTTCTGTTCTCTGTAGATTTTTTTTACATCTTCATTCTGTGCAACATATCTTATTACATAAGCTGCAATTACTTTTATGATGATCTTTTACAAATACTTATCAGGAACATTGCAATATAAGATTAACAAATGCCCCATGAAATGCTGCTTCTTGTTGCTTTTGGAAACAGGATTAAAAATAATTCTGGCACCTACCTTATTTTGCATCATCTGGTAATCATCTTTCCATTTAGTTACAATTTCTCTTTGGCTTCAAGTTTTGCTATAATGAGAATGTGAAGATTCATATGATTTATTTCCTATAGGAGTATAACATTGAAGAAAGATCTTAGTATAGCCAAGTTAAACGTTATAAACTATAAAATTCTATGTGTCTTAGCATCCGATATCCCCTTTGCTACCCTCACTGCAGAAATGGAAGGGAGTACATAGGACTAAAGGATATTTCCCATTTTTTTTCTTTTTCTTTTTGTGATTTGCCTTGAACAAAAAGGGTCTATATATCCAATGTACTATTCCACCATTCTATACTTAACTAGAGCAGTCCTCAGAAGGGAGATATAGTCTGTTGGTGGGTCCATACACTAAGCTTTTCAAGCATGGGAAAACTTCCAGAACTTGTCCTTTTCTGCTACCCTTCAAGAATCCAGGGGCAGGATTATACACAGGATGAAGTTCTTTAGCCAAATAACATAAAAAATACACCGGAGCCAAGGGTACCAAAGATGTTAGAGATCCTTAAATTTATCTAAACCATTCCAAACTATTGCCCAATTTACAAATGATGAAAAAGAAGTCAAGAGAATGTTAGTAACTTGCTGCAGGACATGGAATGTGATGGCGACAGGACTGGAACTAGTACACTGATATTGATCTTTCTTCCCACATTCTTTCCCATTCAGTATGCTTTCTCACATTCTGAGGAGAGGAATAAAGAATTGCCCTTGATTTTCATTATGATGGCTTTTTGTCAAAAGATACTAAAATTAGCAAGAAGAGTCTTGTTACATTACTCAAGTAGAATGCAAGTTCCTTGAGGACAGGAATTAGTTTTTACTTTTCATCTCTATATCTAGCAACTAACACCATCTTGCAAATGGCAGGATCCTGATATTTATGTGTTAAATGAATCATTTCACTTATCAGCATAAGCTAAGATTAAATGCATCTCAAAGGCTCCTTGAATCTTATCAGAGGTTATCTACACCAAGGGTTAAAGTTTTTTGTATAATGGACCTTTAAAAAAAATCTAGTGAAGCCTATTCCTTGCTCAGAGTAACGTATTCAGATGCATAGCATGAAATTACAAAAAAATACCAACTATTGAAATTTGTTTATCAAAATATAAACAACGAAACTGTATTTCAAAACCCTGAGGTTAAGAACTCCTGACTCAACCTAACTTAAGGTATGAATCTTATCTATAAAACCCTGATAAATGGTCATTTATCCATCTCTGATACTTCAACACTAATAGGAAAATCACTGCCATATGGCTAATTGTTCTGAGGACATAATAAAGTCACACTTTCCTCTTTTGAGCTCTCTTAGTTTTATTATCTACTATCATACAGTTCAGACAACCAGGCAGGAGAGAAGTAAAAATGTGGTGACTCTAAGTAACTTTTAGTACAATTGCTTTATTTCTTGCTTACACTACTGTTTCTTCACTTGTTGCCCAAGCAATCATCACAACTAATACTTTAGTGTCATTCTGAAACCAGTCCTTAATACATTTGGCTACAGTTAGAATTTAGTATGATGTGAGTTTATACTAAAGATTTAGTTTCTGGGTAAAAGAAAAAAATTAGAGAAGTTTGTTATAGTTTGCTTTCTCTGGTAACAACACCCTTTTACATAACTCAAGAAAAGATGTGTCAGTAATAAAAGCTCCAATGCATTTTATTTTATTCTTAAACTCAGATGATTAATTTTTAATTATGTGAACTCTGTTATCCAAGTACAGAGTAACAAGAAAAGAACATTTGGCTAGGAGTCAGGAGAACTGGATTCATCCGTTAATCATTTCAGCTCAGTGGCCCTCAGTTTCCTCAATTAAAAGATCCCAATCTCCAATGGTCAAAAGAGTTGCATGGTAGGAATGAATAGGTTCTAACATACTACCAATGGAGTACTGCACAAGGGGAGGAGTGTTCAGGACTCTTTTGTTGGTATGTTACATTCTATCAAGAACTTGCTAGAGGATGTAAACCAAAGTCACTTATGATGAGAAAGCATGAATGGATTTCAATGTGTAACACTCAATGAACTCATAGATCTATCCAAGTAATGGAGTGAAGGAGGGAATAGAGAAGGGAAATACTGGAGGTAGGGACTGGATTTGGAAGGCCAATGCAACAGTATAAGAGAAAGGTAATGAGGGCCTGAATTAGGCCAGTGATTATTATTAGTGCCAAGAAGGGTTCAAACATGATAAATGTGGAGGTTGAAATTGGTGGACATTGGCAAGTGAATTGACATCAGTCATGGGAGAAAGGGGGAAGTCAACTTTAGTTTCTGTTTTCCTAGCATTACTCATATCACAGGACTAACAGTAGAAATAGAAAAGTTCTCCTTGACCACAGGGCTAAGCTAGAATGTAGCAGGCCATAGATACATAATGAATCCAAGTACAGGGAATTACAAATCTGAAAAGATTCTTACATTTCTAATTTCTGAAAATCAGGCTTAACAAATTCCATTAATTGAGAAATTCCTTATGTCTTAACTCTCAGAGGTATAATTGTGCTTACTTGTTTTAAGGGAATTAAATGGAAGCCAGTCTGATTTTTTTCCATTAATTTTCCGTTGTCCTCTATCAGTCCATTATTCATTTGGGAGTTTAGGGATCTTTAACACACATACACACATGAAAAGGAATCTCAGTATCAAAAGCATTCTTATCCTGCTGCAGAACTAATCCCTTGCCTTCTCTTTGATTTGACTCACATGCATGTTGAGCTGTTACAAGAGAAGTGCCAACATTTAAAAAAAAAAAACCTGGAATTTCCTAACAGGATTTGGGAAGTACATGAATTACTATCCACTAATCTCAATAGAACTTTTGCTCTGAGACAGGCAGGTCAAAAGTTCAGTCTGCCTCTATCACTGGCAGAAGACTATTTTTTTGTGAATGTGGAGATGCCCTGAAATTACTTTTCTGGGTCTGTAGGCCTACTTAATTATTCAAATAGAGAACTAAAAACAAAAATTGAATCTAAACCACTAAAGCTGAATCAACTATGAAATAACAGTAACAATGTTAAGTAATAATAAAAAATTATTCACTTAATAAATACCACACTTTCTCAATCTAGAAGTAGGAAGATCCACTCTCATACTTCTTGCCCAGCAATTTTCTTCGCCTATGTCAAGAGAACAAAGTGGATCTCATTTCAACCCAGTAAAATTCTATCCAACTCACTTGTCCAAATCCAGTCTTGGAGATGAACAGTTAGAAAACAGGTGAACTAAATGTTTATTTGTTTGTTTAGTTGCTTTTTACTCCCATCTGATTCTTCTGAGCGCCAAAGAAATATCTGCATTTTCAGTATCATTATCTATTTTGTTATGTTTTTTTCTTGTCATTTATGAAAGTATTGACTATGGTGCATTGGATAGTATAACTAACCCTGAAACTTTTAGCAACCTTAAGAGACCACTTAAGTTATTTGTAGGCCAGTCTTTTCCTTTGTAGCACTTTATTATTTTTCTTTATAGATCTAAATCAGGAAATAGTTCTCTTAAGTGTGAATGAGATGTATTAAGGGGTAAAAAATCCAATGCTATCAATTTTCAATCTCACAAAAAGTTAAAAACATCTGGGAACATGTGTTTTGATGACAGTTGTGTGCATTTGACCCAGCCAGGACCATGAATCAGTTTTACATGCCTATATGGCTACTAAAGAGATTATATGGCTTTGAAAAATAATATCCAGCCTGGTTTGATGGAGACCTGTGAACTCATGGCAATGATCTACATATCCAATTTTCACCACCATTAGAATTCAAAGTGTTTTACTATATAATACCACATTTTCCTGGTAAATTCTGAGATCTTTTATTTTTTTTTCTTCTGCTTTGTTTATGGAAACAGAGTCGGCACCAGGCAAAGAGACAATTTAAAATTTTCAGTCACAAAATAAAAAAGGGATTTAATCACTACATGGATCCAATCAAAAAATTACCACAGCTGTTCTTCTAAAAATGCATAACTTCAAATTAGCATTTTCTACAAATAAAAGTGAATCATCTCCCACTCCAGGTCTTAGCCAAATTGTGTCACTTTTTACATGATAATCAGTCACCATTTTTAATTAGAAGTTGTCATTCACCCCTACATACCACAGCTCTGGCAGAGATCAAGTAACATTTTGTACAGCTGCTACCTCATTTCTCCTGTCATCTTGGGTCTGACTTTGAATGTCTTCCCCTTCCCCCTCCTCTTTTAGATAATCCCCATCCTCCTTTTCCTCACCCACTGAGCTGTCAAGAGTTTCAATGCTATGCTATGGAATCATTGCCTCTATAAGTCAGGAAAAAATAGAGAAGTTGTACTGGATTTCCATCAAAAGGAATCATTTACGAGAGAGGCAGCAAAAACCTTAGGGAGTTTTGTGAAAGATTTTTTTTAAGTAACAGGATCATGTGAAATATTGGTGGAAGGGCAGATTTTCATACTTTTACAAAATCTTTTCCATAACTCCATGATTAAGTTTTTTTTTTCCAAATTTTATTTTACAGTAACATGTTTATCTTTTCTCTATCACAGAAGAAAGGGGCTGCAACAGACCTATCAGTTACATCAGAAAGAGGTCAACTAGGAACACAGACTTTTAAAAAATGTGTATCTGAAACTTACCCAAACTTGTTTTGACATAGCCATAAGATGGTGGAAGGAATAAAAAGAAGCTTAGGATTAGGTCTCAGCAATGGAGGAGACTCTGAAGGGTGCCTAGGACACTGTCTTCAGCTAGTAATAAGAACAGGTAAGACATCTCCACTGCTCCCCATTCTGGTTTCTGTCACTCTTACAAGGACCCATTTATACCATGCCTATTCGTGTTACCATCTCTGTCACAACAATGGAATCTGGAGGATATTTATTCTCAGTCTGCTCAAGGAGGCAGTTGAGCTTTGACCCAAGGAGTGAACTGGTTTGTCACTGCCTCTGGTTCTTACCTTTTTGTCTTCATTAGGAGCCCATGGAAGGATAAAGGGCCCCTCTGGCCCCTGCCATTAGAGATTGCACTGAAAGGTTATAGGGTCACATACAAAAGCTTGGCCAGTAATTCCCTTTTTGTGTATGTGGCATTGACATTCTGAAGGCCTCTTCATTTGTCAGAGTGGTAAAAACCAGCAAAAATGGCACTGGGAATCCATTTCCCAGGAGCAAAGAGGGTGACTAATGGAAACACTTGGGCCGTTTTCATCCCAGTCCTTACATACTCCTGTTGTCTTTGTTGGAAGCTGAAAGTGACAATTTTAAATGCGAAATGCGGTAAAGGAAGTAGTTTGCATAATGGCATTCTACACCAAATTTTAGAATGCTTATTTATTTATAGTCTAGTTTAGAAAATGTAGTCATTCCCTCAAGTCTCTGGGCACATATACAGGAAATGATACATTCATTTATAATTTATTCATTTAATTTTTAGTCTTATAAAAGCACACCCATTGCCAAAGTCTCTGGGTGCATATACGGCATTAAATATACAATAACAAAGAATAAAACATGCAGTAAAAGTAAATCACAAGCAAGGGGAAGTAACATTAAATAGGGCTTTCTGCCCTGAAGGTCGAGGAACTGGAACATTCTCAGATATACTGAATCAGAGCATTGATTCCTCCATAAAAAGGGGAAGACTATACTTTTAGGCCATAAAAGATAGATGGGTAGGGTCAGTAGTGGTTGATGGTGGGGTAGGCCAGAGCAGGATATAAAAATGTGAAGTTTGCCATATTCTAGACATAGGTTAGGTAGAGAGTGGAAGAGTTCATATGAGAGGTAAGATATCAGATACTGTAATTCAGGAGGTTGGGCAAAAGGAGAAGGACTCACTAGGGCATGAGGTAGGAAACCGTGTGGACCTTTTTCTCAGTAGAGAACAAAGTAGGACAATCTATAGACCAAGGTTTTAGTAAACAATGACTCAAATTTTTGTAAAAGGTTATGTCATAGGCCTGTAGGAATATGAAGAGTAAGACAAGTTCTTTGTACTCATGAAGTTTACAATCCGTAATAGATAAGGCAACTTAGATAACTGCAAGAAGAGTAACAGCTACAATTGATTTGGTATTATAAGGTTGACAAAGTGCTTTATCCACATTATCTCATTGAATCTTCAGAAGAGTCCAGTGAGGTTAAGTAGCATTCGTTATCCCTATTTTACAGCTAGGAAAACTGAGGCTCAGTGAAGTCAAATGAATTGCCCAAGGGTACACAGCTACTCAGTGTGGCAGACCTGACTGGTAAAAGCATGTATTTTTAATGATAACTCACTTTGCTCAGTTTTACATGAATAAGTTTGATTTATTATTTATTTCCTTTAATTCTAATATTCTTTGATATCTAGAAGAATGTCAATAGCTCCATAAGAGATGTACAAATAATTTCTGTGGAATTTCAGTGGGGAGAGAAATTACCAGTATGTTTTAATGAAAAGCATCCTGAATTCCTGACACACCAATTTCTGATTAACACTGTGTCCACCATCAAATAAATTTGTATTAAACTGCATATATTTCACATTTGCTTACCATTATGACATTACATTCCTCTCAGAATGCAAATCTCTTGTGAGTCAGGAAGGTTTAAGTAAGACATTCGAAAATTAAGCCAACAAAAGTTGTACTCCAGGTGCAACTGGTGCTTGATATATGAAAACAAAAACAATTTAGTAGCTGATACTAAAAGAGTTTACTTGGAATATATCTCTAAGTAATTAACAATTAATATGTCACAGAGGTCAATGGAAAGGTACATTATGGGTGGAAGTAGCCTGCTGCATACAAACAATGATGAATACCAAAGAAGAGAACAAAAGATGTGACCTAGGAATTATACACCAGGAAGGAAAGATGAGCTGATGTCTTGAGTGATAATAGGTTGTTAGAGTGCTCAGTTGGTACTTTCAAAACAATTACGAGAAATGAAAGAAGGCTTCCAGTATATTGACTGGACCCTTTCTAGTCAACCTGAAAGATAAAATGAACAAGACTTATACAGCATTGGAAAGCATACATGGATTTCAATCTTCATCATTGGAAAGATTTTTCAAATCAATGAAATCACAAGTCCTTTTGAGTGTTTAAGTATACCGAGCACTTAGCATAGAGTATTACATATAATGGCAAGAGAATAATATTTTTTGGATTGATTTAGAATTAGAAAATGAAGGACCAAGGGGCAGAGACAATATGGCAGCTGGAAAACAGGGACATGGGTGAGCTCCCCACCAGGACCCTCCAAATACCTATGAAAATGGTTCTGAACAAATTCTAGAGCTGCAGAATCCATGAAATAGCAGAGGGAAGCAGGGCTCCAGCCCAGGACAGCCTGGATGGTTGCAGAGTAAGGTTAATCCCACAGAGCTGGGAGCAGAGTGGAGCACAGCCCAGCATGGGCTGTATCCGGAGAAACCAGAACTGGAAGTGGGCAGATCAGGCCCTAGTGCCCTGAATCAGTGAACTGTGGCAGTTACCAGACATCTCAACCCACAAATACCAAAGACAACAGAGAAGGTTAGTGGGAAAAGCTACAGGGACACAGTGAAAGGAGTTCCCAGTTTGGCCACCACCCAGGGGGCAGGAGAGGTGGTGCAGCTCTGAGGACAGAACTACAGCTGCAGTGGCTTTTGGGCCCCAGACCCAGCTGCTGGGGGGAATTAAATGGTGGATCAGAGCAGGAGAGAAGAGCCTGCTCAGATCTGAGTCCAGTCTGGGTTGGTGGTTCTTGGGGGAGGAGTAGCGCTGGTGTGGCAGAGCTTGCTGTGTAGAAACAGTTCTGAAAACAACACTATAAATCGCTCAAGCTTGGGACAAAGTACTCTCTACTCTATAAGCAGCCATAATCCCACAAAAAACTCAAGGGTCAAGCAGTTGGCTAGGAACATGGCCAGGCCCGAAAATGATCTAAGATTCAGACTCAGACTCTGAGATCTTTTTTGGTGACAAAGAAGACCAAAACCTACAGTCAGAAGAAGTCAACAAAGTCAAAGAGCCTACATCAAAAGCCTCCAAGAAAAACATGAACTGGTCTCAGGCCATGCAAGAGCTCAAAAAGGATTTGGAAAAGCAAGTTAGAGAAGTAGAGGAAAAATTGGGAAGAGAAATGAGAGTGATGTGAGAAAACCATGAAAAACAAGTCAATGACTTGCTAAAGGAGACCCAAAAAATATTGCAGAGAATAACATCTTAAAAAATAGACTAACTCAAATTGCAAAAGAGCTCCAAAAAGCCAATGAGGAGAAAAATGCCTTGAAAGGCAGAATTAACCAAATGGAAAAGGAGGTCCAAAAGACCACTGAAGAAAATGCTACCTTAAAAATTAGGTTGGAGCAAGTGGAAACTAGTAACTTTATGAAAAATCAAGATATTATAAAACAGAACCAGAGGAATGAAAAAATGGAAGACAATGTGAAATATCTCCTTGGAAAAACCACTGACCTGGAAAACAGATCCAGGAGAGATAATTTAAAAATTATTGGACTACCATGACCAAGAAAAGAGCCTAGTTATCATCTTTCAAGAAATTATCAAGGAGAACTGCCCTGATATTCTAGTGCCAGAGGGTAAAACAGAAATTGAAAGAATCCACCAATTACCTCCTGACAAAGATCGCCGAAAGGAAACTCCTAGGAATATTGTTGCCAAATTCCAGAGCTCCCAGGTCAAGGAGAAAATACTGCAACCAGCCAGAGAGAAATAATTTGAGTATTGTGGAAACACAATCAGAATAATACAAGATCTAGCGGCTTCTACATTAAGGGAACAAAGGGCTTGGAATATGATATTCCGGAGGTCAATGGAGTTAGGATTAAAACTAAGAATCACCTACCCAGCAAAAGGGAGTATCATGCTCTAAGGCAAAATATAGATTTTCAATAAAATAGAGGACTTTCAAGCTTTCTCAGTGAAAAGACCAGAGCTGAGTAGAAAATTTGACTTTCAAACACAAGAATCAAGAGAAGCATGAAAAGGTAATCAAGAAAGAGAAATCACAAGAGACTTACTAAAGTTGAACTGTTTTGTTTACATTCCTACATGGAAAGATGATGTATATGATTCATGAGACCTCCATATTAGGGTAGCTGAAGGGAATATACATATTATATATATATATACACATACACACACACACACACACACACACACACACACAGGGCACAGCGTGGGTTGAATATGAAGGGATGATATCTAAAGAAACATAAAATCAAATTAAGGGATGAGAGTGGAATATATTGAGAGAAGGAGAAAGGGAGAGATAGAATGGGGTAAATTATCTCATATAAAAGTAGCAAGAAAAAGCAGTTCTGTTGGGAGGGAAGAGGGGGCACATGAGGGGGAATGAGTGAATCTTGCTCTCATCCCAATTCACCTGAGGAGGGAATAACATACACACACAATTGGGTATCTTACACCACAGGAAAGAAGGAGGAAGGAGATATAAAAAGGGGGGATGATAGAAGGGAGGGCAGATGGGGGAGGAGGTAATCAAAAGCAAACACTTTTGAAAAGAGACAGGGTCAAGGGAGAAAACTGCATAAGGGAGATAGGATAGGATGGAGGGAAATACAGTTAGTGTTTCACAACATGATTATTGTGGAAGTGTTTTGCATAGTGATACACACGTGGCCTATGTTGAATTGCTTGCATTCTTAGGGAGGGTGGGTGGGGAGGGAAGAGGGGAGAGAATTGGGAACTCAAAGTTTTAAAAGAAGATGGTCAAAAAAAGTTTTTGCATGCAAATAGGAAGTAAGATATACAGGCAATGGGGCATAAAAAATCTATCTTGCCCTACAAGAAAGTAAGGGAAAAGGGGATGGGGGGAGTGGGGTGATGGAAGGGAGAGTTGACTGGGGAACCGGTCAATCAGAGCGTATGCCATCTTGAAGTGGGGTGGGGGGAGGGTAGAAATGGAGAGAAAATTTGTTATTCAAACTCTTGTGAAAATTAATGCTGAAAAATAAAATTTTAAATAAATAAATAATGATTTAAAAAGAAAAAAAAGATTAAATAGAAGTACAGAAAAAATTAAAAAAAAATAAAAATGGTTGAATAACCACTAAAAAAAAAAGAAAATGAAGAACCAAATTCTGACTATTCAGTCAGGTTCCTATGTGATCATGAAGAAACCCATTAAAATTCTGTGAGCTGTAGTTTTTATTTTTGTGTGTGTGTATTGGATTTGTTTGTTTCTTTTCCCACATAAATAAATGATGACATTTATATGGTATGGTTAATTGAATTTACACTAGATTTGGAATCAACACAAGTGTTTTTACTTTCTAGTTCTGACATTTAACAACCTGTGAATCTATAGATAAGTCATTTAACTGTTCTATATCTCAGTTTCCTTATACATAAAACAATTAGACTAAGTGATCTTTATGGTCTATTCTATGTCTAAGAAATATGATCCCAAGGTTTCTGAATGGGGGAAGGTGAATTAAATAAGGCTTCTGTTTGTTCTATTCTATGTCTAAGAAATATGATCCCAAGATTTCTGAATGGGGGAAGGTGAATTAAATAAGGCTTCTGTTTGTTTGGAGGGCTGTTTTTTTTTAAAGCTAAATCACATAAAAATGTAAAACTCACCTTTAGTTTGATCTATCTACCTATCTAGGAACAATTACCTTCTTCCTCTTTGTATAATTTCATATCATTGCTTAAGGTGGAAAACAAAACTGGATTTGCATAGTGTGGGGAATAAAAGGCTAAGTAGGGTTTTATTAATAAATTTTAAACCTATTAAGGATCCTTAAATAGACTACAGTGACCCATTCTGTTCCTTTACCTGTATGGAACATAATAATGAAGCTCTAAAATAAGGAGTTTATGTTAACTAGAAAAACCATTTTCTCAATTATGAGGATATTTCACCAAGATAGGTATATAGGTCACAAGCGTTTGTTAAATGTTTTCTAATTGCCAAGCGCTGTGCTAAGAAATGGGGGTAAAAATAAAAGCAAAATAGAAAGATAGTCCTTGACCTCAAGAGGCCTACCTTCTAATGACAGAAATCAACTTGAGAAATGGAACTCAAATCAAATATTGGAACAGAGCCAACAGAAGGTTGGATTGAGACCTCTTTTAAGCATAAGACAACTATGGAGGTTGGAGGTTGGTATGAGAGGTCAGTGACACCTGAGTAGGCATGAGTCTGGAGCACATTTGGTAGCAGCATCAGCCATGAGCCATGCAGGTGGCTGTGAAACAGCAGCAACAGTAGCAGCAGACATTTCTAAAGCTATGAGCCAAGAGATGGTAAGGGAATCACACAACTGATCAGAAAGAGATTACAGGGGACCTTTGCTGATACTTGGTGCAAGTGGCATTAATTACAACTCTATTGCCCTTATGCAGTTCTAGGTTACTATTCCAAAACAGAGAGGGGTGCTTGTGCACAGTGACAATGCAGTAAGGATTCTACTCACAATTATAGGGGAGTGGTGTTCTAGGGCCAATTGGAGTGCTCGTGGCTTCAGGGGAGAGGAACCCTTCCTGAGGAAAGACCAGAGAATAGACCAGGAAAGCAGTGATAACACTTCTCCCTGGATCATACCACCTTTGAAGCACTGAAAAATTGCAAACCCCCAGATCCAGCTCTGAAAACAGCAGAAAAAGTCTGAAGCTTGGGAGAGTGCCTGCCCCACTCCTGCATAAACAGAGCTAAACTTTAACATAAAGTTCAAAGTCAAGAAAATAGCCTGGAAAAATGAGCAAACAACAAAAAAAGAACTTGACCTTCAAAAGTAACTATGGTGATAGGGAAGACCAAGACATAAACTCAGAAGACAACAAAGTGAAAACAGTGACACTGAAAACCTTGATGGAAAAATACAAATTGGATAAAAGACCAACAAGAATTTCTGGAAGAGTTAAAAAGAGAGACCAATGTGGTAGAGGAAAATTAGGAAAATGAATGACAGTAAAACAAGAAAATTATGAAAAAAATAACAATTTGGTAAAAGAGGGACAAAAATACTGAAGTAGTAACACCTTTAAAAATGACCTACTGGTAGAAAAGGCACAAAAATTAACTGAAGAAAAGAACTCCTTAAAAAACAGAATTCACCAGATGGAGTAACTGAAAAAAAATTATTCCCTAAAAATTACAATTGGACAAAGTGGAAACAAATGACTCCATGAGACATCAAGAAACAATAAAACAAGTCAAAATAATGAAAAATAAAAGTAAAGTGTGAAATATTTTATTGAAAAAAAGTGATTTGGAAAATAGACTAAGAAGAGATAATTTGAGAATCATTGGACTACCTGAAAGTCATAATCAAATAAAGAACCTAGACATCATATTTAAGAAATCATAAAGGAAATCTTATTAGATACAGAGAGTAAAATAGTAATTGATCCAAGACAATTGCATAGGACTCTTTATGAAAAAAATCTGTCTACCCCCAGAAAGGGAATTGATAAATTCTTAGAGCAAATTGATACATAATATTCTCAATAAAACAAAACAAAAACAAAAGCACAGTCAGAAGGGAAATGAAGGTTAGCTATGCCAGACCCTTCTCAAAAATGGAAGCACTTTAAGAAGGTGCCTGTATGGTTCCAGAGTGAGGAAACTCCAGGTGTTGAGGGAGGGTTCAGGGTAAGACTGTAACACAGGCATGATATGGAAAGATATTGTAGAAATTCTGTGGAATCCCTATCTTGGAGGTTTTTAGGAATGAGTTTTAATGCTACTCTCCAAGAACCTGAAAAGCATGAGAAGATGGATTTTAGTAAATAGGCCAGTCTGGAAATATACTTTAACAAAAATACTTGGTTCTTCTGCCATATGAAATATGTTTCTGGCTCATGGTTCCAGTTATGTTTTCTGTTAGCGATTTATGAGCATGTTGTTACACCTACCCAGGGACAGAACTGGAACCCTTATCCAACATCTGATATTCATGTCCATCTCATGTCATCTACCTTGGCCAGGAGGCTTGTGCCTCTTGAATTCCTTGACATTGGATTAAAGTAATGAGAAACACATTTTCTTCCAGCCCAGTCTCCTACTAATCATTAAAGAAATGGGATTTTTTTAAAAATGTGGCAACTGGCAAATTGGCCTGGGAAGTTTGTCAAAGGTTTCTACTATTATGATTTCCGCATGTAATTTTCTGAGGTAATGACTACACACACACACACACCCACATACACACACACACACACACGTGTATCTATGTTATATATGCATTTATATATTTACATACCAATGTAGATATTTATGTTCATATACACATACACTTGTATGTGTATATGTGTATACTTTTATAACCATCAATATATATTTACTTTCACACAGCCAATAAATCCTATAGCCAACAGTATAATTCTGGCCTTCTGATACTAGGTCCAGTATATTTCTATTATATTGCATTGTCTGTGTAATGGAGAACAACTAAATTCTAACTCCAAAGACTTGCACCCCACTTTCTGGCTCTCTTATCACGCAGCTAAGTAACTTTGGATATGTTCCTTCAGTTTTTGGAATCTATATTTGAATATCTATGAAATGGCCAACAGTTTGGGTTTCTTTGTTCTGTGGTATTCTCTGCTTTGGAAAGAAGACCAACACACCTTTCATGAGGCTACATAGAAAGGTGCTAGATTTGGAGACAGTAGACCAAGGAATCAAATCCTACCTTGACACTAACAACCTGTGTGACCATGGGTCATTCACTTAAACTCTCCATCCTGAGTTTTCCCACCTACAAAAGTAGAAGGTTGAACTAAATAGGATCCAAGGTCCTATGCTCCTATGGTCCAATACGATTCATCTTAGGAGACATCTTAAAAGGTAGCGGCATAACATAATTGATAGTGTGTTAGATTTCAAGTTAGGAAGATTTGGGTTCAATGTTTTTTTGTTTGTTTGTTTGTTTGTTTGTTTTACCTCCAACATTAAATGTATGATTCTGGACAAATTACTTACTCTCTTACATAATATACTAAGATGGCTGTGATCACTGTGAAAGAGGTTCCCACACTGAAACTTTTCCATGCTGAATAAATATTTGTCATAGAGGAAGATTGTGGCTAGAAAGGCTACTATGTGAGCAGGAAGCAGTGCTTGTTCATTCTGTTTATATTCTTAATCTGTGACCCCATTCACCATTGAGTACTCTGCCTCAAGGGTTGCTTGATATTTTTACTCATAAAAACTCACAAACAGGATTGTCACACAAGAGGCCAGTCTAATGGCACCAGTTATTTTTTTCTATTTCCACAGGAATATATATATATATGTGTATATATATGTACATATATATGTGTGTGTGTGTATACACACACACACACACACACACACACACACACACACACACACACACATATATATATATTTCAGACAGGTACCATAATCATAAATGTTATCATTATCATCATTTTCATAGACAAACGAAGCATTTTGAAACTGCTGCCAGGATTCCAGTCTAGCCAGAGTTAAGTATGGGCTATGTCCTTATGAAACTCTACATATTCCTATATCCACAGTGTTGCTTGTTCCATTTGCCACATCTAGAATACCTCTCAAGTCCTTCTCATGGGTCAGTTCAAATACCACTTCTTAACTGAAAGACATGCCACTCTAGTCCACAGTCAATTTTCCCACATTCCTTCATGCACTTATACTCTCATATTGTGAAATATCTTTTCATTCAATTATTCCTTAACTCACCCTCTGGATCCCATGATTCTGAAATTGGAGAAAGGGTGCATATCTCAACATGCTTTGAGTAGTTGCCTAACCTAAAGTAGATAATAAATATTTGCTGACAATGATTTCCAAATAGCTCACACAAATATCTTTAGAGTTGACCTTTAGGGACTCTAATAGCAAGAGATCACTTGTAGCTAAATAGGGTCAAAGTGAGGACTTCTGGGTTGTATAAGCAACAAGATAGAGGAGTAGATGTTTTCTCAGATCCTCACAACTCTCAAATCTCTTGAAAGCAGAACTTATGCACCAGAACAAAGCAGCTTTAGCTCTCTTCAAAACATGACCCTGAGCTCACTCCCTCACCTCTCATGCTACCAGGAGCAAGACAATAGTGCACAGGACCCAACCAAGAAGCTTGCAATAAAACTCTACACCCCAGTCCTCTTTTTCTTTCCAATGTCATGATCTCTACTCCAGGCTGCAGAAGTTTGCATGTGCCACAACAGCCAGCTACGGTCATGTGCTACAACCTCCTAGTACCACCAGTGCAAAGTTGTTGGCTATGGGTGCTAGACCAGAGAACTGAGGAACACAAGGAATAATATAGGACACCAAGTTGAGGGACAGGAGGAAAATGTGCTGCACATCTAATCCTGAGGGAAAGAGTAGAGAATACAGCTAGGGCCAGTTTTGTAGAGTGAGAGGAGGCAGGGAAGCTTACAGATCTAGACCCCTAGAAAATCAACATCAGAGGAGACAGATGGGTAGGGAAATTAAGGGAGAAAAGGCAGAGATTATTAAAGATCTCAGAAATAAGAAAACTCAGAGACCTTGAATCTAAGTAGATAGATCAATAGGGAAACAATCAACAATGGGTGTTAATATGGCCTTCAGATCTAGTAAATATGTTCAGGTATCTATGAATAAACATTGCAAAAGAAAGGAACATGATCCAACATGTGATGAGACTGTGGAATTTGAGAAGAACCAGGAAGTACAAAATTCTCTTTCTGAGTGGTTAAAAAAGAGAAATGAGAATTATGAGAGCAGATTTGATCACTTGTACAACAAAAATAATAGGGAGAATAGAAAACTGGAATCAGTCATGGCAAGCCTCACCAAAGAACCAAAAGAGAGAACAATAGAGCGTGAAGGAGAAAATATTGAAGTGAAGTACAATCTAGAAGAAGAGAAACAAAAAAAATATTTTATAAGAAAATAAACATAACAATCTTAAAGACAGGATGCTAAAAGACAGCCAAGGATCATAAGTCTCTCAGAACACTATGGGACAAAAAAAATAAAAATAAGACCACCTTCAACAACATAATTCAGGAAATAATAGAAGACAACTCTCCAGAACATAGAATACATAGAAACAAAATACTCTTGATCAAATACATAGGTTATCTCTACAAAAATAAAAAAAATTAAAAATAAATCAACAACAAAAAAAATCCAAGGCTACAAAATCCAAGGTTATAGTGATTAAATATAACAATTAAATTTAGGAACAACAAATTCCTTAAGCAATCAGAAGAAAGACCTTCAAATATAAAGTAAAGGAAACTGAAACAATGAAAGACTAGTATTCCACACCCAACATAAAATGTTGGTAATGAGCAACATAATGTATTCTGAAGAGCTACCTAGCTCAGGATATAGTATAGGGCAACCTACCCTGTAAATATATACAATCATCTTTTTATTATACTATATTGTGGTAATGCTTGTTTTATTCCATAAATTAAAAATATATAAAAATAAAAATACATCATTATTGTAGTTCTGATTTTACATATAGGAAATTGAAATTGAGAAAGCCTATGAGTGTACAGATAGCGAAGGTCAGAACTGGAATTTGAACATGGGTCTCCTGAATCTGAATCTAATGCTTGTTTTATTACATTTTACATGTCATTATATTTACCATACATTCATTACATTTACCACTACATTTACCATTACATTTACCGTTTCATTACATTTTACATACATTTTTATCATTAAGTGCTGTATGACCTTTCCTCAGTTAGAATAGAGAATAATATGTGAGAGTTAGAACTTTATCTAGTTCTAGTTTTGTATATGATGAAATTGCAACCTAGGGAGATTAAATTGTTTGCCTAAATTCACAAGCTAGTTAATGGTAGTTCTGGAATGAAACTTCATTCATTAGTTTTTTTTTATTAAATGTCTGCTATGTGTGAGAACACAGTGATGAAAAATATCAAAATCAGGTCTCTTCAGGTGAATAAGATTCTATAATTGTTTTTGTTAACATCAAGTAGTTGAAAAGCATATATAGAAGACAAAATAATTAATCAACATTTAGTAAGTACCTATTATGTGTCACACACTGTGTAGGTAATAAAGAGGCAAAGAGGAAAATGAAATATTCCCTGACCTAAAGGAGCTTATCTGGGGACACATTACATAAGTAATTATAATACTTATATAGTAGTATAATGTGGTATAAATAATATGTGCAAAACTGTATATGTGAGTATATATGTGTGTGTGTGTGTGTGTGTGTGTGTGTGTATAACATCATTTGAGGAGAGAAGCCACTAAGAACTGTGGAGATCAGGAAGATGCTCATGTTGAAAGTAGCATATGAGCTCTGTCCTAAAGGCAACAAAGGATTTTAAGAAGAGCAGGTAAAGAGAAATGGACAGGGGGGACAGCCAGCTAGTGTAAAGGCACAGGGACAAAACATGAAGAACAGTAAAATGTCAAAATGTTAGCTTAGTAACCATTCTATGGCATTTTTCACTTTATAATGGAATTATTTTTAGAGCTGAAAGGGAACAAAGAAAGGTGAGGAAACAGAGTGAGTGCCAGGTGGGTGGTAACTTTTACATGGTCACACAGCTGTAAGTAGCAGAACTAAGGTTTGAGCTTACATTCTCTGATTCTAAACTTGGTGTTCTTTCTACTTCACCATGTCACTTCTCAACAGTAGATTGTGGGGGGTGGGGTTGTGAGTGATCCTGTTCTGCATTACTTGAGCTGACATTGATACACATTCTGTGTAGTGATCAGGTCTTCATCTATCCTCACTCTGGTAGGAAAAAAAAAAACAGTTACTGGGGGACCTGTACCACCACACGAAACTGGATTCAAGCCCTGACTTGTCATTGAGTAGATTTGTCCCCTTCTTTAGGAGAAACATTATTATATAACATTTTAATGATTTACCAATTGGCTTCCTATAATGTCTCATCTATGCTTGAAAGTGAAAGCTGAAACCTTTTTCAAGGATTGAAATTACTCCACACCTTTTCATGAAGAAATTTCTCAGCTCCTGTGGGGTTTTCTCATCCAGACCAAACCATCCATAGATTTGTATTCATGGGGATTCACATTATGGCCATTTGATCTCATGCAGGGAAAGAACCCAAAAGACAAAACACAGCTGCCATTTAACCACATCTCAGCTGTTTCTTGTCATGAAGGCATCTCTGTTCTCTCCCTCTCCAACATTATCTCCATTCCAGCTTGATCTCATCACTCTTCAGAGGAGAAAGACATTATACAGGATCTGTTAAAGCACAAATGACTTTTGAAAACTTCAGTTCCCCAAGTCTATGAGACTTTTGTGTTGAAACAAAAAATAAATCCAGACCACCCATAAAGAGCAAAACTAGGGAGTTAGAGTACAGAGCTTATACTGTAGAAGCAATACAGTGCAGGGGATTTGGAATTAAAGACCCTTGGTTCAAATCACTCTTTTGCCACTTACTACTTGTGAGCCTCAGTTTCCTCAGCAGTATAGAACTCATGGCAGCGGCCCAAATTCTGCAATTAAATTAACTACATTATATCCATTCTATTGTCCCTGCACGAGCTCCTCAGGTGCCATTCACCTGATAATAGAGTCTGTGATCTCTGAAGCTCCTTTTAAAACCAAACCAAACTATACCAAACAAACAAACAAATTTGTCTTTTCAGAGTTTTTCTCCTTCTACCTCTAGGCTTCCTTCTTAATTAACTCCAAACCCTTACCACTATATGACTACTAAGTTTCTACTTCTATGTCTTGTCACTTTAAAGTCAAAAGGTTTTCAAAGACAAACTCAGCATCATCCCCTTCATCCCTACAAATAAAACAACAAAATTTCTCTCTATTTTCCTGTCTCTATCAATGGTATTAATATTCTTCAAATTACTCCTAACTTAAAACTTTAATCAGGTTTCCTTTCTTTTTCATATGCTATCAATAACTATTCTCTCTCTCTCTCTCTCTCTCTCTCTCTCTCTCTCTCTCTCTGTCTCTCTCTCTCTCTCTCTCTCTCTCTCTCTCTCTCTCTCTCTCTCTGTCTCTCTCTTCTCTCTCTCTCTCTCTCCTTCTAAACTTTTGCCTGACCTTGTTTCATTTCACATATATTCTTCTAAATTGGTTTCTTGAACTTTACCCTCTCCTCCCTTAACCCATTCTTAAATTGACAAAAAAGTCAGTCTTTAACAAATGTTACTTTCACGCATGATCCATCTGTAACACAAAAACAATAACAACAGGGCATTAAGTGGCTTTTACATTTTAACACTTCTTTGAATCTGTGGACTTTCCTATGTCCAAAACACACTTTCGTTTGTTTTCTTCTTTTAAAAAATTTATTTAATTTATTTAATATTTTTAGTTTCCAGCATTGATTTTCACAAGAGTTTGAATTACAAATTTTCTCCCCATTTCTACCCCTCCACCCCACTCCAAGATGGCATATATTCTGCTTGCCCCATTCCCCAGTCAACCTTGCCTTCTGTCACCCCACTCCCCCCATCCCCTTTTCCCTTACTTTCTTGTAGGGCAAGATAGCTTTCTATGCCCCATTGCCTGTATATCTTATTTCCTAGTTGTAGGCAAAAGCTTTTTTTTGAACATCTGCTTTTAAAACTTTGAGTTCCAAATTCTCTCCCCTCTTCCCTCCCCATGCACCCTCCCTAAGAAGGCAAGCAATTCAACTTAGGCCACATGCGTATAATTATGTAAAACCCTTCCACAATACTCATGTTGTGAAAGACTAACTATATTTTGCTCCTTCCTATCCTATCCCCTTTTATTCAACTTTCTCCCTTGACCCAGTCCCTTTTTGAAAGTGTTTGCTTTTGATTAACCTCCTCCCCCATCTGCCCTCCTTTCTATCATCCCCTCTTTTTTATCTCCTTCCTCCTTCTTTCCTGTGGGGTAAGATACCCAATTGAGTGTGTATGTTATTCCCTCTTTAGGTCAAATCCAAAGAGAGCAAGATTCAGTCATTCCCCCTCACCTGCCTGCTCTTCCCTTCCTACAGAACAGCTTTTTCTTGCCAATTTTATGTGAGATAATTTACCCCATTCTATCTCTCCCTTTCTCCCTCTCTCCCTCTCTCAATATATTCCTCTCTCATCCCTTAATTTGATTTTATTTCTTTAGATATCATCTCTTCGTATTCAACTTACCCTGTGCGCCCTCTGCATATATATATATATATATATATATATATGTCTGTATGTATGTCTATTCCCTTCAGCTACCCTAATACTGAGGTCTCATAAATCATACACATCATCTTTCCTTGTAGGAATGTAAACAAAACAGTTCAACTTTACTAAGTCCCTTATGATTTCTCTTTCTTGTTTACCTTTTCATGCTTCTCTTGATTCTTGTGTTTGAAAGTCAGATTTTTCTATTCAGCTCTGGTCTTTTCACTGAGAAAGCTTGAAAGTCATCTATTTTATTGAAAATCCATATTTTGCCTTGGAACATGATACTCAGTTTTGCTGGGTAGGTGATTCTTGGTTTTAATTCCAGCTCCATTGACCTCCAGAATATCATACTCCAAGCCCTTTGATCCCTTCATGTAGAAGCTGCTAGATCTTGTGTTAACCTGATTGTGTTTCCACAATACTCAAATTGTTTCTTTCTGGCTGCTTGCAGTATTTTCCCCTTGATCTGGGAGCTCTGGAATTTGGCCACAATATTCCTAGGAGGTTTCTTTTTGGGAACTTTGTCAGGAGGCGATTGGTGGATTCTTTCAATTTCTATTTTACCCTCTAGCTCTAGAATATCAGGGCAGTTTTCCTTGATAATTTCTTGAAAGATGATATCTAGGCTCTTTTTTTGATCATGGTAGTCCAACAATTTTTAAATTATCTCTCCTGGATCTGTTTTACAGGTTAGTGGTTTTTCCAATGAGATATTTCACATTGTCTTCCATTTTTTCATTCCTTTGGTTCTGTTTTATATCTCAATTTCTCATCATATCACTAGCTTCCACTTGCTCCAATCCAATTTTTAAGGTAGTATTTTCTTCCGTGGTCTTTTGGACCTCCTTTTCCATTGGCTAATTCTGCCTTTCAAGGCATTCTTCTCCTCATTGGCATTTTTAAGCTCTTTTGCAATTTCAGTTACTCTATTTTTTAAGATGTTACTTTCTGCAGTATTTTTTGGGCCTCCTTTAGCAAGTCAATGACTTTGTTTTTAATGGCTTTTCACATCACTCTCATTTGTCTTCCTAATTTTTCCTCTACTTCTCTTTCCAAATCCTTTTTGAGCTCTTCCATGGCCTGAGATGAGTTCATCTTTTTCTTGGAGGCTTTTGATGTTGGCTCTTTGACTTTTTTGACTTCTTCTGGCTGTATGTTTTGGTCTTCTTTGTTACCAAAGAAAGATTCCAAAGTCCGAGTCTGAATATGAGTCCGTTTTCACTGCCTGGCCATGTTCCCAGCCAACTTTCTTGACCCTTGAGTTTTTTGTCAGGGTGTGACTGCTTGTAGAGTATAGAGTACTTTGTCCCCAGCCTGAGGGGCTGCACTGTTGTTTTCAGAGTTATTTCTACACAGCAAGCTCTGCCACACCAGCGCTATGCCTCCCCAAGAACCTCCAACCCGTACCGTACTCAAATCTCAGCTGGCTCTGCACTCTTGCTCTGATCTGCCGCTTAATTCCTCCCACCACGTGGGCCTGGGGCTGGAAACAACTGCATCTGTAGCTCTGCAAGCAGCCTCAGAGCTGCATCACCTCCGTTGGCCTGAGGGTGGTTGCTGAACCATGAACTCCATTCCCTCTGTCCCAGCAGCTTTTCCCACTAACCTTCTCTGTTGTCTTTCGTGTCTGTAGGTTGAGAAGTCTGATAACTGCCACAGCTCACTGATTGTGGGTGCTATGGCCTATTCCACCTGGCTCCTGGTCTCGTTGGTCCTAGCATGGCTCACGCTGGGCTCTGCTCCACTCCACTCCCACTTCTGTGGGACAGACCTTACCCTGTGACCATCCAGGCTATCCTGGGCTGGAGCCCTGCTTCCCTGTTCTATTTCGTGGGTTCTGCAGTTCTAGAATTTGTTCAGAGCCATTTTTTATAGGTGTTTGGAGGGACCTGGGTGGGGAGAGCTCATGCAAGTCCCTGCTTTCTAGCCACCATCTTGGCTCTGCCACCTTTTGTTTGTTTTCTTATAAGATGACATTCTTTCCTATGACTTTTTGTAACTGCTCCAAAGAGGATCCTTTAAACCTATTGGAAATTTTCCTTTAGTTCCTTTAATACTGCTCTGTGCCCCAGATAACTCTCTAATAGTATCAGTTGCAAAGTACAATCCAGTTGCGCTGGCAGAAATAAGTTTCTTTATTGAGAGTTCCAAATACAAATGAATTTACAAGTCTAGACTAAAAAAATAAAAACTGAAGAAGTCATGATGCCTATCTAAAATTCCCCAATATCACTACATTAATAACCTTGTTGGTATCTTTTAAAACACTTTTTGTAACATTATTATTCAAATAATTTATTTCCATTGGCCTTTGCATACCTGGCATTTTTTTCTGTTTGTTATTCTATAACTCACAGATTATATAGCATTACCAAGTCACTATCAGTTTATAAAAACATGAAATTGTGTCAATGAATAGAACTGGAAGCATTGTCCTATTTCACAAGTGGAATTTCACAAAGGGATAAATAAGTATAAGAACCCTGGATCAAATAATAAAAGGCTACATAGATAGAAAGGAAATGAAATTAATGACGAGAACAAGGGAAAGGAATCATTTTCATAAAAAAGGCACAGAAAATTTAAAAAAAACTAAAATGAATTACAAAAGGAAGAGAGGAAAGATGATTTTCAGTAACTAATTGATTAAGAAGGGAAAATGAAGAGTTAAATAAATTAGATAAATAGAAGCATAAAATGAATTAAAAATTTAAGTTAACCTTCATAAGTAGGGAAGTGAGAGACAAACAGAACAAAGTGGGTTAAAGGGAAAGGAGAAAAGTTCTATCAGAGTAGGGTTTGCTCAAAGTAAACTAAACAAAAATAGCTGAATAGAAAAAAAATACTATTTTATGGAGGAAGAATAAAAAGTTATAATTAAAATGTTAAACATATATGGAGTGGAGGTGGAGCCAAGATGGTGGAGTAAAAGAAGGGACTTGATGAGATCTCTCCAAAATACCTGCATATTAATGCAAAAAATGACACTAAACAATTTCTAGAGCTACAGAACCCACAAAATGACAGAGTGAAAGAAGTCTTCAGCCCAAGACACCCTGGAAAGTTGATGGGAATTTCTATCACACAGTGCTAGGAGCAGAGCACAGCCCAGCATGGGCCACACCAGCATAAACTGGACCAGAGCAGACCAGGCAGAGCAGGCCTCAGGTCATTGAAGCACTGTCATCTGTGGCATCTTCCAGACTTTTCAACTCATAAATGCCAGATACAACTGGGCAGGTCAGTGGGAAAACACTGTTGGACCTGGGTGAGAGAAGAATTTGGTCTAGTTCCAGCCCCAGGGCAGCAGAGTGGCTGCCAGCAGCAGCAGCAGTGGCTGCTTCCAGAGCTCCAGGTCCAAAGACAGTGGGGGCATCAAGTGGCTGATCAGGGCTGGAGTGCAGAGATCACTTAGCTGGTGCTGAGGCAGGATTCTTTTCCTTTGCCTTGCTTGGATCTGGGTCACAGTCCTGGGTGGTGGTCCTGGTAAGAAGAAGCACTTGTGTGTCAGAGCTTGTGGTAGCTGTGGAGAGGGAGTCCTCCTCATAATTCCAAGGCCAAAAATAATGCTTGGGATCACTCACAGACTACAGCACAGGCCTGGATTGGAGTAAATTCCTTTCCTTTGATCATTCCACCTTAGAAGAACTGAAAATTTATAGATGCCTATAAGTTACTCTGAAAACAGCAGCACAAAACGCCTGAAGCTTAGGACAGAGCATTCCCCATGCTGGAAGCAGAGTCTTACATTGACAAAGAGTTTAAAAGTCAAGTAATTGGCTGGGAATATGAGCAGACAGAATAAAAAAAAAACTCAGACTATAGACTCTTACTTTGGTGACAAAGATCAAAACAAATAACTGGACAAAAACTACAAAGTCAAAGATCCTACATCAAAAGCCTCCAAGGAAAAATATGAATTGGCTATGGAAGAGCTCAAAAATGATTTTGAAAATCAAGTAAGATAAATAGAGAAAAATAGGGAAAAGGAATGAGAGTGATGGAAGAAAATAATGAAAAACAAGTCAACATCTGGCTAAAGGAGACGTAAAAAATACTGAAGAAAATGACACCTTAAAAAAATAGATTAACACAAATGGCAAAAGAGATCCAAAAAGCCAAGGAGAAGAAGAATGCCTTAAAAATAGGATGGACTAGATGGAAAAGGAGGTCCAAAACCTCACTGAAGAAAATAATTCCTTAAAAATTAAAATGGAAGCCAATGACTCTATGAGAAATCAATGAATTATAAAACAGAACCAAAAGAATGGAAAAAATAGAAGACAATGCAAAATGTCTCATTGGAAAAACCACTAACCTAGAAAATAGATCCAGGAGAGAAATTTAAAAATTATTGGACTACTGGAAAGCCATGGTCAAAAAAAGAGCCTAGACATCATATTTCAAGAAACTATCAAGGATGACTGCCCTGATATTCTAGAATCAGAGGAGAAAATAGAAATGGAAAGAATCCACCAATTGCCTCTTGGAAAAAGATCCAAAAAGGAAAATTCCTTGGAATATTGTAGCCAAATCCCAGATTTCCCAGGTCAAGTAGAAAACATTTCAAGGAGCCAAAAAGAAACAATTCAAATATTGTGGAAACACAATCAGGATAACACAAGATCTAGCAGCTTCCACATTAAGGTTTTAGAGGGCTTAGAATATAATATTCCAGAGGTTGATTAAAGGCTTAAAACCAATAATCACCTACCCAGCAATCCTTCAGTGGAAAAATGGACATTCAATGTAATAGAGGACTTTCAAGCATTCTTGATGAAAAGAAGAGAGCTGGGGTAGGGTGTGTGTGGGAGGGGGGGGATGGGAGCCAAAATGGCCACATGAAAACAATGTCTTAATGGAGCTCTCTCACAAGTTCTGTCAGATACCTGTAAAAAAAGTGAATCTGAGCAGATTTGAGAAAGTTAGAAGCCACTAGTAGACTGAGTGGGGCAAATGTCCAAGCCAGGAGAATCCAAAAGGTCGACAGGACAGATCTGTAGGCTGCGAGAGCCCTGGCATGAGGAGGTGCACCAGATAGCACCAAAGCAGAAGCAGCAGAGGGAACCATCCATCGATTTCAGTCCGGGAGAAAGCTGGGTCCCTGAAACCAGCAGAGAACATCAGGCCTCCCAACACAGGACATGAGTCAGTCGAAGTGAGGCATCTACTCCTGAGGCTTTCATCCCAAAGGTTTGAAACCTGCCTTCTTGAACTTCTGAGAGACATAATGGCCAGGTAAATGGCTCTCATCCCTCTCTCCCTCCCTCACTGACCCAGGGAATTCCTCAGGGAAAAATGTTGGAATAGAGGAGAAAAAAAGTGAGGTTTCAGTAGCCAAACAGTGGGAACTCCTGAGTCACAGAAGGGCAGAGCCAGCAAGGGTCAACATCAGGAACGCAGATGGGCTTTGCACAGCCAGGAGGAAGTGGCAGACAACAGCACAGACAACAGCTAAGACCACAGCTGCTGAAGAGCACCCCCAGGGCAAGAGGAGACTTCCTGCAGCCAGACGACCCTTAAGGCCATAATACACAAAGCCAGTAACTAGGCTCACAATTCCCAGAAGAAGAAACCTGGGACAGAGATCCCTGAGACCCAAAAGCAGAAACCAACTGTACATCCAGGAAAAAAGGTAACCAACATGAAGAACATGAAAAAATTGAGGACCATTGATTCTTTTTATGGAGACAGGGAAGATCAAATACCATTTCAGGAGAGGACAACATTGACATTATACCCACATACTACACCTCAAAAGTGAATGTGAACTAGTCTCAAGACCAAAAAGCATTCCTGGAAGAGCTAAAGGAGGATTTTAAAAACTTAATTAGGAAAATAAAAGAAAAAATGGAAAAAAACAACAGATGAGATCAAATCTTTAAGAAGTAAAATTGGTGAAATGACTAAGGAGATTCAGAATCTTAATAGAGAAAGTGACACCTTGAAAGGTAAAATCATCCAATTGGAAAAGGAGACTCAAAAGTAAAATGAAGACAGCAGCTCATTAAAATTAGAATTGAGCAAGTAGAAGCTAATGACTGTATGAGACAACAAGAATCAGTCAAACAAAATTTAAAGAATGAAAAATAGAAGAAAATGTGAAATATCTGTTTGGAAAAATAACTGACCTGGAAAATAGATCCAGGAGAGACAATTTAAGAATTAATGTTCTACTGTAAAGCCACAATGAAAAAAGAGCCTTGAGAGTATCTTCAAGGAAATTATCAAGGATAACTGACCAAAGGCCCTAGAAACAGAGAAAGAAATAATCATTGAAAGAACCCACCCATCACCCCCTGAAAGATATTCTAAATTGAAAATTCCAAGAAATGTTATAGCCAAATTGCAGAATTACAAACTTAAGGAGAAAATACTGCAAGAAACCAGAAAGAAACAATTCAAATGTTGTGGAATTACAGTCAGGATCATGCAGGATCTTTCAGCTTCTACATTAAATGACAGGAGAAATTGTAATATGACATTCTGAAGGCCAAAGGAGTTTGGACTACAACCAAGGATCAACTACCCATCAAAATTGAGCATGTATTTTCAGGCAAGGAGATGGATATTCAATGAAATAAGCAAATTCCAGACCTCCCTGATGAAAAGGCCAGAACTCAGTGGAAAATTTGATCTTCAAATACAAATCTCAAGAGAGACATAAAAAGGTAAACGGGAAAAAAACCCACAAAACATTTACATCCTTATATAGGATTTTACATATATATGTGTGTGTGTGTGTGTGTGTGTGTGTGTGTGTGTGTGTGTGTGTGCGTGTGTGTATACATATACACATACATGTATATGCCAATCTTGAGACTAATACAGTTATCATGACAATTGAAAGGGATACACATAGACTGTGGGTGTCAGTATAAAATAACTGATATAAGGATAAAAAACATAATTAAGAGATGTAAAGGGAGGGTTCTGGGAGAAGAGGTAAGAAGGTAGTAGAAAAAAGTAAATCACATTAAAAGAAGAGGCACAAAAACACATTATAGTAGAGGGAAAGATGGGAGGGAGAAGAGTAGTATATGAGGCTTACTGTCATTGGATTTGGTTCAGGAAGAGAATAACATATTCTGAAAAGTATAGAAATCAAACTTGTCCTACAGGCAGTAGACAGGGAAAGGGGAAAGGAAATGGGGGTGGTGAAAAGGGAGGGAAGAAGTAGCAAGCAGAAAAGGGTAAGATAAGTTAGGATAATCAAGAGGTAGGGTAAATTAAGGAAGGTGGTAGTGAAAAGCAGAACTCTTTTAAGGAGCAGAAGGGGGAGGGAGAAATGAAAGCATAAACAGGGGAGGGAAACAGAATGGAGAAAAAGACACAGTTTGCAATCATAACTGTGAATGTGAATGGGATGAACTCTCCCACAAAAAGGAGGTGGAGAGCAGAATGGATTAAAAACCATAATCTTACAATATGCTGTTTACGAGAAACACATTTGCAAAAGGGGGATACACACAGGATAAAAATAAAAGGATTGAGTAGAATATATTGTGCTTCAGCTAAAATTAAAAAAAAAAAAAGCAGGAGTAGCAATCCTAATCTCAGACAAAGCAGAAGCAAACATAGTTTTAATTAAAAGAGATAAGGAAGGACACCATACCTGCTACAAGGCACCATAGAGAATGAAGCAATATCATTATTTAATATATATGCACCAAGTGGTATAGCAAGCAGATTCTAGAGGAGAAGTTAAGGGAGTTACAGGAAGAAATAGACAGCAAAATCATATTAGTGGGAGACCTCAACCTCCCCCTTTCTGAACTTGATAAATCTAACCTCAAAATAAACAAGAAAAAAGTTAAGAAGGTGAACAGTATTTTAGAAAAGGCAGATATGATAGACCTCTGGAGAAAACTGAATGAGGATAAAAAGGAATATAATTTTTTCTCGGCATTACATGGCACATAATCAAAAATTGACCATGTACTAGGTCTTAAAACCCTCACAATCCAGTGCAGAAAGGCTGAAATAGTCAATACATCCTTCTCAGATCATGATGCAATAAAAATTATTTGCAATAAAGGACCATGGAAAGAAAAACTAAAAATTAATTGGAAACTAAATAATTTAATCCTAAGGAATGAGTGGGTCCAAGAAAAAATCATAGAAACAATTAAAAACTTCATTCAAGAGAATGACAATAATGAGACAACATACCAAAACTTATGGAATGCAGCAAAAGCAATTCTTAGGGGAAGTTTTATATCTCTAAATTTTTAAATGAATAATATGGATAAAAAGCAGATCAATGAAATGGGCATTCAAGCAAACATAATTAGAAAAAGAACAAATTGAAAATCCTCAATTACATACCAAATTAGAAATACTGAAAATCAAAGGAGAGAATAATAAAATTGAAATCAAGAAAAGTATTGAACTAATAAACAAAAGTAAGAGCTGATTTTATGAAAAAACCAATAAAATTGATAAACCCTTGGTCAATTTGATTTAAAAAAAGAAAGAAAACCAGATTACCAGTATCAAAAAATGAAAAAAGGTGAATTCACCTCCAATGAAGAGGAAATTAAACAATAGTTAGTAATTATTTTGCGCAATTCTATGCCCATAAATTTGATAACCTCAGGGAAATGGAGGAATATTTACAAAAATGCAAATTGCCCAGGTTAACAGAAAAGGAAGTAAATTACCTAAATAACCCCATATCAGAAAAAGAAATTGAGCAAGCCATCAATGTTCTCCCTAGGAAAAAATCTCCAGAGCCACATGGTTTTACATGTGAATTTTGTCAAACATTTAAAAAACAATTAATTCCCATACTTTTTAGACTATTTGGGAGAAAAGGCTAAGGAATACTAACAAATTCTTTTCCTGACACAAATGTGGTACTAATATCTAAACCAGGAAGAGTGAAAACAGAGAAAGAAAATTATAGACCAATTTCCCTAAGGGATATTGATACAAAAATTTTAAATAAAATATTAGCAAAAAGATTGCAGCAACTTACCATGAGAATAATACACTATGGCTAGCTAGGATTTATTCCAGCAATGCAAAGCTGGTTCAATATTAGGAAAACTATCAGCATAATTGATTATATCAATAACAAAACTAGCAGAAACTATACGATTATCTCAATAGATGCAGGAAAAGCTTTTGACAAAATACAACACCCATTCCTATTAAAAATACTAGAAAGCATAGGAATAAACGGAGTCTTCCTTAAATTTATAAATAGTGTCTACCTAAAACCATGAGCAAGCATTACACATAATGGAGATAAACTAGATGCATTCCCAATAAGATATGTGGTAAAACAAAGATATCCATTATCACCTCTATTATTCAATTTGGTACCAGAAGTGTTAGCTTTAGCATTAAGAAAAGAAAAATAAATTGAAGGAATTGGAATAGGCAAAGAAGAAACTAAATTATCACTTTTTTGCAGATGATAGGATAATTTACTTAGAGAATCACAGAGATTTAAGTAAAAAAAAAACTACTTGAAGTAATAAACAATTTTAGCAAAGCTGCAGGATATAAAATAAACCCTCACAAATCCTTGGCATTCCTATATATTACTAACAAAGCCAAACAGCAAGAGATAGAAAGAGAAATTCCATTTAAAGTTACTGTAGACACTGTAAAATGTTTGGGAGCCTGCTTGCCAAGACAAACCCAGGGCCTATATGAACACAATTCTAAAACACTTCTCACACAAATAAAGTCAGATCTAATTAAATGGAATAACATCAGTTGCTCATGATTAGGCTGAGCTACTGTAATAAAAATGACAATTTTACCTAAATTAATTTACTTATTCAGTGCCATACCAGTTGAACTACCAAAACATTATTTTACAGAGCTGGATAACATAATAACAAAATTCATCTGGAAGAACAAAATGCCCAGAATATCAAGGCAATTAATGAAAAGAAATGCTAGGGAAGGTTGACTAGCCATACCAGATATCAAACTATATGATAAAGTAGCTGTCCTCAAAATTACCTGGTACTGGCTAAGAAACAGAGTGGTAGATCAGTGGAATAGGTTAGGTACACAAGAAGCAGAAGTCACCGACTGTAGCAATCTACACTTTGATAAACCCAAAGAATCCAGATTCTGGGTTAAGAATTCACTATTTCATAAAAACTGCTGAGAAAATTGGAAAATAGTATGGCAGAAACTGGGTATACACCCATATCTTATACCATATAAAAATTAACTAAAAATGAGTACATGATTTAGGAATAAATGATGATAGTATAAGTAGTTTGGGAGAGTAAGGAATAGTTTACCTATCAGATTTATTGGAAAGGAAAGAATTCATGACAGAACAAGAGACAGAGAGCATTACAAGATAATTACGATTATGTTAAATTGAAAAGTTTTTGTATGAAAAAGAGCCAATGCAACAAAAATTAGGAGGGAAGCAGAAAATTGGGAGAAAATCTTTACAACCAGTGTCTGTGATGAAGGCCTCATCTCTAAAATATAAAGGGAACTGAGCCAAGTTTATAGGAATACAAGTCATTCCCCAATTGAGAAATGGCCAAATGATATGAAGAGGCAGTTTTCAGAGGAAGAAATTAAAGTTACCTATAGTCATATGAAAAAATGCTCTAAATCACTATTGATTAGAGAAATGCAAATCAAAACAACTCTTAGGTACCACATCTCTCCTGTCAAATTGGGTAAAATGACAAAACAGGAAAATGTTAAATGTTGGAAAATATGTGGGAAAATTGGAACATTGTTACATTGTTGGTGGAGTTATGAACTGATCCAGTCATTCTGAAGAGTAATTTGGAGCTATGCCCAAAGGGCTATAAAAATGTGCATACCCTTTGACCCAGCACTACCACTTCTAGGGTTGTATCCCAAAGAGATCACACAAGTGGGAAAAGGACCAATATGTACACAAATATTTATAGCAGCTCTTTTTGTAGTAGCTAAGAGCTGGAAATCAAGGGGATTCCCATCAATTGGGGAATGGCTGAACAAGTTGTTTTATATGAAGATAATGGAATACTATTGTGGTATAAGAAATGGGGATGATACAGACTTCATAACAACCTGGAAAAACCTACATGATATAATGCTGAGCAAAGCAGAACCAGCACGACATTATACAGAACCACAGATATATGGATTTTGTAAGGACTAACCCTGACAGACTTTGCTCTTCCCAGCAACACAAGGTGCAAAGAGAACTCCAAAGGACTCACAATGAGAATGCTATCTACATCCAGAGAAAATACTATGAAGTATGAATGCAGATTGAGGCACACTTTATGCTTGCCTTTTTTTCCCTTTTCTTCTCTTTTGTTTTTGTTTTTGGGTTTTTTTTTTGGTTCTGTTTCTTCTTTCTCATGATTCATTCCATTGGTCATAATTCTTATTCACAACTTGACTAGTGTGTAAATAAATTCAATGCAAAATTATATGTAGAAGATATATCAGATTCCATGCCATCTTGGGGAGAGGGGGAAAGGGGAGAAAGAAAATCTTGAACTCAAAATTATGTAGAACCAAGTGTTGTAAACTAAAAATTAAAAAAAAAGAAATATTTTGCTTAATTTCATTGGATAAGTATTCTTGGTTGTAGTCCTAGTTCTTAGCCTTCCAGAAGATCATGTTCCATGACCTCTGATCTTTTAATGTCTCAGGTACTAAGTCTTTTGTAATTCTCATTGTGGATCCCAGATATTTGAATTCATTCTTTCTCACCATTTGTAGTATTTTCCCCCCTTGACTTGATAGTTCTTAAATTTTGCTATAATGTTTCTTGCAGATTTTATTTTGGGATTTCCTTCCTAAGGTGTTCAGTGCATTCCTTCAATTCCTCTTTTGTCCTCTGGTTCAAAAATATTAGGGCAGGTTTCCTTGATGATTCCTTGAAAGATGCTTTCCAGGTCTTCATTTTGATTATGGTTTTCACCGGTACTCTAACAATTCTGATATTGTCTCTCCTGGAAGTATTTTCCAGGTCACTTGTTTTTCCAATGAGGTATTTTACATTTTATTCTATTTTATTTTATTCTTTTAAATTTGTTTGATTGATTCTTGACATTTCATCAAGCCATTAGCTTCTAATTGCTCAATTCTAACCTCAGTTTTGGTACTTCTTTTTCTATTTGGATAATTCTATTTTTAGTAGTTGTTTTCTTTTTCCAAGCTGTTGACTCCTTTTTTTTATAATTCTCTTGCATCACTCATTCCTTTTTCCTGTTTTTTCTTCCACCTTCCTTATATGATTTTTAAGTTCTTTTGAGCTCTTCCATGTGTTCTTTCTGGACTTGAGACAGCTTTCTGTTTTTATCTGGGGCTTTGCCCATAGATATTTTGACACTGCTGTGCTTTTCTGAGTTTGTGTCTTGATATTCTCTGTCACCATAATAACTTTCTATGATCATATCCTTTTTTGTTGTTTGTTCCTCATCTTTTTCAGCTTCCTTTCTTTTTTTTTTAATTTGAGCTCTGCCTACAGGGTATAAGGGGCACTGTCTGAGGCTTCTTGTGCCAGGGGCTGTAGGCCCTGGCTATTTACCTGATGCTGCCTTGATGTTGCCCTGATGCCCATGGAAGACTCTTGTGTCTGGTGCTACACTGAGTGGTGGCATTTCTGGAGGCCATAGAGGTCTAGCAGCTTAACTGGTACTGAGCCAGGGTCCTAGTGCTGGTGTCTTGTGGGGGCTGATGGTAGTGGGGTATTTCTCCAGGACTATCGGGGGAAGCACATAGCTATCTGGCTGCCTGTTTGCCCAGAGTTGTGCTGGTAAGTGGTGGTTCTCAGAGCTAGAGTCTACCTGTTCCCCTGGCTATACTGAGGTATTTTGTTGAGGGGAGGGTGTGTAGGATTCCTGGTGTCGGCATTTGCCTGCTCCACCACACTGGTGTTCAGGATCTCCCACTGGTTTACTCAGGTTGGGCTTGCTGGGAAGCTTCCTGTCCTGGACTGTGCTCTCCTTTTAAATATATTCTTCCAACCCCTCACCCTGTCCTCCCCAAGATGGAATGGAATCTTATATATCTTCTACATATAACTTTGCATTAAACTTATTTACACAATAGTCAAGTTGCAAAGCAGAATTATTACCAATGGAATGAATCATGAGAAAGAAGAAGCAAAAGCAAAAAAAAAAAAGAAACAAAAGAGAAAAAAAAAAGAGAAAAAAGGAGAGGAAATAGTTTGCCTCAATCTGCATTCAGACTCCATAGTTCTTTCTCCAGATGTAGATAGGTCTTTCCATCATGAGTCCTTTGGAGTTGTCTTTGAACCATGTATTGCTGAGAAGAGCCAAGTCTGTCAAGGTTAGTCATCACATAATAAATATATCTGTAGTTGTGTACAATGTTCTCTTGGTTCTGCTCTGCTCACTCAGTATTATATCATGTGGGCTTTTCTACATTATTATGAAGTCCGTATTTTCCCCAATTCTCATAGCACAATAGAATTCCATTATATTCATATACGACAACTTGTTTAGCTGTTCCCGAATTGATGGACATCCCCTTGATTTCCAATTCTTTGCTACCACAAGAAGATCTGCTATAAATATTTTTGTACATATGGGTCCCTTTCCCACTTGTGTGAAAAAGAACTGCTATAAATCATTTTTGTATATACTAATCCATTTCCTACATGTGTGATCTCTTTGGGAGATAAGGGGTAGAGTGGTATGATAGAAAGGAGGGCAGACTGGGAAAAGGGCTAATTAGAATACATGCCATCTTGGGGTGGGGAGAGGAGAGAGATGAGGAGAAAATTTGAAACTCAAAATCTTGAGGAAATGAATGTTGAAAATTAAAATAAATAAATTAACCTAAAAATAAAGATGTATGAAATAAAATATATCAAACTAACATAGCTTTAAATGTAAATGGCTTAAATACATCAATAAAACAAAAAAGGTAACAACTAGATAAGAAAACAAAACCCCATACAATCTATTGCTTACAAGAAATGCAGCTAAAAATACATACATAGAATAAAAATGAATGACTATAACAAAATTCATTATGTATATGAATCCCAGAATCAGGCACTGTCATTTATGTTATTATTTAAAGCAAAACAAAAATTCACAACATAAAAAGACATAATCAAGGAAATTAGAATGAGCCAAAAGGAATCAGGGAAAATAGACCAATATTGACATTACATTTATATGTACTAAATACCTTAGCACCTAAATACTCAAAGGAAAACAAACTGGATTAAAAGAAGGCATGTACACAAATATAATAATATTAAGGGATTTCAAGTCCTTTACTCAGTTTTGGTCATATCTGCAACAAAGTAAAACAAAAGGGAAAATAAAAAGCATTGAACAAATTGCTAGAGAATTTGATGTTAGAATAAATGGAATCTTTTAAATGAAAGTGCTAAAAAATAGATGTAATTCTCAGTACCATATGGAGCTTTAAAAACTGGCCATCCATATTTTTTGAGAGGCAATCAGGGTTACATGACTTGCCCAGGGTCACACAGTTAGTAAATGTCTAAAAGCAGATTTGAATTCAGGGTCTCCTGACTCCAGGGTCAGTGCTCTGTCTGCTGCATAACTTAACTGCCCCTAGACCATGGCTTATAACAGAGACAATAGAGTTTGAAAAAGAAAGGTAGCAGTCATAAACATGTACTTTACAAATGATAAATTAAAAAAAAAGTAATCAATTCAAAGAACATAAGCAAAAAACAAAGACCTAAATGTAAACAATGAAACCCTAAATAAAGAGCAGGTCAAAGAATAAATCGTATAAATAATTAATAACTATGCAAAAGAAAATAATAATGTTAAAAAAACAAAATTTTGAGCCATGTTGTCAGGGGACAAATAAATTGCTCAAAATATAATAAAATAGAAAAAGGAAGAAATAATGAAATAATTATGGATTTTAAAACAACAAACAAAATAAAAAAGAATGAAGAGATATTGAAATTTAGAGGAAAATGTGTTACCTACAAACCAAAAATTTTATAGAAATTACAAACAAAACTGTAAGTTAATTATTTCAAATGGCTAATGATGTAAAAACTTTAACCAACACAATTAAAAAGAAAAAGGAGGACAATTAAATACACATAATAGAAAATGAACAAGGTGTTACCACAAAACCTGAAGAAAAAAAATGGATTATCACAATATGCTAACAAATGAGAAGAAAAAAGAAATAAAGGAATGGTTCAAATATATAAAATGCCCAAATTAATAAAACAAATTGATACACTAATCATCAAATTTCAGAAAAAAAGAAATAGAACTGATACTAAATGACCTACCAAAGGGAAAAAAAAAACACTATAGGTCCAAATGAATTAATTAAAGAATTCTTTCAAACTTTTAAAGAAAATAATAGTACCAATACTATTCAAATTATTCTCAAATGTTGAGAAGTAAAGCACTCCACCCAATTACTTTTACAAGGCAAATAGACCCCTAAAATCTAACCCAGGGAAAGGTTGAGTACAGAAGAACAAGAAACAAATGCTGTTAATGAATATTTATTTAATTTTTAAAAAACAAAATCCCCATCAATTAAACTACAGTATTTCATTAAAGCATTAATTTTAAGTAATTTGGACCTATCAAAATGTAGAGGTGGTTCAATAGTATAAAGCAATGAACATATAAAAAATTAAATCCCCAAAACCCACATGACATCTCAATAGCTGCAGCATTTGACAAAGAACAACACCCATTTATGTTGGGCAAAAAAAAAAAAATGAAACCTTTTAAGTATAGACCAGGGGTGGGGAACCTGTGGCTTTGAGGCCATATGTGGCCTTCTAGGTCCTTGGATGTGGCCTCTTGACCAAATCCAAATTTTACAGAACAAATCCTTTTCTTAAGGGGATTTGTTCTGTGAAGTTTGGATTCAGTCAAAGGGCTGCACTTGAGGAACTAGAGGGCCATATGTGGCCTCGAGGCTGCAGGTTCCCATGCTTGGTATAAGCAAGGAGGGACCACTTAATGTCATACACAGTGTCTATGTAAAATTAAGAAAGTTTGCCAACAAATTAAAGAGTTAAGAAAATATTTTTCCTCATACTTATTTTTCAATATAATTTTAGAAATGCTAACAATAGCAAGAGAAAGAAAATATAAGTGTAAAAGTAGAAAAAGAGAAATATCTAATAACAGGGTGATACAATTATAAAGTCATAGGGAATCATCAAAAGTATCAATTATTTGATAGTTTCAGCAAAATAGAAGGCTAAAAAGTAAATCCTACTGCCTGAAATTCAGATGTATTGCTTATCACCTCTTTCTTAGGGTTCTCTTGTACCTTAAGGGGCTTAGGTGGTACCTAATCTCTTACAGTGGTACAAGGACCCACTGTGTTCTCCTTTAAATTTTAGGGATCCTTAGAACCCCTGTCCCATTTAGTTAGGTTAGCTTTAACAAAGGAATGTTTACTTTAAAACTATAGCAAGAACAGGCTGACATTTCCCTAAAAATATAACAGAGATGGGAATAATTCCTCTTTACACTACTTCATTTTCTGAGGAGAGGAAGGATATAAGGTTCATAGTTCATTTCATTTCCTATATAGTATAGTAACTCCAAGTTCCAAGTAAGTCTCCCTCCTCCACCAGGAATGTACCCTTGCACCCTGGCTTCCCTTCTGGGCTCTTAGCAACATCTAGCCTAGAGTCCTTGTTCCAAGGCTGCTATGACTGGAACTCTCAGGTCCAAAGACTTCACAGCCTATGCCTCAAACCAAAAAAGGACAAATGAAACAGATCAAAACTCAGCACACATTTTTGAAGGCCAGAGAGACAAAAGTGGTAGTTGGTCAGTGTGAGTAGAAAGTAGCTCTCTTCATTTCCAGTTTAGTGTATAGTGCCCATGTTTCAGGTAAAGAAAATGGCTGTTCTCATCTCTGTGGTAAGGGAATGGAGATTTCTGTCTATTGGATTTAGGTCCCTATAGTCTCTCATGTATGTTCATCTGTCTTAGGCCATCTAAGTATTACAAAGTTCCATTGCATATAATAATGACAAAATCCAAGAAGTTGTAATATAAATGGAAATGTCATTGAAAATAACTAAAAATGCACAGCATATTCGGAGATCAGTCTACCAAAGTACAGAAAATACTTGTATAGACTCAGATGCAAAAATGTTCCTTAAAGAAATGAAGAACAATTTCAATAGCTGAAGGAATATGCAGTTCTTGTAGCTGAGTCATGCCAATAATGGTAATTTTTTAAATGGTGATACTACCCAAAGTCAATTTAATGTCTTGCTATACCAATAAAGCTATCAAAGAGGTGCTGTGCAAAACTTGACAAAATAATAATAAAACGCATTTGGAGAAGGAAAAAAATCTAAAATGTCAAGGGGAATATTTTTTCAGAGGAGGGATAAAAGGGGAATAGCACTTACTGACAAATTATTTTGTGAAGGAGCACCCAATGTCACTTGCTATTAGTTTTTAAATAGTGAAATCGACCATGGGAATACACTAGAAGAGGGAGAATCAGAAACAAGAGAACTCAATATCTCAATGTTCAAAAAATTAGAAAACATAAATTACTTAAGAAAGGATCCCCTATTTAATTTTAGAAAGAAAAATACTAGGAAAACTAGAAAGCACTCTGGACTATATAAGGCCTAGACTAACATCTAAAATAATATATTCCACAACAAATTCAAAGTGGATACATGACACTAATGTAAAAATTATACCTTAAAAATAGAAGAGAAGCAAATAATATAACTTTTATAACTATAGGTTAATGAATTAATATTAGCTAATATTAATAAATATGTATATGGCCCTTTAAATTTTGCAAATCATGTTACTTATATTAATTCATTTTATACAACAACTTTTTGAGGTAGGTGCTATTATTGTTTTCATTTTACAGAGAAGGAAAATGACATAGAATCTAAGTGACTTATTTAAGGTCACACAGCTAGTGTATGTCTGAGGCAGTATTTGACAGGTTTGCGGGACTCTAATTCAAGTCTCTAACATCTATTCCATTAAACAAGGGATAGAAGCAATTACACAAGATAACTGCTCATTTTTATTACTTGAAACTAAAAATCTCCACAAAAATAAGAAATCTGAGAAGATAAGCAGAGTTCTCAAATAGGAAAAACAAACTTTGTATCATTCATCAGAAAAGGGATGGGTATCCCAGGTATACAGACAATTAAGATATATATGCATATGTATGTATTTATATATTGCATGTGCACATGCATATGTGTGTATATACATACAATTAATATATGTGCATTGTAACATTTATATATACCTATGGATACATGTTAATATGTATGATAATGTTTTTCCATTATTCCTTTAATTTCTTTTTCTTCTCTTCTTGTTATAGCAATATTTCTAGCACTGTATTAAACAGTTATAGAGATAAAGCACATCCGTATTTAACTCTGATCTTACCAGAAAGACTTCAAGCATTTTGCCATTTCATATAATGTTAGTACTTGGCTTTAGAGTTTACTACTTACCACAATTAAGGAAAGATCCTGTTTCTAGTGTTCATAAGAGGAATAGATTTTGTATTTTGTCAAAAGAATTTTCTCTATCTATTGATATGATCATATGATTTTTATTGTTCTTGATATCATGTTCTGCCTCTGTCTCTCTCTGTCCCTCCTTCTCTCTCTCCCTCTCTGATGTCTCTAGTGAAGTGTCTTGAGCATCCATCTTTTGTTCCTTAGTATTTTTCCTACATAAGATTAATATATAAATCATAACTTTGGATTACACAAATTTGAGAGGCATAACTAATTTACGTGGAAAAACTATTTAAAATCTAATAAGATAAAATTTAATGAGAATAAATATAAAATCTTACATTAGAAGAAGTAGAGAAAGGTAGGCAGCACAATGGTTAGAGTGCTGAGCTGGGAGTCAGGAAAACCTCAGTTCAAATCCTGCCTCACATACCTATCAGCTATGTGACCTTGAGCAAGTCACTTAATTACTTTTTACCTCAGATTCCTCAATTCTACAGTAAGAATAATAATAGTACCTCTCTCCAAGGGTTGTTATGCGGATTACATGAGATAATATTTGTAAAACACTTAGCACAGTGCCTGAAACATCAGAAGCAGTATCTAAAAGTTTGCTATTATGATTATTAATACATATTGGGGGAGATAAGTACAAAAGTGCTTGTTGTTGCCCTTCATTCTCAAAGAGGACCAAAATGATATCACTATGCTAGAGTCAAGTTTCAATGTGTCCAACTGTGGCTGATCAGACCAATACAAGCTCGGAAGGCACAAATAGTCCATGTGAACATTTGGGATGGATTCTCTAAATTTGGGCACCCTGTGTTTCATTTGAGATGTTTAACTTCCACTTTGCTCATGGAGTACAGCACCTCCTCTGATGTGGGCACAGCACGCTGAATGGTCCTGTGCCAGTGTCTCCTGTGTTACATAATCAATTCAAAATTCTTAAGACAGACCTTGAGAGAATCCTTGGATTTCTTCTTCTGACCACCATATGAATGCTTGCCCTGTGTGAGCTCTCCATAAAATAGTCTTTTTGGCAAATATAATTTTGAATTTAAACAACATGGCCAGCCCATCAAAGTTCTGCTCTCTGAAGCAGAGTTTGAAAGCTTGGCAGTTTAGTTTGAATAAGGACCTCCATGTCTAGTACTTATCTTGCCAGGTTATCTTCAGAAACTTCCTAAGATAATTCAAATAGATGTGATTCAATTTCCTGGAATGAGATTGGTATACTGAATAGGATTCACAGGCATACAACAATGAGGTCAGCACAAAGGCTCTGTTGACCTGGAGTTTGGTAGTCAGTCTAATACGTCTTTTCTCATATACTTTCCTTCAGAGCCTCCCAAATGCTGAGCTAGCTCCAGCAATGTATGCATCAACCTTTTTATCAATGTGTACATCCCTGGAAAGTATACTACCAAGGTAAGTGAATTTAGCTACAGCATTAACAACTTCTCCATTTATAGAGTCTCTACACAACATTTGTACATCTGACTAAGGACTTTAATACTGTCAGTCTTGAGGGCTTATGGAAAATTATGTCAAAATTTAGTTGCCCAGAGAAGTTCATCTGCATTGTATGTCAATTTCATGATGCCATGCTTGCCCAGGTTCTAGATAATGGCCAATGCTCTCATGCTTTCTCAGTTATGGAGTCAAACAAGGCTGTGTGCTTGCTCCCATGTTTTTAGCATGATGTTTTCAGCCATATTGTCAAATGCTTTCAATGAGGATGAACATGGCATCAAGGTCAGCTACCGCAATGATGGTAAATTCTTCAACTTGAAAAGTCTACAAGTCAAGATGCTAGTGGAGGTTGTGTCAGTACATGATATTCTGTTTGAAGATGATTGTGCACTCAATGCAGCCTCTAAAGCTGAAATGCAAGAACATATGGATAAATTCTCTTCTGTTTGTGCTAATTGTGGCCTAACAATTAAGACCAAGAAAACATAGGACAGAGAAAATCAAGAAACATAGAAAATATCCACTGCCATATGATCCAAATGTGGAACCATCAGCTGCAACAAATGGAAAAAAAGTACTAGTCCATATGAGAAAGACCAAGAGAATAGCAAACTTAACATGAGTTACCAGGGTTATATGCAAGGACATAATATAAAAAGGAATCTTAGGATTAATTGAAGCACAATATCTGGAAGAAAGGCTGTGGTAGCCCTATGATACTTCTGGAGTACTGCATTCAGTTTGAGGCACAAGATTTCAGAAAAGACATTGAAAGAATGAAACAGATTAGAGGAATACAAGGAACTTAAAACCATCTGATATCAGCATTGGTTAAAGGAACATAGATATATTATCATGGGTAAGAGAAAAAATGGGTCTGATTGTGATGGGGGCAGTGTCTTGATAGCAATCTTCAAGTTATTGAAGACATCATTTATTTATTCTGCTTTATCCCAAATGAGAGAACAAGGAATAAGAACTTGAAGATGCAAGGAGGCAGATTTTATCACCACATAAGGAAAAAAATTCCTACATAATATTTAGAGCTGTCCAAAAATGGAAAGGGTTGCCTTGGAGGTTAATGAGTTTCTCATCGCTAGAAGTCCAATGCAAAACACGAAGTCCCCTATAATTATGAGATATAATTATTAATTACTGTTATTATTAGACCTAATTAGAAATTTTCCTCTTTTGATTTCTCTAATTCTAGAAATTGCTCTGTTCTTTGAAATTTCATATAGCTCTCTCAACAATAATTTCTATTTTGTTTTATTACTGAGAAAAGAATGTTTCCAACAGTATAATTCAAAATTCTTAGTATAAAATGAATTTTCCCTGCATACAAAGCAGATTGTGAAACTATGACTCAGCATAAGTCATCTTAATGGGGAGGAAGGTAATATTTTCAATATTCATTAGAAAAGAATATAGAATATTAGAAAATTGAAAATCACCCAATTTTGATTATAAGTTTTTGCAATGAATGTTTATAAGCTTTACCAGGAAAATAATTATTATGTTATGTCTGCTCTATTTTCATGCCTATTTTAGTGAAAGTTAAAAAAAATCAGACACAAAAATGTGATATTAATGAACAGTGGGTTCTTTTAGGCTGTGTCTACATGAACAAGCTAGTTTGACTCATACTAAAAGGCTATTAGTAATAGTTTTATATAGAAACAAATCTCTCTCTCTCTCTCTCTCTCTCTCTCTCTCTCTCTCTCTCTCTCTCTCTCTCTCTCTCCCCCCACCCCTGTCTTCCTCCCTCTCTCCCTCCCCCCCTACATATGGTTCTTATATTTACATGTGACTTTAATTCTTTTATTAATATTATAGTCTCTTAAATGAAACTTCTGAAATAGATTAAACCAGTAGTCAGTAATATGTAAGTACACACCAGCACACACACTATACACACTATATTCATATATGTATATACTGACCCATTGGTCAAATCTATTTCTCAAACATCCTCTAAGGCAGTATATTGCTAAATTAAAGACATATATATATATATATATATATATATATATATATATATGTATGTAGCATGTTTATGGATATATATATATACATATATTATACACAGTTACTCAGTAAACATTTGACACATGAATTTATTTTCTATAAAATAAAATTATCTAAAAGGAAGTTTGTTGAATTTTGGAAAATTGTGTTGATATATTTTATTTTGACATAGTAGCTACTGCCCAAAAAATACCTCAATAGTTGTCATAACCATGTCCCACCCATTTTAGTTCCTAAAAGAAATGAAGGTTATATCTTTAATTTTGATGGCATACCATCAATTGAACATTGCATTTCACTGGAATTTAGTAACCACTTAAACCAGATCATATTGACACAATTGTCTACATTTTTTTTAGATGAGCCAAAAGAAAGTGATCTTTGTCAATATTAATACCCTTTCTGAGGTAAAACTTCCTTCCCTCCTGTGTTGTAGTAAACACTAGTGAGGGAAAGGGTTTTAAAAGATAAATAAACCTAGTTCTTATCTCTAAAGAGTTTATATACTTATGCGGAAGATAAAACATGTGCAATTAAAATGCATGAAAGAGAACAATACTTGCATAAGATAGTTATAAACAAGATACTATAAGAATTCATGGAAAGAAGATAGCCAGAGCAACAAGGGAAAGTATGATGAATGAGATAACATTTGTACTGGACATATGAACAATGGATAAAATTTTAATAGATGGAAATAGGAGAGGAAATCATTTTTTTTTGTTTATGTAAAACAGAATTTTTATAGGGGAGGACTAGTTTGATTAGAGAATAAAGAGTCCATGTGTCAGGGTCATGTGAAATAAGACAGGAAGCATATGTAGTCAATAGTGGACCCCCATTTGAACACCAGACTAAAGGTGTTTGGACTTCATTCAGTAGGCAGTGGGATGATATCATCACAGGAATTTGATCAGTGGTGTTATATGAGCACACAAGGAAATGATCTCTTTAATTAGTATGGTGACTGTGGGAATAGAAAGGAAGGCATAGAAACAAGAATCATCATGAAAGTTGACTTTTAAGATTTGTAGATTAATCAGGAAGGTTAGAAAGAAGGAGAAGTTGAACATAACTCTCAGAATACGGGTTTGGTTAACCAGGAAGATATCACTAGCGATATAAAAGAAAAAATGTGAGCTTTGGGGGAAAGTGTGTTTGGCTGTAGAGATACCTAATTTGAGATACCAGTGAAATATCCAAAAGTTAATATCTCAGAAACAGTTGGAACTAGAAATAAGGAGAATGCAAAGGAAAGCAGACTGAGATGTGTGGAATTGTGAGTAATTCATTCTGCTCCCACATTTGAAGACAAAAAGTCTAAATTGCCTTCCTCTCCTTTTTTTTATTTTGTTTTGTCTTGTTTTTTTTTGTGGCAAGTAGAGAAAGTATTTCTATGTCTCTTTGGGTCAACAAAGTCATACCACAAATTTTCAGTTCTGAAATCTTAATTTACATTTAACAGATAACATATCTTAAGGTAATCATTTGGGAGGATTAGCAGCTGCAAAATCTATAAAATGAATGAAAACTTCTGTCTATAAAGGATTATATTTTTCACACTCTCTATGAAGTAAGTAATCTTCTAGATACACAGTCAGAAATGTCTCTAGGAGTACTTCAGTGGCTCAGAGTTAAGACCTTTCGTTGTGTCTTTTTATCATTATACCTTATGTGAATTATATTGTCCTCAAGTGGTTACAGGAGTTACATTATCCAAACCATCATTTTCCTATTCCCCCAAAGCACATAGTGCTGTACTCCATGCATCTATAAGGAGACCCAAATCTACAAATTTGATCCCAAGGGAAAGAAGCCACTTTCAATGAATTAACTGTGAGTTGGAAAAATTTACTGGGTAATGACATGAAAATACATCAGAATCAGGGCAATTTGTTTTGCCAAGTTTTGGAACCAGTCATGCTTTGTGGATATTGAGTTGTAAACTGAATTTGAACCTTTAGGGATATAAACAATTTTTTAACTTGGGAATTTCAGCTTCTCAGTAACAAGAAACCAGGTAAAAAAGATCATAAAAACACCAAAAATAAAATTGCTTTTACAGAGCTACATTGTTGGAAGATGATTTGAGACATTCATCAAACTCCAAATGTGTATGTCCATTCATTCCTCTAATAAACACCTTTCAGCAGAAATCCACAGTGGGAGGTTCTCCTCACTTCAATCTTCTCTACCCAATATAGAAGTGAGATGTTAGTATGTGTCAACTATCCCAAACATGAAGATGAATTGCTTTATACTAAAATCTATATTTAACTTAAAACTGAATCAAGAAGTATAGCATACAGTATAGCAGAGTGCTGCTATATCTATCTTCAGTACATAGTAACTAAAAAGTTTTTCTATTGAGGTAGTCCATCATAATATACACACATACATGCATATGCATATATCTTTTTGACAGGAGCTATGACAGAGCCCATAATTGAAGGAAGAATATAGAAAGGTATACATGTGGGAAACTACACCTTACTTTCAATCATCCCAAATTGTCAATGGCCATGGTATCCCATCTTTCTGACACCAACATTTTCTTTATAATGGTGTATGGATCTAAATTAGGGGATACCATGGCCTTAGAAGAACCAAAGGGAAAGTTACCAAAAGGAAATGAAAATACTAATGTTAGATGGAAATATATCATAGAAAATTAACCAAATCCTTTATAAGGTGCCACAATGGTACCTTACTGTAGGACAGAGTTGACCATAGCTTCTCAACTGTGATGCCAGTACAGCATTAGTTCCTATAGGTTCTATATATAATGATGAAATGCTTCAAATATGGTCCTAGCAACACAGTAATTCTGTTTTCCAAAAACTAGTCTAGCCAGATAACACCATAAAGAATGAGCTAGATAATCAATACAGATTCTCAATATAAGGAAATGAGAAGAACCCAGAAAATGCCTCAGTCAGCAAATATTTGATATATTTGTCAGAGAGAGAAAGATGACTGCTTGAGGCAATATAGTTTAGAATATAAACCCATTTGTAAGACCTTACAGAGAAGCATAATGATCCATTATGAGCAATATTACTTCATAAAGCAGGGAGAAGGAATAGAGAGTAAAATCAATTTAAAAACTTTGACAAGATATTCAACAAAGCAATAAAATCCCAAGAATATATAAGGACCAAAAGTGATGAAGGACAACAAACAGCAGGAAAATGGAAAAGACTTACTAAAATAAATATTACAAACTGTTTTATTTATTGTGAACAATGGAATCACCATATTTGGAATGTCACAGTGCCATGTGTGCTTATAGAAGAGGTTTGTTGTTCAGTTGTTTTTCAGTTACGTCCAAGTCATGATGACCCCATTGGGGTTTTCTTGGGAAAGATACTGGAGTTATTTGTCATTACCTTCTCCAGCTCATTTTGCAGATGATGAACTGAAATAAACAGGGTTAAGTGACTTGTCCATGGACATACAACTAGTAAGTGTCTGAGGCTGGATTTTAACTCACAAATATGAGTCTTCCTGACCCCAGGCATGGTGCTCTAAACAATATACCACCTAGCTGCCCCATAGAGGAGGTATATGGCACTAAAGATATCAAAGGTAGCAAAAGCATACAAATTGGAAGAGGTATATTTAGAACAGATCCATTATAAAGGTGACATTATTGTCAGGAGGGTGAGCTATTGAAAAAACTGAATATATGAAGGAGGGGAAGGTATCAAAGTGATGGGGCAAAAACAATTAGAAGTTATTACCCAGGTGGGCAGAGCCAAGATGGCAGAGTGAAAACAGGGCCTTACCAGAGCTCTCTTACAAATTCTGTCAGATACTTCTAAAAAAGGGAACCTAAGCAGATTTGAGAGAGGTAGAAGCCGCTAGGAGACTGGGTGTGGTAGATTTCCTGCCAAGGAGAGTCCTCAAGGTGGACAGAATGGATCTATGGGGTGGGTGCACAGAACTTTACCTGACTGTACCACAGTGGGAGCAGCAGCAGAACTTAGCCAGTGTACCAGGTTGTCAGAACACTGAGGGCTTGGAATTAAACCATACCAGAGTGGGAGCAGGAAGAGGCCTGGGGATGATTTTCCAGCTGCAGAGGCAATCCCCAGGGTTTTTGGAACAGGACAGGAGTATGTTGGAACTAGGTAAGACAGAAATGAAGAGCCTGTGGGAGCAGCAGCAACTCCTCCTGTGGCTATCAGCCCACAGTCTAAAGGTTAGAAACTCAACTTTTTCAAATTCCAGGAGTCATGATAACCAGGTAAAATGGCTCTCATCATTCCCTTGAATACCCAGAGAATACTTCCCTAGGAGAAATCCTGGAATAGAGGAGCCAGAAGTGGGGGCTCAGTAGTCTTTTAGCTCAGGAGGTTGATATCCCCTCTTGCAGTGATGGAAGGAGACCACTGCAAGAAGGGAGGCATCCCAGCAAGCCCCACCTTAAGAGACCAGTGGGAGTTCCTGAGCCCCTGGGGGATAAAGACAGACCACAGGCATGCCCTTGTACAGGCAGGAGAATTGGCAGACACCAGCACAGACATTGGCTGAGATATACCTGTGCTATAGTGCAGCCCTAGAGGAAGAGGAGACTTCCAGCAGCCAGACCACCCCTCCCCCATACCTCACATCCTATCCTCAGGTGAAACTCTGAAAGATTTCACTGGGCCATGATCCTTGGCACACACCAGCCAGCTTTAGGTCAGCACCAGGTGAGCAGCAGCATTATATAGATTCTATATGACAAAAGGAGAGGCCACAGCACACAAAGCCAGTAACCAAGCCCCTAGCTCCCAACACAAGAAGCTTGGGAAAGAGCCATCTGGGCCCCAGAAGCAAAGATTCAATTCAAAAGCCAGGAAAAAGCCAAGCACCATGAAGAAGTAACCACCATGCAGAAAAACAAGGACCACTGATTCTTACTATGCAGACAAGGAAGTTCAAAATACCTACTCAGAAGAGGAAAGTATTGACAAAATACCTACATCTGAAACTTCAAAAGGGAATATGAACGGGTCTCAAGCAAAAAAAAAAAAAGTCATTCCTGGAAGAGCTCAAAGAGGATTTTAAAAGTCAAATTAGAGAGGTAAAAGAAAAAAATGGAAAAAAAATCACAGATGAGATCAAATCTTTAAAAAGTAAATTGCAAAATGGTTAAGGAAGTACAGAACCTAACTGGAGAAAATGACTCCTTGAAAAGTATAATTGGCCAAATGGAGAAGGAAGTAGAGAAGCCAAGTGAAGAAAATAATTCATTAAAATTTGGAATTGGGCAAGTAGAAGCTAAGGACTCTATTAGGCATCAAGATTCAGTCAAATAAAATATTTTAAAAAATTGAATAAAACATGAAATATCTCATGAGAAAAAACAATTCACTTGGAAAAGAGATCCAGGAAAGATAATCTAAGAATTATTGGTCTACTAGAAAGCCATTATGAAAAAAGGGCCTGGGCAGTATCTTCCAAGAAATCATCAAGGAAAAGTTCCCAAAGTCCTAGAACAAGAGGATAAAATAATCATTGAAAAAATCCAACCTTCATCCCCTGAAAGACATCCCAAGTTGAAAACTCCAAGGAATATTATAGGCAAATTCCAGAATTCTCAAGTCAAAGAGAAAACACTGCAAGCAGCCAGAAAGAAACAATTCAGATATCATGGAACTACAGTCAGGATCATACATAAATGTATATTATATATATATATATATATATATATATATATATATATATATATATATATATATATATTACATACATATGTAATATACATATATATATATATATATGTATATATATATATATATATGTATGTATATTCCCTTCAGCTACACTAGTACTGAGTTCTCATGAATTATACACATCATCTTTCCATGTAGGAATGTAAACAAAACAATTCACTTTTAGTAAGTCCCTTGTGATTTCACTTTCGTGTTTACCTTTTCATGCTTCTCTTGATTCTTGTGTTTGAAAGTCAAATTTTCTATTCAGCTCTGCTTTTTTCACTGAGAAAACTTGAAAGTTGTCCATTTTATTGAAAATCCATATTTTGCCTTGGAGCACGATACTCAGTTTTGTGGAGTAGCTGATTCTTGGTTTTAATTCTAGTTCCATTGACCTCCAGAATATCATATTCCAAGCCCTTTGATCCCTTAGTGTAGAAGCTGCTAGATCTTGTATTATTCTGATTATGTTTCCACAATACTCAAATTGTTTCTTTCTGGCTGCTTGCAGTATTTTCTCCTTGATCTGGGAACTCTGGAATTTGGCAACAATATTCCTAGGAGTTTTTTTTTTTGGGGGGGGGGGATCTTTGCAGGAGGTGATCAGTGGAATCTTTCAATTTCTATTTTACCCTCTGGCTCTTGAATATCAGGGCAGTTCTCCTTGATAATTTCTTGAAAGATGCTATTTAGGTTCTTTTTTTGATCATGGCTTTCAAGTAGTCCAGTGATTTTTAAATTATCTCTCTTGGATCTATTTTCCAGGTCAGTGGTTTTTCCAATGAGATATTTCACATTATCTTCCAGTTTTTTTCATTCCTTTGGTTCTGTTTTATAATATCTTGATTTCTCATAAAGTCACTAGCTTCTACTTGCTCCAATCTAATTTTAAGGTGGTATTATCTTCAGTGGTATTTGGAACTTTTTTTCCATTTGGCTAATTCTGCCTTTCAAGGCATTCTTCTCCTCATTGGCTTTTTGGAGCTCTTTTGCCATTTGAGTCAGTCTATTTTTTAAGGTGTTGTTTTCTTCAGTATTTTTTAGGTCTACTTTAGCAAGTCATTGACTTGTTTTTCATGGTTTTCTCACATCACTCTCATTTCTCTTGCCAATTTTTCCTCTACTTCTCTAATTTGCTTTTGCAAATACTTTTTGAGCTCTTCCATGGCCTGAGACCAGTTCATGTTTTTCTTGGAGGCTTTTGATGTGGGCTCTTCCACTTTGTTGACTTCTTCTGGCTGTATGTTTTAGTCTTCTTTGCCACCAAAGAAAAATTCCAAAGTCTGAGTCTGAATCTGAGTCTGTTTTCACTGCCTGTTCATGTTCCCAGCCAACTACTTGACCCTTGAGTTTTTCAGCAGGGTATAAGTGCTTGTAGAGTAGAGAGTACTTTGTTCCAAGCTTGAGGGGATTTGCTATTGTTTTCAGAGCTCTTTATACACAGCAAGCTCTGCTCTTTCTACACAGAGAGCTCTGCCACACCAGCACTCCTCCTCCCCCAAGAACCCCCAACCCAGACTGGAATCAGATCTTAAGAAGGCTCTGCAATCCTGCTCTGATCTGCCACTTAATTCCTCCCACCAGGTGGGCCTGGGGCCAGAAGCAACTGCAGCTTTAGTTCTGTAGCTGCAAGACCTCCACTGGCCCCAGGGTGGTGGCAAAACTGCAAATTCCTTTCACTTTGTACCCTGCAGCTTTTCCCACTAACATTCTCTGTTGTCTTTGGTGTTTGTGTGTTGAGAAGTCTGGTAACTGCCACAGCTCACTGATTCAGGGCGCTAGCACCTTTTCCACCTGGCTCCTGGTCTGCTTGGATGGGGCGCAGCCCATGCTGGGCTCTGCTCTGCTGCGCTTCCAGCTCCGTGCTTTACAGATCTTATCCCACAGCCATCCAGGCTGTTCTGGGCAGGAGTCGTACTTCCCTCTGCTATTTCATGGGTTCTGCAGTTCTAGAATTTGTTCAGAGCCATTTTTTATTGGTGTTTAGAGGGTCCTGGGGGAGATCCCTAGGCAAGCCCCTGCTTTCCAGCCACCATCTTGGCTCCACCCCCCAATGCTTCCTTTTCAGTTCATGATGCAGTAAAAATTATTTGTAATAAAGGACCATGGAAAGATAGAGTAAAAATTAAAAGGAAACTAAATAATCTAATTCTAGAGAATGAGTGGGCCAAAGAACAAATCATAGAAACAATCAATAGTTTCATTGAAGAAAATGACAATAATGAGACAACACACCTAAATTTATGGGATGAAGCAAAAGCAATTCTTAGGGGAAGTTTTATATCTCTAAATGCTTGCATGAACAAAATAGAGAAAAAGGAGATAAATGAATTGGGCATGCAAATGAAAACTATAAAAAGAAAAAAATTGAAAATCTGCCAATTAAATATCAAATTAGAAATACTGAAACCCAAAGGAGAGATTAACAAAATTGAAATCCTGAAAACCATGGAAACAATAAATAGAACTAAGAGCTGGTTTTATGAAAAAAAATGTTTTTGTCAATTGATTAAAAAAAAGAAAGAACAAAACAAATTACCAATATCAAAAATAAAAAGGGTGAATTCACCTCCAATGAAGAGGAAATTAAAACCATAATTAGGAATTATTTTGCCCAATCATATGCCCATAAATTGGATAATCTTAGGGTAATGTATGAATATTTACAAAAATATAAATTTCCCAGATCAACAGAAGAGCAAGTAAAATACCTAAATAACTCCATCTCAGAAAAAGAAATTGAGCAAGCCATCAATGTACTCCCTAGGAAAAAATCTCTAGGACTATATGGATTTACACGTGAATCTTATCAAACATTTAAAGAACAATTAATTTCCATAATTTATGTAGTATTTGATAAAATATGTGAAGAAGGAATCTTACCAAATCCTTTTCATGACACAAATATTGTACTGAAGCCTAAAACAGGAAGAGTCAAAAGAGAGAAAGAAAACTATAGGCCAATGTCTCTAATGAATATTGATGTAAAAATTATAAATATAATATTAGCAAAAAGATTGCAGCAATTAATCACAAGAATAATACAACATGACCAGGGAGGATTTATTCCAGGAATGCAAGGCTTGTTCAGTATTCAAAACCATCAGTGTAATTGATCTCATCAACAATAAAACTAACAGAAACCATGTGATTATCTCAATAGATGCAGAGAAAGCTTCTGACAAAATATAACAACCGTTCCTATTAAAAACACTAGAAAGCATAGGAATAAATGGAGTCTTCCTTAAAATCATAAGTAGTGAAGGCCCTTCTGCCTTCTTGGTGTTGATGTTTGCTGGCCTCACCCCACTGGGGCTCAGGAACTCATGTGTTTGGCTCTTGGAGCCCCACTTCTGGGTCCTCTGTTTCAGGGATTCTTCCAAAGGAGTTTTATGTGGTTGAGCAAGGGAGGGATGAGAGCCATTTTACCTGGTCATCATGGATGGATGTTCAAGAACGTGAGTTTCAAACCTTCAGACTGTGGGCTGACAGCCGCAGGAGTAGTTGCTCTTATGCCAGAGGTGCTGCTCTGTCTCCCATAGCTGTGACAGACTCCCATCCTGGGCTGAGAGGCATGGGTACTGCCATCAGTTTCAGGTGCCCAGCTCTCTTCTAGCCTGGTTTGCTCGAGGTGTTCAGCTGCTGTTCCAATTATGGTGTGGTATGGTGTAGTTCCACAGACTGGGCATTCTCTCAGACCATAGATCAGTCCTGTGGACCCTGCAGACTCTCCTCGATTTGACATTTACCACACTCAGTCTATTAGTGGCTTCCAACTCTTTCCAATCTGGTCAGATTCAGTTTTTTAAAGCTATCTGACAGAATTTGTAAGAGAGTTCCTATAAGTCCCTGCTTTCACAGAGCCATCTTGGCTCTGTCCCCTTACCAAATTCTTTTTATGGCTCAAATATAGTACTGATACCTAAACCCAGAAGGGTCAAAACAAAGAAAATTATAGGTGGATTTCATTAGTGAATATTGATGCAAAAAATTTAAATAAAATATTAACAAAAAGATTGCAGCAACTTATCAGGAGAATAATACACTGCAACCATATAGAATTTATTCCAGGAATACAAGGCTAGTTCAATATTAGGAAAACTATCAGCATAATTGATCATATCCACCACAAAACTAAGAGAAACTATATGATTATCTCAATAGACGCTGAAAAAGCTTTTGACAAAATACAACACACATTCCTATTAAAAACACTAGAAAGCATAAGAATACATGGAATCTTCCTTAGAAGTATAAGAAGCATCTCCCTGAAACCATCAGCAAGCATTAGATGTAATGGGCATAAGCTAGATGCACTCCCAAAAAGATTGAGGGTGAAACAGGGATGTCCATTTTCACCCCTAGTATTCAATTTGGCACTAGGAATGTTAGCTTTAGCAATAAGAGAAGAAAAAGAAGTTGAAGACACTTGAATAGGCAAAGAAGAATCTAAGTTACCACTCTTTGCAGTTGATATGATGATTTACTTAAAGAATCCTAGAGAATCAAGTTAAAAAGCTACTTGAAATAATAAATAACTTTAGCAAACTCACATAAATCCTCAGCATTCCTGTATATTACTACAGAAGCCTAAGAGCAAGAGATAGAAAGAGAAATTCCACTTAAAGTTACTGTTGACACTATAAAATATTTGACAGCCTACCTGCCAAGACAAACCCAGAACCTATATGAATATAATACAAAACACTTTTCACACAAATAAAGTCAGATCTAAATAAATGGAAAAAAAAAAACACCAGTTACTTATGCTTAAGTTGAGCTAATACAATAACAATGACAATTTTACCTAAATTAATTTAATTATTCAGTGCTACACAAATCAAACTACCAAAAAATTATTTTACAGGGTTGGATAAAATAATAACAAAATTTACCCGGAAGAACAAATGGTCCAGAATATCAAGGGAATTAAGGAAATGAAATGCTAGGCAAGGTGGCCTAGCCATACCAGATGTTAAACTGCATTATAAACCAGCAGTCATCAACACTACTTGGTACTAAGAAATAAAGTGGTGGATCAGTGGAATAGGTAAGGTAAACAAGACACAGTTGTCAATGACTATAGCAATCTACTCTTTGATAAACCCAAAGAGTCCAGCTTCTGGGTTAAGAATTCACTATTTCACAAAAAACGGCTGAGAGAACTGGAAAACAGCATGGCAGAAACTGGGCATAGACCAATATCTTACACTGTATACAAAAATAAAGTCAAAATGTGTTCACTATTTTGCTATAAAGGCTGATACTATGCACAATTTGGGAGACCAAGGGGTAGCTTACCTGTCAGATTTACAGGAAAGGGAAGAATTCATGACTCAACAAGAGATAGAAAGCATCATGAAATGCAAAATGGATAATTTTGTTTATGTCAAATTGAATTGTTTTTACAACCAGTATTTCTGAAAAAGGACTCATCTCTAAAATATACAGAGAAATTAGTCAAATTTATAAGAATATAAGTCATTCCCCAAATGATAAATGGTCAAAGGATATGTCAGATTGGCTAACATGTCAAAAAAGGAAAATGACAAATGCTGTAGATGTGGGAAAATTGGAACATTGTTACATTGTTGGTGGAGTTGCAAACAGATCCAGCCATTTTGGAGAGTAATTTGGAATTATGCCCAAAGGGCTATACAAATACGCATATGCTTTGACTCAGCAATACCACTTCTATGGCTGTATCTCTAACAAATTATACAAGAGGGAAGTGAATCAGCATGAATAAAAATTTTATAGCAGCTCTTTTTGTGGTAGCAAACAATTGCAAATCAAGGGGATGCCCATCAATTGGGGAATGCCTAAACAAGTTTTGGTATATTAATGTAATAAAATACTATTGTGTTGTAAGAAATGGGGAGCAGATGGAATTGATAATAACCTGGAAGACCTATGTGATCTGATGCTGAGTGAGGGGTGCAGAACCAAGAGAATATTATACACAATTACAGACACATGTAATTATGATGAATCACTTTGATAGACTTGGCTCTTCTCAGTAATACAAGGTTCAAAGACAGCTCTGTTTCAACAATCCAGCCAGCAGCTGCTGTGGAGTGAAAGACCAACACAAGCCCAACAACAAGCATGCAGCCAAAGCCCAGGTTCTTTTGATCTGCTTTAGTAAGGAAAGCAACATTAAGGGGTTGACAAGCTTACTTTAATTCAGCATACAAATACCATTCACTTAATTCAGGGGAAAAAGCCAGCACCCTGAACTTCAGAGCAAATACAAACAAATTACAAACATTGGCAGACAGACCAAATACAATTCATAGTTACCAATGTCTAAGTTCAGCCCAGGAGCTCATAACAAGGGCTGGCCCAGAGTCACGCATGCCACCACAGCTGTGGGTAAGAGCTCTGAAAAAGAGAAAGCCAAACCCTGGTTTTATATCTTTTTCAGGGTTAAGGGTGAGTCACACATGAGACTCACTCACATGACCTAGAATCATCACAAAGAGGAGGCTGAAACCCATGTGGTCTAAAAGCCTCTGATGTCCCAAACATGTCACTCAAACTCATGTGTAAACTAGGCCCTCCCTTGAGGCAAGGAGGTCACCAAGGACTTCCAAATCTAATCAAGGAAATAAAGGCCAAACTCTTCAAGGGCACTTGGTTGACCTAAGTGCTAAGAGCCCATTTTGTTTATCAACACAAGCTCCAAAAGACTCATGATGGAAAAAGTTATCCACATCGAGAGAGAGAATTAGAGTCTCAATGCAATTTAAGGCAAACTATTTTTTCTCTCTTTTTTCTTTTCTTTTTTTTCTTCTTTTTGGTTTTGTCTCTTCTTTCTCATGATTCATTTCATTGGTTATAATTCCTCTTTGAAACTTTAATATATTGTAAATAAGTTTAATGTGAAAGTATGTAGAGCCTATATCAGATTACAAGCCACCTTAAGGAGGGAGGGGGAAGGAAAATGAGGGAAAGAAAATCTGTAAGTAAAAATTTGTCCAACTGCATGTTGTAAACCAAAAATAATAATAAAAAAAATTTCCAATCTTGTAATCCAGTGCAGAAAGGCAGAAAAAGTCAATGCATCCTTTTCAGATCATGATGCAATGAAAATATTTATAATAAAGGACCATGGAAAGATAGACTAAAAACTAATTGGAAACTAAATAACTTAATCCTAAAGGATGAGTGAGTCAAACAACAAACCTTAGAAGCAATCAGTAACTTCGTTCAAGAGAAAGACAATAATGAACCAACATACCAAAACTTATGGGATGCAGCAAAAGCAGTTTTTAGGGGAAGTTTTATATCTCTGAATGCTTACATGAATGAAATAAGGAAGAAGGACATCAATGAGTTGGGCATGCAACTGAAAAAACTGGAAAAAGTCCAAACTGAAAATCTTCAATTAAATACCAAATTAGAAATACTGAAAACCAAAGGAGAGATTAAGAAAATTGAAATCCTGAAAACTATTGAACTATAAATAAAACTAAGAGCTGGTTTTATGAAAAAAACAATAAAATTGATAAACCTTTGGTCAATTTGATTTAAAAAAGGAGAAAACCAAATTACCAATATCAAAAATGAAAAGAGTGAATTCACCTCCAATGAAGAAAAAAATGAAAGCAATAATTATGAATTATTTTGCCCAATTTTATGCCCATAATTTGGTAATCTTAGGGAAATGGATGAGTATTTACAAAATATAAATTGTCCAGATTAACAGAAGAAGAAGTAAAATACTTAAGTAATCCTATCTCAGAAAAACAAATTGAACAAGCCATCAATGAATGAACTCCCTAGGAAAGAATCTTTAGGGCCAGATGGTTTTACATGTGAATTTTATCAAACATTGAAAGAACAATTAATTCCTATACTTTACAGAGTATATGTTGATGCTTTCCTGGTAACTATGAATCATGATCTGGTCTAATTATATTGTGTACATTTGTAATTTGTTTGTATTTGCTCTGAAGTTCAGGTTGCTGGCTTTTCCTCCTGAACTAAGTGAATGATATTTGTATGTTTAATTAAAGTAAGATTTTTAACCCCTCAAAGTTACATTCCATAGTAGAGCAGATCAAAGAACCTGTGCTGGTAGCTCTTGTTGTTGGTCTTGTTGGGTCTTACACCCCACAATAGCTGTCAGTCAGATTGTTGCTGCAATCTTTCATCTATATATCAGAGCCATCTCTAAATGAATTGAGGTCATCTTCAATTAATTAATTCATAGGGAATCATAAGCAGATTTCAAAAGAGATATTAAACAGTGGATGATATAATCACCATTTTAGTTAACCAAAAAAAATTTGTTATGCTTAATTTATAATCTAATTGTTCTTACTCTTTGTTGACAACAAAAAGGCATTTTATGTGTTCATACAAAATGCCCCGTCTTGAAGGCTTTTGACAAGTTGCCTTGCATCCATACAGTACAAGAAAAGAATGCATTAGAAGATAAAAAACTATATACATAGTGACTAAAATAATATAAATGGGGGGGAAGTGCTAGAAGACATCAGAATTAAAATTAAATGTAATTATAAAACTTGGTTCCAGAGTACCGAGGCTGAAATTCTCTTATCTCCAGTTGGATTATGGACACAGAATAAGTTCACAAGCCTTGCAATTATGTCTGTTTGCTTTGCTTAAGTATTTTTCTTCACTACAAAATTCTTTGGTGAGAGGGAACCTGTTTTTTGAAGTAATGATGCCCTGATTTCTTTTTTAAAAGCCCTAATAAAACTTTTTAAAAGGAGAAGTTGCTATCTTCACCAGTGGAAGGGACACCTATTTCAAAAATACATTAAATCCATTGAATTATTTTAAAATATATCACTCTTTTTTTTTGGTTTTCACATTGTCTGTACTTTCCCTTGTTTACTCACATTTCTCATTCCCAGAGATCCATCCTTTATAACAAATATTTAAGAGGAAGAGAAAAATAAATCAGCAAAACTCATCAACAAATAGAGCAAAGTACTACATTATATTCAGTGTTCCACACCAATAAATCCCCACCTGTGCATAAAAGTCAATGAACATATCTTATTTTTCTTCTTTGGGGCAAATTTTGTCCTTTATAATTTTACAATATTCAATTTTGAATGCATTGTGGTTGTTCTGTGCATTGATACTGTTATAGTCATTGAGGTTTTTTTTGTTGCTAATTATTTTATTTCACGTTAGTTCATAAAAAAATATTCCATACTACTCTGTTTTTAAGATGTTCATCATTTCTCACAAAACAATACTAATCCATGATATTCATGTACTACACTTTGTTTAGACGTCCCCTGATATCAAAGTAACTCATTTTGTCTATTCTGTGGGTATTTAGACACCAATTATCATGGAAGACTGTACAGTGCAGTGGAAAATTTTGAATCACAAGGCCTGTCATTGAGTTCTGATTCCAATCTATATTTTCTCTGTGACTCTGGGCATATTACTTAGCATCCATGAATCTCAGTTTCCTCATCTCTATTATGGGCATAATAAGGAGAAAAATTATCACACACATATATGACATTTTACTTTTTACAGAAGTATGCATATAAACACACATATATGGACCCAAAATAGATATATGTGTGTATACACACATGAATACACACACACACACACACACATATATATATATATATATATATATATATATATATATATATATATATACACATACATACAATGTCATTTAATCTTCATTTTACAGATAAGGAAATGGAGGCTCTGAGAGATTCACTGCCTTGAGCAGGCCACATAGGCTGTTAAGAATCTGAAGCAAAATTCAAACTCAGATCTTCCTAACTAAGTTTAGCACTCTGTTCACTATGCCACTTAACTATCTCTATTTAGTCAAGCAAGCATTTGTTAATAATACTCATGTTCTTTACCATTCAGGTATGTGAGGAAAGCTCTTTTTGAAGTTCTCTCTAATTTTAAACTATTATTATTATAGAATGACAGACCTAGAAAGGAATGAAAATGCCACATTGTCTAAAACCCAAACATTCAGAGATGGGCACAGTCAATGCCAAACTTGTATTCATACCTTTTGAAGATAGACAATTATAATAATAGTCCCCCAAATTATAATGATAATGTCTCAAACCCAGGTGACATACTCCCTTGAAATTCCAACATTAATCATTTATTACTTTATACTAAACAGCTCTTTGTCCTGTTAATCTTCCTTTAAAATACTGATACTCCAGGAAAGAACAGGAGGTTCATCTTTGTAGCATAAGATCTTTCCATCTTTAGAAGCCAAGGCAACATCATAAGGGGGCAACAGGTCAGAAAGTGTGGCATCCTAAAGACCAACTTTGCCCACTTCACAATTTTGTCAAGGATTAGCCTTCATCTCATCAAAATTACTGTAGCCAGAGGAAAGAATTATATTCTCTTCACATGCCATTTTCCTAGAGAAATAATGGCAGAGAGGAGTATTCTTGGTAAAGTTCATAATATGGTATTTATTTCAGTTTTTTCCTGCATCTTTAGTGAGAACTTATGGTCTTACTTTAGCACTTCTGCTTATTTCAGGAATAGAAATTGCTTACTTGGTTTACAGCCTGAAACCACGAAATGAGCACTTGAACCTTCTCTTAGCTCTCTCTTCTTTCTGATTCTGCCTTAATTATTGGCATTGCCCAGAGTTCTTTCCAGTCTCAATTGGCATCTGCCTGAATTATTTAAAAACTAAAGGACCCAGACTTTCTCACTACAGATAAATTCCAAATTGCTGCCATCCTTTGATCTCTTTCTTGGATAAAAGTGAAGAAAATTTTCATTCTTTTCAGAACTTCAAGGGAAATTATCTTTTTGAAAAGTTTCCATCCAGCTTTTGACCTCTGTCTGGAGTAAAGGCTTGGACTTTTTTGAGAATGACTAAATTTAGATCAAGAAACTCTTCCCAAATGGGTCCTATTAGAAGTCTCACAGGTGACACACTTCTCATGATATGTTTGATATTTTATTTAGATGTAGAACCTCTTTCCCTAGTCATTTTCCTTAGACTTTATCTGAATTATAAAGGGAAATACATTTGCTAGAAGATTCTTTTGATTGCCAAAAGATATTTTTTAGCCAAGGAACTCAAGTATCATTGTTACTTTGTTTAACAGCCAGAATACCTCAATCTAAGAGAAATTGTGAAATTGATTGACAAAGTATAACTCTAGGTTAGATGCCTGTTTATCAAATTTGTAGAAGACTGGAAGGGGAGGGAGGGAGAAAGGAAGTGACAGAGAGGGAGAAGGACAAAGAAAGGGAAAGTGAGGGAGGGGAGGGGGAAGGAGAGAGGAAGGGGGGGAGGGAGAGAGAGAGACAGACAGAAAGAGAGAGAATAGATCATGAAATTAATAAGATCAGGGTAATGAGGTCTAGAAGGTTGAGAGAAATAAACCTCAAAAATTATTTTTCAAAGCAGGGAGAATTTTTTAAAACTATTTTTATGTAGTTCATTAAATATTTCACAAACACATTCAAAAATTTTAACAATTTTTTTTGTAATTTGAGTTCTGAATTCTCTCCCTCGGTGCCAGTCCTCCCTCTTCTTTGAGAATGGAGGGAATTTGATATTAATTTTACATTTGAAGGCACATAAAATGTATTTCAATATTAGCCAAGTTACAAAAGAATATCTAGGGAATTAATGAAAAGAAATGCTAGGGAAGGTAGCCTAGCCATACCAGATATTAAATTGTACTATAAAGAAGCAGTCATCAAAACTACCTGGTACTGGCTAAGAAACAGAACTGTGGATCAGTGGAATAGGATAATAGGTACATAAGACACAGTAGTCAATGACTATAGCAATCTACTCTTTGATACACAAAGAATCCAGCTTATGGGCTAAGAATTCACTATTTCACAAAAAACTGCTGGGAAAATTGAAAAATGGTAGGGCAGAAACTGGGCATAGACCAATATCTTACACCATATACCAAAATAAAGTCAAAATGGGTTCATGATTTATGAATAAAGGCTGATACAATAAGCAATTTGGGAAAGCTAGGAATAGTTTATCTATCAGATTTATATGAAAGGAAAGAATTCATGACACAATGAGAGATAGAGAGCATTACAACATGCAAAATGGATAATTTTGATTATGTTAAATTTAAATTTTTTTTTATAAAAAAGCCAATGCAACAAAGATTAGGAAGAAAGCCAAAAATTGGGAGAAAATCTTTACAAGTAGTGTCTCTGATAAAGGCCTCATCTCTAAAATATACAGGGAACTGAGTCAAATTTATAGGAATACAAGTTATTCCCCAACTGAGAAACGGTCAAAAGATATGAACAGGCAGTTTTCAGAGGAAGAAATTAAAGTTATCTATAGGCATATGAAAAAATGCTCTAAATCACTACTGATTAGAGAAATGCAAATCAAAACAACTCTTAGGTACCACATCTCTCCTGTCAGATTGGCTAAAATGACAAAACAGGAAAATATAAATGCTGGAGAGGACGTGGGAAAATTGGAACATTTTTACATTGCTGGTGGTGTTGCGAACTGATCCAGCCATTAGGGAGAGCAGATTGGATCTATGCCCAAGGGGCTATACAAATATTCATACCCTTTGATCCAGCAATACCTCTTCTAGGGTTGTATCCCAAAGAGATCACACAAGTGGGAAAGGGACCCATGTGTACAAAAATATTTATAGCAGCTCTTTTTGTAGTAGCAAAGACTTGGATATCAAGGGGATTCCCATGAATTGGGGAATGCCTAAACAAGTTTTGGTATATGAATGTAATGAAATATTATTGTGTTATGAGAAATGGGGAACAGATGGACTTCATAATAACCTGGAAAAACCTACGTGATCTGATGCTGAGTGAGGGGAGCAGAACCAGGAGAACATTGTACACAACCACAGATATATGAATGCAGTGATGTCTAACCCTGATAGACTTCACTCTTCTCAGCAATACAAGGTGCAAGGACATCTCCAGGGGAGTCATTATGGAGAGAGCTATCTACATCCAGAGAGAGAACTATGGAGTCTGAATGCAGATTGAGGCACACTGTATGCTCTCCTTTTTACCCCTTTGCTTTTTTCTCTTTCTTTGGTTTTGTTTTTTCTTTCTCATGATTCATTCCATTGGTCATGATTCCTCTTTGCAACTTAACTATTGTCTACATAGGTTCTATGCAAAGTTATATGTAGAATATATATTGGATTCCATGCTGTCTTGGGAATGGAGGGGGGAAGAAAATCTGGAACTCAAAGTTATGTGTAACTGAGTGTTGTAAACTAAAGATAGGAAATCTTAATTACAGAAAGAAAAAATAAGAAGGACATCAACAAAGCTTTTTAAAAGGAAAAAAAGAAAATGCAAACAAAATCAAACAATAAAAACAGAGTTAAAAAGAGTAAGCTTCAAACTGCATTCAGAATTCATTAGTTCTCTTCCTACAGGTAAATTGCATTTTTCATCATGGATCATTCAGAATTGTTTTATTCAGTGTAATTAAATCTTTCACAATTGATCATCCTTATGATATTGTTTTTACTATGGACAATATTTTCCTGGTTCTGCTTACTTCATTTTACATGAGTTCATATAAATCTTCCCAGGTTTTGTGGAAATCATCCTGTTTCTCGCAATAATATTCCTTCACAATCATATACTACAACTTCTTTATCCATTTCCAAATTGATGGGCATTCCCTTGATTCCCAATCCTTTGCCACCACAAAAAGGGTTGTTATAAATATTTTTGTACATATAGTTCCTTTTCTCTTTTCTTTGATCTCTTTGGGATACAGACCTATAGTGGTATATCTGGGTAAAAGGGCATGTATAATTTTATATCTCTTTGAAATTAATTCCAGATTTTTCTCCAGAATTAATAGACTAGTCAACAACTCCACCAAAAGTGCATTAGTGTCCCAGCTTTTCCACATCCTCTACAGGATTTGTCATTTTTCTTTTCTGTCATGTTAAACCATTTGATAGATGTGAAATTGTTTCTCTGAGTTGTTTTAATTTGATTTGCCTAAATCATTTATCCATTTTGGCATTATCTTAGTACATGGTGTGAGATGTTGGTCTATGCCTAGTGTCTACCAAATAGCATTCTAATTTTCCAAGAATTTTTTGTAAAATGTTGAGTTCTTACCCCCAAAGCTCGGATCTTTGGGTTTATAAAAAACATTAGATTAATATGATCTTTTACTACTGAGTATTGTACAATTAAGGTATTCCAGCAGTCTGCCACTATTTTAGCCAGTATTAATTTGAAATTTGGAACTCCTAGGCCACCTTCCTTTGCACCTTTTATCAATTCTTTTGAAGTTTTTGACCTCTTCTTCTAGATGAATATGGTTACTATTTTTTCTACCTCTATAAAATAAGTATTTGGTAGTTTGATAGGTATTGCAATGAATAAGTAAATTGGGTAGGACAGTAATTTTTATAGTAATGCCTCAGCCTCCCCATAAACAATGAATATTTCTCCAATTTGATTTAACTTTTTGCGTGTGTGAAAAGTTATAGTTTTGTTGTCAGGTAGACTCCCAAGTATTTTATATTATCGGTCATTATTTTCAATGGAATTTCTCTTTCTATCCCTTGCTGCTGTTTTATTGGTAACCTCAGGAAATGATGCAGATGTATGTGGCTTTATTTTATATCCTGCAAATTTGATGAACTTGTTGATTGTTTTAACTGTTTTTAGATGATTCTCTAGAATTCTCTAAGTAGACTCATATCATCTAAAAGGGTGATAATTCTATTTCTCCATTCCCTATTTCTATTCCTTCACTTTTTTCTTATCTTATTGCTATAATTAATGTTTCTAGTACAATATTAAATAACAGTGGTGATAATGGATATTCTCATTTAATTCCTGATCTTATTGGAAGGATTTGAAGTTTACCTCCATTACAGATAATGGTTTCTCTCAGTTTTAGATAGATACTATATAATTTTAAGAAAGGTCTCTTATTAATATGCTTTCTAGTGTTTTAAATAGAAAGGAGTGCTGTATGTTGCCAAGTATTTTTCTGAATCTATTGATATAATTATGATATTTGATGATTTTGTTATTTCCATAGCCAATTGCAATTATAGTTCTAATAGTGAACTAGTCCTGCATTTCTGGTAACAAATCGCACTTGGTCATAGTATATGATCTTTGTTATATAGTGCTGTAATCTCCTTGCTAATATTTTATTTAATTTTTTGCATCAATATTCATTAAGGAAAGGGGTCTGTAGTTTTCTATTTCTATTTTTTTATCTCTCTGATTAAGGTATAAAAAACGTTGCTGGGTCCTTGAACAAATTTGGCAGAATTCCTTTTACAATTTTTTTTTCAAAAAGTTTCTAAAGTATAAGAATTAATTGTTCCTTTTATGTTTCATAGAATTCACTTATAAATCCAACTGATCCTGGGGACTTTTTTAAGGTAGCTCATTGATGGCTCATGTAATTCATTTTTTTTCTAAGCTAGGGTCATTTAAGTATTCTCTTTCCTCTTTTTTTAAAATCAGGAAATATTTTTGAAAATATTAATCCATTATACTCAGATTGTTGATTTTACTGGTATATAATCCCAATTTTATTTATTAATTCAATGGTTATCTTCTTTACTTCTTTCTAGTTCCATTCATTTATATAAATTTTCTAATGTTCTATTCATCTCCTTGACTTTCTTCTTATTTGTTTATGGTTAGATTTATCTAGTTCTGATATGGGAAGGTTGAGGTTCCCCATTAGTGTACTTTTACTATTTCTTCCTGTAATTAATTTAACTTTTCCTTGAATAATTTGCATGCTGTGTCGTTTGGTTCAAAGATGTTTAATTTGATGTTGTTTCATTATCTATGGTTCCTTTGGATGAAAAGTAATTTCCCTGATTATCCCTTTTAACTAGGTCTGTTTCTGATTTTGATTTGTCCAAGATGATGATTGTTACCTCTGTATTTTTTTACTTCAACTGCTGGAAAACATATTCTCCTACAGCTCCTTATTTTAACTTCTCTATGTGTCTCTCCATTTCAGTGTGTTTCTTGTAGGAACATATTGCCAGATTAAATCCCTTCTGCTATCAACTTCCTTTGTATGGGCAAATATATACCATTCACATTCACAGTTACAATTACTAGCTGTATGTATTCCTCTATCCTGTTTTCCTCTGCTCTCTTTTGATCCTATCCCTCCTCACAAGTCTGTTTTGCTTCTGACTACTGACTTCTTTTGTCCTCCTTTTTATCACCTTCTTTCTATTGTTCCCTTCCCCTCCTATTTCCCTGTTGAGTAAGATATAGTTCTATTATCAATTGATTAGGTATATACATTTACCCTTTATAAACCAATTTAGATGAGAGATTTATACATTTCCCCCACCACCATTTTCTCCTCCACTGTAAAAGCTCTTTCTTCTGCACCTCTTTTATGTGAGATAAGTTCCCCCGTTTTCCCTCTCCTTTCCCTTTTCTACTGTGGCCTCCATCTTTCTCACATATCTGTTTTATTTTTCATCATCCCAACATAATTGACTCATTCCCAGATATTCTTTCTATCTATAATTCTTTGTTTTTAAGTCATTTTTATTCATTTTTGACTCATCATGACCTCAACTGGGGTTTCCTTGGAAAAGATGCTAGAGTGGTTTGCCATTTCTTTCTCCAGCTCATTTTACTGATGAGCAAACTAAGGCAAGCAGTATATAGTGACTTGCCCAGGGTCACATAGCTAGTTAGGGTCTGAGGCCAGACTTGAATTCAGGAAGATGAGTCTTCCTGTCCTCAAGGCTGACACTCTATCCACCTAGCTGTCCATAAGATCTTTGTTATTTCCCTAATAAAGGTAAAGTTCTTAGAAGACACATGTCTCATCTTTCCATACAAAAGGAAAAAAGTTTAACCTTCTCAAATCCCTTATAATTTCTCTTTCACATTTGGCTTTTCTTATTCTTCCCTTGAGTCTTATATTTGAAAGTTCAATTTTCTATTTAACTCTGGTCTTCTCATCCAAAAAGAGTATAAATCTTGTATTTCATTATATACCAATTTTCCCCTGAAGGATTATATTCAATCTTACTGAGTAGGTTACTCTTGGTTGTAGTCCCAGCTCTTTTGCCTTCTGGAAGCCATGGTAGTTTTCATTTTGGGATATCTTTCAAGTGCTGATCAGTGGATACTTTCAATTTTGAATCTACATTCTGGTTTCAATATATTGGAGCAGTTTTCTTTGATAATTTCTTGAAATAGATGTCTAGGCTTTCTCTTTGATTTTTGCTTTTAGGTACTCCAATAATAATGAAATCATATGTATGTAATCTGTTTACAACTCAGTTCTTTTTCTGATGAGATATTTCACATTTTCATCTATTCTTTCTTTGGACTTTGCTTTATTGGTTCTTGATGTCGTAGATGCATTGGCTTTCACTTGCCCAATCCTTTCTTTTTAGGAAATATTTTCTTTAGTGAGCTTTTGTAGCTTCCCCCCCCAATTTCACAAATTCTGCTTGTTAAGGAGTTACTTTCATAAGTGGATTTTTGTACCTCTTTTTTCCAGTTGGACAATTCTGTTTTTAAAGCTGTTATTTTTTTCTGTTAATTATTTCCTTTTTCTCTTGCACGTAACTTGCTTTTAAATAGATTGCTTATTATCTTCCCTATTAAATGGTAAGCTCCTTGAGGGTAGGGACTGTCTTTTGCCTCTTTTGTTTCCCTAATACTTAGCACAGTTCCTGGCACTTAGCTGATATTTAAAATATATTTATTGACTGAATTCCCAGTTAGCATATTCTATCCACAAGGGTGGATATTTCACTTAGTAGGTACCTAATAACTGTGGGCTGAATTGAAGAAGAATAGTTTTCTGACTAGAAAGGACAGAGCAAAATACTTGATCAATTGATAAAATCCAAAATTCCTCAGGGCTTAGCCCTCTGGATGACTTTTCAGGAAGACTTAATTGATTCTCCTAATTGCTGATATTGCCCCCTTAATTAAAAATTAACTTGAATTTATTTTGTATGTATTTTGGGATCATTTATATGCATGTGCTATTTCCCCAACTAGAACACAAGTTTCTTGAAGTCAGAGACTATTTCATGCCCACAACTTGGCATAATGCTTTGCAGTAAAAGGTGCTTAATAAATGCTTCTTCTTTGATGGATTAATTAAAGTTAAGTGAGAGGTTGGTAAAACAAATTAGGGACCATCAATAAATTCATATGACATGTCCTAGATGAAGTGTTTTTCAGGTTATGGAAAGGATATTATTGCTCAGCTGTTGGCAGTGATATTTGAAGAATTGTGGAGAACTATGAGCAAATATTTTCAGGAGGAATGAAGTAGGTTCTTCAGTTTACAACCCAATGAGCTTGATATAAACTCCTGGCAAATTCTAGAATGTGTTATTAAAGGATGGCTTTCTGAGCACCTAGAAAAAGAAATGGTGATTACTACAAGCCAGGATTGGTTCATTAAGAATGAGTCAGGACAGTTTAACATTATTCCCACTCTTTTCTCTCTGATTTTGATCAGCATGCCAGACAAATGGAAAAGATATACTAAATCTGAATCTCAAGAAGGCATTGAGTAAATCTGGAAAAAAAATATTTTTGAGCAAAATGGAGGGAGAAATGTACCAGCAGTACAATTAAGTGGGTCTAGAACTGGTTGACTAAGGCCAAAGAATGTTCATTCCTGAATTAATGTCTTTAATAAAGTCTCACAGGGCTGTATCCTTGCCCCTACTACATTCTTTATTGTTCTAAGTCACTGGGTTGAAGCTATGGGTAGCATATTTTTCAAATATACAGATGACACAATACTTGGAGGTATACTCACATGCATAACTACATACCCAAATACATACGCATATGTGTATACAATTATACATACACAAGAAAGAGATGATCTAAAATTAGCAAGATGAACCACAATAATTCCTAGACCTCACTGTAAGCATGCATTCAAAGAATTAGCAGCAGAGGCAAAGTACAGTGGAAGGAAGGAGAGAGGAATTAATGCACAAACATCTAAAGCAGTTGCCAAGTTACACTGCCTGGCTATGCCTTGTTGATCTACTAGACTTGGCCCCTTACTATTCCCAGGCAGATACAGTGTGACTGTATCCCTGGTGAGACACTGTCTCAGTTTGAACTGTTACTGTCTTCTGTGTCATCACCCAGCAACCATGATACAGCTTTGCCCTGACCTTGCTCACACCAGCATGCAAATAGGAGGTTAAAAGCAGTTTAAAATCACCTTAAACAACAAGAAGTTGGGAAAGATATATCTAGAAATCTGTTCATATGAAAAAGGCCTGAAGTTTTCAGGAGTGTGCAGGAGCCAACTCTAACAAGCTCTCAAGAACTGATGGTTATTTTTTTAATATGAGAATTTACACCCTGGATATCAGCAAATATTACAAGTAGGAGCTATACTTTTTATTTTGTTGATTGTCTAGACTTATGAAAGTGATGAAGAAAAGATTAATAATGCAAATTAAACTTAAAAGTATATTATGCACATTTTTCTCAAGACAGTTGGTCATTAAAACATTTACTAGCATTCTCTTAGGTTTCATATACTCTAAATCCAAAACATAGTTTGACATAGAAGCCAAAAATGTTATGGCTATATTAGTCAGAATTAATAAGAATATAGTGTTAGTATAAGGCAGGTAAGAATTCTCTATTAAGCCCTGATCAGACCTCATATTAAGTATTGTTCCCAAATTCTCATTGCATATTTTAGAAAAAAAATATTAACTACCTGAAGTGTGTCCAGAGTATTATGAGGATGGGGAAATTATTCAATCTAAACCATCCCGAATGAGTATAAGTATGAGGCACTACTAGTAATATTCAGCTCCATGTAAAGATTTGGAGGTAACACAATACTTGTTTTTCAGTATTAGAAAGTTTGTCATGTGGGAGATTCATTAGACTTGTTCTGTTCAGAAAGAAAAAATAGGACTATTTGATGCAAATTATCAGGAAGTAGGCTTTGGATCAAGGACAAACTTCAAACAATTAGAAAACTTCTGAAAATAGAAATGGTTTGCTTTTGGAATCATGGACTTCATTATTTTTAGTATTTAAATGGAAGCTGAATGATAAAATTTTTCAGTATGTTCAATCAGCAAGCATTTATTAAGTGACTAATACATTCTATTGATATGATTTTCCTTTGGCTATGGAATAACTATAGTCCAATGAATCTACAGCACAGATCACAATTAAACTATACCTTCTAGCACTTTTATAAAGTCTTGCTTATTTACTTTCGTAAATTACTGGTAAGCCATCCAGGGTACAGACAGGGTTTTTTAATGCTCTTTTGGCATTCTATGTACCAAATTAAATATTTATAAAGCATTTAATGTCTAGTGCACAGTAGGCACTTAATAAATTCTGGTTTCGCTTTCCTTTCTATAGGTAACAATGAAACATTTGGACCATCTACTATCCTTTGCTATCCCTACATGACTGCTCAACTTTCTTTTCTACTCATGCATTGCTGAGGCGATTTATCTTAGTATATATAGTCCATTAAGTTCCTACTCTAATGCTTCCTTATGGCACAAAGCTGGCTGCAAATCCTCAAGTGCTATGCCAGATGAACTCTAGCAGACTGCTAAAAATAGCTTAAATGAACTATTATGTCTATCGTCTGAAGATTGGCCTAGCCATATTGCTAGAGTCTCTCTTGACCAAGGTGGCTGTAGGATCATTAGTTGCAATGGCCACAGCAACTCTGAAAGACAGCTGATTAAATTTGGGGTAAAGTATTAGCTGCATTGGTGAAACAGAACTACACCAAAAAAAGTTTTTAGGTCTTTCAATTGTTTATTCAGGCCATTTCTTTCCAGAAAATAATATTACTTCTTAACTTCTTATTTTTTATCTAACATATATTTGTCCTTTAAGTTACCCACAATGGTGAAATCCTTCATCATCTGAAGATGAGATTTGGCTGATTGCATAAAGTCTGGTAAAGCTAAAAGGTTTCCTCTCTCAGATCCATAGCCAATCAAAGAACTTCAGTTCCACAATCCACAGAGGAAAAAATAAGGTGGAAGAAAGACTCTTGCCTAAATTGTGACATATAGTCAAAGAGATTATCAGCGATCAGAACATATATGTAAACTTACAAGGAAGCAAAGACAGACAGCTCTGAATACAATATGTACTATTTATTATATTGGATTTCTTGAAATGGAAATTTATTGCTGTAATTTTTAATCCTCGCTTACATTCTGCTATGTACATGGAATTTTTTTTCTTTTCTTACTTTGTATTTAAGTTTTACTACTTGTTTATAATGTTTCTTTTTTTCTTATTGTGAATTTAATTTTAAAATAAATTAAAAAAACATGTGTATACAAATATTTGTATGTACACACACATGTATGCACACATAGAACGTGTTATACAATAGTACAAATAAAATGTATATATACATTACATACAATACAACGTGCTTGAATTATGTGATATTACACATGCATAATTTATCACACAGATGTTTGACATACTTGTATTATATGTAAAGTTTATACTGTTATATCATTTGTAACATGTGTTTTATATGTTTTATCCATACCATTGGTCATGTGTTTACATATGTGATATAGGTTATCAATGGTAGGATTTGAACCTGCCCTCTTGATTCCAAGTATAGAAAACTATTTATGCTGTCTCCTTTACTAATCAAACCATGGATAATTATTTAGGACCCATTATGTGAGAAACATCGTAGTAGACAACAGATTGGAAGAGGGGACAGGAAGAGAGGGTAGAGGCAAAGATGATGATCATTGGTTTGAGACCTGTCAAGCTAGAATCATGTTTGCATCCTCTGCATAATAGGAAAAAATGTACATAACTCAAGGAAGAGTTAATAGACTTCATTTTGCACACAGTGATTTAAAAGGAGATAATCATTTTTAAATTGTTCCATTATTTCAATTGTATTATTGTTTAGAGATATTGAGCTTTCTATGCACAATGTTTTTTTATGGGTTAAGAAGAAATTCTAAGAAAGATATAGATAGATAGACAGACAGACAGATAGACAGATAGATAGATAGCTGTAGATAGACACAGGCATAATGGTATTTCAGGCTTGGACCGTTTTTCCCTTTTAATCAAGATGGCAGCAATGTGAACACTCTGTTACTGGAGTTAGAGGACTTGGGTTCAAATCCTGCCTTTAAGGATTACTTTACAACATGGCCTTGCTCAAGTAATTTAACCTTCCTGGGTTTCAGTTTCATAATCTGTAAAATGCATGGTGTGGGATAGAACGGAAACCTCAGCCGTCCCCTTTGGCTCCTTATCTAGATACCTAATTTTTCTTCTTAGCCTCAGTAAAATTATTAGTTTTGGGTGCAGTTTTTAAATTCCAATTTTGAATTTCTCAAGTTCTGATATGTTATCATAGCTCAACTCTCTCCCTGAAGGGGAACTTCTCCTACAACTTTACTTGTAAGTGACATTTAAGCCTTTGAATAAAAATTTCCAGTAAGATGAAACTACCATCTACTTTGATCAGAACTCTATAGTTTTCATTTATGCTCCATATGATTTTTTTGAGATCAAAGCCCTACTTCCCCCCCTTTTCATGGACTGCATTCACCTCTTCCCTCTCTTATCCCTGTTATATGTTCCATGTCCTCTGGATGGCCACAGATACCAGACAACTCACTTCTAAAAGGAGACACTCATGACCACAGCTAGAAACAGTGAATTTGTCCCTATATATTTGTCAGTCTAGTACTTCAGAGGATAATTTTTCTCTTTGTGGTCTGTACTTGTAATTAGTATATGCAGATACTAGCTTATCAGTGATATTTTGCCTGGTATGATTAACTGAAACAAATGAACAGTCTTTTTCACATATTCCTCTTTAGAAAATTACCAAAGTAAAAATGACTTGTCCAAGCCATCCTAAAGATCAAGTTTTTAAAAGAAATAGAATGGTACAAAAAATCACAGAATTCTGAAAAACTGAGTTGGAAAGGATGTCATAGGCTAATTAACTTAATGAGAAACAAAGAAAATTTGCTACTTTACTTATTTAGACTTGACTGACAAATCATAATTATGCAAATCCTGCTTTCTATCTTCAGGCTTGGGTATTCAATTTATCCTGAATCACTTTTTAAGAATTATTTTCTATAAGAAACTTATCTATGGGATTCCACTTTAAAAATGTTGTGCCACTAGATTCTACTTCACACTTCGTATGCAGTCAAATATTTGCTTACTGATAGATTTCCCCAGCTTAAATGACTTTCTCCCTAACAGTTGCCAATATGTCAATTGCATTTTAAAATTGTTTTGCATTCCTGCCTAGCTGTTAGGACTAATTAAGAGACAATTTTATATTCTTTCTATGTCTTTGTTCTAGTTCTTACCTTTTTCATTCCAAATGGCTGGAGAAAGAAAATTTAGGATGACATGGGGTGATTTCTATCAGCAGTATAATTCTCTGTGCTTTTTCCACCAGGATTTTGTTTCTCTACCAGACCCTCAAAGAATAGAGGAAACTCCTCACCTAGGAACAGAAATTTGGTGGTTAGCTCTTTTTTTCTTTATGGTTCCCTTCACAGCCAACAGTTTTGTCCCTGTTTCAGATTGAGACTGACCCCTTAAAGAGATTATAGTCACAAAATCTCGGGTCACAATAGATAGCGATTTGTAAATAGGCCTAGTATTTCTTCCAGGAAAGTCTTTTTAAACACATGACAGAAAACTTAAAAGAAGCTGAAGAGAAAACTCCATCTAAAAAATAGAAAAAAAGTGTCTTTTCTACAAAGGCATAACCCTGCTTTAGCATAGTAGCCTTCACTGAGCCATGTAATGAACAGTGGTTTGTCCTTCTTATATAGAATAAACAAAACATTTAAAAATCTCACTTTTCTGTAAATCATACAATGAAATAACATAAAAGCACAAAAGAGAATGTGTATAGCTGATTGGATGGCCCAAATGGTTTGGTTAATCAAATATTTATGGAGTCACAATTGAATGCCCAGCATGTATACACATAAACACACATACACTTGTGTATATATATATATATATATGCGTGTGTGTGTGCATGTCATATATAATATTTATAAATACACATAGCATATTATATATACATATATATATTCACATATATAAATATGACAATTGCCATTTCATAATCTTTAGAGTAGATTTGGAATTGAGAGAATTAAAGAAGAGGTAAACAGAGAGAAGATCAGGGGATTAGATTTCTTTGGTGACAGTAAAGGGCAGGAAAAACCCTGCCTGTTTCTGGCTAATAAAACATGACTTTCTCCATAATAGCAGTCTACGGTATGTATATTGCAGAGTATATTGCAAATTACAGAAAATCTCTCTCGAAATTGCTCTTCATTTCCTCCTACTCATGAACTGTACATAATTCTCCTCTCACTTTGGGTAAGCTTCACCCTTTCAAATTCTCAATTGATCATTTATAGGCTTAGACCAGGAGTGGGGAACCTGTGGCCTTGAGGCCACATGTGGCCCTCTAGGTCCTCAACTGTGGCCTTTCGACAGTGAAGTTTGGATTTGGTCAAAGGGCCACACATGAGGACCTAGAGGACCACGTGTAGCCTCAAGGCTGCAGGTTCCCTACTCCTGGCTTAAACTGTAATAATTGTAAATGGTCATGTTTCTTAACAGTTGTTTCAAAGACATTGTAATGCAGGTGCACATTAAGATAAACCATACCAGAGTACGGTATGAATAGAAGGAATGAATCCCTTCTACCCACCCACCCCATCAGTCAGAAGACTAATGAGTGTGTTTGAACAGGTAACCTAAGAGAGGCAGACAATGATCCAAGGACTATGGAGGAAGATAGGAACTATGCCCTGGAATATAGTAGTCCCAATTCCTACTCTATTGGTTCAGCCTGGTAAGCTTTCTTCTCCAGTTGACCTTGCTGGCTCATCCTAACATGTTTCCTCTTCCTGTGTTAGCACTATACTTATACTACAGGTCTCTCCCCAGTCTATGTTTTAGAAATAGAGAGTCATTATGCTTATCACAATTTCACTGACTGATTTTGCAGGACAAGAATGGACACAGGACAGAATTTTGTCTCTTTGCATTGTTAGGGCCAATTTTTTTGATAGTACTTTTAAAATTTTAGAAGCCATTCTTTTGAGAATCACAAATTCACTCTGTAAACATATCTTTCTAAATTTCCATGTGTCTTTATAAATAGCTTTTGTCATTCAAGGAGAGAAAGAGAGAGTGAGAGGGAGAGAGAGAGAGAGAGAGAGAGAGAGAGAGAGAGAGAGAGAGAGAGACAGAGACAGAGAGAGAGAGAAAGAGAGAGAGAGAGAGAGAGATACAGATAGAGAGATAGAGAGAGAAAGAGAGAAAGAGAGAGAGGGATACAGATAGAGAGATAGATAGAGAGAGAGAGAGAGAGAGAGAGAGAGAGAGAGAGAGAGAGAGAGAGAGAGAGAAATGAGTGTGTGTTTGGGGTTTGAGATTATGTCCATTGCTCATGTTCTATTGGCCAACTGCTAAGGATGCTGGGAGGACCAGCTGGGAGATGAAAAAAACAAACCCTAAATATTAGTACTGAAAATACATTTTGGACAAAACAATTTACTATATCCCTTCTAGTTTTCATAATCCATAATTCTATGGATGGATTTCAGGATATGCTGTGAGAGGTGGGAGAGAAGATGGGTCTTTTCCTATGGTTTTTAACAATAGATGAACAGATACAGGTTTTGCTGGGAATAAGTGTTTGGCAAATACTTTACTATTTTTTATATCCCATTAAGAGGTAACGGCTTGAATGTCTCATCACTCCTTGAACAAAGACCCTTCAAAGAGAAAAAGACCAGGCCAATGCCATTGCATTATTTTCATTGCCTAACATAATACATTACCACTAGGGAGAATTAATAAATATTTACTGAATTAATAACTGAATCCAGGGAAAAGGAAAAACCAGTAAAGTTGCCTGTTGAGTGTTAAGCTGTCAAATTGACCCTTAATATATTGGATTTTTCACCTTTCCACTATGCTACAGATATAGACTGAGTTACCTTGCTGCCAGATATAAAGCATGTGTAAAAAAATAATTGGCATGTTTATTTTCATAGTTATCCTTGAATTATTTCTCACTGTTATGGTGCCACAAAGCTCAAAATAATGAAAGGATGCAAGAGAAATGTAGAATGAATGTCTGGTGATAACTAAAGCTAGCCAAGCTTTCAGGTGAGGAGGGGATGAGTCAGGAAAGAAAAGAAAGCCTGCACCTGCACTGAGACTTCTCTTTACTGAATACAATTTCTCACCCTGCGAACATAACTAACAATTACTGTGGATGTCGTTGCTTAAATTTTATAATAATTATCAATAAAAATAAAATCCTAGTTTTGATCCAGTCCCCATCCAGAGTTCTCTCCTTCTAAGTATAAACATCATATCCTTAGCATTTTCAGGAATCAGCACATGTACCTTTTGAAGAAATAAAAGAGCTGGTCTGAGTGTCTGCACCGTGTGTTCTGTATCAAAAAATCTTCATTGAAGTTCCAAATAATGCCACGATTTCTGACTCCATGTTCCTTTACTTTTGGAAAGCAAGAGGACTGACACTGAAAAAGCTGAAAATCCCCCAGGATCTTTGAGGCAACCCAGAGAGAGACGGCTACAGAAAGGTCATGAAGAAGGAAAGTACGGCTGGCTTTTTAAGAGGCTTTGGCTAAGTGTACAATCATTAATACCATCTGTGACCATGTGAGTCAGTGAGCCCAGATCAAATCAGCAATGTAGGATACAGCTTGATGATCTGGAAGGGCCAAAGAAGAATATTGCTCCAGTGAAAAGAATGGAGTAGGCCTGGCACTTGATCCTCCTGCTCTTGATCTGTGGGAGAAAGAATGGGGAGGGAGAAGGGAAGAGGGGAAGGGGAGCTCTCTCCAGGTGCTGACAGAAGCAGAAGGTCAGACCAGCTGGCCAAATGATCAGATCCATTATGTCAAGTCTGCTTGCAGCTTGGACAGGGCGAGCAACCAGTCTAAAGTTATTTATTTTGGAAACCAAATTGGAAATTCAGACAAGAATTCTCCAATCAACAAGCCCTGGAGAAACAAAAACCTTGCTTGGCCCTGAAGACATCCACCCTGCTGTGGCCTGAAGCACCCCTGTCATACCCTTTAATACAATGGTAATTAAAGTCTGTGAAAGAAGCCAAAGGGGGTTAGATCTGAGTCAAATTTCCATTGCTGCCATTGCCCATTGGGCTAAGGAGCCAATAGCCTACATTTACATGGGGAAATTTTCTCTGAACAACTGGGGTGATGTTTATCTACTTTGCTCCCTATGTGAACAAATGAAAAAATTCAAACAGGCCTCAAGCTCTGACCTGGAAGGCTCACCTCCCTAGCTCACTCCCTTTTCCCCCACCATGTTTTTTGGGGGGAGGTTTGTGGGGTTTGGGGGTTTGTGTGTATTTGTATTTGGAGGAGCAGAATACAACTTCCATCTAATTTGTTCAGGGAACTCCCAGTGAGGAGATTCCCTCTATCAATGCAAATCAACAATTATTCTGCAACTTTGAGTCTTACAGAATGGACTGGTGCCTGGAGAGATAAATGACTTGCCCAGGGTCAAACTTTCCCAGTATGCAGCAGAGATAGCATTTGAATAACTATCTTCCTGATTCCAAATCAGGTTCTATGTATATGACAAGCTCCCTCTCTTCACCATCATCATCATGGACAATTATGTAGTTTTTTTTAAGTTTGCAAAGCACTTCACATACATTATGTCTTTTGAGCCTCACAGCAATCTTTAAAAATCTATATAGTTTCATGTTAAAGAAGGAAATTATATTCTTACCTTCCATTGTTTTTTTTTTCATTTTTTTTTCCTCATAAGCAAATGCACCCTCTACCCCAAGAGAGAGAAAGGTGATAACTCAGTGCTGCCTTCTTACTTGAATGAATTTCCCAGCCATGTGGCATCTATTGTCCTCCCTAACATACTTCCGAATTTTATTATTTCACTGGGCCCTGTTATTGATGTTATATAAGGTACTGAAAGGCCCTGTGACAATAAGCCAGCTGTGACTGGACAGCTAATGTAATGCATTAATTTTTAAAAGGAATCAGGTATATTTGAGTTGGGGTTCAAGATTTTTCTTTAACTGTAAATTCAGTTATGGCTTTCTATCTCAAGTATGTAAGCTCATTAATTTTTCCCTGTTTTACCTTAACCAATTATTTTTTCTTTCCTCTGTACTGTAATTTATTTTGTAACTTGATGCTAAAAGTATTAAGCATCCTACTCTGGATATATACACATACATACAGATATGCATACACACATATACATATATGCATGCACATAATGCACACACATATACATCATATAAATATATACATTCACATGTATGTGTGTATATATATATGTATGCTTATATGTGTATGTTCTATGCATTCTAAGGTAATAATAGCCCATTTTTATGTGGTACTTTATACTTTACAAAGTGCTTTTCTGAAAACAGCCCTGTGAGGGAAGGTAAAGTATCATTGTCCATGTTTTCCCAGTTACAAAAAGTGAGATTCAACGATTCCTTTGTAGGGCCATTCAGCTACTTTAGTGAAAAGATCACTTGACTTGGAAACAAATGCCCTCAGTACAAATTCCAACACCCTAATCTCAGTAGTTTGCTAGATTTCTGACCATAGTCCAGTCCCTTAACATCTCTGTGCATCACTTTCCTCTGCTATCAAATGGGGAAAATCATTGAACCCACCTCAAAGGGTTACTCTGAAGTTGAAAAGATATAATGGATAATAAATGCTTTGCAAACATTAAAGTGCTATATGAACAGTTATTATTATCATTATTATTATAAGTATGTGAACCTAGTCTTTTTTTTGTAACTCCAACTTCAGCATTCTTTCCACTATACCAAGTTGCTCTCAAGATGAATTCCCCAGCAACACAGGTTCATTAATTCTGAATTATTTGTCCCACAAGGAAATATGAACTGCAAACGGGAGCATGTCCAAAGGCAGACAAGGGGGAAGAAAGGAAGCAAGGGAAATGATTTAACCAAATAAAAGAACATCAACTCACAGATGTTAAACTAAGAAAAATATTACCATGCCTAGATTAAAACAACCCATAGGCCTTTTTAGTTTACATGGCTGGCATTTATGAATCAGATAATACCTACAAACATCAATCCCTGACAGCATCAAACAAGCCAAGACTAACATAAAGATCAATTGCCCTGAAAGTATTTTCCAAAAATATTAAAAGGCAAAAACAAAACTTTTCAGCAACAAAAAAGATGTAGGCCTTTTAAAAAAGTTTTGCAGTATATTTTATCATTTCAAACATTTCTGTTTGTTGCAAAAGAGTAAAAAATCCCCATGGAGAGTATTAAGGGAGAATAAGTTTTTGTTAAAATTTGTAAGATTTTTGTTTCAGAATTCTACATGTTTACACAGCTTTAGTGTTTGGATTTTTGTTAATGGCTTGTGTATCCCAAGAGCTTGCTGTGGAATAAGTGGCAGATGATATCAAAATTTCATCTCTTTGAGCAACTAAAAGGACAGTTTCAAGAAGATGGTGTGGAAACCGTTGTTTGCTAAAGTCACAACAAAGGAATTGACCAACTGATCTGTTACATGAGCTACTGGAAGTCTCCCTATCACCCCTCCAAAAAAGTCATTTGGGCATTGAGAACAATAGTTGAGGTCTGAGAAATGAATAAACCAGGTTAATCAACTATATTCCTCATAAATTTTGTAATTTCACCATCAGAAAGTCAATTTCTATAGGTTTTAATGATACAGGTTCTCTGAATATCCTGCATGCATTCTGACTCACAGAGGTTTGTCTTTGTTTATTTGTTTGTTTTAATCTCTGGAATGGATTGTTCCTTCTAGAATGGCCTTACCTTTTGGTAAAAAATATAAAACGGGCATATGGGTATATTTGGGAAGTGAGTAGTAGGAAGGAAGAAGGTTGAGTATAATGTTCTCAGGTCTATTTGTATAACAATGCTCAGGATGATTATGATAAGATCCTCCTGTACAGCTGCGTGAAGTTCCTTCAACTTGAAGATCTGGATCCTGCAGAATTTACAGATGAATTCTGATGAAGAACATATTCTAAACTTCAGACAATTCAAGAGAAAACATCAAATATCAAGGGTAGTGTAAGAGTCTTCATGGTTCTCTTTTCCCCAAATATCTGGAGATAATACTGTTGGTATGGCACTGTATAACACTACACTAGAGTCAGAGGTCCTGGGTGTGAATTCTTGATCAGCCAGATTTGGTCTTGTTAAATTTTCTTATCTGTAAATTGATGAGGGTAGTCTGAGAGAGGTCTACATAGTCTCTGAAATTCCTTCTATTCTGTGATCCAATCACCTCTCTCTTCCAGATGTAAAAAAATCAAACACAGATGGCCTGGGTTAAAATCTTACTTTTTCTATTTATCAGCTATGTGACCTTAGGTGAGTTACTTAACTTCTCCTCCTCACTTACCTCATCTTCAAAATAATCATGGCAAACCAGACGATCTTTAAGGTCCATTTTAGTTCTAAATCCTAAGACCTATGAGATCTTACACAATAGAAACACAGTAATCTGTGTCACTTTCTAACTCTCCATTGTTCCAGGATGTCATCACTTAGAAGATTTTCTTCCCAATATTTTGTACCTTTGTTGTAAGTACTTAGTCATTTTCAAGTTGGCTCTCCAGGAGAATGTGAGATCCTGGAGGGTAGGGAAATGTTTACCCTTCTTTTTATTCCTAGAACTTAACACAATTTTTGGCACATAGTAAGGAAGTCCTTAGATCCTGTATGGGCCAGTTACCAGAAATAATCTCCCATCAAATCCCCAAACATATTGCTTCTTGACAACATAAAAAATAACTGAACATCATTTCAGTGTAAGAAATATGATTTTTCAAATATTTTTTTAAAAAATCCTAGGTAAAGAGAATGATTTGAATGTATATTTCTACATGAAAACAGCCCATTAATAATAAATGACAGGACCTTAGGAAAGGTGTCCCTTTATAATGAACCTCATGCAGCATGTTATTTAGATTTATCTGAGTCTTAGAATAGGCCTCTATATTTCCCCTTGAAATGAATGAAAGACTATATATATGGTGAGTTTCAGCAAGGCATACAAGTAGACATGCAGGAAACGAAAAGGTTTTAGAAGCCACACTCAGGAAATGTTTCATAAGGTGATTTCAGTGCACCTAGTATGTACATTCTAGATGTCAACAATGACTGATATTCCTGGCTCCTGAAAGAAATATGGACAGGCTTAAAGGAAATGAGAGAGCAGACCAAAAACAGTAACTAAAATCAGACTTCACATCCTTTTCCAATTATACTTGGTTTGCATCTCCCAAAAAATGGTGACTGTAGAGCTCTCTGAGGATGATCCCATACCATGGCAAAGAAATTCAACCAGGACTGAAATATATGATTTCTGCCCAATTTCCTCTGGGGTTGTCAAGCTCACACTTGTGGTAAGTCTTTTCTGAGTTTTTCTGCTGAGCAACTCAGTTGTATGGATGAATTGGACCAAATAAGCCAGGACTGAATTTCTTATTCTTGTTGTGTATACCACAGTTATTTGCATGCATTGTTAGGTTTTTTTTAATTTAATTTCACTTCATATTCTTCTTTGCTTTTTGAGTTGAGCATGCTCATGATTGTTGCATATGGTTTGCATAGTATATTTTTTTCCAATGCTAAAGCCCTCATGTTGAGGACCTGATTGCTCCTGAATTACTTATGCCCAATACACCTTGCCTTCTAGGTATGAACATTGTTGGATTTAGGTAGACACTCTTCTCAGTCCGGTGAATAGGGTACCATCAAAAAGAGGGAGTTGCAATTGGTTTCAAAGCACAACTGACTAGTCAATCAAAATAATGGTTTAGTCAATGCTTTCTGGGGAATATTGTATGGAAATTTCATATATTTAGGTTATAATTTTGTAAAAGAATAAGGTAATATATATTAATATATGATACATTCAAAAATAAATCATATAGACTATCAACCCTTACTGAGTTTATTCTAAGAAAGACAAACAAAATTAGGCTGCATGGGCCTAAATCTCTCTCAAAGCTGGCAGAACATGTATATAGAGATATGCATTGTAGTTCACTGTAGAAAATGAGCCAAAGGACAGATAGACAAAGGTGAACTTATATCTTTGGAGTAATTCTCTCTTAGCCCTCCTTCCTTCCTGGCTCAGAATGCCTATTCCAGCCAAAATGATAGTCTCCATTTGTGTTAACCATCATATGAGATAGGAATTTCTTACTTGGTGTTTCAACAATCTGGGTAGCAGCTGTTGTGGGGGTGAAAGACCAACACAAGCCCAACAACAAGCACACTACTAGCATGCTGTAAAAGCCCAGTTTCTTTTGATCTACTTTAGTAAGGAAAGCAACATTAAGGGGTTGACAAGTTTACTTTAATCCAGCATACAAATACCATTCACTTAGTTCAGGGGAAAAAGCCAGCACCCTGAACTTCAGAGCAAAATAAAAACAAATTTCAAACATCGACAGACAGACCAAATACAATTCATAGTACCAACATCTAGGTTCAGCCCAGGAGCTCATAATGAGGGCTGGCCCAGAGTCACACAAGCCACCATGGCTGTGGGTAAGAGCTCTGAAAAAGAGAAAGCCAACCCCTGGTTTTGTTATCTTTTTCAGAGTCAAGAGTGAGTCACAAATGTGACTCACCCATGTGACCTAGAATCATCTCAAAGAGGCAACTTAAACCCACGTGATCTAAAAGCCTCTGATGTCCCAAACATGTCACTCAAACTCATGTGTAAACTAGGCCCTGCCCTTAGGCAAGGAGGTCATCAAGGACTCCCAAATCTAATCAAGGAAACAAAGGCCAAACTCTTCAAGGTCACTTGGTTGACCTGAGTGCTAAGAGCCCATTTTGTTTACCAACACACTTGAACATCTTGTAAATACAGTAAGATAGGAGAAATGACAAAATGTTCACTGAAATTACAGATCCAGGATGTCTATGTTTCTTAACATGATTCTCTCTCTCTCTCTCTCTCTCTCTCTCTTTATTTCTATCTCTATCTCTCTATCTAGAGATAGAGAGATAGAGATAGAAATATATATATATATATATATATATATATATATATATATATATATATATATATATATATAATAGCATAGCATGTGTGTCCAGTTCAAGGTGTCTTGCACTGGACATCCATGAACAGAAGAATGCTCCTGATCAGCTTGATCTGGCCTTGTAGTTGCTGACACAGGGAGGAGGATTTTGGTTTCACTCAGAGAGCAGAGCAAAGTATTTCTGTTATGTCAGAGAATGCTGTGGTAGGTTGAGCTCAGAGTGTGTCAAAAATGACTCTTTCTCCTAATTACCCAGTTCAAGTTTTAGGCCTTTTTTTGGTCTTGGGGGTTCAAAATGTTTTGGAGAGGGGTTCACAGTTAGGTATATGATGTATTGGTAAAAGCAAATCCGAAAATGATTTTGATATATAGTTGATTTATATGAGTGTATATATATACATATATATATACGTATATGTATATGTATATATATATATGCATATGTATATACTTGCCTATATAGCAAAAATGCAAAGATATATTTGCATAAGCAAAACCAAAAATGGTTGTCTTATTAAGAATTCATAGGGAGTTTGAAGGCCAAGATGGTAGAGGAGAGGAAGTCCTCAGCTGAGACCTCCTGACACTCCATTCCAAGCAACTTTTAAAAAAAATGCATCAAATCAAATTCTGGAGTTTGAGGTCCAACAAAAAGTCAGAGTGAACCATTCTTCCAGTCCAGGAAAGCTTAAGAGATTGGAAAGAGAGATCTGTGATGAGGAGGTAGAGGCTAGCCCACAGCCCATGTGAATAAAACACCAGTCATGGAACTAGGTGGTGGCAATAGAAACAGCAACAGCTTCAGGAACTTTTAAGCCAGAGAGAAAGAAGAGATCAGGCAAGCAGTAAGAAAGAGAATAGAGTGGACACCTGTGCTAGCACTGGACATAGGACTGGAAGCTGTTTAGCAACTTCATTGCTCTACCTACATTTCAAAAGGAAGTGGGGGAGGAACAATCTCCTGTTTGATCTCAAGGCATTGTGAGAGAGAAGTTGTCCTGAGGAGCACTACTGATTACAATCCCAAGAGATTGGGGACATTTCCTGAGAAAAGACAAAAGTTCAGATCAAGAGAAAAGTGACCACACCTCTCCCTAGATCACATCAACTTTGAAACACCAAACCCCAAGAACTAGCTCTAAAAAGGGTAGTTTGAAAAAGCCAGAAGCTTTTCTACTCCCAGCCCCTATGAGGGTAATAGATCCCAACATTAACATTAAGTTCAAATCAAGAAATAGGGTGAAAAACAATGAGCAAACATCAAAAAGAACCTGACAAGAAGAAGATACTTCGGTGATAGGGAAGACTAAGAGACGAACTCAAAAGAAGAAAATGAAGTCAAAACAGTTACAAGCAAAGTGTCAAAGAAAAAAAAGTAAATTGGTAACAAGTCTAGTAAGAATACTTGGAAAAGCTAAAAAAAGTTCACAATCAAATGAGTGTTAGAGGAAAATTAGGTAAAGAAATGAGACAAAACTAAAAAGAGAATTAACAGCTTAGTGAAAGAAGCAAAAAAGAGTGAGGAAAATAACACCTTAAAAAACAGAATTAGCCAACTAGAAAAAGAGGTACAAAAATTCACATATGAAAATAATTAAATAAAAAGCAACATAGGCCAAATGCACAAAGAGCTACAAAAGTTCATTTACAAAAATGATTCCTTAAAAATTAGAATTGGGCAAGAGGAAGCTAATGATTTCATGGGGCATCAAGAAACAAACAGTAAAATAAAGTCAAAGGTATGAAGAAAAAGAAGAAAATTTTAAATATCTTATTGGAAAAACAACTGATCTGGGAAATGGATCAAGGAGTGATTATTAAGAATTATTGGATTACTAGAAAGTGATAATAAAAGAAAGAGCTAAGATATCTTATTTTAAAAATTATCAAGGAAAACTACTCTGCTACCCTAGAACCAAAGGGTTGAAAAATTTGAAAATCTGATAATTTTTATTTTGGGATCTCTCTCAGGTGCTGATTGGTTGATTCTTTTACTAATAATTTTAACAAAGTCATACGATTATATCAATAAATGCAGGAAAAAAAACCTTTTTGACAAAATAAAATACATTCATTTTAAAATCACTAGAAAGCATAGGAATCAATGGAGCCTTTCTTAAAATGATAAGTAGTATGTATTTAACATCATAAGCAAAAATTATCCATGACAAGAATAAACTTGAAGCCTTCTCCATAAGAAGCAATGATATCCATTGTCACTGCTATTATTCACTATTATACTATAAATGCTAGCTATAGCAGTAGAAAAAGAAAATAAGTTGAAGGATAAAAATGGGCAATGAGGATGCAAAAATATCACTCTTTACAGATGAAATGATGGTATACTTACAGAACCTTATAGAATCAACTAAAAAATAGGTAAAACAATCAACAACTTTAACAAAGGTGTGGAATATAAAATAAACTCACATAAATCATCTAAATTTCTACATATAGTACTAACAACAAAACCCAACAATGAGAGGTAGAAAGAGAAAGCCCATTTAAAATATTTGCAGACAATATAAAATGCCTCAGAGTTCACCTTCTAAGACAAACTCAGGGACTCTATAAACACAATTACAAAATACTTTTCACACAAATAAACCGATATCAACAATTTGAGAAATATTAATTGCTCATGGGTAGGCAGAGCCAATTTAATAGAAATCATTACCTTACCAGAGCTAATTTGCTTATTCAGTGCTATACCAAACAAACAACCAGATATTTATTTTATAGAGCTAGGGAAAAAATATAACAAAATTCACATGGAATCACCAAAAAAATCAGGAATATTAAGGGAATAAAAAAAAGATAAAGGAAGACAGTCTAGCAGTTACAGATTTAAAACTATCTTACAAACTGGTAATCATGAAAACAAGCTGGTACTGGCTAAGAAATAGAGTGGTGGATCGGTGGAATAGTTTAGGTACACAATACACAGTAGTCAATGACCATAGTTATCTAGTGTTTCATAAATCCAAACATCCAAGCTTTGGGAGTAAGTACTTGACATTTAATAAAATTGCAGGAAAAACTGGAAAGAAGTTTGGCAGAAACTAGCATAGAACAATATTTCACAATGTATATATACCAAGATTAGGTCAAAATGGTTAAATGAATTATACATGAAAGATGACATCATAAGTAAATTAGGGGGAAATGAAAAATGTACCTGTCAGAATTGTGGATGATAGAAGAGGGTATTACCAAACAAGACATAGAGAATTTTATGGGAAGTAAAATTGATAATTTTGATTACATGAAATTAAAAAGCTTTTTCATAAACAAAACTAATGCAGCCAAAATTAGAAGGAAAATAGGAAACTGAGAACAAAATTTATAGCAAAGTTCTCTAATAAAGGCCTCATTTCTCAAATATATATGGAACTGAGCCACATTTACAAAAATAGAAGCCATTCCCCAGTTCATTTATGATCAAAGTATATGAACAGGAAGTTTTCAGAAGAGGAAATCAAAGCTATTAGTGATCACGTGAGGAAATGCTCCAAATCACTTATTGATTAGAGAAATGCAAATTAAAATAACTCTGAGTTACCACCTCACACCTATCATATTGACTAATACGACAGAAAAAAAGACAAATGCTGGAAGGGATGTGGAAAAATTGGGACACTAATACACTGTTGGAGTTGTGAACTCATCCAACCATTCTGGAGAGCAATTTGGAATTATGCCCAAAGGGCTATAAAACTGCTTTGACCCAGAAATAATTCTACTAGGTCAGTATCCCAAAGAGATCAAAGGAAAGGAAAAAGAACCTATTTGTACAAAAATATTTATAACAGCTCTTTTGTGGTGGCAAAGACTTGAAGGTGATGCCCATCAATTGGGAAATGATTGAACAAGTTGTGATATATATATTGTGATAGAATATAATTGTGCTGTAAGAATTTATGAACAGGATCATTTTTGAAAAATCTGGGCAAACTTATGTGAACTGATAAAAAGTGAAGTGAGTGGAATCAGGGGATTATATACAGCAACAGCAATATTGTAAGAGTGATCACTGTGAAAGACATAGATACTCTGATCAACCATGATCCAATGATAATTCTAAAGGAGCCATCATGCAAAATGCTATCCACCTCCAGAAAGAGAACTGATGAACTCTGAATACTGATTTAAGTGTACTTTGATTTTTTTAATTTTTCTTGTTTTTTTTCCCTGAATTTTCTTTTGCAACATGGCCAGTATGGAATTGTGTTTTTCATGACTTGAAAATAAAAAAGCTAACTGAGATCACTTGTAATCTGTTAACCCCTATAGGAATCAAGAAGTTTTCAAACCTTTTGTCATCTTCATGCCTTGTCCCTTACTCATACTGAGTTCCTATATACCTATCTATAGACTTCTTAGCATAGTGGCATAGGAAACTCCTGCCACTTCTGCCAATACAGAGGGACACCAATATGATTTTTATAGTCTTAGTGAATTAGTAGGGGCATGGAGAATTTATGTGACTTGTGGAGGGACAGATTTCAGACATCAGAAGTGTTCTTTGAATATAGATATTCCTGACTCTGAGCCTGGCTCTCTATCCACTCGTCTAGACTCCTTCTCAAGTAAATATAATTCACAGGTTATTCATTTGCTTTATGAAGAACAATAGTAATGTGTGACATGATTTGTCTCCTGGGACAGAAATGCTGGAAAGTCCACCAACTTGGTTTTTAAAAGAAGCAGTTTTCTTGATTCCACTGAGACAAGTAATATCTAATAGCCATTTGCAGTTTGGACATTGGTCTGAATCTGAACACAAAATGTTAAACATAGTGAAGTGGAGCTGGAGCTGGAGACAGTGATCTCTACTATTTTGCATGTGGATCTGTCTTTAGCAATACTTCATTTTGTGAATTCTTCATGAGTTTGCATAAGAAAGCAATTTGAGAACAATGAGGTTTTAGTGTGCCAATACAACTTAAGACACTCTACCAAAAATAAAATAAATTTTTAAAAAGAAGCATGGTTTTTACATTTTTTTTCCAATGGCAATATAATACTTGGACAGAAACAAATGAAAAACAACAAATTTCTTCGGTTTCATATGAGAATGCCATAGCCTTTAATTTACCGTTGGGCCTGAAGTTGGTAAGTGCTGAATTGAAAAACAAAGCATATTCAGTGAAGCACTTACGAATGGGGAAAGGTAATTTGGCTGTAAATCCATGTTTTCATTCTTCACTGTCAGAGCTTGAGATATGTCTTTCCGTCATGGATACCATGTTTTAACCAAGAATGATTACTCTACAAGTTATGCCAACTTTCAAGAAATATACATCCTGGATATAAAGCCTCAATGATCAAGAGTCAGTGCTGCTCCTACCTAAGGATTCATGTTAATAATTTCATTTCTATTTTGAGACATGGAAGTTTGACCAACAACTAAATCTTTGATCCTCCAAACTCAAATAACTGGTTATCTGTGGAAAAATAAAATAAGCTTAGTTAAATTGGCTCTATAGACCTCACTCTCTTCTTCATAAAATGGTGGTGTTGAACTAGATAACCTCTTTATGTTCCCTGCTAGTTACATGTTTGTTGGAACTATATACCTGTGAATCTTTGAGTCATCTCACATTAGGGGAAAATGCTTACTTGGCTGTATGTTTTAGGTTTTAATGAGTTATGTTGGCATTGTCTAGACATGGTGTTAGCATTACAAGCTAAATTGTAATTGCATGATCAGAAAGATACTATGGCCTAAGAGTCTAATGTTCTACCAACGAGGAATTTGGAGAGTAGGTGAAATGGAGGTCACTTAGTGATAAAAATGATCCTAACTTACCCCTGAACACACACACACACACACACACATATACACACACACACACACACACTTTTATATTAGATTATATGCACGCTATTGGAGTGATAGTTTTTTTAAATACTTTCCTTAAAAATATATTTTCATGAGCCCACCTTTTGTAACCCCAGTGCTGCAGATTTTGTTTAACAGGCTGAAGATAACTGGGGAGAGTAATTTCTGCTCTCTAATTTGTGAGTTAACTTGGCCTAGCAAAGTCAGTCTCCCACTTCTACCACTTCTACTAGAATCTGGAAACCAATTTTCTATACACTTCCCTAGTGTGTCTTACATACCAGCAGCTCAAAAGAGAAAGAAGAGACTCTAGTGCCACCTGAATGTTCAAGCTCTGAGCAATGGTCAATGCATCTTATAATCAGAAAGCATGTGAAATGTCACACCAAGGATAAAACAATAAGGCTGTGAGTACGTGTGGTGGGGGTGCTGGGGGGAAGAATTTAGTTTTCAGAGTCCAAAAATAAGCTATGTTTAAAAGGATAGATAATGATATATTTAGACTATGTCTACATGTGCAAAGTCAAATGAAGAACTAAGCAGTAATTAGGGTAGTTTAGAGTAGATAACTGAATGAAAAACTTTGCATTGAACTTATTTACACAATAGTCAAGTTGTAAAGAAGAATTATGACCAATGGAATGAATCATGAGAAAGAAAAAAACAAACCCAAGAAAACAAAAGAGAAAAAAAAGGAGAGCAAACACTTTGCCTCAATCTGCACTCAGACTCCATAGTTCTTTCTCTGGATATAGATAGCTCTCTCCATCATGAGTCCTTTGGAGTTGGCTTTGAACCTTGTATTGCTGAGAAGAGCCAAGTCTCAAGATTAGTCATCACAGAATCAATGTATCTGTGGTTGTGTATAATGTTCTCCTAGTTCTCCTTTGCTCACTCAGCATTATATTGTGTAGGTTTTTCCAGGTTATTGTGAAGTCCGTATCTTCCCCATTTCTTATAGCACAATGGTATTCCATTACATTCATATACCACGACTTGTTCAGCCATTCCACAATTGATCAACATCCCTTTGATTTCCAATTCATTGCTACTACAAAAAGAGCCACTATAAATATTTTTGTACATACAGGTCCTTTTCCCACTTCTGTGATCTTTTTGGGATAAAGCCTTAGAAGTGGTGTTGCTGGGTCAAAAGGTACAAACATTTTTATGGTACCTTGGGCATAGTTCCAAATTGCTCTCCAGAATGACTGGATCATTTCAGAACTCCAACAGCAATGTAACAGTGTTCCAATTTTCCTGCATCCTCTCCAGCATTTATCATTTCCCTGTTTTGTTCTTTTAGCCAGTCTGACAGGAGAGATGTGGTACCTATGAGTTGTTCTGATTTGCATTTCTCTAATCAATAGTGATTTAGAGCATTTTTTCATATGTCTATAGATATCTTTAATTTTTTCCTCTGAAAACTGCCTGTTCATCCCCTTTGACCATTTCACAAATGGGGAATGACTTGTATTCCTATAAATTTGGCTCAGTACCCTGTATAATTTAGAGATGAGGCCTTTATCAGAGATACTAGTTGTAAAGATTTTCTCCCAATTTTTGGCTTTCTTCCTAATCTTTGTTGCATTGGCTTTTTTATACAAAAGCTTTCCAATTTAACATAATAAAAATCATCCATTTTGCATTTTATAATGCTATTTCTTGTTGTGTCATGTATTCTTTCCTTTCACATGAATCTGATAGGTAAACTATTCCTTGCTTTCCAAAATTTCTTGTAGAATCAGCCTTTATTCCTAAACCGTGAATTCATTTTGACTTTATTTTGGTATGTGGTGTAAAATATTGGTCAATGCCCAGTTTCTGCCCTACCATTTTCCAATTTCCCCAGAAGTTTTTGTGAAATAGTGAATTCTTAGCCCAGAAGCTGGATTCTTTGGGTTTATCAAACAGTAGATAGCTATAGTCATTGGCTACTGAATCTTGTGTACCTAACATATTCCACTGATCCATAACTGTTTCTTAGCCAGTACCGGCAGTTTTGATGACTGTTGCGTTATAGTACAGTATGATATCTGATATGGCTAGGCCGCCATCCCTAGCATTTCTTTTCATTAATTCCCTAGATATTCTAGACCTCTTGTTCTTCCAGATGAATTTTGTTATTATTTTATCCAGATCTGTAAAATAATTTTTTGTTAGATGGATTGATATGTCACTGAATAAATAAATTAATTTAGGTAAAATTGTCATTTTTATTATATTAGCTCAACCTAACCATGAACAACTGATATTTTTCCATTTGTTTAGATCTGACTTTATTTGTGTGAAAAGTGTTTCATAATTATGTTCATATGGGCCCTGGTTTTGTCTTGACAGATAGACCCTCAAATATTTTATAGTGTCTACAGTAACTTTAAGTGGAATTTTTCTATCTCTTGCTGTTCAGCTTTGTTAGTAATGTGTAGGAATGCTGACGATTTATGTGGGTTTATTTTATATCCTGCAACTTTAGTAAAGTTCTTTATTATTTCAAGTAGTTTTTTACTTGATTCTCTGAGCAAATCATCATATCATCTGCAAAAAGTGATAATTTAGTTTCTTCTTTGCCTATTCTAATTCCTTCAATTTCTTTTCTTCCCTTATTGCTATAACTAACATTTCTAGAACCATATTGAATAATGGGGGGGGGGGTAATAGAAATCCTTGTTTCACCCCTGATCTTATTGGGAATGCATCTATCTTATCCCCATTACAAATAATACTTGTTAATGGTTTTAGGTAGATGGTATTTATAATTTTAAGGAAGTCTCCATTTATTCTTATGCTTTCTAGTGTTTTTAATAGGAATAGGTGTTGTGTTTGGTCGAAGGCTTTTTCTCCATCTGTTGAGATGATCATATAGCTTCTGCTGGTTTTGTTGTTGATATGATCAATTATGCTGATAGTTTTCTTAATATTGAACCAGGTTTACATTCATGGAATAAATCCTACCTGGTTGTAGTGTATTATTCTCCTGATAAGCTTCTGCAATCTTTTTGCTAATATTGTAATTAAATTTTTTGCATCAATATTCCTTAGGTAAATTGGTCTATAATTTTCTTTCTCTGTTTTGACTCTTCCTGGTTTGAGATTAGCACCTTATTTGTGTCAAAAAAGAATTTGGTAGAATTCCTTCTTCACCTATTTTTCCAAATAGTCTGTAAAGTATAGGAATTAATTGTTCTTTAAATGTTTGAGAGAATTCACATGTATAACCACCTGGCCCTGGAGATTTTTTCCTAGGGAGTTCACCAATGACTTGCTCAAATTCCTTTTCTGACACGGGGTTATTTAGGTATTTTACTTCCTCTTCTGTTAACCTGGTTAATTTATATGTTTGTAAATATTCATCCATATCCCTAAGCTTGTCAAATCTATGGGCATACAATTAGGGAAAATAATTCCTCATTATTGTTTTAATTTCCTCTTCATTGGAAGTGAACTCACCCTTTTCATTTTGATACAGGTAACTTGATTTTCTTCTTTCTTTTTTAAATGAAATTGACCAAAGTTTTATCAATTTTATTGGTTTTTTCATAAAACCAGCGCTTGGTTTTATTTATTAATATGATAGCTTTCTTGATTTCAATTTTATTAATTTCTCCCTTGATTTTCAGTATTTATAATTTGGTATTTAATTGGGGATTTTCAATTTGTTCTTTTTCTAACTTATTCAGTTGAATATCCAATTCATTGATGTCCTTTTTCTCTATTTTTTTTCGTGTAAGCATTTAGAGATATAAAACTTCCCCTAAGAACTGCTTTTGCTGCATCCCATAAGTTTTGGTATGTTGTCTCTTTATTGTCATTCTCTTGAATGAAGTTATTAATTGTTTCTATGATTTGTTCTTTGGCCCACTCATTCTTTGGAAGTAGATTATTTAGTTTCCAATTAATTTTTAGCTTATTTTTCCATGGTTCTTTATTACAAATATTTTTTATTGCAATATGATCTGAAAAGGATGCTTTGACTACTGCTGCCTTTCTGCACTGGATCGTGAGGTTTTTATTACATAGTATGTGAATGTTTAGCCTGGAGAGGATAAGTCTGTGATTGGTCCAGTACTCTGCCCCATACATCATTTTCATCACTCTCACATCCTGTCTATCTCTTCTTACAATGGTATAGTGTATTAAATACCAATGTTTGCTGCCAGGGTGCATCCAAAACGTTTTACTGTGTTACAATAAACAGAAGACATTATTGGTGATGAGAAGGTCATGAGATGGGCAAGTCTTCAGTAGTAAATTACCATTGCTATTGCTGTTCCCAACTACATTCCTCCCAATAACTCCCTGACATGTCTAATAGTCTGTGCTTACTCTGGCAATAAAGTCACCTAGAATTATAAACTTGCCCCTTTTAGGGCATATTGATGATGATGACTTTCAGGTTTTCATAAATTTTTTCTTTGAGCTCATCAGGGCTCATCAAGGTGGGAGCATAAGCACTGATGATCGTTGTGTGGTGTTTTTCCTGCAAGTAGCAACCACATTGTCATGAGCCTGTCATTTACTCCTTTTGGGAGGCATGTAAGCTTGTTGACTAGATCAGATACGATTGTGAAAGCTATACCAACTTCATGCCATTCCTCATCATGGTGATCACTGCAGAAAAACATGCATCCAGCTCCAACTGCTGTAAGGGGCCTTCATTTGTCTTCCTTGTTTTACTCAGGGCCACTATTTGGATGTGATACCCTCTGAGTTCTCTTGCAACAAGAGCTGTTTGTCGTTTAGGTCTACTGAATTTCTTGTTGTTCATAAGCATGCTTATATTCCATGCACCAATGGTGTGTAGAATCATCTTTGCAAAAGTTCTTGTACATTTTTAGTGTGTTTTCACCACAGAGTAAGATCCTTACCTACTGCAGTAATTGCACCATGGTTACATTAGGTAAAACAGACAAGTTTTAGAATACCTTTTCTTCTTCCTTCCTCACACTACAAAATGAACAGTACAATTCTTCTAAAAGGCTTTTCAGACACCCAGGGGGCTGCCTAATGCCACTGTTTCCATAGTTGAGTGACAGCATGACCCTTTGGCATGGGCTGCTTGCAAGCAGGGTGATGAATACAGCTCTCAGCGAATCTTCACCTGTTGCTTTGTCACTTGCCTCTTGCCATGGGGCTTTGAGATAAGTAAAAATGGCATGGGTTATTGGGAGATGTCTATTGACTCACATCTAAATTGGATTTAAATGAGGCAAAGTTGCACAAAGTTGTTGTCCTCACTCTCTCTTCCAAAGTCATTGGAATCCAGTAATAAGACAAAAATCAAGATGACTGACTAAGGCTCAGGATACAGTGGATGACCTTGGCATCTTTGACGTGTAACCAGGCTTTAAGCTCTCCATGGCACCCTCATCCATTATCTTCATGGCCCATTGGAACAAATTTTTTTCACATCCACCTATTCAAACAAGAAGTATTAATGTCCTTGGGGTAAATTCTCCCCTAACTTGCCAATGGTTTTGAGGCCCTTTGGTTACCCAACATCTTTAGCCTGTCTTCCAAAATAGTTTACCAGGGTTTGGCCAGTGTGTGTGCCATAACTTCGTGTAGCCCTAGGTTAGAGTTGGGTGGCAGGTAATCACAAAAGGTGGAAAGCAACCCTGCAAAAAGGGATTGACAGCCCTCATATCAGAGGTGTTAGCATTCCATGAACACACATACACCCCAATATTGTAAGATATTAGAGATCTGAAATTGCGAACCTCAAAAGGATGGGCAATAGTCTTTCTGGGTTCTGATTGCAAAGATTATGGAGAGATAGATAGATAGATAGATAGATAGAAATACAGAGATATCATTCTGTACTCTGAGTCCATAACCTCTCTGTTAGGAGAACTATAGCATTATTTATTATTGCTCATATGGAATTATTATTAAATGTCAATTGTTTTTTTTACAATATTATTGTTATTGGATCAATTATTCTCCTAGTCCTACTTACTTAACTCTGGTTTCAGAACATGGAAATTCCAAGTTTCCCTGAGCCCATCCCTTTCATCATTTTTTAATGGCAGAATGCTGTTTCATTATATGAATATATCGTAATTTTTTCAGGAATTTCCAATTGTGACATGCTTAGTTTCCAGTTTTTGATAGTGCAAAAAGAATTGCTAGAATATCTATGCACAATTAAAACAACTCTGAGGTACCACATAATACCTATCATGTTGGCTAACATGACAAAACAGGATAATGATAAATGTTGGAGAAGATGTGGGAAAATTGGGAGATTATTGCATTGTTGGTGGAGTTGTGAACTGATCCAACCATTCTGAAGAGCAATTTGGAACTAAGCTCAAAGGGCAGTGAAACTGTGTATACCCTTTGATCCAGCAGTATCACTTCTAGGTCTGTATTCCAAAGAGATCATAAAAATGTGGAATAGGACCTACATGTACAAAAATATTTTTAGATATTTTTATTTTTAGTTTACAACACTCAGTTCCACAGGTTTTGAGTACCAAATTTTCTTTTCCTCCCTCCTCACCCCCCTACCCCCAAGAGAGCATGGAAGCCAATATATGTTCTACATATGCCTTCACATTAAAAATATTTACACAATAGTCAAGTTGTAAAGAAGAACCATGATCAATGGAGTGAATCATGAAAAAGAAGACACAAAATGAAAAAAAAAATAGAAAAAAAGAGAGTAGACAATTTCCTTCAATCCGCACTCAGACTTGATAGGTCTTTATTGGGATGTAGATAGCTCTTTCAATGATGAGACCTTTGGGACTGTCTTTGAACCTGGTATTGCTGAGAAGGCCCCAGTCTGTCAAAGTTAGTCATCAACCAATCAACATGTCTGTGCCTGTGTACAATGTTCTCCTGGTTCTGCTCCTCTCAATCAGCATCATATCATGTAGTCTTTCCAGGTTGTTATGAAGTCCATATCTTCCCCATTTCTTATAGCACAATAGTATTCCATTACATTCATATACTACAACATTTTTAGCCATCCCCTAATTGATGGGCATCCCCTTGATTTCCAATTCTTTGCTACCACAAAAAGAGCTGCTATGAATATTTTTGTACATATGGGTCTCTTTCCCCCTTGTATGAACTCTTTAGGATACAGCCCTAGAAATGGTATTGCTGGGTCAAAGGCTATGCACATTTTTATAGCCCTTTGGGCATAGTTCCAAATTGCTCTCCAGAATGGAGAGCAATCTGTTCACAACTACACCAACGATGTAACAATGTTCCAATTTTCCCACATTCTCTCTAGTGTTTATCATTTTCCTGTTTGGTCATGTTAGCCAATCTGTTAGGAGAGATGTAGTACCTAAGAGTTGTTCTGATTTGCATTTCTCTGATCAATAGTGATTTAGAGCATTTTTTCATATGCCTATAGATATCTTCAATTTCTTTCTCTGAAAACTGCTTGTTCATATCCTTTGACCATTTTACAAATGGGGAATGACTTGTATTCCTATACATTTGGCTCAGTTCCCTGTATATTTTAGATATTGGGCCTTTATCAGAGACACTAATTGTAAAGATTTTCTCCCAATTTTCTGCTTCTCACCTAATCTTTGTTGCATTGACTTTGTTTATACAAAACTTTTCAGTTTCACATAATCAATATTATCCATTTTGCATTTTGTAATTCTCTCTATCTCTTGTGAGGTCATGAATTCTTTCCTTTCACATAAATCTAACAGGTAACTATTCCTTGCTCTCCCAAATTGCTTATAGTATCAGCCTTTATTCCTAAATCATGAACTCATTTTGATTTTATTTTGGTATACAGTGTAAGATATTGGTCTATACCCAGTTTCTGCCATACTGCTTTCCAATTTTCCCAGCAGTTTTTTTGAAATAGTGATTTCTTAGCCCAGAAGCTGGATTCTTAGGGTTTATCAAAGATTATATTGCTATAATCATTGACTAGGGCGACTTGTGTACTTAATACATTCCACTGATCCACTGCTTTGTTTCTTAGCCAGTATCAAACAGCTTTGAGGAGTTCTGCTTTACAGTGCAGTTTAATATCTGTATTAGCATTTCTTTTCATTAATTCCCTTGTTATTCTGGGTACAAAAAATTTATAGCAGCTCTTACTGTGCTAGCAAAGAATTGGAAATTGAAGATATGTCCAGCAAGTGCAGAATGGCTGAACAAATTGTGCTATGTGAATGTAATGGAATACTATTGTTCCATAAGAAATGATGAGTAGGAAGAATTTAGAAACACCTGAAAAAACTAAGATTGATGAACTGATACTGACTGAAGTGAGCAGGAGAGCATTGTACCCAGTAACAACAACTTTGTGCAATGGTTAACTTTGATAGTCTTAGCTCTTCCCAGCAATATGATGATCTAAGACACTTCCAAAAGACTAAAGAAAGAAAATGCTATCCATACCCAGAGAAAGAACTTTGGAGTTTGAACACAGATTGAAGGATACTATTTTCTCTCTTTTTTATTTGCTTGGTTTTCTCCCCATGGTTATTCCTTTTGGTTCTGATTCTCCTTTACAACACGACTAAAATGGAAATATGTTTAATATGTTTATACATGTATAGTCTGTATCAGATTGCATGCCATCTTGGGGAGGGGAGAAATTTAGAAATCAAAATCTTATAAAAGTGAATGTTGAAAACTAAAAATTATTACATTATTTTTTAAAAAAGAATATGATTTCTTTTCTTCTTTTACTATTCTGTTTGTAGTATTAGACTACAAATAGTATTGCATGGTCAAAGGGTATGCACAGCTTGACAATGTCTGTTTTGGAGGGGGGAAGGCAGATTTCCAAACTTCTTGGCTTGGATCAAATTATTATTCTTTTTTCCAAAGCTCCTTGCATATTAATCATTTTCCTTTTTTTTGTCAACTTTGCCAATATGATGGGTGTTGTGAAAAATCTCAGAGTTGTGAATTTCCCCAATTACTATAGATTTGGAGTACATATAATATAGTTATTAACAGATCAAATATAATATTAGATGATTCATCTTTTGAAAATTGTTCATTCATATCATTTGGACATTTGGAAATTGTAGTTATCATAAATATTAATAAGTTATCATTATTATTGTTAACTAGCATTTACATAATGCCTACTATGTACCAAGTTCTGTATGAAGTGCTTTAAAAGTATTACCTTATTTGACTTAAATTCTCTATATACCTTGCAAATGAAACTTATCAGTGAAATTTGCTATAAATATTTCTTCCAAGATATCTACTTCACTTCTAATTTTAACCACATTGATTTTATTTGTGCTAAAACATCTTAATTTTATGTAATCAAAATGTTCTTTTACCTCTTATGATCTTCTCTATCCCTTATTTGTTATGATCTTTCTCCCTATTGATAGAGCAGAAAAGTAATCCCTTCCTCCTCTAATTTGTTTATAGTGTACCTATTTGGAGTTTATATTGGTATATCATTTAAGATATTGGGCTACACTTTGTTTCTGACACAGTGCATCAAAATTTTCCCAGCAGTTTTTACCAAATAGTGAGTTTTTACCTCAGTAGTTGTGTTTATCAAACACTAGACTTCTGTGCTCATTTGTTTCTCTTTACTGTATGTTTAATCTTTCTTACTGATCAACCTCTCTTGAAGATGGCAGCTTTAAATTAAATTTTGATATCTGGTTCTTTGAGATGTTCCTGTGCGAAGTGCAGGAACCCTGACCCCCACAACTTCTCTTGTGATTCTTGATCTTTTGTTCCACCATATGAATTTTTATTATTTTTTCTAGTCTGTAAGATAAACTATTTTTGAGCTTGAAATATCATTGAATAAGAAAATTAAATTAGATAGTATTGTTATTTTTATCATATTGGCTCCACTTACTTCTGAGCAATTCATATTTGCCTAATTCTATAGATCTGTTTATTTCCATAGTCTTTTGTAGTTGTGTGCAAACATATGCTGTGTATGTCTAAGTACACAGACTCCCAGGTATTTTATACATTCTATATTTATTTTAAATAAGATTTTTCTTTTTGTCTCTTCTTACTGATTTTTATTGCTAACATAAAAATTTTCATGATTTAGGTGGATAAATTTTATAACTAATTTTGTTAAAATGTTTATTTTTACCTAATTGATTGAGATTCTCTAAGTACACCATTATATATCTGTAAAAGTGATGTTTCCTTTCTTCTTTTGCTATTTATGTATGTGTGTATATATGTATGTACACTCAATATATGTGCTTTGATGATCTCTAGTTTATGGTATAAATAACATGTTTGTATCATAAAAAGAATTTGGCAAGGTCAATTATTTTCCTATTTTTGCAAATACTTTGTTTCATATTGGTATTGTTTTTTGAATATATAGTAGCATTTGCTGATAAATTCATATGGTCCTATTTTTATTTTTCCTTTTGAGTTGATTTATGACATAATTTACTTTTCTAGTTTGTTCAAATACTATATTACTGGATACATCAACATGAGCATTTTATATTTTATATTCTTAAATATTCAACCACTTTATTGAAGGTATTAGTTTTAGTGGTGTGTGGTTTTGCACAATAGTTTCAATAACATCCTTTTTATATTCTATGTTTCTGTGAATTATACTTTTTTTAAATTTTTGATACTGGTAACTTAGTTTTCCTTTCAGTTATTTAGTTAATAGCTTATCTATTTGGTGTTTTTCCAAGTTCCTACTTTCATGTACTTCTAGCTCCTATTCACTTTTGCTTATTCATGGTTTTTGCTGTTGTTTTATTTTGATGTTATTAATGCTTTCTTCAGTTTTTTTCAGGAATCATATTTTTGTTTTAAATTGTGATTCATTCATGTCATGATTCCATAATGATCTTCTCTTTATCAGTCACAGCAATTCCACAATATTTGACTGCTAAGACAACAATATCTGACAAACTGTTTGAAAAAATTCCAATGATACGTCAGATGATAAAATTAGAAAGAGTTCCTGTACCTAACCATGTATGGATATACACATATACATATGTATAAATATATAATTGCATGTACATATACACATATACAAACAGATATAAAGTGTATATATATACATGCATGCATGCATTTATGTATACATGTATGTATGCATATATATGTATGTATGTACATATGGCAAAACCCTCAATTAAACTTTTGGTTTCCTTTTCCTTTATATTCCTTCTTAGGACATACAAAGGAGCAAATTAAGCAGCTAAATTTGTGTAGATTTTTAAAGGGAAAGTTACATACTCAGAACTTATGAAAGTAATATAGAAACAAGAAATGACTATCAGCATTCCCACCCAATCCCAGTGTTCCTATTGCTCTATTTTACTTAGCTCTGAACACATGCCAGTGAGAAAACAAAAGATATAACTCAGAAGATGCCAGAAACATCAGTTTCTAGGGCTTTTTTTATTGTGTATCAGAGAAAGTCTAGAGAACTCCCCCTGTGCCTTTTAGACTATATAGTCTGGAATAAAAATCAAGCATCTAGATAATCAAGATCAGGTTTTCCTTCAGAGCAATAGAACTATACGTAGCATATTAGACTCTGACCCAGGCCATATCAAGGAATTTTATCCTAAAGAGGTCTGAGAAATTGTTTGGTGACACATTAAAAAGGGGGGGGAGGGGAACTGAGTGTGTATTAGATTGGGATTTCACCTGGGGATGTCATTCAAGGGACAGTGATATAAAGGCAAGGCAAGTCAACAAGGATGTATTAAGTGCCTACTGTGTACCAGGCATGGTTCTAAGTTCTGGGGATACAAAGGACAAATGCCAGCCTAGCTCTTAAGGAGATCATAGCCTAATGTTAAAGTTAATAGCATTAAACAACATGTATAACCAAGATACAAGATTACCCATCATCTATCTATATATCTATCTATCTATCTATCTATCTATCTATATATATATATATTTACCTATCTTCCTTCCTTCCTTCCCTCCATCCCTCCTTCCCTCCCTCTTTCCTTCTTTCTTTCTTTCTTTCTTTCTTTCTTTCTTTCTTTCTTTCTTTCTTTCTTTCTTTCTTTCTTTCTTTCTTTCTTTCCTTATTTCTAATAAATGAGGCAGCTAGGTAGTACAGTGGATAGGGTGCTGGGCTTAAAATTAGGAAGACCCATCCTAATGAATTCTAATATAGCCTCAGACATTGTGTTTGGCCTAGGAAAGTCACTTAACTCCATTTGTCTCAATTCCTCATCTACAAAATGAGCTGGAGAAGTAAACAACAGACTACTCCAGTATCTTTGCCAGGAAAATCCCAAATGGGGTCCTGAAGAGTCAGACATGACTGAAACAACTGAACAACAAAAATGTAGGACAAATTGGAGATTATTTTTTAGAGAAGGCACTAACAATAATTAGGGCCAGTAAAGGATCCTTGAAGAAGGTTAAATTTAAGCTGATTTTTGAAGGAAGCCAGAGAAGTCTAGAGGTAGAGATGGGGAGGGAAACAGTTACAGGCATAAGGGATAGCCAATGAAAATGAGATGAGTGGGAATATGGAATATATTTAAGGAATAATAGTCAGGAGGCTAAAGTCACTGAATCATGGAATATGTAGATGAGAGTAAGGTGTATGAAGAGTGGAAAGGTTCATGCCTTTCCATGTTATTACTGGCTTTAAAAGACAAACAGAGTATTTTATGTTTTATCCTGAAAGTAATAGGGAGCCACTGGGGTTTATTGAATGACTTGAGTGACATGGTCAGACTTGTCCTTTGTGTCTCCAAAATGGACCATCCCTTCCTTCAAAACATCCCATTGGCATTATAGCCCTGTTTCAGGTAGTAATGTTAGATTAGAATACTTAGATCCTGGGGAATCCATTGTTTTTTTTTCTCTGACATTAAGTATATCCCCTAAAGATCACTGAGTGATTGCCTGCTTCCTTGTTATGAACAAATCCCTGGGTGGAACTTAGAGCTAGCCTTGAAAAAAAATGTTATCACTAACACTGTTATGGCCAAAAAAAGGCAGCAGTTACTTTAGACTGTTTGATGGAGCATGAACTCTTTGAGAAGAATGTTATTCTTATGTAATCTCCTTTTATTACATGCCAGGAAGAAGGCTGTCATAGAAGAATGAAAGCCTACATTTTACATTTCTTTCTCCACAGACGTGATTTGAATTTAGATTAGAGAACGATGTAGAAAAATTAAACTTAGGGTGAAATTCATGCCTTTTTAAAGATTTGTTTGTGATTTTTATGTGGATGGTTTTCATGATTTATGGCATAATTAGGCATACCTAGACTTAAGGGATCTTTGTGAAGCAATTTCTTACATTCATATCCACATATTCATAAATACTTGATGTATAGCTCTAGACATAGAATATATACTTAGCATCATCTTATGCTTTCAGTTTCTACTTCCCCATATCTCATATATTCCTTTTAACATCAAAATATGCAATATACAATTATACTTTAGCTATAAAATGTAGAGGTTTAAAATACCAGGCTCTGCTTTTACAGGAGGTATATCATTAGCAGATCTCAGAGTATTTAATTTGATTATTTCTGTGTTTCTTATTTTTTTCCTCCATTGGCACAAAATGGCACTCAATATGTAGGGTAAGCTTTTTCATGCAGGTGATTCATTGCCCAAATGAAGGTACTGAAAAAGAGTAGGTGAGTTATAATAGTTGTTTCCATTTACACCTACACATAGCTTCCTGGCTTCCTTGTTTTTTTCAAGCTCCACCTACACCAAGGCTTTCTTAATTCCTCTTAATTCTCCATTATTTCCTATTATCCTGAAAATGGTTTATGGATATTTATGGACACATTTTCTCCCCCATTAGATTTGAGTTCCTGGACTGCAGGGGTTGCCTTCTGCCTTTCTTTGTATCCCCAGAACTTCCCATAATGCCTGCCACATAGCAGACCCTTAATAAATGTTTATTGACTGACTGACTCACACACACACACACACACACACACACACACACACACCATTACATACATCTTGGAACAATGGAATATTACAGATGGAAAGTGGCATTTAATATCATCCTCCCATTGTAAGGTTTAGGAAAATGAACATCAGAGGAGGGAAGTGGTTTCCAGCTGTTGCACGGTGAGACGATAGCAGAACTATCACGAAAATAAAGTCTCCTCATTCTTAGTCCTGTGTTCATTGCAAGACACTTCATCTGAGCCAAAAGGAGAGAGAAATTTTCCAAAGGCGTGAGAGATGGACTTTAAGCATAAAGAAAGAGGTGAACAAAGACCTGGCAGCAGAAAAGGTAGACACTGAATTGGGGAAAAGAAGCTCAGTTTTTCTAAAATGTAGTACAAGTGAAATATTAGATCTTCAAGTGACCTGAGGCAGAGAGATTATAAGGAGGATGACTTGACCTCACACAAAGTCTTTTGGGGCAGTCTGAAACTGATTCCAAATCCAGCACCATTTTGGCTATCCCACACAGATTGTCAGGGATTTGGTATCTGCTTGGCCTCAAAGTGCAAAACGGGGAGGAATTGGTGGTGAGGCAGAGGCTGGTTGCAGAGAGGCCAATTTTGTATCAATAGAAAGAAGAAATTATTAACCATTAGAAATATTAAAATAGCTAATGGACTGGAATAATAAGGTAGCTAGGCATCCATGTAGACACTTGAACGTCATCGTCTCAGGGAAGATTCCTGTTTAGGGATGGATCACCTTCTGAAATCCAACTCCAAAATCCTATGATTCATCATAAAAATTGCTGGAGAATGGTTGAAACAAGAATGCCCATTATCACCACTGTTATTCAATATTGTACTAGAAATGTTAGCTTTACCAATAAGAAAAGAAAAAGAAATCAAAGGAATTAGGGCAATGAGAAAACAAAGCTTTTTGTAGATGATATAATCCTAGAAAATCAACTAAAAAACTACTTGAAAGAACTAACAAGCAAAGTTGCAGGATATAAAATAAAACCACCTAAATCATTGACATTTCTATATATTACTAACGAATTCCGGCACCAAGAGATAGAAAGAGAATTTCCACTTAAAGTCACTGTAGACACTATAAAATATCTGGGAGTCTGCCTGCCAAGGCAAACCCAGGGACTGTATGAACATAATTAAAAAACTGTTCACAGAAATAAAGGCAGATCTAAATAACTGAAAATCTATCAATTGTGTGCCACTGGTGGGGGGCAGTGAGGGATAGGAGGAAAATTTGACATGAAAATCTTATAAAAGTGAATGTTGAAAAGTAAAAATAAATTTAAAAATGAAAAAAAAATGTCCTAGAGGCCAGAAAATTGCCTTTTTAAAGCCAGAAATTCCTAATCCAGAAAGAAGATAGGAAAAGAGATCTAAGAAGAGCTAAGTCTCATAGAACTAACAAACAGAATGTATTTTAAATTAAAAAAAAAGCTCAATAAAATGTCTGCTTTTCTTTGAGAGCTCAGGTTCTGAGACTGGGATTCTAACTGTTACCTATCACACAGAGGCATCCAAAGATCAGCCTTTTCATGGCTCTCTGATGGCTCTAGGATACAGTGATCAGTCTTCTTGGTTTCTGGTCTTGGCTCAAACCCCTTGATGCTGATCCCTACTCCTAGTTCAGATACCCAATTCTAGCCTTACTACCAGTCAATAGGATTGGGGAGGTGACTCCTCCAAACTCAGGCTGGATTGAATCCAGTTTTGCCTAAGAATAATATGTTAAATAAATAATACATTCAGGTAATAGGGGAAAAAAGAAAGATATAAATGTAGCTCACTATAAGTTGGCAATGGAGTAATAGGTTCAACATTCATATAACTTTATCTCTTCCCCTTTTTTGCCTACAATTTAAAAAGAATTATGTTATCACATTGGAATTAGTAGAAACATTCCTTTAAGTATTGATTTCATTATGTTTAAAGTATTCATTTTGAGATTTTTTCAGGGGATGGTGTCAGGCATAAATTTGGAAACTTCATCTTCCTCCTTGGCTGAGTGGAAAACTCCAAGAGGAGGAGATAGTAAAGTTCTGGTGTATGTTTATGAAATTGAGTCATTGAGGGTCCTGACATACCAGAACTGAACTGAAACAGGCTGCCTGAACCTATGTCTTAGTCCTTGACATTGGTTGGGGTTCTTCCTAATCTCCTCATTCAAGCCCACTCTCTTGCTAATCCTCATGTGTACTTCCTCTGTCCTGCCATTTGACCTGAGGATCTATGCCTTGAAGGATGTATGGGATCTAGGATCAGTATCAGAATAAGTTACTAAGTGGATGAATACTGGTCACTAATCACCCTCTTCCTCATCTCTCCTTTACTAGGAAGAAACATAGGGCAAGAACTATCTCATATATCTCCCTTGGACTCCCTAGCAAGCACTTAGCCTAGGGTGCTTGCATGGAGTTAATAGTCAATACTTGTTAGTTGATAGTCATAGACATAGTTAATAAACATTTATTAAGTTCTTACTATATGCCCAGCCCTCTGCTAAGTGCTAGGGATATAAATATGAAAAAGAAAGGTAGTTTCTGCTTTCAAGTAGCTTATAATTTAATGGGAAAAGACAACACACAAAAAGGAAGCTGAAAAAAACTGGGGAAGAGGAGGGAGGGCACCCAGAGATGTTCCAAAATAGTACAGCCAGGAGAGAATTGAAAGGCTCTGAGCTGAGATTATGGAGATTTTAGGGTTCATGACTCCATCCTTCAGTCAGACGCATAGGGTAGTGATGAGATAGAGTACCAAGGATGATAGGAATCAGTAAAGTGATGAGGGTTTCAAAATAATGAATTTCCTGGGAGAGGGGGAAGTCAGTGGAGAATAGGGCATCCAAGGGAGAAATGAGTTGATGATTATGATGATATTTGACTTATTTCATGTAAGAAAAAATCCTCTTCACCTCCTCAACTCCACCCTCCCTGACCCTTAACTCACATTCACTAGAGGGCTCCATCTCAGATTCGGGACCTGCATAAACAATTGCACATGATTATAATTGGAAATATTAATTTTACTTCTCTATGTTTGGGTTATTTCCCAAGCAGGAGGTAGTAGTTTATTTTATTTTTTATTTTTTTGTTTCAGCTCCTCTAATTCCTGCAGTTGAGAACTCCTATTTGCTTAACTGAAAAGTCTCGTTTCCTTTGTTGTCTTTTCCATACACCTTCATCCCTATTCCTCTGATATACCTTGATTCTACACGACCTCCAGAACCTTGCTATCTTATTAAGCTCAAATTTGATCCCAGATCTCTTCACTTTACATTGCCTTTGTCTTCTGATTCTCATTGAAACCAAGTTTTTTCCTAGATGCCCAAATTCCTATGACTATCTCCAAACATATTACTCAATTCCTGCTTTCTGACACACATAGCCATGGGGAGAAGTTGGTATACATCTAGTTCTTCCAGTTCAAGACTTCCCATCTACCTCCTCCATCACTCAGTAACTATTTTTTTTCTTTAAAGTTTATGCCATCCAACCCAGAGTCTTGTTGCTACCATCAATAGACTTTCAGATATCAATCTGCTTCAACTACTTATAGGAGTGATCATGATTTAGAAAACCCACTTCTCTTCTCACACGAATCCACTCCTATAAATTAATTTACTCAGATGTGTATATTCCTAGTTATGAATTTGTTAAATACTATCAAACAAAAGGATTTATATTAGGATTCAAATGGCTATAATTAAATACCTAAGGATAACTTGTGAATCTTTTTTTAAATTAAGATTTTTTTATTTTTTAGTTTACAACACACAATTCCACATGTTTTTGAGTTCCAGATTTTCTTCTTCCCCCTCCTTGGCCCCTCCCCCTAAAGAAGACATGGAATCTGATATATCTTCTACATATAGCTTTGCATTAAACTTATTTACACAATATTCAGGTTGTAAAGAAGAATTATGACCAATGGAATGAATCAGGGAGAAAGAAGAAACAAAACCAAAATAAAAGAGAAAAAAAAGGAGAGCAAATAGTTTGCCTCAATCTGCATTCAGACTCCATATTTCTTTCTCTGGATGTAGATAGCATTCTCCATCATGAGTCCTTTGGAGTTGTCTTTGAACCTTGCATTGCTGATAAGAGCCAAGACTATCACAGTTAGTCATCACAGAATCCATATATCTCTGGTTATGTATAATGTTTTGCTGGTTCTGCTCTGCCCACTCAGCATTATATTGTGTAGGTTTTTCCAGGTTATTGTAAAGTCCATATCTTCCCCATTTCTTATAGGAAAATGGTATTCCATTACCTTCATATGCCAAAACTTGTTTAGGCATTCCCCAATTGATGAGCATCCCCTTGATTTCCAATTCTTTGCTACTACAAAAAGAGCCACTATAAATATTTTTGTACATATGGATCCTTTTCCCACTTGTGTGATGTCTTTGGGATACAACCCTAGAAGTGGTATTGCTGGGTCAAAGGGTATGAACATTTTAATAGCCCTTTGGGCATAGTTCCAAATTGCTCTCCAGAATGGCTGGATCAGTTCACAAGTCCACCAGCAATGTAACAATGTTCCAACTTTCCCACATCCTCTCCAGCATTTATCATTTTCCTGTTTTGTCATTTTAGCCAATCTGACAGGAGAGATGTGGTACCTAAGATTGTTTTGATTTGTGTTTCTCTAACCAGTAGTAATTTAGAGCATTTTTTCATATGCCTATAGATATCTTTAATTTCTTCCTCTGAAAACTGTCTGTTCATATCCTTTGACCATTTCTCAATTGGGGAATGACTTGTATTCCTGTAAATTTGGCTCAGTTCTCTGTATACTATAAAGATGAGGCCATTATCAGAGACACTGACTGTAGGTGAAGCACAATATATTATACTCCAGCCTTTTATATTTACCCTATGTGTATCCCCCTGTTTCAAATGTGTTTCTTGTAAACAACATATTGTAGGATTATTGTTTTTAATCTATTCTGCTATCCACTTCCATTTTATGAGAGAGTTGATCCCATTCACATTCACAGTTGTGATTACTATTTGTATCTTTTTCTTTATCCTATTTACCCCCTCTTTATGCTTGTATTTCTCCCTTCTCCATTCCATTCCTTAAAAGAGTTTTGCTTTTGATCACTGCCTTCCTCAGTTTACCCTCCCTCTTGATTCATCTTCTTTATCTTACTTTTTTCCCTTGCTACTTCTTCCCTGCCTTCTGGCCACCTGCTCTCTTTTCTTTCACCTTTCCCTTCCTACTGCCTGTAGGACAAGTTTGATTTCTCTACTTATCAGAGTATGTTATTCCCTTCTTGAACCAAATCCAATGACAGTAAAGCTCAAATATTGCTCTTCTCCTTCCCTTCTTTCCCTCTACTATAATATGTTTTTGTGTCCCTTCATGCCATGTAATTTACCTTTTATATTACCTCCTTACCTCTTCTCCCAGAACCATCCCTTCATATCTCTTAGCTATTTTTTATCATTATGTCAGTTATTTTGTACTGACACTCACAGTCTATGAACATCCCTTTCAATTGTCATAATAACTGTATTATTCTCAAGATTGATATATATGTACAAAACATATATAAAACAATATAATCCTATATAAGAATGTAAATAAATTGCTTTACTGATTAACAAGGTTTCCCTCCTGCCCCATTTACCTTTTTATGTCTCTCTTGAGTTTTGTACTTGAAGATCAAATTTTCCATTGAGTTCTGGCCTTTTCACCAGGAAGGACTGGAATTCCCTTATTTCATTGAATGTCCATCTCCTTGCCAGGAAAAGTATGCTTAGTTTTGCTGAGTAGTTGATCTTTGGTTGTAGTCCAAACTCCTTTGGCTTTCAGAATATCATATTCCAATTTCTCCTGTCATTTAATGTAGAAGATGAAAGATCCTGCATGATCCTGATGGTAGTTCCACAATATTTGAATTGTTTCTTTCTGGCTGTTACAGTATTTTCTCCTTGACTTGATAATTCTGGAATTTTGCTATAATATTTCTTGGAGGTTTCAATTTGGGATATTTTTCAGGGGGTGGCCAGTGGATTCTTTTGATGATGATTTTGCCCACTGTTTCTGGGACCTCAGGGCAGTTATCCTTGATAATTTCTTGGAAGATACTGTCCAGGCTCTTTTTTCATTGTGGATTTCTGGTAGACCAATGATTCTTAGATTGTCTCTCCTGATCTATTTTCCAGGCCAGTTGTTTTTTTTTTAATCAGATATTTCATTTTTTCTTCTATTTTTTCATTCTTTATACTTTGTTTGTCTGATTCTTGATGTCTCATAGACTCATTTGCTTCTACTCACCCAATTCTAATTTTTAATGTTTTGTTTTCTTCCTTCATCTTCTCTATCTCCTTTTCCATTTGGTTAATTTTACTTTTCAATGAGACATTTTCTCCACTTATCGTCAGACTATCCTTAACCATTTCACTGATTTTACTTTTTAAAGATTTGTTTTCATCAGTGAATTTTTTTTCCATTTTTTTCTTTTACCTGTCCAATTTGGTTTTTAACGTCCACCTTGAGTTCTTCCAGTGATGCCTTTTGTGTTGGAGACCAGTTCAAATTCACTTTTGAGGTTTCAGATGTGAGTATAGTGTCCATGCTGTCCTCTTCTGAATTGGTATTTTCTTCTCCCCTGACTCCATAATAGGAATCAATGGTCTTCGGCTTCTTAGGGTGCTTTTTTATGGTGCTTTTTTCCTCCTGGCTTCTAAAGTAGATCTCTGCTTCTGGGGCTCAAGGAGTTTTGTCCCAAGCTTCTCATATTGGGATCTGTGGGGCTGCTCACTGGCTTTGTGTGCTATGGCCTCTAGTTTTGTGAGGTATGGGGGAGGAGTGGTCAGGTTCCTGGAAGTCTCCTCTTTCCTGGGACTGCTCTGCAGCATGGATCATCTCAACTGTTGTCTGTCCTGTTGTCTGTCACTTTCCCTGGCTGTGCAAAGCCTGGTCTGTGGTCCTGGTGTTGACCTTTGTTAACTCCACCCTGCTGGGGCATAGTAACTCTTCTTGTTCTGCTGAGGTAGTGCCTGCTGGGACACCTCTCTGCCTTCGCTACTCTCCTTCTCCAACCCCAAGAAAAGCCCTCTCTCCAACTTCTCTCACTAAAATGCTACTGAAGCCCTGCTTCTGGCTCCTCTGTTTCTCCCAAGGTACTATTCTCTGGGTGAGGAAGGGAGGGAGGGAGAGGCAATTTACCTGGCTATAATTGCTTCTGGAAGTTCAAGAGGTGAGTTTCAAACCTTTAAGCTGTGGGCTGGAGGCCTCTGTGGTAGTTGATCCTGTGGCCCCAGGCTCTGCACTTGTGTCCCCCATAGCTCCAACAGACTCCTGTCCTGGGCTGAGAGGCCTGGGGCTTGATTGCTGCCATAGCTAGTACTTCTGCCCTGGGCCTGCTCGTATTCCAATGTTTTAGTTTCCCAGTGCTCTCCATGATTGGAGTGCATGCTGGGTTTCTCTGCTGTTCCCAGTTGGTGTGGTCTGCTGCCATTCTGTGTGTCCAGTGCTCCTGCTCCTCAGTGTACTAGTGGCTTCTAACTCTCTCAGATCTGCTCAGATTCACTTTTTTAGACATATCTGACAGAATTTGTGAGAGAGTCCCAGTAGTTCCCTCCTTTCACAGCACCGTCTTCTGAGCTCTCTTTCTTATGTCTCTTTCTAAGCAGTGAAAAGCAAACCATGATAAGGAGTGCTGAAACCATGAACAGTTAGCCTTTGTAGTTAGGACAGTGTCATGACCAGTTCACACATGCCTGATAATGCTAGAATTTCTCCTTGAGGAGTTGGCCTTTTTAATGTAACCCAAAGGCTCTTTTTTCCCTCTCCACCCCTTGCATTGTATACTGAAAATAATAGAATGTTACATTTTAAGTGATTAAGAGAATTTCTGCATACTTTGGGTTAATATAAGAATTACAATTCTAGAGAAGGTCAATCTTAAAATACATCCAATTTTATGTACCTTTGCATGGAGGAAGGGGAAGATTCCATGAGAGATGTAGTTAAGGAGATGTGTTATTTAAGGGGTGTTCTAAAAAGCTAGGTGTTTTTTAGTGAAATGGGCTCTTACATATTTTCTCTCCCCACAGTTCTTGCTTCTATACTTGGAAAAGATAACCATTCTGTGAACACTAATTGGTAACTTTCCCTTTGTGTAGTATATTCACATTCTCTTGGAAATGTTAAAGCTTCTCTAGTTTCTAAATGCCCACAGGGATTAAGTTGCTGGAGGGACATGACTAAATATGTATTAAGATATGTCAATGGGATATTATGAACATTAATTTGCATTTGCAAATTGCTTTGAGCGTTGAATATTTCATATAAGATCTGTATTTTTTTCATTATTGATGGGAATCAGGTGATTTTGAAATACAGTATTTAGATCTATTAAAAGAGCTGAGCATTTGAATCTTAGTCAAACTCAGGCTCTCTTTTAAAATGTGAAAAATTAATCACACATCTTCAAGTTTCAAATAGGTCTTTGAGTTCAATTTGAAGGTCAAATTACATCTTCATCTACATGACATGAAAGATAAAGACTTGAGTTAGCCTGTTGACATATTATTTTCACAATTCTGAATGTATAGAGTTTCCCAAAAAGTTGAGACTTTTGCTTTTAAAAACTGCACCCATCTCTCTCTGAAGCCCATATGGAATGACATTTTGTTGCCAGATGAATTCTGGGTTATGAGACTATAATCTAGAGCATAGCATCCTTGAAGAGGAACTTCTACAGGCCCAGGATATATTATAGTGGAAAAACATATAACATGTAGACAACAAATCTATGCTTATTAAGAGCTGGTTGGGGGTGGAGCCAAGATGGTGGCTGGAAACCTGGGACTTGCATAAGCTCTCCCCCAAATCCCTCCAAACACCTATGAAAAATTTCTCTGAACAAATTGTAGAGATGGAGAACCCACGAAATAGCAGAAGGAAACAGGTCTGCAGCCCACGAGAGCCCGAATGGTCACCAGGAAAGGTCTATCACACAGCACAGGGAGCAGAGCACAGCTCATCATGGGCCGCACCATGACAGACAAGGCATGGAATCAGCCAGCTGAAACAGGTCTTGGGGCCATGAAACAGTGAGCTGTGGCAGTTACCGGACTTCTCAACCCACAAATGCCAAAGAGCAGGTTAGTGGGAAACTTCGGGATTATTGGACTACCTAAGAGCCATGATTAAAAAAGAGTCTATAAATCATCTTTCAAGAAATTATCAAAGAAAACTGCCCTGATATTCTCGAATCAGAGGGTAAAATAGAAATGGAAAGAATCCACCGATCTCCTCTTGAAAAGGGTCCTCTTGAAAAGGGTCCCAAAAAGAAAACTCCTAGGAATATAGTCACCAAATTCCAGAGTTTCCAGGTCAAGGAGAAAATACTGCAAGCAGCCAGAAAGAAACAATTTGAATATTATGGAAACGCAATCAGGATAATACAAGATCTAGTAGCTTCTACCTTAAGGGATCAAAGGGCTTAGAATATGATATTCCAGAGGTCAAAGGAGCTAGGATTAAAACCAAGAATCACCTACCCAGCAAAACTGAGTGTCATGCTCCAAGGCAAAATATGGACTTCCAATAAAATAGAGGACTTTCAAGCTTTCTCAGTGAAAAGACCAGAATTGAATAGAAAATTTGTTGGAAGTGTTTTACATAATGATACATGTGTGACTTATGTTGAATTGCTTGCCTTCCTAGGGAGGGTGGTTGGGAAGGGAAGAGGGGAGAGAATTTGGAACTCAAAGTTTTAAAAGCGGATGCTCAAAAATAGTTCTTTTTACCTGCAGCTGGGAAACAGGATGCACAGGGAATGGGGCATAGAAATCTATCCTGCCCTAAAAGAAAGTAAGGGTAAAGGGGATGGGGGGGGTGGAGTGAGGTGACAGAAGGGAGGGCTGACTGGGGAATGAGACAATAAGAATATATGCCGTCTTGGAATGGGGGGGGTAGAAATGGGGAAAAATTTGTAACTCAAAATCTTGTGGAAATCAATGTTGAAATCTAAAATATTAAATAAAAATGATAAAATTAAAAAAAGATCTGGTCTATGGAGAACTGGGGTAGGCTCTTGGAGATACACAAAGTTTAGAGAAAACATGAACATCTTCATGTAGATTCTCAATCCTGTTTTGCCATTGGTAGGATGTGGGTACTTAGACACATCACCAAAATTCTCCGAGGCTCACTTTCTCATGTGCAAAATGAAAGGCTTATTCTAAATTATTGAAGAGGTCCTTTCCAACTTTCAAAGTCTTTGACACTATAGAACCATATGGGAGAAAAGATTATTCAATCATCAATCAATAAAAAAGTCTATTAATCAGCAGTTACTTTATTAGGCGTTTAGGATACGAAAGTAAAAAAAAAAATTCCTAAAGAGCTTATATCCTATTAGAGGACACAATATGTACATGCATTAGTACTGTATATATGGAATAAATATAAAGTATGTATATTATAGTTAAATGCAATGTATTGGGACACCTAGAGCACTAGTTGTTGGGGAATCCTGATTCCCCATAAGCTGATGTTTAAGCTGAACATAAAAATGAAAACGCCTTTATGTCTTGTTTCCTTCAATTAAAATGTGAGCTTCTTAAGATTCTAAAATGTTTGTTTCTAGTTAACTCCTCTTTATGTAGCCCAGTAGCCTCCTGTTCCTAGAGTTTCTTCGTATTGGTTTCAGACTTAGTGTGAACATCCAATCAATTTAATTTACTGTAGCTCAGAATTCATGCAGTGAGTAATCCACCAGCCTCATCTTCCTTGTTAGCAGGGAGTGCAGGCATCTACCAGCACACCTGATGATCATTTCAGTCATCTTAATAATTGCCAGATTATCATTCCTAGTGTCTTTTTGCAATATGCAAACTTATTGGTATTTGATTCATTTAGCCTTAGTCCATAATCAATGATCCTGGTCAATAGTCAGACAATTTATATAAGAGGAAAGATAGGGGGCAGCTAGGTGGTGCAGTGAGTAGAGCACTGGCCCTGGAGTTAGGAGGACCTGAGTTCAAATTTTACTTCAAACATTTGACACACTTACTAGCTGTGTGACCTTGGGCAAGTCACTTAACCCCAATTGCCCTGCCTTCCCCTCTCCAAAAAAAGAGGAAAGATAATCATCTACATTTCCTATAAACCAACCAAGACCTTCCTTCTAATGACTCTCATATGACTCTTCCTCCTTTTTTACTGCTTTCATTTTCATTCTTCTTTTGTTCCTTCTCTCCTTTCTTCCTTTTGTGCTATACTTGAGTAGCTTTGCAATAGTATTTTAAGAGTTCACATTAGGCAAAACAATGTTCACCGAAAACATAAAGGGGTATGGTAGATGTTTGGTGGGTAATATTTTTAATTAACTGACTTCAGATGGCCTATTCAAATATATTACATACATATATGAATAAAGAGATATAGGCATATCTGATTTTTGCACTTCCTTTCATGTCACTTTCCAAATACTGAATTTTGTTTGTTTCTTTGATTTTACGAATTGAATGTTTGTGCTAACCCTGCATCAAGCAAGCCTATCAATATCAATTATCCAACTGCATGTGCTCATATTGTTTTTCTAGGTTACATTTTGGTAATTCTTGCAATATTTCAAACTTTTTCATTATTATCATATCTGTTATTGTTATCTACAATCAATGATCCCTGATGTTAATATTCAGTTGTTTTGGGGCACCATAAACCACTCCCACAAAATGTCAAATTTAATCAATACATGTTGGGGTTCTGACTGCTCCACTGACCAGTAGTTCTCTCTCCTGAGGCCTCTCTTTTCCTTGAGACACAACAATACTGAAGGATATCACATAAAATTAATTGATAAAGCAGTGACAGAGCTTGAAGAGACTCCAATTGTGAAAGAAGTTCAACTGTGGCTAAAAAGTTATCAAAGAGTTTCACATGCTACAGAGAAAACTTTCATGAAATAAAAAGTCAATTGATGTGGAAAACTTTATTGCTGTCTTATTTTTAAAAATTGCAACAACCACCCCAACCGTCAGCAACCACCAGCCTGATCAGTCAGCAGCCATCAACACTGAGACAAGACTATCCACCAGTAAAAAGCTTTTGACTCCCTGAAGCCTTAGACGATGGTTAGCAACTTTTTAGCAATAATGTATTTTTAATTTAGGCATATGTGTTGTTTTTTAAACATAATACTATTGCACACTTAATAGATTCCAGTATAATATAAATGTAACTTTTATACGCACTGGAAACTAAAAAAATGTGTGTGACTCTCTTTATTGTTATAGTGACTTAATTGCAGGGATCTGAAATAGAATCTGTAATATCTCTAAGGTATGCCTGTATTTCATTTTGTGCCTGTCATTTCATCGATGTAGGAAACTCCATCTATGAACTTCCTCTAGCAAATATCCTTCAATTTATAATCTTAGAAAGTTACTGGGGACATTTAGTGGTTAAATGACTTGCCTACAGTCTCAGAGGCAGGACTTGCAAACAGGTGTTAGGCAAACTCTCTATTACAACATTCAACGTATGCACAAACACATACATGATAAACATTATATATATACACATATATGCATAAGCATCTACATGTATATTAACATGTATGTATAGATGTATGCATATGCGAATTACATGCAGATATAAACTTGTACATAGGTATACACATGCATATGTATATGTATGAGTAATACATGCCTATTTTCATAAACATTCTTATTTATGTATATAAGCAGTACAATGGATAGAGCTCTGGGCCTCGAATGAGGAAGATCTGAGTTCAAATCTGACCTCAGACATGTATTAGCTATGTGACCCTAGGCAAGTCATTTATCATCTGTTTGCCTCAGTTTCCTCATTTGTAAAATGGGAATAATAATAGTATCTACCTCCAAGCACTGTTGTGAGGATCAAAAGAGATAACAATTGTAAACTGCTCAGCACAATCCCTGGCACATTCTAAGCACTACATAAATGTTAGTTATTTTTCTTATTACTTAAACCCAAAGGTTTTATGGGCTTATAATATGTGTATATAAATATATCTATGTATGTATACATATGTAAATTCTATGTGTATACTATATGAAAATATATTTTCATCCAAATAGATAACCTGTGTAGATGGAGAAGAGCAGCTGCTTCAAATTTCATATTGCTCTTTTTTGAATACATAGTTTAGATTAATAAAGTGTTCTCTTTCCAAATTGGAAGAACACTGAGTTCCTTTATAGCAGTGACTGTATGTAATATGTTGCTTTGATCGCTGCAGAATATTGACCTAACCCAGCTCTTGCCCCAGCCACACAGAATGATGAAGAGAAGATCTGGAATGAACTATAAACTGTCTCCTCTGACAGACATGTCTGAGTTCTGTCAGAGGCACTCCTGGACTGATAACCAGTTTCACTCTACTGATCTTGGAAGGAGGCAGAGAATAATTTCTCCAAGACTGTGATAAAGATTATACAAAAGCAATAGAATTGCCTTTTTCCAATTCATTCTTCCAAAAAAATTACTAGACCTAAGCCTCACATTGCCTTTCTTTTTTAAATTGTTGCTTTCTTTAATTTTTTCTGTTTTTTCTCTTCTCTGAATACATTTCATTTCATTAAATGTTTCTAATTGCATTTAATAATTTTTACATTCATTTTTTTAAAATGTTGAGGTCTTCCTCATGCCCTTCCACAATCCCTTTAGAAGATGACAAATTTAATACCAATTATACTTGTGAAGTCATGTAAAATGTATTTCCATATTAGTCCTTTCGCAAAAGAAAACACACACACACACACACACACACACACACACACACACACCAAGAAGTTAAAGAAAGTTTTACAAAAGTATGTTTCAATACACAAACACGCTTCATCAATTCTCCCCCTGGAGATGGATAGAATTTTTCAACATGTGCTCTTTGGAATTTTGGCGGGGGGCATCATTGTCTTGATCAAACTAGCCAAGTCTTTCACAGTTGATCATCCTTACATTACTGCTATTACAATTATAGTCTTCTCCTGGTTCTGCTTAATTCATTTTGCAACAATTTATATAAGACTTCCCAGGTAACCATCCTGCTCATCATTTCTCATTGCATAATAGTATTCCATCACAATCATATATTGTTCATCCATTTCCCAATTGATGAGTATCTTCCCAATTGATATGTGGGAAAATAGGGACATTAATGGATTGTTGGTGGCTATCAAATTGTGTATATCCTTTGAGCCAGCAATACCATTACCAGTGTGTATCCAAAAGAGTTCAAAGAAAAGGGAAAGAGATCTATATGTACAGAATATTTATAGTAGATCTTTTTGTATTGGAAAAAAGGTTTTTTTTCAAAAAACATGCTCCTAGTTTAATTTTTTAACTTTAAAATTTATTAGTCTCTGCTTTGAATTTCCAGATTTCAATTCTGGTGTTTAATTGGGGATTTGTATTTTGTTATTTTTCTAGTATTTTTAGTTACACACCTAATTTAATGATCTGCTAATTCTCTCTTTTATTGATATACATAACCCCCCCAAGTATTGCTTTGACTGTATCCCACAAATTTTGGCATGCTTTCTCATAGTTATCATTCTCTTTAATACAATTGTTGATTGCTTCTATTTTTGTTCTTTGTTCCACTTACATTTTAGTATTAAATTATTTAGTTTCCAATTAATTTTTAATCTCTGCTTTCACAGTCCTTTGCTGTTGAACATAATTTTCATTTTATTATGGTCTGGATAAGGTGCACTTAATAGTTCTACTTTTCTGCATTTGATTTTAAGGTTTTTATGCCCTAATATATGGTCAATTTTTGTGAAGGTGCCATATACAGCTGAAAAAAGTATACTACTTTTCATTCCCATTCGTTTTTTTCCAGAGGTCTATATTTATAACTGTTCTAACAGTCTATTCATATGCTTAACTTTTGCAATTTGTTTTATGTTTAGATTTATCTAGCTCAGAGTATGGGAAGTTGAAGGAGCCCAGTGGTATAGTTTTACCTCCTCTAATCCATTTAACTTTTCCTTTAAGAGTTTGGGTGCTATACCATTTGGTGCATATATTTTTAATATTGATCTTTTTCCATAATCACGGGTCCTCAGCAAAAATTTAGCTTCCCTACTTATCTCTTTATATTGGCTCTATTTTTGCTTTTGCTTCATCTGAGATCAAAATAGCTATCCCTGTTCCAGTTCCTCATCTTTTATTCACAGTTTGTCTCCATTTCAAGTGTGTTTCCTGTTAACAACATATTGTTCAATTCTTTTTTCTAATCCATTTTACTCTCCACTTATGTTTTATGTAGGAATTCATACTATTCACATTCATAGTTATGATTACTAACAAGAAGTGTTCTGTTTTCTTCTGTTTCTCTTTCCCTCACTCTTTTTATCCTATTCTTTCTATCAAGTGTGTATTACTTCTAACCACTGCCATACTTTATCCACTTTCCATCTGGTCACTCCTCTTTCTCTTTCCCCCTTATTCTTCTACTTCCCTTCTGGGTAAAATAGATTTTTTTCTCTTGAATCTTATATTTGAAAGTCAAATTTTATATTCAACTCTGGTCTTTTCAATAGGAATGATTGAATGCCCTCCATTTCATTGAATGCTTATTTTTTCCTTAAGTAATATACTCAGTTTTACTGGGTAGACTGTAATTCTAGCTCTTTTGTTTGCCAGAATATTATTTTCCAAGCCCTCTGCTCTTTCATCATGATATACACTAAACTTTGTTATCTTGATTGTGGCTCTACAATATTTGAATGTTTTCTTTCTGGTTGCCTGAAGGATTCTCTCTTGACCTGAAAGCTATGGGATTTAGCTATAATAATACTGGGAGTTTTAATCTTGCTATCTCTTTCAGGTGATGATTTGTGGATTGTTTCAATTTCTATTTACTCCCTGGTTTTAGAATATCAGAGCAGTTTTCTTTTATAATTTCTGGAAATACATGTCTAGGCTTTTTCTTTGATCATTGATTTCTTGTAGTCCATTACTTCTTAAATTATTTCACCTTGATATGTTTTCCCATATGAGTTCTTTTTTTCTTCCTTTAAACATATCTTTATTTATTTGTTAAGTATTGTACAATTACCTGTGAAAAAATAAACAATATTTTATCTTCAATTTTGAACTCTAAATTATCTTCCTCCCTTATGCCCCTCTTCTACCCTTTGAGAAGGTAAGCAGTTTTATTTCAATTATACATGTGAGGTCCTGAAAAAATGTATTTCCATATCAGCCATTTTGTAAAAGAAAGCACAAACAATATAAAATAATAAAGATAAAGAATTTAAAAATGCATACTTCAGTCTGAATTCAGAATTCTTAATTTTTCTTTGTGGTGTTGGATAAGCATTTTTCATCACTGGTCCTTTGTAATTATCTTGATCAAATTAGCTAAATCTATCACATTTGGTCATCTTTACAATATGATTTTCACTGTGTAAAATGTTCTACTGCTTCTAATTACTTCATGTTGCATGAGTTCTTTTAGGTTTTCCTATATGTTTCTGAAACCATCTGCTCATCATTTGTTATAGCACAATAGTATTCCATCACAATCATAAAGCATAATTTGTTCAACCATCCCGCAGTTGATGGTTATCTACTGTTTCCAATTCTTTGCCAACACAAAAAGTGCTGCTATAAATATGTTATCATTATCATTATTATTATCATTATTATTAGTAGTAGTATTATTTACAAATATGACTTTGCAGGGTAGAGCCAATATGGTGGTATAAAAGCAGCAACTTGATTGAGCTCTCCCCCAAACCCCTCCTAAAATGATTCCAAACAAATTCTAGACCAACAAAACATACAAAATGACAGAGTGAAATAAATTTCCAGCCCAAGACAACCTGGAAAGTCTACATGAAAGGTCTGTTGCACCATTCTGGGAGAAGAGTGCAGTCCAGCGAGGGCAACACCTGCACATACTGGATGGAGCAGGCCTCAGGAGACTGAATCACTGGCAGCGGTTGAGGTTTCCAGACTTATCAACCCACAAATGCCAAAGACAACTTGGAAGGTCAGTAGGAAAAGTCTATGGAACCTAGGTGAGAGAAGAGCATTGTCTAGCCCCAGCTCCAGGGTGGAGGGAGGAGCACACTCAGGCCCCAGCCCTGGTGCAGCAGCAGCAGCAGCAGCAGCAGAAGCAGAAGCAGCAGAGCTGCTTCCAGAGCTCTCAGCCCACGGAGGCAAGGAGAAGTGCTGGTGTGGTAGAGCTTGTAGCAGTGGTGGAGAGGGGATCCTCCTCACAGTTCCAATGCAGGAAAGAGGGCTTGTGGTCACTCACAGACCAGAGCACAGGCCAGGAGGATCATACCAACTTAGAAGAACTTAAAATTTATAGGTTCCTAGAAGTATCTCTTGAAAACAGCTGCACAAAACTCCTGAAGCTTGAGACTGTACATGACCAACACTGCAAGTAAAGTCCTACTTTAACAAAGAGTTAAAAAAAATTAAGTAATTGGCTGGGAAAATGAGCAAGCAGCACAAAAAACTCAGACTGTAGAATCTTACTTTGGTGACAAAAAAGATCAAAACATACAATCAGAAAAAGACAACAAAGTCAAAACTCCTACATCCAAAGCCTTCAAGAAAAAAAATGGGAGTGATGCAAGAAAATCATGAAAAACAGGTCAACAGCTTGCTAAAGAAAATTCCCCCAAAATACTGAAGAAAATAACACCTTAAAAATAGACTAAAACAAATGGCAAAAGAGGTCCCAAAAGCCAATGAGAAGAAAAATGCCTTATTTTTCTGGCTTTACAGAATGGGTTTTTTTTGTATTTTGATTGTTATGGTCCTGAATAAGTAAATTAATTTTGTTAAAATTGACATTTATATTATATTGACTTCGGCATCCCATTAAAATTAATATTTTTCTAATTATTGAAATCTGACTTTATTTGTATGAAAAGTGTTTTGTGGTTCTGTTCATATGGGTCCTAGGTTTGTCTTGGTAAGTAGACTTCTAGGTATTTTATATTGTCAGCAATTATTATATTTGAAATTTGTCTCTTTTTCTTACTGTTGGGTTTTGTTTTGTAGTATGTAGAAATGTTGATGATTTGTGTGGTTTTATTTTTACATCCTGCAATTTTACTGAAGTTAATTATTTCAAATAGCTTTTTTTTCTATTGGTTCTCTAGAATTATCTAAGTATACCATCATATTGTCTGCCAAGAGTGACAGTTTTGTTTTTTCATTGCCTATTCTAATTTCCTCTATTTATTTTTCTTATCTTATTTCTATAGGTAGCATTTCAAGTACAATATTGAATAATACTGATGACAATGGGCAGTCTTATTTCCCCCTTGATCTTATAGGAAAGTCTTCCAGCTTATCCTTATTACAGATAATGCTTGCTGATGGTTTTAGATAGATATTATTTATCATTTTAAGGAAAGTTTCATTTATTCTTAGGTTCTCTGTTTTTAATCAGATTGAGTGTTGTAGTTTGTAAAAAAAATCATTTTTCTTCATCTATTGAGATTATCATATGATTTGTTGACTTTGTTATTTATATAGTCAAAAATCCTGATAATAATACTGAACCAGCTCAAGAACCAGCTCTGAACTCCTGGTATAAATTCCACCTGATCATAGTGTGTGATCTTTTCATATATTGCTGTAATTTCCTTGCAAGTATTTTATTTAATTTGCATCAATATACATTAGGGAAAGTGTTTTATAGTTTTCTTTCCTCTGTTTTTGCTATTCCTGGTTTAGATGTCAAAGGATTTGGTAGGACTCATTTTTGCCTTTTTTCCCCAAATGGATTATATAGTATTGGAATTTTTTTAAATGTTTCATAGAATCCACTTGTGAATCCATTTACTACTAGGGATTTTTTCTTAGGGAGATTATTAATGTGTTGTTCATTTTTAAAAAGAGAACACTTTATTTAAGTTTTATATCCTCTTGTGTTAATCTGGGGAATTTATTGTTTTTTTGTAAATATTATGCATTTCACTTGGATTGTCAGATTTATTGGTATATAATTTGGCAAAATGGCTCCTGATAATTGCTTGAATTTCCTCTTTATTAGTGATGACTTAACCCTTTTTGATACGGGTAATTTGGTTTTCTTTTTTTTAAATCAAATTAACTAATAGTTTATGTATTTTTTTATGGAATTAGCTCCTAGTTTTATTCATTCAATGATTTTTTTTTTATTTTCAATTTTTTTTAATCTCTCCTTTAATTTTCTGGGTTTCTACTTTTGTGTTTAACTGGAGAATTTCAATTTGTTCTTTTTCTAGTTTTTGCTGTTGTTGCATGCCCAAAACATTGATCTTATTTTTAAAAATTTTATTTTATTGATATATATATTTAGAGATATAAATTTTCCCCTGAGTATTGCTTTGGCTGCATCCTATAAATTTTGGTGTGTTGTTTCATTGTTTTCATTCTTTAATGAAGTTATTTATCATTTCTATGATTTGTTTTTTGATCCACTCATTCTTTAGGATAAGATTATTTAATTTCCAATTAAATTTTAATCTTTCTTTCCTGAAACTTTATTGAATGTAATATTTATTCCATTGTGATCTGAAAGGGATGCATTTAGTATTTCTGTCTTTCTGCATTTGGTTGTAAAGTTTTTATGACCTAATGTATGATCATGTTTTGTATAGGTGCTATAGGTATCGTTAAGACAAAGGTATGATTTGTTTTTTTTTTTTCTATTCCCATTCAATTTTCTCCAGAGGTCTATCATTTCTAACTTTTCCAAAATTCTATTCATCTCTTTAACTTTTTTCTTGTTTATTTTATAGTTATATTCATCTAGTTCCTAGAGGGGAAAGTTGAGAACTGCCAGTAGTGTAGTTTTACTATCTATTTTCTCTTCTAACTCATTCAACTTTCTCCTTCAAGAATTTGAGTGCTAGGCCATTTGCGGCATATATGTTTAGTATTAATATTTCTTCATTGTCTATTGTATCTTTTAGAAAAATATGCTTTCTAAGCTTATCTCTTTTAATAACATCACTTTTGCTTTTGCTTTGTCTGAGATCATGATTGCCCATACTATTTTTTTTCTTTTATTTAACTGCAACTGATACAAAATGAATTCTGATTGAGTCCCTTATTTTTACACTATGTGTTTCTTTATTCCAAGTGTGTTTCTTGTGAAAAATATATTCTTGCATCGTGTTTTTTAATCAATTTTTTCGATCCACTTCGTTTTATGGGTGACTTCATCCCTTTCACTTTCATAGTTGTGATTATTGTGCATTTCTCTCCATTTCATTTTTTTCTCTCTTTTCACCCTGTCCGTTCTCAAGAGTTTGTTTTGCTTTTGATCACTATCTCCCTTAATCTATCCTCCCTTCCCTCAATCCCACTTTCCTTCTTTTTCTCCTTTCCCTCTCATTTTTCTATAGGAGAAGACAGATTTCTCTACCCTACTAAGGGTTTATATTATTTCCTCTTTGAGCCAGTTCTAATGAGAGTAAGATTTAACTATATCCCACTACCCCTCTATTTCACCTCCTCTGTAAAAGCTCTTTCTTTTGCCCCTCTTTTATGTGAGATAATTTTACCTGTTCTACTTTTCCTTCCTCTTATTCCCAGTGCATTTCTCTTTCTCACCTTTTAATTTCATATTTTTAAAATTACCTTAGAAAAGTCAACTCATACACATGCCATCTGTCTAAATGTATATTCCTTCTAACTACCCTAATGATGATAAAGTTCTTAGGAATTATGATTACCATCTCCCCAAATGAATGAAACATTTTAACCTTATTGATTCCTTTGTGATTTCTCTTTCATGCTTAGTTTTATGCTTCCTTTGAGTCTTATATTTGAAAGTCAAATTTTCTATTCAGCTCTGGTCTTTTCATCAGAAATGCTTGAGAGTCTTCTGTTTCATTAAATATCTATTTTTCCCCTAAAGCATTATACTCAGTTTTGCTGCATAGGTGATTTTTAGTTATAATTCTATTTCCTTTTCCTTCCAGAGTATCATATACCAGGCCCTCCAATCCTGTAATGTGGAAGCTGGTAAGTCTTCTGCAATCATTACTATGTCTTCAAAATAGTTTTTTTTTTTTTTGCCCTTTCTGGATACTTGAAATATTTTCTCCTTGACCTGGGGGCTCTGAAATTTGGTTATAATATTCCTGGAATTTTCATTTTGAAATCTCTTTCAGGAAATAACTATTTTTTTTCAATTTCTATTTTAGCCTTTGCTTTGAGGATATCAGAGCAATTTTTCTTAATAATTTCTCGAAATATGTTGTCTAAGCCCCTTTTTATCACATACTGCTGCTAGTTCGTTAATTCTTAAATTATCTCTCCTGGATCTATTTTCAGTTCAGTTTATTTTTTTCCAATGGGATAACTCACATTTTTTTAAAAATTCATTTGTTTTTTGATGTCTCATGGAGTCATTAGCTTCCACTTTCAAAACTGTAATTTTTGAGGAATTATATTCTTCAGTGAGTTTTTCACCATTTTCATTCTGGTGAATTCTACTTTCTGAGGCTACTTTTTTTTTCTTCAGTTAATTTTTGCTTCTCTTTTACCATTTGGCCAATTCTGTTTGTAAAGTTGTTATTTTGTGTAGTGTTTTTGGTGCCTCCTGAAGCTGCAATTGCTGGTGTTCCCATCTGTCTTAGAATTGAGATGACCAGGGTACCTATTCCCCTGTAAGTGACAACATGCTTTCCTCTCCTACCTGGAACCAGGACTGTGTACCTTGCTCCTCTGTGGTCAAAAGTGCTATTTTTTCTTTTGCCCTGGGACTGCCACTAGCAGCTGTGTATACAACAGGATCCTGTACCCAGGGCTCTCAAAAGGTCCTTTGCAATCTTCTTCTGACTAGTTATCCATCCCAACCCCCATCAGTAGACTGAGAGTTCCTGAAGCTGCTGCTGCTTCTAATATAGTCATTTCCAAGCTGATTGCTTCCTTTATTGCACCTTCTTCTCTTCTCTCCTGGAAATGTCATTTATCTTTCTTAATCAATGTATTTGTTAAAGACTTCTTATTTTAATAATGGTTCCTAAAGCAAAGGGGAAAGAAAAGGGAGGGGGTGGTAAGAAGAGAGGGAAGAAGTAGCAAGGGGAAATAGTAAGATAAGGGAGGGGAATCAAGAGGGAGGGTAAACTGAGGAAGAGTGTAGTCAAAAACAAAACTTAGTTGAGGAATGAAAAGGGAAAAATAAAAGCATAAACAAGGGGGAAATAGGATGGAGAAAAAGATGCAGATAGTAATCATAACTGTGAATGTGAATGGGATGCACTCTCCCGTAAAACGGTACCAGATAGCGAATGGATTAAAAACCATAATCCTACAAGACACTGTTCACAAGAAACACATTTGAAACAGGGGGATACAGGTTGAAGTTAAAAGGATGGAGTAGAATATATCATGCTTCAGCTAAAGTAAAAAAATAAAACTGGGATACCACTCCTAATCTCAGACAAAGCAAAAACAATGATAGATCTAATGAAAAGAGATAAGGAAGGACATTACATCCTGCTAAAAGGCACCATAAACAATGAAGCAATATCATTATTTAACAGGTATGCACCAAGTGGTATAACACGCAGATTCTTAGAGGAGAGATTAAGGAAGTTACAGGAAGAAATAGACAGCAAAACCATACTAGCGGAGGACTTCAACCTCCCCCTATCTGGACTTAATAAATCTAACCTCAAAATAAAGAAGAAAGAAGTTAAGGATGTGAATAGAATTTTAGAAAAGGCAGATATGACAGACCTCTGGAGAAAATTGAATGGAGTTAAAAAGGAATATACTCTTTTCTCAGCAGTATATGGCACATACTCAAAAATTGACCATGTACTAAGACATAAAAACCTCACAATCCAGTGCAGAAAGGCAGAAGTAGTCAAAGCATACTTTTCAGATCATAATGCAATAAAGTTGTTTGTAATAAAAAACCATGGAAAAATAAGCTCAAAATTAATTGGAAACTAAATAATCTAATTCTAAAGAATGAGTAGGGCAAAGAAAAAATCATAGAAACAATAACTTCATTCAAGAGAATGACAATAATGAGACAACATACAAAAACTTATGGGATGCAGAAAAAGCAGTTCTTAGGGGAAGTTTTATGTCTCTAAATGCTTATGTGAATAAAATGGAGAAAAAGGAGATCAATGAATTGGGCATGCAAATGACAAAGCCAGAAAAAGAACAAATTCAAAATCCCCAACTAAATACCAGATTAGAAATACTGAAAATCAAAGAAGAGCATAATAAAATTGAAATCAAGAAAACTTTTAAATTAATAAATAAAACCAAGAACTGGTTCAATGAAGAAACCAATAAAATTGATAAATCTTTGGTCAAATTGATTTTAAAAAAAGAAGAAAATCAAATTACCAGTATCAAAAATGAAAAGGGTGAATTCACCTACAATGAAGAGGAAATTAAAACAATAATTAGGAATTATTTTGCCCAATTGTATGCCCATAAATTTGACAAGCTTAGGGATATGGATGAATATTTACAAAAATAGAAGTGGCCCAGGTTACCCAAAGAGGAAACAAAATACCTAAATAACCCCATTTCAGAAAATGAAATTGAGGAAGACATCAATGAACTCCTGGGAAAAAACATCCAGGGCCAGATTGTTATACTTGTGAATGTTATCAAAGTTTTAAAGAACAATTAATTTATGTACTTTATAGAGTATTTGGGAAAATACGTGAAGAAGGAGTCCTACCAAATTATTTTTATGACACAAATATGGTACTAATATCTAAACCAGGAAGAGTCAAAACAGAGAAAAAAATTATAGACCTATTTCCCCAATGAATATTGATGCAAAAATTTTAAATAAAATATTAGCAAACAGATTGCAGCAACTTATCAGGAGAATAATACACTATGACGAGGTAGGATTTATTCCAGGAATGCAAGGCTGGTTCAATATTAGGAAAATCATCAGCATAATTGATCATAGCACTAACAAAACTAGCAGAAACCATATGATCATCTCAGTAGATGCAGAAAAATCTTTGACAAAATACAATACCCATTCCCATTAAAAACAGTAGAAAGCATAGGAATAAATGGAGCCTTCTTTAAAATTCTAAGTAGCATCTATCTAAAACCATCAGCATGCATTATATTTAATGAGGATAAGCTAGTTACATTCCCACTAAGACTGGGAGTGAAACAGGGTTGTCCATTATCACCCATATTATTCAATTTGTTACTAGAAATGTTAGCTGTAGTAATAAGAAAAAGAAAAGGAATTAAAGAACTAAAATAGGTAAAGAAGAAACTAAATTATGACTTTTTGCAGATGGTATGATGATATACTTATAGAATCCTAGAGAGTCAAGTAAAAAACTACTTGAAATAATAAACAACTTTAGCAAAGTTGCAAGATATAAAATAAACCCACATAAATCCTTGGCATTCCTATACATCACTAACAAAGCCCAACAGCAAGACATAGAAAGAGAAATTCCATTTAAATTTACTGTAGAAACGATAAAATATTTGGGAGTCTACCTGCCAAGACAAACCCAGAACCTATATGAACATAATTACAAAACACTTTTCACACGAATACAGTCAGATCTAAATAAATGGAAAAGTAACAGTTGCTCATGTTTAGAGCATGCTAATATGATAAAAATGACAATTTTACCTAAATTAATTTATCTATTCAGCGACATACTGAGTGAGCTACCAAAAATTATTTTACAGACCTGGACAAAATAGTAACAAAACTCATCTGGAAGAACAAGAGGTCTAGAATATCTAGGGAATTAATGACAAGAAATGTTAGGGAAGGTGGCCTAGCCATACCAGATATTAAATTGTACTGTAAAGCAGCAGTCATAAAAAGTACTTGGTACTGGCTAGGAAACAGAGGCATGGTGTGCTCTTTTATGTTTTTTTTTTTTTTTCCTTCTGGCTTCTAAAGTGGATCTCTGCTTCTGAGGCTCAGGGGCCTCTGTCCCAAGTTTCTTGTGTTGGAATCTGTGGGGCTGCTCACTGGCTTTATGTGCTATGGCCTCTGGTTTTGTGAGGTGTGGGGGAGGGGGTGGTTTGGCTGCTGGGAGTCTCCTCTTCCCTAGGACTGCTCTCCAGCAGTAGTGGTCTCAGCTGTTGTCTGTGCTGGTGTCTGCCACTTCCCCTGGCAAGCAAATGCAGATCTGGGGTCCTGGTGTTGACCTTTGTTAGCTCCATCCCCCTGGGGCTCAGTTACTCTCATTGTTCTGCTGAGGTGAGGCCTGTTGGGATACCTCTTTTCCTGTAGTCTACTTCCGCCACCATAAGAAGGGCCCTCTCACCAACTTCTCTCACTATAGGGCTACTGAAGCCCCACTTCTGGTGCCTCTGTTTCTCCCAAGGTAGTATTCTCTGGGTGAAGGGGTGGGGCAGAGCCAATTTACTTGTCCATTATGGCTCCAGAAAGTTCAAGAAGGCAACTTTCAAACCTTTAGACTGTGTGTGGGCTGGAGGCCTCCAGGGTAGCTGCTCCACAGCTGCTGCCTCTTTTCTGGTGTCTCCTGTAGCTCCAAACAGACTCCTGTCCTGAGCTGGGAGGCAGGACCTTGATAGCTGCTGTAGCTAATACTTCCACCCTGGAGCTGCTCCTTTTCCCTTTCATTCTCCCAGGGCTCTCCCAGAATGGAGGTTCCTCTGCTGTTCCTGGTTGGTGTGTTCCAGTGCTGTTCCGTATGCCCAGTGCTCCTGACCCTCTAAGTCTACTACTGGCTTCTAACTCTCACAAATCTGCTCAGATTCACTTTTTTAGACATATCTGACAGAGTTTGTGAGAGATTTCCAGTAGTTCCTTCCTTTCACAGTGCCATCTTGGCTCTGCCCTGGGTCAGCAATTTTGTGTGGGGAGTGTAGTTTGGAGAAAATAGTAATCTTCTCTCATTATTTCCTATACTCCTCTTGTATGGTCAATCTTTGTGGTTGGGCCCAGTCCCAGGACTTGCTTAGGTAATATTAAGCCTCATTCCAGTTGTTTCAGGCTGTCAACACTGATACTCAATAAGCAAGACTGTAGTATCTCTCTGGGATTTTCTAATAGTCAAAATATCTGCCCATGAGTTGTAGGCTTAGCTTGCTTCATCGTTTTGTTATTCAGACATACCATGATGGAGAAGGGCTTTTCCCCTCCAACAATTAAAGTCTTTACCCTTCAATTTTTGTGCTAAATTTTATTATCTTTCCTATTTTCATTGTTACAATCAATCATGATAAAGTAGCAACTAAATTTGACTTGAACTTCTCGGGTGAAATTCTAATTCCCAGACCCTGCTAGCCTGTTAAGAAAGATGCTATTTTTCCCATTGAGATTATTCTGCAGAGACTAACATCCTTTCCTGGGACTCAATAAAATAAGTATCATTTGATTGATCACTGATTAAAATATTAAGAAGAAAAAGCATATTGGTGCATGTTTTATTTTATCTGAAAAACTCGAACAGATGTCTCACAAAGGGAGAAGAAATTCATGCCCCAAAGTCTCAGAGGCTCAGAAGAAATAAAAATGGAATAACTTCTGATAAAAAACTTACCAGGTAGCAAAATGTTTTTCCTTATTTTTTTGTAAATAGTATGTTACCATTTTCAACCACATCCAAAGAATTATAAACATTAATCTTTTATAAGATTCTGAGTTCCAAATCCTTCTTCCTCCCTCCACTCCCCTCCTCCGAGAAAGCAAGCAATTAGAGATAAGCTATTCATGTGTAATCATGCTAAATATATCTCCGCATTAGTCACACCAGAAAAGAAGAATAAGAACAAAAGGGAAAAGAAAGAAAAAAACAAAAAAATGCAAAAAAGTAAAAATAGCATGCCCAAATTCTTCAACATTTAGACAAATGATTCATGTTGTTTCTTGTCCTGAGTGTACAAAAAAAATTTTATTTAACAAAAGAATTTTGGTTTCTAAAAAGAGCCCTAATGACAATAGTGGTTAGATATTTTATTGGTTTGGGGAGATGGTCACCTTCAAAATAATATGATATGTAAATATAAAACATTAATCCTACTCCTAAAAAAGTTAATGGAATCAAAGTCTAACAAGAAAATGTATTTTTGTTCATAAAGCCTTTCCAAGGTGGAAGGGTGACATTGGACAGGACAATTTATGTATATTTTCAAATTTGCCATAAAATTTAACATACATTATTGGGTAGTAATATTAGCAGTAGCAGCAGCAGCAGCAGCAGCAGTAGTAGCAGTAGTAGTAGTAGTAGTAGTAGTAGTAGTAATAGACAAAACACCTTAATGTAGCTGTTAAGATAATAAAGTATAAAGATATAATGGCCACAAAGTACTTTTAGTACTTTTATCTGTCAATGGTTGATGCACTATATTGCAATGATTTAGTAGTATATTTATTGCTGGTAACAATGCCCAATGAATTAATATTTGATGAGCTTCAGTTAAGGTAGAAGGTTAGGAAGTGCTTTGTTTTAGCCATTACATTGATGTTTTAATGAACTGTTTTCTACTCAGGAAAATATATGATCAACATAAAGCTAGTTTCTCTATGAAACAATTCAGTTTAACTGAACAGTAATTTATTAATTACATACTCTTCACAATGCCCTGGGCTAGACAATAAGGGTGGGAAACATACAAAATTTAGGCAAGACTGCTTCCTGCCTTCATGGAGTTTGTAAACACATGCAACCAAAGGTTCCAGTCTAAGTCAGGTAGCTTTATTGTTTTTATAGAGATGTTCTGACATATATGAATGTTTGTGCTATTGTGTGAATCATTCATTCTCCTGATTTATATCAGAAATCAATTAGAGACATTTGTTGACCCCATATGCCATATTATATGATTCCATAGTAATCATAAGAGCAAGCAAGAGAAGCTGACCAAATCAAATTGACTCTTTGGGTTCTAATTCAATAATTTCAATTGAAGGAATAAATAGAACATTAAGATGAAGAAATAAATAAAATATTAAGATGAAGAAAATCTTTGTGAATCTACAGGAATTTTTTTTAGTTTTTCTTAAATAGTAAGACACTTCCAAGGAATATTTTTAGGGACTTAATTTCAGTTGGAGCTATAATTGAAGGGTGAGGATCAGTATACTGAAACTGAAAAATAGCTGAGCTTAGCAATGTTATCAAGACTAATTTCCAAAATAGGAAGCTATCAAATACATTGCTTCCTCTCCAGGCCCAAATCCCACATCCCCAGATAAAGTCTTCCTCAGCTTAGTCCCACCTTACCTCCAAGGGAGCAACCTCCTTAGAACGGACTTCACTATGTCTAGGCTCATTGACAATGGGGCTGCAGACCCAAAGTCTTTGTCTATTTCCTTGAAGGTGGTGTCTGGATTCTCTTTTCTGTCACTAGCCACTCAAATGTTTTTTCTTCCCATAGGACAAAATATTTTGCTGTCATTGAAGACTAAAATTTGCCAACAAATTATGTTAGTTGGAAAGACTACTCACTGCTTAAATATACTGATTATTAGGTGTACAAGTCAGCAATGTAACAGAACTGTCGCCAATGATAACTTTTCATTTCTTAGCCCTGAAGGGTCAGACATTAGTATCCCCAGACTTCTAGATACTGTCTATTGCTGAGAAAGAAAGAAGGTCCAACCCCTCTGTTCTTTTAAAAATATTTATTTATTTTCAGTTCTCAACATTTGCTTTTCTAAGATTATGAGTTCTAAATTTCTCCCTCTCCCTCCACACAGCCCTCCCAAAGACAGCATGCGGTCTGATGTAGGTTATACATGTATGGTCATATTAAACATGCACATTAAGTGAAAGAAAAATCAGGACAAAAGGAAAAAAGTGATGAGAGAGAAAAATAGAAAGAGAAAATATTATGCTTTAATCTACATTCAGATTCCGTAGTTCTTTCTCTGAATGGGAATAAAATCAAATGAATTATTCTTTAAAAAGTTGGTGAAATTGTGAACTGATGTAACCATTTCAGAGAGCAATCTGGAATTATACCCAAATAGTTATTAAACTACCGATACCCTTTGATCTAGCAATACCACTATTTGGTCTATTTCCAAACATAATTAGGGAAAAAGGAAAATAACTTACATGTTCAAAAATATTTCTGTCAGCTATCTTTATGATTGCAACAAACTGGAAGTTGCAGGTATGACCAACAGTTGGATGAGGCATGGGGGGAGGGAAGAAAAAGAAACAATTTACATGATAATTTTGTTGTATATTTGAAAGAGATAACAAGTCATGTATAGTAGATTTGCAGTTTCATCTCCCATTATCCTTTTATCATACTACAGAAATGCTTGTTTTATTCCACAAATTTACACTAAAATCTTCAAAGAGGTATTTTGAGGGTACATTTCATACTCTGGACATCAAACAATTGCTCACGCTAAATAGCTACAATTATGAAAAAGGTTAGTTATTTAATCTGAGAAATAGCCAAACGCTAAAGTCAAATATCTCATGAAAGACAGAAATCAACAGTCTCTAGGAAAAGCCATCTATATCTATCTATCTATCTATCTATCTATCTATCTATCTATCTATCTATCTATCTAATCTATCTTATGCATGTATGTATATGCATATAAGTGTATACATTCATATCCGTGTGCATATAGGTACACACACACACACACACACACACATACATATTCCCTCTGTTTCTTTAGTTTCCACTAACATCTCAAATAAAATAGCATTTAACTACACTATTTGACTCCAATTTTTTTTTAATTACCAAAGAATTTCTAATTTATTTTTCCTACCCTCAACTTTCATGACTTTTTTCTTCTTATATAGTTCTTCTGCCTGGCTATTCATGACCTTGATCTCTCATGATTCTCTTCCCTCTGTCCATTCCTTAGTCTTCTTTGATAAACTAGGTCTTTATCTGGATATGGGTAGCATTTTCCTTCCAGAGACCTTTGTCCTTGTCTTGGACCATTGTGTTACTGAAAAGAGCTGAGTCATTCATAGTTGACCATCTGACAATGTTGCTGTTGCTGTGTACAATGTTGTCCTGGTTCTGCTCATTTCATTGTGCATCAGTTTGTATAAGTCTTTCCAAGATTTTCTGAAATTTGCCTGTTCATCATTTCTTATTGCATAATAGTATTCCATTACATCTATATACAACAACTTGTTCAGCCATTCACCAATAGGTAGGTATCTTCTCAATCTTCAGTATTTTGCCAACATGAAAAAGGCTGCTGTAATGTTTTTGCATATTCATGTCCATTTCCCTTTTTTATAATCTCTTTGGGATACAGACCTAGTAGTAGTATTGCAGGATCAAGGGGTATGAACAGTTTGATTGCTCTTTGGGCATAGTTCCAAATTGTTCTCCAGAGTGGTTGTATCAGTTCACACCTCTACCTACAGTGCCTTAGTTTCCCAGTTTTGGCATAGCTTCTCTAACATTTACCATTTTTCTTTTTTGTCATATTAGCCAATATGATTGTTGTGAGATGGAGTTTCAGAGTTGTTTTAATTTCCATTTCTCTTCTTCATATGACTATAGATATCTTTGATTTCTTCCTCTGAAAACTGACTGTTCCTGTCCTTTGACCATTTATCAATTGGGAAATTGATTGTATTCTTATAAATTTGACTCAGTCATAATTCTTCTCCACAACTAGACTAGTGTATAAATTAATTCAATGCGAAGTTATACATGGCAGTTATATGAGATTCCATGCCATCTTGGGGAGGGAGAAGGGAGGAAGGGGAGAAAATCTGGAACTCAAAATTATGTAGAACCATGTGTGGTAAACTAAAAATAAAAAAAAAAATTAAAAAAATTTGACTCAGTTCTCTGTATATTTGAGAAGTGAGACATTTACCAGAGATACTGTCTGAACAGATTTCTTCCCAGCTTTCTGCTTTCCTTCTAATCTTGGTTGCATTCATTTTGTTTGTACAAAAACTTTTCAATTATGTATTCTACATTTTGTAACGCTACCTCTCATTTAGTCATGAATTCTTCCCCTTCCCATAGATATGAAAGGTGGAATATTCCTTGATCTACTAATTTGATTGCTTCATTGTCTATGCTACCTTTTAGCAAGATGTAGTTTCCTTCCTTATCTCTTTTAATCAAATCTATTTTTGCTTTTACTTTGTCTAAGATCATGTTTGCTACCCCTATTTTTTTTACTTCAACTGAAGCGTAATAGATTCTGCTGTAGCCCCTTATCTTTAGTCTGTGTGTCTCTCTGCTTCAAGCATGTTTCTTGTAAGCAACAAATTGTAGGATACTGCTTTTTTTTAAATCTATTCTGGTATCTACTTCTGTTTTATGGGAGAGTTCTCCGCATTCACATTTACAGTTATGATTATTACCTGTGTATTTCACTCTCTGCTATTCTTCCACCTGTTTGTCCTATCTCTCCTTTCATCCTTTCTAACCCCACCTGTATTTTGCTTCTGTCTACCACCTCCCCTCATCTGCCCTCCCTTTTGTCAATCCCCACCCTGCCCCAGCCCCCTTTAATTGATCTCTTCCCCTCTTCCTTATCTGTCAGGGATGATAGATTTCTATATTCAAACCATTTTGTGTATTATTCTCTCTTTTACCCAACACTGATGAGAGTAAGGTTCAAGCAATGCCCATTGCCAACCCTCCCATTTTCCCCTCCACTGTAAAAAGTATTTCTTAACTCTTCATGTGAGATATTTTGCACCATTCCACCTCTCCCCTCCTTCTATACCCTTTGTCTTCCTTTTTCTCATCCCTTAAATTTTTTATATTATTCCCTCAAATTCACTTTATATCCCTACCATCTGTCTATGTATATTCCCTCTATCTGGACTGTTAGTGATACAATTTTTAAGAGTTACAAGTATCATCTTACTGTGTATGGATTTAAACAGTTTAGCTCTACTTAATCCCTTATGTTTTCTTTTTTCTTTTTTAACTATTTATGCTTCTCTTGGGTCTTAACATTGAAGGTCAAATTTTTGATTTAATTCTCATCTTCTTATGAAGCCTTGAAATCCTTCTATTTCATTAAATGACCTTTTCTCCTTGATGTATTATGCTTAATTTTACTGTTTAAGTGATTCGTCCTTGTAGTTCTATCGCCTTTGCCCACCAGGAAGTCATTCATGATCCAGGACCTCTAATGCTTTAATGTTGCAGTTTTCAGGTCCTTTGTGATCCTGATTGTGACTCTCTGACATTTGAATTGTGTCTTTCTGGCCACTTGTAGTATTTTAACTTGACCTGACAGTTCTGAAATTTGGCTATAATGTTCCTTAGGGCTTTTGTTTTGGGATCTCTTTCCTGAGGTGATTGTTGGATTCTTTCAATGCTTATTTTGCCCTCTGGTTCCAGGATATCATGGCAATTTTCTTTGATAATTTCTTGAAAGATGTTGTCCAGGTTCTGCTTTAGATGATGGCTTTCAGGTAGTCCAGTGATTCTGATTTTGTTGCTCTGGGATCTATTTTCCAAGTCAGCTGTTTTTTTTTTCCCATGAGGCATTTTAAATTTTATTCCATTTTTAAATTCTTTTAAATTTGTTTGATTGATTCATGGTGTGTCATAGAATCATTACTTTCCACTTGCCCAAATCTAACTTTTAAGATATTATTTTCTTGAGTTAGCTTTTGTACTTTCTCTTCCATTTGGCCAATTATATTCTTTGAGGGGTTGTTTTTTTTTCCTTTTTTTTGAATTTGTTTTTTTTTTTAGTTTTAGTTTACAACCACTCAGTTGCACAAGATTTTGAGTTCCACATTTTATCCCCCTCCCTCTCCTTCCCCTCTCCTCTGCAAGATGACATGTAATCTGCTATATGTTCTACATATACCTTCACATTAAACTTATTTTTACAATAGTCAAGAGGTAAGGAAGAATTATAACCAATGTAAAGAACCATGAGAAAGAAGAAACAAAACCAAAAAAAATAAAAGAAAGAGCAAATAGTTTGCTTTCATACTCCATAATTCTTTCTCTGGATGTGGATAGCTTTTTCCATCATGAGTCTTTTGGAGCTGTCTTAGAACCATGCATTGCTGAGAAGACACAAGTCCATCAAAGTTAGTCATCACAGATACTGTGTGTCTGTAATCATGTATAATGTTCTCCTGGTCTTGCTCCCCTCACACAGCATCAGATCACAGAGGCCTTTCCAGGTTATTATGAAGCCCATCTGCTCCTCATTTCTTATAGCACCATAGTATTCCATTACATTCATAAATAACAACTTGTTTGGCCATTCCCTAATTGATGGGCATCCCCTTGATTTCCAATGCTTTGCCACCAAGAAAAAGAGCTACTATAAATACTTTTGTACATATGGGCCATTTTCCCGCTTGACTGATCTCTGTGGGATACAGTCCCAGAAGTGGTATTGCTGGGTCAAAGGGTATACACATCTTTATAGCCCTTTGGGCATAGTTCAAAATTGCTCTCAAGAATGGTTGGATGACTCCACCAAAAATGCAATAATGTTCCAATTTTCCCACATCATCTCAACATTTATCGGTTTCCTGTTTTGTCATGTTAGCCAATCTGTCAGGAGAGATGTTGTGCCTAAGAGTTGTTTTGATTTGCATTTTTCTAATCAAAAGTGATTTAGAGCATGTTTTCATATGACTATAGATATCTTTAATTTCTTCCTTTGACAACTGCCTGTTCATATCCTTTGACCATTTCTCAATTGGGGAATGACTTGCATTCTTGTAAATTTGACTCAGTTCCCTGAATATTTTAGAGATGAAGCCTTTATCTGAGACACTGGTCATGAAGATTCTTTCCAGATTTTCTGCTTCCCTCTAAATCTTGGTTACATTAGCTTTGTTTGTACAAAAACTTTTGGATTTAATGTAATCAGGATTATCATTTTGCATCTCATCTAACACTCTATCTCTTGCTTTGTAATAAATTCTTCCATTCCCCATAAATCTGAAAGGTAAACAATTTCTTGCTCTCTCAAATTGCTTATGGTATCAGCCTTTATGTCTAAATGGTAAAACCATTTTGACTTTATTTTGGTATATGGTGTAAGATATTGATCTATGCCCAGTTTCTGCCATACTATTTTCTAATTTCCCCAGCAGTTTTATGAGTGAATTCTTATCCCAGAAGCTGGACTCTTTGGCTTTATCAAAGAGTAGATTACTATAGGGTTTTCCTAAAGTCTGGAAAAATAGGCAAAAATACATATTTTCAAGAAATGAAATGATTGAAATTTTCAACATTTTATTTAATTAGAATATTAACAAATAACATCTTCAATATGATTTCCATCATTTGTGATGCAAAGGTTGATGTACTTTGCAAGATTCCTGTGAACTCAATGCAATAACTCAATTACAACACATTGCTGTCAATTTTAGCACATTCACTTTTGGAATATGAACATGAAATCATATGATGTTATTTGAAGTTGAAGATGTTATTTGCTAATATTCCAATTAAATAAAATGCTGTTGAAAATTTCAATCATTTTATTTCTTGAAAATACGCATTTTTGCCTGTGTCCAGACTTTAGGAACACCATGTATAGTCATTGACTACTGTGTCTTGTGTACCTAAACTAATCCACTGATCAATCACTCTATTTCTTAGCCAGTACCAAGTAGTTTTGATGATTGCCACTTTATTATACAGTTTAATAGCTGGTATGGCTAGACCACCTTCCCTAGCATTTTCTTTAATTAATTCCCTTGATATTCTGGACATTTTGTTCTTCCAGATGAATTTTGTTAATATTTTATCTAGCTGTATACAATAATTTTTGGCAGTTTGATTGGTATGGCGTTAATAAGTAAATTCATTTATGTAAAATTTTCATTTTTATTATATTAGCTCAACCTAACCACAAGCAACTGATATTTTCCATTTATTTAGATCTGACTTTATTTGTGTGAAAAGTGTTTTGTAAATGTGTTCTTATAGTTCCTGGGTTTGTCTTGGTATGTAAACTCCCAAATACTTTATAGTGTCTAGAGTAACTTTAAATGGAATTTCTCTTTCTATCTCTTGCTGTTGGGCTTTCTTAGTAACATATAGGAATGCCAAGGATTTATGGGGATTTATTTTATATCCTACAACCTTGCTAAAGTTATTTATTATTTCAAGTAGTTTTTTACTTGATTCTCTAAGATTCCCTAAGTAACTCATCATATCGCTTGCAAAGAGTGATAACTTAGTTTCTTCTTTGCCTATTCTTATTCCTTAAGTTTTTTTCTTCTCATATTGTTAAAGCTAACATTTCTACTACCAAATTGAATAACATGGGTGATAGTGGACATCTCTTTTTCACCCGTGATCTTACTGGAAATACATCTAGCTTATCCACATTATATATAATGCTTACTGATGGTTTTAGGTAGATACTACTTATTTTAGGGAAGATTCTATTTATTCCTATGTTTTCTAGTGTTTTAATAGGAATGGGTGTTGCATTTGTCAAATAGCTTTTTCTGCATCTATTGAGATAGTTATTTGATTTCTGCTAGTTTTATTGTTAATATGTTCAATTATGCTGATAGTTTTCCTAATACTGAGCCAGCCTTGCATTCCTGGAATAAATCTTACCTGGTCATAGTGTATTATTCTCCTGACAAGTTGCTGTAATCTTTTTGCTAATATTGTATTTAAAATTTTTGCATCTATATTCATTAGGGAAATTGGTGTATAATTTTCTTTCTTTTCTTTGACTCTTCCTGGTTTAGATATTAGTAACATATTTATGTCATAAAAAGAATTTGATAAATTTGATAGGACTCCTTCTTCACACCTATTTTCCCAAATAGTCTATAAAGTATGCGAATTAATTTCTCTTTAAATGTTTGATACAATTCACTTGTAAATCAATCTGGCCCTGGAGAATTTTTCCTAGGGAGTTCATTGATGGCTTGCTCAATTTCTTTTTCTGAGATGGGGTTATTTAGGTATTTTACCTCCTGTTCTCCTAATGTGAGAAATTTATATTTTTATAAACATTCATCCATTTCCCTAAGATTATCATTTATGGGCATATAATTGGGCAAAATAATTCCTAATTATTATTTTAATTTTCTCTTAATTGGAGGTGAATTCAACTTTTTCATTTTTGATATTGGTAATTTGGTTTTCTTCTTTCTTTTTGTAATCAAATTGACCAAAGTTTTATCAGTTTTATCACTTTTTTCATAAAGCCAGCTCTTAGTTTTATTTATTAGTTCAATAGTTTTCTTGCTTTCAATTTTGTTAATCTCTCCTTTGGTTTTCAGTATTTCTAATTTGGTATTTAATTGGGGGTTTTCAATTTGTGCATTTTCTAATTTTTTCAGTTGTGTGCCCAATTCATTAACCTCCATTTTCTCTATTTTATTCATGTAAGCTTTCAGAGATATAAAACTTCCTCTAAGAACTGCTTTAGTATGCTGGCTCATTATTGGCTTTCTCTTGAAAGAAATTATTGATTGTTTCTAGGATTTGTTCTTTGACCCACTCACTCTTTAGGATTAGATTATTTAGTTTCCAATTAATTTTTACTCTATCTTTTCATGGTTCTTTATTACAAATTTTTTTTATTGCATCATGATCTGAGAAGGATGCTTTGACTACTGCTGCCTTTCTGCACTTGATTGTGAGGTTTTTATGGCCTATTACATGGTCAATTTTTGTGTACGTGCGATGTATCACTGGGAAAAGGGTATGTTCCTTTTATCCCCATTCAGTTTTCTCCAGAGGTCTGTCATATCTACCTTTTCTCAAATTCTATTCACCTCCTTAACTTGTTTCTTTTTTATTTTAAGGTTAAATGTATCAAGTTCAGAGTGGGGAGTTTGAGGTCCCCCACTAATATAGTTTTGCTGTCTATTTCTTCCTGTAAAACTCTCTTAACTTCTCCTCTAAGAATTTGAATGCTATACCATTTGGTGCATATACGTTAAGTAATGATATCACTTCATGTCTATCATACCTTTTAGCAGGATACAGTTTCCTTCCTTATCTCCTTTAATTAGATCTATCTTTGTTTTGGCTTGTTCTGATATTAGGATTACTACTCCTGCTTTTTTTTTACTTCAGTTGAAGCAAAGTATATTCTACTCCAACCTTTTACCTTTACCCTGCATACATCCCCCTGTTTCAAATGTCTGTCTTACAAAAAATATATTGTAAGATTATGGTTTTCAATCCATTCTGCTATCCACCCTAGTTTTATGGGAGAGTTCATCCCATTCACATTCGCAGTTATGATTTCTATCTGTGTCTTTTTCTCCATCCTATCCCCCCTCCATTTATGCTTTTATTTCTCCCTCTTCCTTTACCTCCTCAAACATGTTTTGCTTTTGACCACCACCTCCCTCCATATTCCCTCCTGATCAGCCCCCCTCCCTCATCTTACCCTTTTAGCTTACTACTTATTCCCTCCCATCTCACTCCCTAAATTTCTGTCCCCTTTCCCCTCCAACTGTCTGTAGGGCAAGTTTGATCTCCATGCTTAACAGAGTATGTTATTGCCTCCTTGAACCAAATCTGATGAGAGTAAATCTCAAACACTGCTCTTTACCCTCCCTTCTTTCTCCATATTATAATATCTGTTCATACCTCTTCAGGTGATATAATTGACCCCTTTTTACCTCCTCCTTACCTGTTCTCCCATTACAATCCCTTTGCACCCCTTAATTAGGTTTTTTTTATCATCACATCAGTTAATTTATACCCACACCCTCTGTCTATTGTAAATTTCCTTTTTAAATGTCATAATAACTATGCCATACTCAAGATGAATGTGTATCATCCTCCCATATAGAGATGTAGACAATTTGTCCTTATTGAATAGCAAAGTGTTTTTTTTCTTTTCTTCCTGTTTACCTTTTTTTGGCTCTCTTTGTTCTTGTATTTGAAGATCAAATTTTCCATTGAGCTCCATCCTTTTTATCAGGAAGGTCTGGAATTCTCTTATTTCGTTTAATGTACATTTCATTGCCTGAAAGATTATGCTTAATTTTGCTGGGTAATTGATCCTTGGTTGTAGTCCAATCTCCTTTCCCTTTTGCAATATCATATTTCAATCTCTCCAATCTTTTAATATAGAAGTTGCAGTGTCTGGTGTGAGCCTGACTGTAGTTCCTTAATATTTGAATTGCTTCATCCTGGCTGTTTGCAATATTTTTTCCTTGACCTGATAATTCTGGAATTTGACTACAATATTCTTTTGAGTTTTCAGTTTGGGATCTCTTTCAAGGGGTGAACAGAGGATTCTTTGGATGAATATTTTATCCTCTGGTTCTAGGACCTAGGGGAAGATTTCCTTCATGATTTCTTGGAATATACTGTCCAGGCTCTTTTTTCATCATGGCTTTCAGGTAGATAAACAATTCTTAAATTATCTGTCTTGGATCTATTTTCTAGGTCACTTGTTTTTCCAACGAGATATTTTACATTTTGTTCTATGTTTTCATTCTTTAGATTTTGTTTGACTGATTCTTGATGCCTTATAGCATAATTAGCTTCTACTTGCTCTATTCTAATTTTTAATGAATCATTTTCTTCAGATAGCTTTAGCTTCTCTCTTTCTATTTGGCCAATTTTACTTTTCAAGGAGTCATTTCTCCTCTCCTCTTAGGTTCTGCAATTTTTCTTTTACCTCTCTCATTTGGCTTTTAAAATCCTCCTTGAGCTCTTCCAGGGATGCTTTTTGGTCTTGGGACCAGTTAATATTCCCTTTTGAGGTTTCAGATGTGGGTATAGTGTCAACGCTGCCCTCTTCCCATTTTGTATTTTGATCTTCCTTGTCTTAATAGTAAGATTCTATGGTCTTTGTTTTTTAAATTTGCTTCTTCATGGTGGTTGGCTTTATCCTGGATTTTAAAGTGGATTTCTGGTCCTAAGGCCCATGGGGCTCTGTCCCAAATTCTTGCACTGGGAACTAGGGGCCTGCTTACTGGTTTTGTGTGCTGTGGCCTCTGGTTTTGTCAGCTAGAAGCTATATACTGATGCACCTCACCTGATGCTGAACTGGACTTGGCTGTTGTGTGCCAAGGATGGAGGCCTGCTGAAGTCTTTCTGAGTTTCCCTGGGGTTACACTGAAGCTGGCAAAATGAGGTGTGAGGAAGGGGTTGTCTGGCTGCTGGAAGTCTCCTCTTTCCCTAGGGCTGTGCTATGGCATGGGTGGCCTTGGCAGTCATTTGTCCTGGTGTCTGCCAATTCCCCTAACTGGGAGAAGGCACATCTGAAGTCCTGGTGTTGGTGCTTGCTGGCTCCACCCTGCTGGGGCTCAGAAACTCCAGCTGGTCTGCTGAGGTGGGGCTTGCTGGGACACTTCCCATTCTGTAATAATCCCCTTCCACCACAGCAAGAAGGACCCTTCTCTCTAGCTTCCCAAGCTAAAAGTTTGTTGTACCCATACTTATGGCTCCTCTATTCCAGGGTTTTTCCTAGGACAGTGTTTTCTGGGTTGTTAAAGTTCAACAAGGGACAGAAGAGAACACTTACAGTTTACTCTGTCATCATGGCTCCTGGAAGTTCAAGAAAGTGACTTTCAAATATTTAGTCCATGGGTTGAATAGCTGCTATGACTGCCAATGGCTCTTCACTTCAGTCTCACCTCGTTCTAACAGACTCCCATCCTGTGTTGAGAGGTTTGTGGATCACCACTGCAGCCAGTGATTCAGCCTGCCAGAGTACACTCCTGCTCTGCTATGGTTGTATGTAAGTCCATACATGCTCTGAACTCTACCAACTCAGTGCAACATATTGTTCTCATTGACCTTCCTGACTCTCCTGGGCTGGAAAACTGCCACACTCTGTCTCCTGGTGGATTCTACCTCTCTCAAATTTGTTCATATTTGTTTTTTGGAGGTATCTGAAAGAATTTGTGAGAGAGCTCAGGTACGTCCCTGCTTTCATTCCACCATCTTGGTTTGCCTTCCCCCCTGCCAGTTGTTTTCTTTAGTGGATTTTTGTAGCTCCTTTTTCATTTGCCCAATTCTACTTTTTAAGCAGTTTTCTAAGCTGTTGAGTCTTTTCTTCATAAATCTCTTGCATCATTCATTTCTTTTTACAATTTTTCTTCTATCTCTTTTTTATGCTTTTTAAGCTTTTTTTTAACTCTTCCATGAGATGTTTCAGGGCTTGAGAGCACTTCCTGTTATTCTTTCAGGTTTTACCCATAGGTATTTTGACATTGTTGTCATCTTCTGAGTTTGTATCTTGGTCTTCTCTGTCACCATAATAACTTTCTACAGTCAGATTCTTTTGTTGTTGTTGTTGTTGTTTGCTCATCTTTTTTTTCTTTTTGGCCTTTTCCTTTTAGAAAAATTGAGCTCTGGTCCCAGGATGGAAGGGGCCTTGTCTCAGGCTTCTTGTGCTAGAGGCTAGAGGCTGTATACTTGGTGCTGCATTGATGTTGCCCTGAGACCCATGAAGGACCCTAGTGTCTGGTGTGGTCCTGAGGGCAGGGAGGGAGGGTTGGCTGGCACTGCTGGAGGCCATGGGGTCTAGCAGCTTACCTGCTGCTGAGCTTGGATCCTAGTGTTGGTGTCTGGTGTGTACTGAGGCCCTGTGTGGTGTTTTTGGATTTCTCTGTGGCCATAATGGCTACAATGAAGCACCTGCAGGTCAGGTGTTTGAAGGCTGCAAGTTTGTTCAGAGGTGGAGCTTACTTCTGGCTTGCTGTATTGCTTCCCATCCTGGACTCTGCTCCCCTTTCACCCAAGTGAGATGTACTTTTATTGCTAATCCTTCAAGTTTCTTGGTCTATAGTTTGTTTCACCTCATCTTTTTACTGATTCTCCTGTTCGAGGATTTGTTTTGGGGCTCCATTTCAAGGTTGTTTGGAGGCAAACATGGGAGAGTTGCAGCAGTTTACTGCATAGTCACCATCTTAGCTCCTGGAAGTCTTATAAATAGGATCTTTTAAGTGGCCAGTATAAGAATAGCAATGAACTTTAAAGGGAGCTAAGTAATTTTTTTTTTCATTCAGCACTTAAAATAAGAAAAAAAGAAAGATATTTAGGTTAGGAGCTTAAAATATCTTACTCAATTGAAATGTTATTTTTCGGTTTGTCATATATATGTTGTTGTAGTCTTTTAATGGTTTACTCTCACATTCTTATCCTTTCTTCCTCTTGATGCTCTATGGCTTTGTTCACATTAGTCACCATGCTTGAAATGGGCTCTTGTCACTGTAATCTCCATCTGTTGAAATGTCTACCTCTCTTTAAGGTCCAACTCAGTTATTATGTATTCCAGGAAGCCTTACCTGAGGGCCTCAAATAAAAGTGATCTAATATTTCTGGACTTTTTGTTCTCCCTATTTCCCTCTTTTGTATGTTCTTCTGACCATTAGATTTATTGTTTCTGTGATATCTTTTTATCCTTGGACCCATGCACAGTGCCTGACTAATATTAGGTATCCAATAAGTGTTAGTGGAATCAAATTCAATGTATATCATAATGTGAAATTGCCTCCCATATGGGGCAGAATGCCATTCGTCTTAGATGGTTCTTGCCTTTGTGGCCCAATCTTGTGTGCAGAGTAGTATTTATTATTACAGAAGCAGCCATAGCATGCACAAGAATACAGCCTGCTCAGAAGAATGTAGTTATAAAACGCATTAACCTTCAGCTTTATTCTCAGGCATTAAGAACCATTGATTTAGCAGCCTAATGCTTCCACTTTGTGAAAATCACCCTGGAAACGCACCTTTTGATGAAGATTATATCTTCTAGAGAATCAAAATTTTGTCAACAACCTAGGTAAATTGGAGAAAACCAGACCTATCTTTTCCTGTTTTAGGGCAGGGAAATTTCTCTAAGAGTTAATCACATTTTTGTAATGCCTAATTAAATGTGCCCCATTAAATGTGTCATCACAAGCACTAAGGATGAGAAATCAATGAAAGGGTAGGGGTATAGCATAGGTATATCAATGTAGTAGTTATGCCCAGGCATGGTTCTACGTTCTTTCTACTAGTGGGTGTGAATTTTTTTCTAATGTTGATACAATTTCACCTGAAAAAGTATAATGGGCCTCTGATGAGGACTTTTTTGGTTCTTCTTTTGGTGGGATTTCCTTTTTAAAGTATGAAATGCTTGCTTTTTCTGGGTTGTTTCATTTTTGCTGGATTGAAGACCCAGAAAAATTCTGACATTCCTAGGAGAAACCCTGGGTGGGGTGTGACCATAACACAAAGAGATGGTTTTTGTAAAACCTGTCACATAAGCCTCAGTTTGGGACCACAGACTACAATGAACAGTTCTATAAATTCCAAATTGTAACTTAAGCAGCAGGTCAATAAATAAGTCAAGCAACCAGGCTTTAAGAACCATGGTCGGGGAGGCAGAGCCAAGATGGCCGCATGAAGGCAGTGTCTTACCGGAGCTCTCTCACAAGGTCTGTCAGATTCCTATAAAAAAGTGAATTTGAGCAGATTTGAGAGAGTCAGAAACTGTGAGCAGTCTCCGTGGGGCAAATTTCTGAGCTGGGAGAGTCTGAAAGGCCGAAGGCACGAATCTGTAGGCTCGGAGAGGGCTCTACGTGGGGAGCTGCTCCAGACCAAAACAGAAGTGGCTGGCTGGGAAATCCACATGGGAGACAGGCTGGGAGAAAGCTGGGTGCCCAAAAACCGGCAGAGATCCCCAACAGAGGAGGGCAGTCTGTGGAAGCAAGGAGAGGCAGCGCAATGCCACCAGCCAGGAAAATACCTACTCCTGAGGCTTGTAGCCTGAAGGAATGAAATGCGGCCTCTGGGAGACATAATGGCCAGGTAAACGACTCTAATCCCTCCCCCCCCCTCACCCAGAGAATTCCTCAGGAAAAAAAAAAGAACACTGGAACAGAGGAGAAAGAAGTGGAGCTTCAGTGGTCAAATAGTAGAAGTTCATTAGTCCCAGAGGGTCAAAGTCGGCAGGGGTCAACACCAGGAGCCCAGATGTAATCTTGCTCCCCCAGGGGAAGTGCCAGACATCAGCTCAAACAACAAACAGCTGAGACCATTGCTGAAAAGCAACAGTGCTGGAGAGCACCCATAGGGATTGAGAGGTCAGGGAGCCAGACTCTTCCCCCACACCTCAGGAAACTGAAGGCTATAATTCTAGACTCACAATCCCCAGAATAAGAAAGCTGGTACAGAGAGCCCTGAGCCTCAAAAGCAGATATTTGTTGTAAAGCCAGGAAAAGGCAAACCAACAAACATGAAGAAGAACACAACAAAAAAACCGAAGACGATACTTTCTTTTTATGGAGACAGGCAGGATCAAAATACCAATATGGAAGTGGACAGCAATGACTCTGTAGATACATCGGATACCTCAAAAGGTAATGAGAACTGGTGTCCAGCCCAAAAAGCACTGCTGGAAGAGCTAAAGGAGGATTTTAAAAACCAAATTAGGGAGCTAAAAGAAAATATGGGAAAAAAAGATTGGCGAAATGGCTATGGAGATTCAGAATCTAGAGAGAGAAAATGACACCTTGAGAGGCAAAATCAACCAATTGGAAAAGGAGACTCAAAAGCAAAATGAAAACACTTACTCATTAAAAGTTAGAGTTGAGCAAGTGGAAGCTAATGAATCTATGAGGCATCAAGAAGTAGTAAAACAAAATGTAAAGAATGAAAAAATAGTAAAAATGTGAAGTATCTGATTGGGAAAACAACTGACCTGTAAAATAGATCCAGGAGAGACAATTTCAGACTTATTGGTCTACCGGAAATCCACAATGAAAAAGAGAGCCTTGACAGTATCTTCGAAGAAATTATCAAAGACAACTGCCCGGAGGTCCTAGAACCAGAGGGCAAAATAGCCATTGAAAGAATTCACCGATCACCCCCTAAAAGAGATGCCAAACTGAAAACACCAAGAAATATTATAGCCAAATTTCAGAGCTATAAACTCAAGGAGAAAATACTGCAAGCAGCCAAAAAGAAGCAATTCAAATATCATGGAACTACAGTCAGGATCACGCAGGATCTCTCAGCTTCCACATTAAAAGACAGGAGAAATTGGAATATAATATTCCGAAGGGCAAAAGAGCTGGAACTAAAACCAAGGATCAACTACCCATCAAAACTAAGCATAATTTTTCAGGCAAGGAGATGGACATTCAATGAAATAAGGGAATTCCAGACCTTTCTGATGAAAAGGCCAGAACTCAATGGAAAATTTGATCTCCAAATACAAAACTCAAGAGAGACATAAAAAGATAACCAGGGGGGAAACCCCCACAAATCTTATTAACCAACAAGGGCAGGTTGAGTGCATCTTTATGTGGGAGTATATCATCATATGTATGTTTTATATATATACATATATATGTCAGTCTTGAGAATGGTACAACTATTATGACAATTGAAAGGGATACACATTGATTGTGAATGCCTATATAAATTAACTGCTGTAAAGATAAAAAACATAAGTAAGAGATGTAAAGGGAGGGCTATGAGCGAAGAGGTAAGGAGATAGTAGAAAAGGGTAAATTACACCAAACAAAGGGGCACAAAAACATATTGTAGTAGAGGGAAAGAAGGGAGGGAGAAGAGCAGCATTTGAGTGTCACTGTCATCTGATCTGGTTCAAGAAGGGAATAACATACCCTGATAAGTTTAGAAATCTAACTTGACCTATGGGAAGTAGGAGGGGAAGGGGGTAAAAAAGGGAGGACGGTGGTTAGAAGGGAGGGGAGAAGTAGCAAGTGGGAAATGGTAGGATAAGGGAGGGGAATAAAGAGGGAGGGTAAACTGAGGAAGGCGGTGGTCAAAAGCAAAACTTTGTTGAGGAGGAGAAGGGGAAAGGGAGAAATAAAAGCATAAACAGGGGGAAATAGCATGGAGAAAAAGACACAGATAGAAATCATAACTCTGAACGTGAAGGAGATGAACTCTCTCATAAAACAGAAGTGGATAGCAGAATAGATTAAAAACCATAATCCTACAATACGCTGTTTACAAGAAATACATTTGAAACAGGGGGATACACACAGGATAAAGGTAAAAGGCTGGAGTAAAATACATTGCGCCTCAGCTAAAGTAAAAAAAAAAAAAGGAGGTGTAGCAATCCTAATCTCAGACAAAAGAAAAGTAAAGATAGATTTAATTAAAAGAGATAAGGAAGGACATTATATCCTGCTAAAAGGCACCATAAACAATGAAGCAATATCATTGTTTAACATATATACACCAAGTGGTAAGGCATACAAATTCTTAGAGGAGAGGTTAAGGGAGATACAGGAAGAAATAGACAGCAAAACTATAATATTGGGAGACCTCAACCTCTCCCTTTCTGAACTTGATAAATCTAACCTCAAAATAAATAAGAAAAAAGTTAAGGAGGTAAACAGAATTTTAGAAAAGGCAGATATGATAGACCTCTGGAGAAAACTGAATGGAGATAAAAAGGAATATACTTTCTTCTCAGTGGTACATGGCACATACTCAAAAATTGACCATGTAGTAGGGCATAAAAACCACACAATCCAGTGCAGAAAGGCAGAAGTAGTCAAAGCATCCTTTTCAGATCATGATGAAATAAGAATTATTTTAATAAAGAACCATGTAAAAATAATCTAAAAACTAATTGGAAACTAAATAATCTAATTCTAAAGAATGAGTAGGCCAAAGAACAAATCAGAGAAACAATTAATAACTTCATTCAAGAGAATGACAATAATGAAGCAACATACCAAAACTTATGGGATGCAGCAAAAGTAGTTCTTAGGGGCCCTTTTATATCCCTAAACGCTTACATGAATAAAGTAGGGAAAAAGGAGATCAATGATCTGGGCATACAGCTGAAAAAGCTAGAAAAAGAGCAATTTGAAAATCCCCAATTAAATATCAAATTAGAAATTCTGAAAATCAAAGCAGGGATTAATAAAATTGAAACCAAGAAAACTATTGAATTAATAAATAAAACAAAGAGCTGGTTTTATGGAAAAACCAATAAAATTGATAAACCTTTGGTCAATTTAATTAAAAAAAGAAAGAAGAAAATCAAATTACCAGTATCAAAAATGAAAAGGGTGAGTTCACCTCTAATGAAGAGGAAATCAAAACAATAATTAGGAATTATTTTGCCCAATTGTATGCCCATAAATTTGACAGCCTTAGAGATATGGATGAATGTCTACAAAAACATAAACTGCCCAGGCTAACAGAAAAGGAAGTAAAATTTCTAAATAACCTCATCTCAGAAAAAGAAATCAAGCATGCCATCAATGAACTCCCTAGGAAATAATCTCCAGGGCCAGATGGTTTTACATGTGAATTCTATCAAACATTTAAAGAACAACTAATTACAATACTTTGTAGACTATTTGGGAAAATAAGTGAAGAAGGAGTCCTACCAAATTCTTTTTATGACACAAATATGGTACTAATACCCAAACCAGGTAGAGTTAAAACAGAGAAAGAAAATTATAGACCAATTTCTCTAATGAATATTGATGCAAAAATTTTAAATAAAACATTAGCCAAAAGATTTCAGCAACTCATCACGAGAATAATACAGTATGACCAGGTAGGATTTATTCCAGGAATGCAAGGCTCATTCAATATTAGGCAAACTATTAGCATAATTGACCATATCAACAACAAAACTAGCAAAAACCATATGATCTTCTCAATAGAAGCAGAAAAAGCCTTTTACAAAATACAACACCCATTCCTATTAGAAACACTAGAAAGCATAGGAATAAATGGAACCTTCCTTAAAATTATAAATAGCTTCTATCTAAAACCATCAACAAGCATTATTTGTGATGGGGATAAGTTAGATGCATTCCCAATAAGATCAGGGTGAAACAAGGATGTCCATTATCACCCCTACTATTCAATTTGGTACTAGAAACGTTAGCTGTAGCAATGAGAAGAAAAAGAAATTGAAGGAATTAGATTAGGAAAAGAAGAAACTAAATTATCACTTTTTGCAGATGATATGATGATTTATTTAGAGAATTCTAGAGAATCAAGTAAAAAACTACTTGAAATAATGAACAACTTTAGCAAAGTTGCAGGATATAAAATAAACCCACATAAATCCTCAGCTTTCCTATACATTACTGACAAAGCTCAACAGCAAGAGATAGAAAGAGAAATTCCATTCAAAGTTACTGTAGACACTATAAAATATTTGGGAGTCTATTTGCCAAGACAAACCCAGAGCCTATATGAACATGACTATGAAACACTTTTCACACGAATAAAGTCAGATTTCAATAAATGGAAAAATATCAGTTGCTCATGGTTAGGCTGAGCTAATATAATAAAAATGTCAATTTTACCTAAATTAATCTATCTATTCAGTGCCATACCAATCGAACTACCAAAAAATTATTTTACGGAGCTGGACAAAATACCCTAGAATATCTAGGGTATTAATGAAAAGAAATGCTAGAGAAGGTGGCTTAGCCATACCAGATATTAAACTGTACTACAGAGCAGCAGTCATCAAAACTACCTGGTACTGGCTAAGAAACAGAGGTGTGGATCAGTGGTATAGGATAGGAATACAAGATAGAGAAGTCAACAACTATAGCAATCTACTCTTTGATAAGCCCAAAGAGGCCATCTTCTGGGCTAATAATTCACTATTTCACAGAAACTGTTGGGAAAATTGGAATATGGTAGGACAGAAACTGGGCATAGACCAATATCTTACACCATATACCAAAATAAAGTCAAAATGGGTTCATGATTTAGGAGTAAAGGCTGATATTATAAGTAATTTGGGAGAGCAAGGAATAATTTACTTATCAGATTTATGGAAAAGAAAAGAATTAATGACCCAACAAGAGATAGAGAGCATTACAAAATGCAAACTGGATAATTTTGATTATGTTAAATTGAAATGTTTTTGTACAAAAAAAGCCAATGCAACAAAAATTAGGAGGGAAGCAGAAAATTGGGAGAAAATTTTTACAACTAGTATCTCTGATATAGGCCTCATTTCTAAAATATACAGGGAACTGAGCCAAACATATAGGAATACAAGCCATTCCCCAGTTGAGAAATGGTCAAAGGATATGAACAGGCAGTTTTCAGAGGAAGAAATTAAAGCTATCTATAGGCATATGAAAAAATGCTCTAAATAACTACTGATTAGAGAAATGCAAATTCAAACAACTCTTAGATACCACATATCTCCTGTCAGATTGGCTAAAATACCAAAACAGGAAAATGATAAATGCTGGATAGGATGTGGGAAAATTGGAACATTGTTGCATTGCTAGTAGAGTTGTGAGATGATCCAGCCATTTTGGAGAGTAATTTGGAACTATGCCCAAAGGGCCACAGGAATGTTCATACCCTTTGACCCAGCAATACCACTTCTAGGGTTGTAAACCAAAGAAATCACACAAGCAGGAAAAGGACCCATATGTACAAGCATATTTATAGAGGCTCTTTTTGTGGTAGCCAAGAATTGGAAATCAAAGGGATGCCCATCAATTGGGGAATGGCTGAACAAGCTGTGGTATATGAAGGTAATGGAATACTGTTGTGCCATAAGAAACGGGGATGATACGGACTTCATAACAACCTGGAAAACCTACATGACATAATGCTGAGTGAGTGGAGCAGAGCCAGGAGAACACTGTACACAACCACAGACATATGGATTCCGTGCAGACCAACCCTGACAGACTTTGCTCTTCTCAGCAATACAAGGTGCAGGCACAACTCCAAAGGACTCAGGATGGAGAATGCTATCTACATCCAGAGAAAGAACTATGAAGTTTGAATGCAGATTGAGGCACACTTCATGCTCGCCTTTTTCTCTTCTCTTCTGTTTTTGTTTTTGGGTTGTTGTTTTTTTTTGTTTGTTTTGGTTCTGTTTCTTCTTTCTCATGACTCATTCCATTGGTCATAATTCTTCTCTGCAACTTGACTAGCGTACAAATTAATTCAATGCGAAGTTATTCGTGGTAGTTATATGAGATTCCATGCCATCTAGGGGAGGGACGGGGGAGGGAGGGGAGAAAATCTGGAACTCAAAATTATGTAGAACTGTCTGTTGTAAACTAAAAATAAAAAATAAATATTAAAAAAGTTATCTCTGGAGATAGTGACTTAAGTAAGCCCTTGGACCAGTACATGGTGGTTGAATTCTAGGTATTGTAGTGGTAGATGGAATCCTTGAATGGATAAAATGTTCCTCTTTGTGTGTTCTCTCTCCCCCCATACATGTATGTATGTATGTATATATATATATATATATATATATACACACATGCATCTGAATGTGTATATATAAAATATATCTGAATATATATGCATACATATATACATACACATATAAACATATATATGTAGATGTGTGTGTATATGTGTATATATTCCAAATGTAATCCATAGGTAAAAGAAGAGAATGAAGACGAGCGACTTGCTTTTAAAAAAAAAATCTGTGATGTTTAATTGGTGGTGAATATTTCTGTAGTCTCCAATTTTTTGATCACATATACCAATAAAAAAATAAAACTGAGGAATCACTCCCCCCCCCCCAAAAAAAAGAACCATGGTCAAATCAAAATTAGACTAAAGAAGTGGAGGGAAGCAAAAAATCTCCGTATATGTAGATGTCAAAGCTAAGGGAAAATATTGGGTCAAAAATCAAAGAAATGGAAAATGAGACCCAAATCTTAATACATAAGTTAAAGTGCATGATAAATAGGTCAGGCAGGAGCTGAGAAACTTGGAGATTTTGAAGAACTGAGAATGTGGGTCTACAAATAGGAAACAGTAGCATTGAGAAGATCGTAATTCTGAATCAAGTTCTTGTCCAAATCAGAAACTTATTTTGTACTTGCTGCTTGGACAGTGAACTTTTCTCAATTTGGTGTGATATAATGGAAAGAACATTGGATTCTGAGTTAAAGGACTGAGAGAAAGTCTGAATTCAGACACTTAATATCTGTGTGATTTGATGCATTTCCCGATCTTCCTATACCCCAACATCTTCACTTGTAAAATGGGGATAATTATATATCCACTATTCAGTTTACAGGTTTGTTGCAAGGGAAACACTCAACAAATCCTAAAGGCCTCATCAATGTTGCTGATTTTTTATACAGTCTATGTGGGAAATCAGGGTAAAAATATTGGGTTTATGGAAATTAAAGCATATGCTCATAACGGAGGCAGTGGAATAATGTCAAAATAGGAAAGTGGGAGTTATTGACAGGCATGTCAATTGACAGGCAGAAATGACTGAATATTATCTCCATGTTTGTCTCTAACAATCCTGCATACCCTGTAACATCTTGCAAAGTGTTAGGTCCAGGGATCTGGATAAAGGAGATTGACTAGCTGTGGTGAATTACATCAATCAGCATTTCTAGTTTCTTATAATCATATAGATATTGCAGCTAAAGTCTTAATACCAACTAATGTTTGAGGCAAGGAAAGCTAATTAACATATTCATGAATTAGCCCTCTGTTGAAATGTCAATTCCAAAAGCAAACGTTACTTAATTTAGATCTGTGTTATGCTTCCATCACAGGTGTTAGCAAAGGGATGTGTTGACTGAGGTTGCTTCCTGTGGTGAAATTCAAGAGGGTGAAATTCAAACATACTTGGAAAATCTAAACATGGTTCCCTCTTATAAGTGATGGTTACTAGACCTGCAATGGAAGCACATTAAACAAAATAGTAGCTCTATTGCAATATTTAAATATTAGCAGAGAATATTTTATGAATTTAATAAATGCTTTCCCCTTAGTGATGGTATGCCAAACACCCCCTTTTGCCATAATATAGATCAGTCTCTCTGGGAGAATCTGGGTGAATGACTAGGAGCTCCGGAAGTTTCTTCTTCAGACCAATGGGCCTTGTTCATTCCAAAATAATGTTTTATCTGGATGTGAAGGGAAGAAAATATAAGAAAACTTGTCTTACTATCTACCTTTTCATTTCCAATTTTTTATCACGGTGGGAAGCAGTGTCAAAATTTCTCGTTTCAAAACATTGAAACAAAAAAGTCAGGCTAAAGGCTAGAAATGGGGAGTCTTAGGGTCTACTTACTTAATAAAACCTGATTATGTTTCTTAGCATGTATTTTATTTCTTACTTCAGACTGTTCAGTCTCCCCAAACAGAATTCCTCAGAGAATGGGATACGTAAACAGTTGAAAGGGACATGTATCATGGAAACACATATGGTGAACATCTGCCCACACCTTTTCCTCATATAGCTTTGAGTGCTGCCTGGGGTTTGGCCAAGAAAAGTGGATGAGCATCTTTAAAAACAAATCCTGAATCCACCACTTCTACTCAGGGCAAATCATTTTGCATGAATATGCCAATTTTCTTATTTTGATAATTATGTTTCCTTCTGGCAAAATACCCAGAACCTTCCAAAATAAAAGGCCTGCATTCTATGTTATTAATAAGATATTATTTTTTTCTTTTAAAAATAATGGCTATGGAAAATTAGTCCCCCCAACCACTGTCCATCAGGATAGGAGAAAGCATTAATAACTGTTCCCTTTATTTCTGCCAATTTATCGTTATTGCAGAATTTATTTTTTAATGATTTTAAGATTCAGCAGTGCCTGTAAAACCACAAAACCTAATTCAGAGATTGAGTTTTGTGTTCAGATAAAATTTCAAGTTTTTCACAAGTCATTAAAGTGCACAGAAAGCTTTTGTTCCTGTTTCTCAATTTTGGCAAGTGTCTTTTTTAAAAACGCACCCACAATCATCATGTCTCTAACAAAACATAGACACCACCTAGGAAACAAAGTTGTAGTAAAGTTTGGGCCAGATCAAGTTGAGTTTCATGCCTTCAGAGAATAGCTAAGAACCTTTATAAGAGAAGGCACAGCACAGGGAAAGCAATTTAAACCTCAAGTTCTTGGCTTTTAGATAAAGCCAACAAAGTAAATGTTGCTAGGCAGGATGACATCAGTCTTGGATGTGAAAGGGACAGGAACCACAGTTCTCATTAAAGTTGTCTGTTGAGGAAAAATAACAATAAAAATCCAGAACAAAAACCTAACAGAAGTTATGTCTGGACTTTTATTGATTTACAGACTTAAAGGCCTGACTACTGGCATTTTTTCTTAGAAAGCATTTTACTGTGGTCAGTGATCACAAAGTTCGGTGTAGTCACATGCCACCATAAACCTCATACTCTGAATACTGATAACCACCTCCTCAGCTTGGCAGTTTGAAATTGTTTAGTATTGCTAATCTGCCTCTCTACTCTTCACATGTATGCAAAATATTTTATTGCATTTTGCTCAGCCATAAACTGAGTTACCTGATTTATTTATGGCTATTTATGGAATAGTTTCTCCTCTTTAAAATTCTGTTCTGTTTGCTATTTTCCTACTTCACTCCTCCTCACCCCCACTATTTCTTTTGTATTTGCCTCCATCTTTTCTGTAATGCTCAAGAGTAAAATGCCTCATGGTCCATTGGGGATGGAAAATAAAGAAAAGTTCCCTTTTAACATAATAAGAAAAAAAATGATCCACATTTCCTTATTGTGGTTTTAACACCCAATGAAAAACACAGAATTTATTATTTTATTGCTATAAATCCCAGTAGTTGGGTTTTATTATGGGAGTCTCTATTATAAGAGCCAATTTTACTGGAATTGGGGTTCAATAATGCACATTCATTCTGGACTCCATTCTTCTGCAAAAGATTATCATTCTGTACTTTTAGAAGTAACAAGCCTACTAATTTACTAACTTCAGCAGTGCTTCATTCTCTTTGTAATTTGATATATATTAAGAATAACCCTGGACTGAAAGTCTAACTACCTGAGTTTGAGGTTGAGATTCAGTGACTCACCAAGTTCAGATGTCCTGGGGCAACTTGATCATCGTTACTGAGCCTCACTTCACTCATCTGTGAAATGAAGATGGCAATGTAATATCTGTCTATCTCAGAGGGTTTACAGGTTCATAGAGTTTGAGCAGCATAGCAGCTTACAATTTTGTTTAGTTTAAATTCCTCATTTTACATAAAAAATGAGAATCCCCGAGAGGTAATTACCCAATGTCACAGAAACAGTGAGGAAGCAAGGGCAAAATTTGAATTCAGGTCCTTTGGCTCCAGATCAAGTAATATTTACACTATGTTATTCCACCTTTTGGGTAACGGTAATGTCATATACTTTATGTAGAAATGATTATTAAATAGTAAAGTTTATATAGACTCTAGGCATCATCAGCATTTCTGATAATCATGTAACATTTTATATTTTATAAAGAACATTGTAGACAACAGGCAATACCATATCATTGTCCCTGTTTGAAATGTATGGTGGTTCAAATCCTAGAACACTTCTTTTTAGCTATAGCAATCAATCAACATCTAATCTATACCAGACAGTGTGCCAGGCACTGAGGACTGAAAGGCAGTCTACAAAATGTATTAAAGTGCATTAAGCCTGAATGATAGGATGGGCAAAGAATTTAAAAGGTTTTAACTTACACCACCCCCAAAATGTATCTAATCTATATAAGAAGAAATAGGGAGGCAATTGTAGCAGTACACTTAGACCTGTCCTTTAAAATATCCCCTTGGCATCACAAAAAAGACATATGCGATAGAATTAGCAAGGTAAAATACCTAGCCAGGAATCACAAGTATCTATCAAGTAACTGAGACACAATTAAACACATATCTTATGATGCTAAGTCCAGTACTAGTTGTATTTTTTCAAGATAATTATCATTTTAACTATCACTATATTTGTCACAATGGTCTTCCCCCATCTTACTCTTCAATATCCATCTTGTCTTCTTGTTCTCCTCCTCCTCCTTCTCTCCTCCTCCTCTTTTTCTTCATTTTCATCTCCCCCTCCTCCTCATTCTTCTTCTTCTTCTTCTTCTTCTTCTTCTTCTTCTTCTTCTTCTTCTTCTTCTTCTTCTTCTTCTTCTTCTTCTTCTTCTTCTTCTTCTTCTTCCTCTTCTTCCTCTTCTTCCTCTTCTTCTCCTTCTCCCTCTCCCTCTCCTTCTCCTTCTCCTTCTCCATCACCATCACCATCACACCAAAAAATTCATTCTCTTATTTCGGAGGGTTAGATAACCCTACTGAATATCTCTGCTGCTATTCAATCCCACAGCAAATATTTCTACCCAGAGCTAAATGCTACCCTTTCTGGAAAAAAAAAATTCGACTAGAGACCTTGCAGAAAAAAATATGGCTCATTATGTGGTGACCTTAAGGAAAATAGTTCTGCTTTCCCAAAGAATTAGTGTGGTGTAGTGGGACAGACAGTCCTTAACTCTCAAGAAATGAGAGTAGAGCCATTAGCCTTTCCTTCCTGTCATGTAAATTGGGTTTATTGAAGTTTAAAAAAAGAAAGCTGGGTTCACACATGCACACACACACACACAGAGGCAGCACTCAGTCTAAGTTTGTCTCTTTTCTCAGGCTGTCTGATATTCCGTATTATCAATGCAGTCTGCACACCGGTGTATTATTAGTAGGCATTCCAATGCAAAATAAGGCTATTATCATGTGTGCTTGGAACATGTGTTAAGAATATTTAAGGGCCTGCATTCATGATAACTCAATATGCAAAGAAATATATTCCTTCTGAGGCTGGTTAAATGCCAGAGCAGAGCTTTTTCAGCTTAGCTTTCGCTAAGACATCTGATAACTGAAAAAGCCATTTAGTCCATTTATGCTCCAATATGGTGAAAATTATTGTCATTTAAAAGAAAAAAACCCTTCACTTTCTACCTTCCCTCAACAAACAGCAATAATTAAAATAGAACCTCATTCACTGCTTGAAGTTATAAGTTCTCAGTTGCTTGTTTCCAAGGAATTGCACTGATGGTACCTTATTATTTAATTATTAGAACTCATTACAGACGCTTTACAGAAATTTCAATACATATTTAATACAAAAAGGCTTGTGTTGCCATGAGTGGCTCCTTAATATCTGCTTAACCCACTTTGTACAAGATAGAGGAGACAAAAGAATAATTATTTCCCAGAAAGGAATGATTTTGAGTAACTTCACAGATGTCTTCTAAGGCACAGCTACATGACATAGAAACAATTATTTGAAAAAGTGAAAATTCCACCAAAACTACTTCCTTGGTTTAATATTGAACAGTAAGAACAACAAAAACAAAAAAAAACATCAGACTAAATCCAATTGGTTTTACATACTTTTATTTTAATATAATCCTTTTATATATGTGGGTACAGGCATAGATATTCCAAAACAAGTACTTTCCTGTAGAGGTTTTCACTAATTGAAGACAGAATTGACTCTAGGTCCAAGTGACAGTACAAAAGTTTCTCTTTAGCTCCTCTCCTCCCCCATGCTTTCAGGCAATTATTCCAATTTTATGCTGGACCCTCCTCTCTTCTTTTAGTCTCTAACTCTGTTTTCTAACTCTTCAGGTGACTAGTCTTACTATACTAGCTTCTCCACTCCTCTATCAAAAACCGTATAAATTTAATTTAGTTGTGTATAGCATTACTCTTCCTACAGAGATTCCTATTCCTCAAATCAATTTAAGGATCTATTCTGTATGATGTACTATGCCATGAGCTAGATGAAACACTGCAGGCCCCTTGGGAATTTTCATTCTTACCTTACCACACAGTTCACTGCCACCTCTGACTTCTTCCTAGAAATTTTCTTCTTTGGATTTTTAAAGAGGTATGGATGCTAGGCCCAAGTTTGGGGAATCTTCACTCAAATCAAAAGAGAGACCACTTCTCAGCGGAAAGCTGAAAGTTAGAATCCCTAGAAGAGTGAGGGACAGAATTCCCAGAGTGAGAGCATGGTCTCCAATCATAGGGAGACATACACACTGTTGCTTCATACTCTTAAAAGTACCTCTTCCCAATAACTTCTGTCAACCATCTCACTCTGTTAACTGTGATCCCCAGAGTTGATATGGAGCTGACAGTCCTAGTCTTTGGTGCCTCCAGGTATGGACAGCAAGAATTAACACAGTACTAGGCTGACACAGGGGAAGCTGGCTCTACAAATGAAATATAAATATAATATAAATAATGATGTGATAAGTGCATGGGGAAGTGCAAATAATGAATCTAGATTAAAAAAAAGGTTAATAACAGCTTGGATTTAAGTGAGACAGAGAACCAAGGAAGACCTAGGAAGAGAAACTTTAGTGTGTGACTTGAAAGATAAATAAGATTTCAATATGTAGCAATCAGAGAAAGATGTAATTCCAGATATAGCAAACGCTGTAAGCAAAAAGCCACAGTTGAAAAAATAGGATATTTTCAAAGGATTACAAGTCATCTACTAGACGTTAGGGCAGAGAGGTGGGTTAGGATGAGATTATGGAGTATAGTGGAACATAAGACTTTTAACAAAAAGGGAAGACTCTTAAAATTTAAGAATTTTAATTTAAAGAGATGAAGTGCTAATGGTGGAAGTCATGCATCAATAAAAGAAGGACATAGGATTTGGAAAGAGAGTATGTATTAAAACTTACCAGGGTTTGACCACAAGCAAGCATCCACTGTACCCAAATATAGAACAGTCTTGATAGAGACTTTATTATAAATGACACATTGTTTACAATTGGGCATTTTATAACTGAATTTTCTCTGATATCTTCGAAAAGCTTGGTAGAAAGTGAATATGAAAGTTTCTATTCTCTCTATTTTTGCATGAATCTGTCAAGGATTCTGTATAGTAATCTATTATGAGGCTTTCCCTATAAAAGCAAATTATTGTAATATAAGCTTTGTCTATAAGAAACTGACTGCTGGATGGTCTGTAAGAGAAAAAAATAACATGCTAGATTTTAAATGCCCTTAAACTCAGAGTCAGCAATCTGGTTGACAACATCCCTGTCCTTTTCTTTAGCCATTGCATCTCCCATTAATTCAATATTATACACTTTGGGTTCAAGACCTTCAGCAAAAATGCAAAGCAGACAAAAAGTTTGGTATGCTTCTTTCTATATCCATTTTCTATATTCTGGCACCCCTTTATCCCAAGCTGCCTAACTCTTAGTGTCATGCAGCCCTTTAATTGTCCAAAGCTACTCAATATAGAAGCCAGCACAGGACAGATCTATTGTTTTCTTAAAAGCCTCATGTTCCAAATTAACCCATTCTTCCATCATTAGTCAAAACTCTGATCCTTTCACTGTGGTTGTTTCAGAGAGCTGTTAAAAGGAAGCAATCTGATTGTCTGAATAATATTATTCACACTAAGACTAATAGATTTAAATCTCTTGGGGGATATTTGCATTTTAGAAGAGGAGCTTATTAAACTAAATGAATCTCTGATTAACATGTAGGAAAAATTTTTGTTAGGCGAAAAGGCAGTCTGCCTGCTAGAAACCTCTATACCTCATTTCCTTCCAGAACAGTAGAAATTAATTTAACAACTTAGTACATTGCTTTTTCATTTTACTTTTTTAATGTTAATGTTTTTATTTATTTCATAAGCTATTTTCCAATTACACATAAAAATTAATTTAATACATTTTTAAAGCACAAGTCTGGCCATGTCATTCCCTTACTTGATAAACTCCAATGGCTGCCTATTAAATTTATGATCACATATACGTTCCTTCATTTCACATTAAAAAACCCTTTGCAACCTGTCCCCAAACTTTTCAATTCCCAGTACATATTGTTAGCCTCACTTATACTATAGAAGACCCAAACAGTCTTCTTACTATTCCTCACATATGGCCCTTCATTCATCTCCCACCTATATAGTTTTGCACTGGCTATTCTTCATGCTTGGAATGTGCTCCATCATCACCTCTGACTTTTAAAAGTCCTCCTTTATTTCAAGGCTTAGCTCAGTTGTCACCTTTTACATGAATGATTTTTGTTTGTTTGTTTGTTTTCCTTTATTCCCCAAGCTGCTAATGCCATCCCTCCCAAGCCATCCCCTATCTATTTTTAATCCCCTTATATGTATACATCTTGGTCCTCCTAGTTAGATTGAAATCATCTCTGGAACAGGGATTAGTTCACTTTTGTCTAGCATGCCTAGCATGGTGCTTCTCACATAATCTAGTGTATAATTAATAAATGCTTACTTGATTTCTGAAGGAGTTGAGCAGCTTTGGTTTTTGATAAGATAATCAGCCCAGAGTCCCATTACATTGACTGAATTTTTCTGTGGCTGTTCTCTGTTTTCATTGAAAGTACTTTGTTTTAACTTAGCCCTTGTGTCCCTGAATCCAGAACTGGATTCTATGCATGGCTCCGTAATTTACTAGCTATTTATTTTTCCCATGATTCACTTAACCAGTCTAGATCTCACACCCCTTATCTATAAAATGAAAGGATTAATTGTTTTATTAGATTAGTCCTTAGAGTAGGCAAAGATATGATTTACTCATATAAATAAATTGAAGGCAGAGTAGTATATTGGAAAGAGCACTCTGGCTTTGGAGTAAGAGGACTTGATTTCAAAATCTGAGTGTTACTGTTTAAGGGGTATTGAACAAGACAGTTAACCTTTCGCAGCCTCAGTTAGTCATCTGGAAATTCAGGAATTTGGATGCCATGGCTTCTACTATTACATCCCACTCCAAATATATGATCCAACAGATTCTTTAATTCTACATCTCTTGATTAGATGCCTGCAAATATCTTTGATATTATTGTAGTGGGTTCGCTTTCCAGCACTGCAGATCATTGATGCGCTCTGCTTTCTCTTTATAGGCCATGTCTTACCAGTATTTTTCTATACCTCCTTTAAAGTGAATGTGCCCCACCATACTCTACTATGACTATATTCTTTGCAAATTCTCTACTCCGCTGGAGGTTTTCTTTTTGTTTGCCTTTTTGAGTATAAAAATAACACATACGGTCTTTTCTACTCTTTGGGAAGCTTTGTTTTTTTTGAAATATCTTAAAAAATAAATCTCTAAATATCTTAAAAATTCAAATTGGGGATAACATAGATTTTATCCATTTCAATTTGCATAAGTCCAGCTGGTGTTCCTGACAGATCTTCTTAAACATCACCACCATATGCTCACATAGCAACACTGAGTACAGGTTTAAAATCATAGATTTTAGAATGCAAAGTGACTTTAGAAAGCATTTAGCACAACTCCTTCATTTTTAATTTGAGAGAAACAGACCCAGAGTTTAACTAACTTTCATAAGCTCACAGAGACAAGACCCTTGAAGCCAAATCTATTTTTTTATCCAAGCTCCAGATGTAGGGCTTATAGATAAAAGTAGGAGGACAACATATGGATACAAAATGGAACCAATCTGTTCCTCTCAGTTTAATTGGTAAAGTCTCTTTGGATGACCCTATTTTGCTACATCACTCAACAAGATGACTAAAGTTTGTGTGGTTGTTTTTCTCCCTCAAATATTTGCTACTGTTTTGTCCAATCAATACTACTCATGAGATTATAACATTCTCTTCCATGATGTATTACATATAAGCTAGTAATCTATGTTTGTATTTCTCTTTATTTCCAAATAGATTCATATGGGAAAGGCATTAAGTATTTGCTGATTGAGGTAGTTTCAGAAGACTTGGATTCTGTACAGGACTATTTTGCATTGAGCAAAGTACTCTCAGGCCTAATAATCACAGAATCTCAGATGTGAGAAAAAAACACTAAAGGTATACTCTATTCTTTATGCTGACAGAAATAACTTCTACAACAACCTAAAGAAATGGCCATCACAACTTAATCTGAAGCTCTCTAGCAAGGGAAAACCAACAAACTATTCTAAGTGTTTTTCTCTTCCATCTAGCCTTGATCTCCTCCTTTTAACTTCTACCCATGTCATCTAGTTCTGTGTTCTATGACCAATTCATTCTGATTCGTTTCTAAATGTTGATGCTTCAGGTACTTGAAGATATTCATCATGCCCCTCTAAGTTCTCTCTCCTATATGACAAGAATTCCCAGTTCAGTCTTTAGATAATATAGTCTCAACTTTCCTTACTGCCTTCCCTTGAAAATCTTCCTGTTTGTCAATGCCTTTCTTAAAATATCTCAAAGAAAAAGAGAACCTTGTACTGCTGCAGGTGGGTTATCAGTACACAAAATAGAGAGGATGCCATCTCCTTTGACATAGATTTTTTTCCCTTTTTTAAATATAGCTTAATGTCAAATTAACTTCTTTTACTGACCTGTCATACCATGGATTCAAATTGACTAAATGTGAACTGTTGCCTAGGCATGCCTCTCCCTTTAGAAGAATGTTTACTTCTATCCATTTCCTATTTTTCAGTGTGGACAACTTGTGATTGCATCCAATGTCACCTCTTTGTTATATTTTATTCTATCAGAGAATTAATTTTTTCTGCATAGGTAACCCAACAGTTCCTTCCAATGTAATATATGGTGCTTACTACATCTAGCAACTTTTTATTATCTTCTTAAAGAAAAAAGAGATTTTGTACAGGAAGGATGCATCTTAAGAATCTAGGAACCCATAGTTTATTTCATGATCCAAAAGGATATTTTCCAACTTTTTGCTTTCTTACTGGTGACTTTCCACATTAGACACCCAGTTCCATCTTAGTTTATAGTATCTTTTCAAGTTCTTTACCAGTTTCCTCATCAGTTATAACATGTGTTACTGCTTAAGTTGAAGTTATTTTCTTGGGGATCTGTTTATATTAATTGTGAATTGAAGGAAATGTAAACAAATTTGCTTTTGAAATATTTCTTCTTTCCTTTGGTCAGTAGAATTTTTTAACTAGAATTTATATTTGTAGTACAAGCATCTGAAGGACAGTGTGCCATAGTGGACAGAGAGCCGATCTTGTAGTCAGGAAGACTTAATTTCAATTCCTATCACTCACACATACTGGTTATTTGGCCTTGGGAAAGTCATTTAATCACTCAGTGCCCCAGGTGGCTTACTAAAACTATGTGTCAGGCATTGATAGAGAGCATTTCCTTGTCCAGGAACACCCTACACCAATAATGTCACAGCTCCAGTCTTTATCCTCAGTTGTTTATACATGGTAAGCAATGAATAAATGCTTTTAGATTTACTGGATATGAAATCAACTCCTCCAGACTTATTCTTCCACTAAAGTTCTACTCTAGTGCTTCTTCATGGTATGGAGATAACGTTGGTCTCTAGAACATCATGCCAGGGATCAGAAGCTCTGGCAAGTTTTCCTAAGTTGAAAGGCCTTAAAGTACTATCTCAGAAATGAACTTTCCACATGCCGTTTGTGATTCAGCCTAAATAAGCTCAGATAGAATGTCAAATAGAAAGACAAATGCTATGTTGATAGAAGATGGATATACACAATGTACATGTGTATATATATATATATATATGTGTGTATATACATATATACAGAGAAAGAGAAAGGATAAAGGACTTATTAAGCATTTATTACATGCCAGAAACTGTGCTAAGCACTGTAATACAAATACAAGGAAATAATAGTCCTTATTCACAAAGAGCAAACATTCTATAATGTGGGGGAGGGGAGGGGAGAGAAGGTGGATGGTAAAACAATCTGAAGAGTCAATTGACTTCAGAGTGAATTCATTGGCATAGCTGGGGTATCTCCAAAAATGGTGATGCTGGGCAGGAAACAACAGTCAATGAGCAGGTCTCAGAGAAGAGGAATATATGTGTGTATACACACATATGTGTGTATACATACATACATATATATATATATGGGTATGTGTATATACGTGTATGTATGTGTATGTATATATATGTATGTATGTATGTATATATAATGCATGTGTGTGCAGGTGTATGGTTGCAAAAGCTCTCTAATAAGATCTATGAAGTTAAAGAGATTATAATCTACATTGGTGGATGGAATTCCCATGTAAAATAAGTTGCCTATTCTTGCCATAATTATGTTAAGAAAGGGCAAGTAAGAAAAAAAGTAAGTCTTTTTTTAGTGCTGATGAACTGGACATGGGTGAGTCAAACTTCTATTTAATTTTTTTCTTGGTGATTTTCATTCTGAATATACATCAAGGGCAAGCTATGTTTCTGATACATTTACTCATCAGAAGTCATTGGGAGGACAGAGATATTAGATAAGAAAGAAATCTTCTAGTCTCTTCCTTTATGCCTCTAAAGGTTCCTTAGTTAAAAACTTTGGTAAGAGCCAACTGCCTTAGCTGGCCCAAATTCCCAACATAAAGAGCTATGCCATCGTGGCTTAAGTGGGTTTCCAAATTGCTGAGATACTTTCTTATAGTCTTGTTATTCATCCTTCATTTCCAAAGAGGGCCAACAGTGTTATCATTTACAGAATGTGGTGTTATATATGTGTGTGTTCATTTCTTGAAGGCAAAGAACAAAAAAATCTCAGATAAGTCTTTACTAGTAAAAAGGACAGGATGATGGTTCACATCCTTTTAAGTTCAGTGATTTCTCAGTACACACACACATGCACCAACAAACACACACACACTCATATGTGTTCCTAATTTTCTATGCAACGGTATTATCAGTAAGTTATGAGAACAAACTGCAACTCAGAAAATCTTCCTTCATAATAACACTCACTCATCAGAAGGTTTCCAGCTCCAAAATGTGACCAATCAGCCAGCAAAGAGCACTGAGTGTAAAATAATTACACTCTTCCTTATTAAAATGTTCAGCCATTTGCTACAGATGCACAGTTCATGGTTATAGGGAGAAGTAATTTGTTAAATAATATATTCACCCAGTTACGCATAATGTGATTTAATCAGTACATTATATGCAGGCTTCAAATATAAAGTGTCTTAAACCATCAAAATGAATTATTAACAGTTTACAATTATTGTCCTCTTTGTAAGGAGGAAGGGTAAGCCACATAAAAGGGAGAGTAAAAAAGTGGAAACCACCTTAGCAAGCAAAAAATAGACAGCCACAATTCAGCTCCTCTTCATGAAACCTCCCTGACTTTCTTCTGGCCAAAATTATACTTGGTGTTTGTACAGTGTTTTTAAGTTTACAATGCACTTTATACTGACCATGTCATTGCTGCTCAGGGATTCCCAGTGTCTCCAATAATCTCTAGGATTAAATGCAAACTGTCTCAATTGGCATTTAAATCCATTCATAAGTTAATTTCAGTATACTCTTCCAGGTTTCTCATTCAATAATTCAAACTGGCTTTCTTTATGTATCTTCTACATGAAATCACATCTCTCATAGCTTTGCCTTTTCCCTATCAATCCCCCATGCCTAGAATACATTGCTCCTTCATTTTAGAATCCATAATTTCCTTTTAAATTCACATCAAGCATGATCTTCTTTATGAGGTCTTCTTTGATCCTCTACGTTTCTCTGTCTTTCCCCCAAATTACCTGGAATTTATTTTGTATATACAGTACTCCATTAAAGTCTTTTCCCCAACTCCTACTAATGATGCTGGTGCAGGGTAATTGTTTGTTTTATCTCAGAATTTTAGGGGCAATTCTGAGGGGTTAAGGTTATTTATTATTATTGCCTATGAGACTCTAGTAATATGATTCCCATTGGTTATCCAGTTTATATCAATAAGACATTCAGCATTATTTAATTTTAGATGTATTTAGTAAGATGGTTTCATTATGAAAACTAGTATAATGAATTTCCCCTGAGGTGTGTGTGACTTTCTTCTACGATCCTAAGATTGAACCCTAGAGAGTCCTGAAACAGCATTTATTTTGCTTCAAAGAGGTCACATACCCTGATGCCATCTTTCTTTATCATGTTTAATGTACATCGCCTAACAAGGTGGAATTTGCTACTGCATGGTCAAAGGTACATTTGTGTGTGTGTGTGTGTGTGTGTGTGTGCATGAGAGAGAGAGAGAGAGAGAGAGAGAGAGAGAGAGAGAGAGAGAGAGAGAGAGAGAGATGAGCAAAGGCTTACCCTACATTTATTACATTAATTGGGATTGGAATATGAAACATCCCTCAAGCACCAATTGATAAACATTCATTAAGTACCTAACATATACCAGGCATTGTGCTAAGCCTCCAATAGAAGTCAATCTCTGAGTTCTGAAGCTCTTTCATTTTTGTCTTTGTATTGCCAGATGCATAGAAATGCTGAGCTGAATTAGTAAATTGAATCAATTTATTTGGAATTATATATAACAATAAAATCATAGGTTCTGCTAAAAAATCTTAGTCCCTGCCATATTATTTGTCACATCTAATACTAAATAAGTGCTTGCTAATGTTTATACATGATTTCATTTCAGCCTCACAACAAGCCCGTGGCCCATCAAGGTAATACTATTCTTACAACCTTGAAATATATATCTTCAGGTTTGCTCAAATGGTAATTTTATATCATTTTCAGATGGCGTGCCAGTATCTACCAAATGGCACTGCTGAGATGCTCAGGAAAAAATACACATGCATATACACATATGTGTGCATATGCATATACATATATACATACCTATGTATGTATGTATGCATGTATGTATTAACATGCCACTTTTTTCTTCTCTGTGAAGTGGTCTTCCTTATTTGACTTTATGATACCTCCAGTAAGATGGAACTTACCATATTTTGAGGCATCCCATTCAACTTTTGGACAGTTCTAATTGATAATTTTTGTTTTGTGTTTTTTTTCCCTCATGTTAAGGCTAAATTTGTTCCTTTGCAACTTCTTTGGATCCTTTTGCTACCATCTGGAAACAAATAAAAACAGCTTATTCCTCATTTAAGGCAATATTCCTTCAAGTACTTAGAATTGATCAGTTCTTTCCCCACCCACCCCCAACTCCAACACCAATATCTTCTTATTTGGTTATACAACCTCAATTTAATCTGCTGATTTATAATTTCCTACTATATCAATAGACTTCCCAAATCCTTGATTGATTGAATTTAGCAATTTTCTTAACTAGCTATACTGCTTTGAAATTATATCTAAGAAATTCATGTAAGATACTCTATGCCTTTTTAAAATGGAGCATTTATAAAGTCTCTTGGTCTCTAAGAGCCAGAACAAAACATTTCACCCAGCTGCTCTCTCATTCAGTTTTATAAATATGGTCCTCAATTCGATTCAAGAAGTACTTATTGAAGATAAACTATTTGGCAAGAATGGTGTTATGCACTAGAAATACAAAATAAAAATGAAATCATCCCTACCTTTAAGGAGTTTACATTCCTCTGGAGTGAATATGTATGAGTCTGTATAACCTGAGCCCTGAGGTCCATTGGTATGAGATTCTTTCCTCATTGGGAGAGATCTATGTCATATGTGTGTCAGAGTAGAGCAGGCAAAAGCAAGAGGGAAGAGATATTCAGGGTTCTTCCAGCCTCTGCCTTTGCAAGAGAAGAAGCACAATGCTAACCTCTCCATTTTAGTAAAGAGAGAAAGACTCTGGGAATAAGTTGACATGAAAGGAATTAGAAGTCCCTATCATGTTCCTGGCCTCATCTTGCTATACTAAAACCTTCAGGGAGTTTTTCCCTTTGTTGAGATCTGGGATTCTCCCACTAGTTTGAGCTGAATTATATATGTGGAGAGAGAGAGAGAGAGAGAGAGAGAGAGAGAGAGAGAGAGAGAGAGAATGATAGATATATAGGTAGATAGATATAGAAATATTTATAGATATATTATTTACATACATTTATATTATATGTATATAATCTCTCTCTCTCTCCTTCCTCCCTCCTATCAATTTGGATAAATGAGTTTCCTTTCTATTTCCTATGTTTGTTAATTCTGGAACTGGTATTTGATGGGAGGAGTCAAGCCTTGGATCTAAAGCCTGGGGCCCCCATCCATTAATAAATAGCAGTTAGGAGTTTACCTTGAAACTTAAAGATACTTCTCCTAAACTAACAATATTTAAGGGATTAGAAAGATGTAATTCTAGCTCAGTATGTCCTCTCTCTAAGGAGAGCAGAGTGGCCCAACCTCCTGCTTCCCCTCCAGGCAGGAATTAAAGTCTCCTTTGGAGAAGAATGGGGAAAGGAAAATATATTAGAGTATGGTTTCTTGCTTCTGTGCAAGCTACATTAAGAGAACCACATTACAAAAACAAAATAAATCCGAAGAATTTCAGGGGAGACTGGCACTAAAAAAAGCCTGGAGGAATCAGCAAAGGTCTCTTCTAGGATGTTATATTTGTGTACAATCTTAGAACAACAATTCCTACAAGGTGAAAGAGAAGAAGAAGATTGTTCTGACCATGAAGCAGGTGGGAGAATTGTGTAAGGGGTGCGGCAAGTAGGAAATTTTGAATGGAATATCCTAGAGAGTATGAATAACAAAACTGAAAACAGCCTTGAAAACTAGGTTAATGCCAGAGTGTGACATATGAAGGGATTTAAATGCTAAAAGGAGGAGGTCAAATTCTAACATGTAGTCAGTAGGGAGTCCATAAAACTCCTTGAGTGGGAGCAGAGAAGACCTGTGTTATAAGAATATTATATTAAAGAGGTGGAGCCACAATGGCAGACAAGCCAGGAAGGTGCTTGATATCTCCCCACTGCCTCTCAGAAACAATGTTAAATCAAACCTCTAAACACATTCTGGAGCTAAAGGACCTACAAAACGATGTAGGAAAACAATATTCCAGCTCAGGATAACTAAGAAGGATTTCAGGAAAGGTCTATATCACTTGAATAAAAGGGGAGTGCAGCCCAATGCAGACATTGTCTAGACAAGCCAGCAGGAGTTTCTCAGCCACAACACAGATCAACAACCAACTTTTGCATTAGGAGAAGAAAAGAAAGTGAAAAAATTAGAATAGGCAATGAGGAAACAAAACTATTTATCTTTGCAGATGATATGATGGCTTAGAGAATCCTAGAGAAGCAACTAAAATTTTTGAAATTTTTGAAAATATTTGAAATAATTAACAATTTTAGCAAAGTTGCAAGATATAAAATAAGCCCACATAAATCATCAGCATTTCTCTATATTATGTACAAAGCCCAGCAGCAAGAGACAGTAAGAGAAATTCCTCTTAAAGTAACTGTAGACAATACAAAATATTTGGGATTCTACATGCCAAGAGAAACCTAAGATCTATATGAACTCAATTACAAAGAATTTTTCACATAAAGTCAGATTTAAATAATTGTAAAAATATCAGTTGTTCATGGGTAGGCTGAGCTAATCTAATAAAAAATGACAATTCTACCTAAATTAATTTACTTACTCAGTAATTATTCAAATTACCAAAATATTTTATAAAGCTAGAAAAAAATAATAAAAAAATTCATCTGGAAGATGAAAAGGTCAAAAATATCAAGGGAATTATGAAAAAAAATGCAAATGAAGGTAGCTTAGGCATACCAGATCTAAAACTATATTATAAAGCAGCAATAATCAGAACTATATGCTTTTGGATAAGAAACAAGAGTGATGGATGCATAGAACAGATAAAGTATACAAAACACAGTAGTTAAAGATTAGTAATCTACTCTTTGATAAACTCCCAAACTCCAGCTTCTGGGATAAGAAATCACTATTTGACAAAAACTTCTGGGAAGATTGGAAAATAATATGGCCAAAACTAGACATAGATGAACATCTCATATCGTATTCCAAGATAAGGTGGTCAAAACATGAACATGATATAGACATAAAAAGTGATACCATAAGCAAATTAGGCAAGCAAGGAATAGTTTACCTGTCAGATCTATAGAGAAGGGAAGAACTTGACAAAACAAGAGATTGAAAACATTATGAAATACAAAATGGATAATTTTGATTACATTAGAAAAATTTTCACACAAAGACTTTGCAACAAAGATTAGAAGGATATCAAAAAGCTGAGAAACAATTTTTACTGCCAGTGTTTCTGATAAAGGTCTCATTTCTAAAATATAGAGAGATAACAATACAAGTCAATTCCCAAATGATAAACGGTCAAAGGATACGAACAGACAGCTTTCAGATGAAGAAATTAAAGCTATCTTTAATCATATGAAAATATGCCCTGAATCACTCTTGACTAGAGAAATGCAAATTGAAACATCTCTGAGGTACCACATCACACCTATCAGATTGGCTAATAGGACAGAAAAGGAAAATGATACATCTTTGAGAAAATGTGGAAGAGTTAGAACATTGACACGTTGTTGGCAGAGTTGTGAACTCTCCACTCTGGAGAACAATTTGGAACTAGGCCTAAAGGACAATCTAACTGTGCATACCCTTTGATCCAGCAATGCTACTTCTAGGTCTGTATCCCAAAGAGATCATAAAAAGGGAGAAAGAACCAACATATACAAAAACATTTATAGCAGCTCTTTTTGTGGTGGCAAAGAATTGGAAACTGAAGGGATGTCCATTGATTGCGGAATAGCTGGACAACTTGTGGTATATGTATGTAATGGAATACTGTTGTGCTATGAGAAATGATAAGAAAGTGGATTTCAGAAAAAAACCTGGAAAGACTTACATGAATTGATGCTGAGTAAAGTGAGAAGAAATCAGGAGAACATTGTACACACTAACAGCAACATTGTATGATGATCAACTTTGATAGACTTATCTCTTTTCAGTAATACAATGATTTAAGATGATTCCAAAAGACTTATGATGGAAAATGTTATCCACATGGAGAGAAAGAACTATGGAGTCTGAATACAGATCAAAGCATACTGTTTTGCCCTTTATAGTTTTTAGTGTTTTTGTCTTTCTTGTGTCATTTCTCATTTGTTCTGATTTTTTTCACAACATGACTAATGTGGAAATAAGTTTAATTTGATTATACATGTATAGTCTATATTAGATTGCTTGCCATTTGAGGGAGTGGGGAGGGGAAAGCAGTGAGAAAAATTTTGTAACTCAAAATTTTATATAAATAATGAATGTTGAAAACTGAAAAGAAAGTAAGGAAGAAGCAAAGGAAGGAAGGAAAGGAAAGAAAGGAGGGAGGAAGGAAAGAAAGAAGCAAGGAACAAAGGAAGAAAAAAAGAAAGGAAGAAAAATAAATGAAGAAAACATTACTATAATGGAATCTGTGTGAAAGGGAACAACTGGAGGCCTGATTTACAGTGAAACAGTGATCAACTTTGATTTGAGTTTTCCCACATTTTTCAGTAATTTAATTCAATAGCAGGCTATTCTTAGAGACTGGCCCTTCAAAGGGGAATTTTTTCTATACTTCCTCTTCATAAGACAATAGGATAGTGTTAACATGCATATGTATATTACATGAACAGCTGAGAAGTGAAATAAGTTGAGCTAGGAAAACAATGGCTCCAACCATGTAACTAGAAAAAGTAACAATTACAAAACAATCAAAAATAAAAGCTGTAGACTTATAATGAACAAACTTGGCCCAAAATAAGATATGAAAAAACACCTCCCTCCATTCCTTTGGGGTGGAATCCATAATTGTGGAACATTATACAGAAAGTCAGATATTATCTATTTATGAATTGGTTTTATTGATTTTTTTCCTTTTCTTCCTTTTTTCTCTCATTTTATTTTTAAGTAAAAGTCTTTTTGATAAGGGATGGCTCTCTAGGAAGAGACATAGAAAGGAGTACATAGGGGAGATCAAGTAGATTAAAAAAAACCTACAAAAACCATGCAGATGTATATATGTATATACTTGCAATTTATATCACTTGTGATTGTCTTTCTCTCTTTTCCCTTTTTTCCATTCTCTTCCACAATTTTTTATGATATTGTTTGTGCCTTTGCTCACAATTTCTTCCTTTGCTCTTCCCTGACCTCTGGATTTTCTGCTCTTTTCAGTCTGTCAATTCCCCCTTCCATATGGGATAAGAATCAGCCTTGGGAGAAGACACTTTTGCTTCCAAAACAACCACTTTTTAAATACTCAGCTCTTGGGTTACTGCAGCAGAAGAAAACTTTGTACATCATCCTCATATTCAGGACTAACAGCAGGGTCAGCTAAATACCACAATATAGACTGAGCTTTGAAATTAAAAGCAACTGGAAACAAAAAGCCTTGGGAAAAATGAAAACAATGAATGATGGGCTCAAGGTAACATTCAGCAGGCTGTTTCAAGACTCTAAAGTTCAAGTGAGTGAGTGAACATGGACCTATTCTTAGGGTTACTACTATATCTGTCATGGAGCACTAATAGCTTCTTCTGGAAAGCTTGGTTCAATGGGGCTCCCAGTAACAATGAACCAAACAAATACTCAAAGTCACTTTCTAGATTGAAAAATGATATGTAATGAATAACATATTTTATGGATATACATATACAAATATGTATACAGGTTGTCCTGTGATCACCACAGGGGTCTCTCTCTTAGGCATTGTTGTCAAGATCCTTGCCAGAATCCTCCTTAATAGGCCGATCCTTCACCTGGAAGATGGTCATTGACTCAAGAGCCAGTGTGGCTTCAGAAAAGGATGAGAAATGGTCAACATGGTGTTTGCTGCCCAACAGCTCCAGGAGAAATTCTCGGGGCAGAATAGTTATCTGTATACAACATCTGTTGATCTGACTAAGGCCTTTGATACTGTCAGTCAGGAGGACTTGTGGAAGATTATGGAAAAATTTGGTTGCCCAGAAAGGTTCATCATTATGGTACAATGCCATGCTTGTATTGATTCTGGATAATGGATGATGCTCTTATGACTTACCAGTCACCAATAGAGTGAAAAAGTCTGTGTGCTTTTTAGCATAATGTTTGCAATGATGTTGTTACATGCTTTCAAAGAGGACAAAAATTGGCATCAAGGTCAGCTGTCACATTGAAGGTAACTTATTTAACTTGAAAAGTTTATAGTCCTAGACAAAAGTGGAGGGATAGTTGGTGTGCAACTTTTTATTCGCGGGTGATTGTACACTCAATGCAGCTTCTGAGGTGAGCATGAGCATGGATCAGTTCTATGCCACTTTTGCTAATTTTGGCCTGACAATTAACACCAAGAAAACTGGTTTTTTTTCCACATTTTTTTGTTTGTTTTCCTTACCAGCCAGCACCACACTATCTATATGTGGAACTACCAGTTATAGCAAATGGAGAAATTTTGAATGCTGTAAATAAGTTCATTTACCTTGGCAGTATACTTTCCAGGGACATACATATAGATGATAATGTTGATTAACACATTACCAGAGCTAGTTCAAGGTTTGGAAATCTCCAAAGGAAAGTGTGGGAGAGAAAGGAATTAGGCTGTCAACCAACTTGAAAATCTTCAGAGACATTGAGCTGATCTCATTGTCTTATGCCTATGAAACCTGGAAAGTACACTAGTGCCATCTCTGTAAACTGAAGTGTTTCTATTCAAATTTTATTAGGAAGATTCTGAAGAACACCTTTCTAGACCTGAACTGCCAAGTGTTTAAACTCTACTGCAGAAAGCACAATTCTGGCAGGGTGGCCACAATCAAATGCCATAAGTATATTTGCCTAAAATTTTATTTTGTGGAGAACTCACACAAGGCAAGAGCTCACACAATACAAGGGCATTGTCAAAGTATCTCTGAAGAACTTTTTTAAAAAAAATAATTTATTCTGTTTTTAGTTTTCAATATTCACTTCCATGTGTTTTAAATTTTCTCCCCTCTCCATCCTCCCCATCCCCAAGATGGCATGCAATCCAATATAGGCTCTACATATACATTCCCATTAAACATATTTTCATACTAGTCATGTTGTATAGAAGAATTAGAACCAATGGGAGGAACCATAAAAAGAAAAACATTAAAAAAAAGAAAATTGTCTGCTTTGATCTGCATTCAGACTCCATATTTCTTTTTCTGGATGTGGATGGCATTTTCCATCATGAGACTTTTGGAATTGTTTTAGGTCCTTGCATTGCTGAGGTGAGCTATGTCTATCAAAGTTAGTTATTGAACACTGTGGCTGTTACTGGGTATAGTGTTCACCTGGTTCTGCTCACTTCACTCAACATCAGTTCATATAAGTCTTTCCAGGATTTTCTGACGTCCACCTGCTCATGATTTCTTCTGGAACAATAGTATTCCATTCCATTCATATACTACAACTTATTCAACCATTCCCCAAATGAGGGGCATCCCATCAATTTCCAGCTCTTTGCTATCATAAAAATAGCTGCTATAAATAGTTTTGTACATGTGTGTTCTTTTCCCATTTTTATGATCTCTTTGGGATACAGCCATAGAAGTGGTATTACTGGATCAAAGGGAATGCACCTTTTTGTAGCCCTTTGGACATAGTTTCAAATTGCTCTCCAGAATGGTTGGATCAGTTCACAATTCTACCAACAATGAATTAGTGTTATAATTTTCTTTCTTTTTAACATTTAATTTATTTTCAGTTTTCAACATTCAGTTCCATAAATTTTAAATTTTCTCCAACTCCCTTCCCCCTTCCTACCCAAGACAGCATGCAACCTGATATGAGCTTTACACATACATTCCTATTAAGCACATTTTCATATTAGTCATGAGAAACCATGAGAAAGCAAACAAAACAAAAGAGAAAAGACTCTGCTTCACTCTGCATTCTGACTCCATAGTTCTTTCTCTGGATGTGGATGACATTTTCCATCATGAGTCCTTTGGAAAAGTTTTACATCCTTGCATTGGTGAGAAGGTATAAATCTATCAAAATCAGTCCTTGCACACTATGGCTGCTACTGTGCACAATGTTCACCTGGTTCTGCTCTCTTCACTCAGCATCAGTTCATACAATCCTTTCCAGGTTTTCCCAAATTTCCACCTATTCATTATTTCTTATATCACAATAGTAATTGTAATAGTAATTAAGGTGGTACTTTTTGCTGTTCTTCTCTTAAGTGTTTGAATGGGGCAGATAATGTGGGATTTTGCCTTGGAAAGTTTCTCAGCATTAAGACAATCAAGAGTCACTGAATTGTATATGATGTGATACTAGGGATTGGGAACTTTTACACACCCAGCCTGGGTGATATCAGAGCCCTCAGGGCTCCAAACAGGATATAATTGAGGGGAGCTTGACTTTTGACTTTTGAGGTACACTCATGGAAGCAGTGAGCAAGCTGTAACTGCCCACCAGCTTTGCAACCCAAATTTTGGTTCTTCTCTGGCAACTACATATTGTGATTTGAATCAGACAATATCTATCTGTCGATGTTTGTAATTTCTGTTTGTATTTGCCTAGAAGTTCAGGGGGCTGATCTTTTCCCCCTGAAGTGTGAATGATATTTTTATGTCTGATTAAACTGAAATTGTAACCCCTTAAAGTTGCTTTCCTTAGAAAAGCAGATCAAAGAACCTGTGTTGGCATCTTTCTGTGTGCTGGTTGTTGGTGGGTCTTACAGCCCTAAAGCAGCTGTTAGCAGATTGTTGCTACAGTGTTCCATTAGATTCATATACGACAACTTGTTCAGCCATTCCTCAATTGATGAGCATCTCCTCAATTTCCAGTTCTTGGCCATGACCAAAAGAGCTGCAATAAATATTTTTGTACATGTGGGTCCTTTTCCCATTTTTATGATCTCTTTGGGATACAGCTCTAGAAGTGGTATTGCTAAGTCAAAGGGTATGCACATTTTTATAGCCCTTTGAGCAAAGTTTCAAATTGCTCTCCAGAATGGTTGGCTCAGCTCACAGCTAAACCAACAATGAATTAGTGTTCCAACTTTCCCATATCTCCTCCCACACTTATCATTTTCCTGTTTTGTCACATTAGCCAATCTGATAGGTGTGATGTGGTACCTAAGAGTTGTTTTGATTTTCATCTCTCTAATTAATAGTGATTTCGAGAATTTTTTCATATGAATATAGATAGCTTTAATTTCTTCCTCTGAAAACTGACTCTTCATATCCTTTGACCATTTATCAGTTGGGGAATGACTTGTATTCTTGTAAATTTGACTCAGTTTTCTATAAAGTTTAGAAATGAGGCCTTTATCAGAGACTCTGCTTGCAAAAATTCTTTTCCAGTTTTCTGCTTCCCTTGGTTGCATTGACTTTGTTTGTGCTAAAACTTTTCAATATAATGCAATCCAAATTATCCATTTTGTATTTAATAATATTCTCTATCTCTTGTTTGGTCATAAATTCCTGCATTCTCCACAAATTTGACAGATAAACTATTCCTTTCTTACATAATTTTTTATAGTAGCAGCCTTTATACCTACAGAGTGTACCCATTTGGAATTTATTCTGGTATATGGTGTCAGACATTGGTCTATGCCCAGTTTCTGCCGTGCTATTTTTCTATTTTCTCAGCAGTTTTGTCAGACAGGGAGTTCTTATCCCAGAAGCTAGAGTCTTTGGGTTTATTGAACAGCAGATTGCTATAATCATTGACTACTGTGTCTCGTGGAACTAACCTATTCCACTGATCTACCTCTCTATTTCTTAGCCAGTAACAAGTGGTTTTGATGATAGCTGCTTTATAATACAATATAAGATCTGGTATGGCTAGGCCAACTTCCCTAGCATTTCTTTTCATTAATTCCCTTGATATTCTGGACTTTTGTTCTTCCAGATGAATTTTGATATTATTTTTTCTACCTCTATAAAACAACATTTTTGTAGTTTAATTGGTATTGTATTGAATAAGTAAATTAATTTAGGTAGAATTATCATTTTTATTATATTAGCTTGGTCTACCCATGAACAATTGATATTTACATCTGACTTTATTTGTGTGAAAAGTGTTTTGTAATTCTGTTCATATAGTTTTGTTTTGGCAGGTAGACACCCAAATATTTTATAATGTCTTCAGTAACTTTAAATGGAATTTCTCTTTCTACATCTTACTTTGTTAGTAAAATATAGAAATGCCAGTGATTTATGTGGATTTATTTTATATCCTGCAACTTTGCTAAAGTTGTTTATTATTTCAAGGAGATATTTTACTTGATTCTCTAGGATTCTCTAAGTGTATCATCATATCATCTGCAAAGAGTGATAACTTAGTTTCTTCTTTGCATATTCTAATTCCTTCAATTTGTTTTTATTCTCTTATTGCTAATGTTAACATTTCTAATACCATATTGAATAATACTGGTGATAGTGGACATCCTTGTTTCACCCCTGATCTTATTGGTAATGCTTCTAGCTTATCCCCATTACACATAATGCTTGCTGTTGATTTTTGGTAGATGTTACTTATCATTTTAAGTAAGGCTTCATTTATTCCTGTACTCTGTAGTGTTTTTAATAGGAATGGGTGTTGCATTTTGTCAAAAGCTTTTTTCTGCATCTATTAAGATAATCATATGAATTCTGCTAGTTTTGTTGTTGATATGATCAATTATGCTGATAGTTTTCCTAATATTGAACCAGCCCTGCATTCCTGGTATAAACCCTACTTGATCAAAATGTATCATCCTTGAGATAAGTGGCTGTAATCTTTTTGCTAATATTGCATTTAAAACTTTTTGCCTCTATATTCATTAAGGAAATTGGGCTATATTTTCTTTCTCTGTTTGGACTCTTCACAGTTTAGGTATCAGAACTGTATTTCTAACACAAAAAGAATTTGGCAGGACTCCTTCTTTGCCTATTTTCCTAAATAGTCTATAAAGTATAGGAATTAATTGTTCTTTAAATGTTTCATAGAATTCTCTTGTAAATCCATCTGGCTCTAGAGATTTTTTTTCCTAGGGACTTCATTGATGGCTTCTTCAATTTCTTTTTCTGAGATGGGGTTATTCAGGTGTTTTACTTTCCCTTCTGTTAATGTGGGAAATTTATGTTTTTGTAAATATTCATCCTTTTCCCTAAGATTATCATTTTTGGGCATATGATTGGGCAAAACAATTGCTAATTATTGTTTTTATGTCCCCTTCTTTGGAGGTGAATTCCTCCTTTTCATTTTTGATACTGGTAATTTGTTTTTTTTTTCTTTCTTTTTTTTTTAAAATCAAATTAACCAAAGGTTTATCAATTTTATTTTTTTTTTATAAACCAGCTCTTAGCTTTATTTGTTAGTCAAATAATTTTCTTCCTTTCAATTTTGTTAATCCCTCCTTTGGTTTTCAATATTTCTCATTTGGTTTTTAATTGAGGTACTTTAATTTGTTCTTTTTCTAGCTTTTTCAGTTGCATGTTCAATCCATTGATCTCCTCTTTATTTTATTCATGTAAGCATTCAGAGATATAAAACTTCCCCTCAGAACCACTTTCACTGTATCCCATAAGTTTAGGTATGTTGTCTCATTCTTCTTATTCTCTTAAATGAAGTTATTGATTGTTTCTATGATTTGTTGTTTGACCTACTCATTCTTTAGGATTAGATTATATAGTTTCCAATTAATTTTTATTCTATATTTCCATGGCCCTTTAGTACATATAATGTTTTCATTGTATCATGATCTGAAAGGGATGCATTTACTATTTCTGTCTTTCTGCATTGGATTATGAGGTTTTTATGCCCTAGTACATGGTCAAATTTTGTGTATGTGCCATGAACCACTGAGAAAAAGGTATATTTCTTTTCATCCCCATTCAGGTTTCTCCAGAAGTCTACCGTATCTATCTTTTCTAAAATTCTATTCACCTCCTTAACTCCTTTCTTGTTTATTTTAAGATTAGATTTATTTAGTTCAGAGAGGGGGAGGTTGAAGTACCCCACTAGTATAGTTTTGCTGTCTGTTTCTTCCTGTGAAACTCCCTTACCTGCTCCTCTAAGAATCTGGATGCTATACCACCTGGTGGATATATGTTAAGTAATGATATTACTTCATTGTCTATGATGATTTTCAGCAGGATATAGTTTCCTTCTTTATCTCCTTTAATTAGATACATTTTTGTTTTTGCTTTGTGTGAGATTAGGGTTGCTACCCCTCCTTTTTTTTTTACTTTAGCTGAGGTATAATATTTTCTACTCCAGCCTTTTACCTTTACCCTGTGTGTATCTCCCAGTTTCAAATGTGTTTCTTGTAAACAACATATTGTATGATTATGGTTTTTAATCCATTCAGCTATCTGTCTCCCTTTAATGGGAGAGTTCATCTGATTCACATTCACAATTAGGATTACTATCTGTGTTTTTCTCTCCATACTATTCCACCCCACCCCCCTTTATGCTTTTATTTCTCCCTCCATCCTTTTCCTCCTCAAAAAGTTTTGCTATTGACCACCCCTCCCTCAATCTGCCCTCCCTTCTATCAGCCCCCCTCCGTTTTCTTTCCCTTTTCCCTTACTATTTCTTCCCTCCCTTCTAATCATGGCTTCCCTTTCCTTTCCCTTTTCCCCTTTCCCCTACTACTGCCTGTAGGGCAAGTTAGATTTCTATACTAAACTGAGTATGTTGTTCCCTCCTTGAACCAAATCCAATGATAATAGAGTTCAAACAATACTCATCACCCTCCCTTCTTTCCCTCTACTATAATCTGTTTTTTGCTTCCTCACATGATGTAATTTACCCTTTTCTCTATCCTCCTTTCCTTTTCTCACATTACAACCCCTTTTCACCCCTTAGTTAGGATTTATCTCATCATATCAGTTAATTTATGACCATACCCTCTATCTATGTATATCCCTTTTAAATGTCATAATAAAAATACAATTCTCAAGACTGACAAGTATCACTTTCCTATGTAGGGATGTAAACAGCTTGCCCTTATTGAATAAAATATTTTCTTTTTTTTCTGTTTATCTTTTTATGCCTCTCTTGAGTCTTGTATTTGAAGATCAAATTTTCCATTGAGCTCTGGTCTTTTCATCAGGAAGTCTGGAAGTCCTTTATTTCATTGAATATCCTTCTTTTTGCCTGAAAGATTATGCTCAATTTCTGTCAGTGGTTGATCCTTTGTTGTAATCCAAGATCCTTTCCCTTTCAGAATATCATATTCCAATCCCTCCAGTCTTTTAATGTATAAGTTTCAAGCTCTTGTGTGATCCTGACTACGGTTCTGCAATATTTGAATTGTTTCTTTCTGGCTACTTGCACTATTTTCTCCTTGACCTGATGATTCTGGAATTTGGCTACAATACTCTTTGCCATTTTCAATTTGGGATCTCTTTCAGGAGGTGATCAGTGGATTCTTTTGATGACTATTTTACCCTCTCGTTCTAGGACCTTGGGACATTTTTCCTTGATGATTTCCAGAAGATACTGTCTAGGCTATTTTTTTTCTTCATGGCTTTCAGGTATTTCAACAATTCTTAAATTATCTCTCTTGGATCTATTTTCTAGGTCAGTTGTTTTTCCAATGAGGTATTTTACATTTTCTTCCACTTTTACATTCTTTTGATTTTGTTTGACTCATTCTTGATGCCTCATAGAGTCATTAGCTTCTACTTGCCCAATTATAACGTTTAACAAATTGTTTTCTTCAATTAGCGTTTGTATCTCCTTTACTTTTGGTGAATTTTAATTTTTAAGGCATTATTTCCTTCAGTTAACTTTTGTACCTCCTGATCCATTTGGCCAATTTTACTTTTTAAGGAGTTGTTTTCTTCAGTGAATTTTGTTTCCATTTTGTCAATTGTGATTTTAAAGGAATTGATCAATTTTTCTCTTACCTGTCTAATTTGACATTATTTTTACATTTTTTTCTTCAGTTAATTCTTTATTTAATATTTTTAGTTTTCAGATTTATTTTCACAAGAGTTTGAAATACAAATTTCCTCCCCATTTCTACCCTCCCCCCCACTCCAAGATGGTATATATTCTGATTGTCCCATCCCCCAGTCAGCCCTCTCTTCTGTCATGCCACTGGCCCCCCCCCCCCATCCCTTTTTCACTTACTTTCTTGTAGGGCAAGATAGATTTCTATGCCCCATTGCCTGTTTATCTTATTTCCTAGTTGCATGCAAAAACTTTTTTTAAACATCTGCTTTTAAAACTTTGATTTCCAAATTCTCCTCCCTCTCCCCTCCCCACCCACCCTCCCTAAGAAGGCTAGCAATTCAACATAGGCCACATGTGTAAAACCCCTCCATAATACTCATGTTGTGAAAGACTAACTATATTTCCTTCCACCTCATCCTGTTCACCTTTATTCAATTTTCTCCCGTGACCCTGTCCCTTTTCAAAAGTGTTTCCTTTTGATTACCTCCTGCCTCTCTCTGCCTTCCCTTCTATCCTCCCCCCTTTCTTCTCTTCTTCCTCCTTCTTTCCTGTGGGGTAAGATACCCAATTGAGTCTGTATGTTATTCCCTCCTCAAGACAAATCTGATGAGAGTGAGATTCACTCATTCCCCCTCACCTGCCCCCTCTTCCTTTTCAACAGAACCTCTTTTCTTGCCACTTTTATGTGAGACAATTTAGCCCATTCTATCTCCCCCTTTCTCCCTCTCTTTGTATATTCCTCTCATCCCTTAATTGTATTTTCTTTTTTTAGGTATCATCCCTTCATATTCAACTCACCCTGTGCGCTCTGTCAATATCTATATCTATATCTATCTATCTATCTATCTATCTATCTATCTATCTATATATATGTATGTATGTATGTATGTATGTCTATATACACATCATCTTTTCATGTAGGAATGTAAACAAAACAGTTCAACTTTAGTAAGTCCCTTATGATTTCTCTTTCTTGTTTACCTTTTCATGCTTCTGTTGATTCTTGTGTTTGAAAGTCAAATTTTCCATTCAGCTCTGGTCTTTTCACTGAGAAATCCTGAAAGTTCTCTATTTTATTGAAAATCCATATTTTGCCTTGGAGCATGATGCTCAGTTTTTCTGGGTAAGTGATTCTTGGTTTTAATCCTAGCTCCATTGACCTTCAGAATATCGTATACCAAGCCCTTCGATCTCTTAATGTAGAAGCTGCTAGATCTTGTGTTATCCTGATTGTGTTTCCACAATGCTCAAATTGTTTCTTTCTGGCTGCTTGCAATATTTGCTCTTTGATCTGGGAGCACTGGAATTTGGCAACAATATTCCTAGGAGTTTTCTTTTTGGGATCTTTGTCTGGAGGTGATTGGTGGATTCTTTCAATTTCTATTTTACCCTCTGGCTCTAGAATATCAGGAGAGTTCTCCTTGATAATTTCTTGAAATATGATATCTAGGTTCTTTTTTTGATCATGGCTTTCAGGTAGTCCAATAATTTTTAAATTGTCTCTCCTGGATGTATTCTCCAGGTCAGTCATTTTTCCAATGAGATATTTCACATTGTCTTCCATTTTTTCATTCCTTTGGTCCTGTTTTATAATATCTTGATTTCTCATAAAGTCACTAGCTCCCACTTGCTCCAATCTAATTTTTTAAGGTAGTATTTTCTTCATTGGTCTTTTGGACCCCCTTTTCCATTTGGTTAATTCTGCCTTTCAAGGCGTTCTTCTCCTCATTGGCTTTTTGGAGCTCTTTTGCCATTTGAGTTAGTCTATTTAAGGTGTTATTTTCTTCAGTATTTTTTGGGTCTCCTTTAGTAAGTCATTGACTTGTTTTTCATAGTTTTCTTGTATCACTCTCATTTCTCTTCCCAATTTTTCCTTTCCTTCTCTAACTTGCTTTTCCAAATCCTGTTTGAGCTCTTCCATGTCCTGAGACCAGTTCATGCTTTTCCTGGAGGCTTTCAATGTAGGCTCTTTGACTTTGTTGACTTCTTCTGGCTTTATGTTTTGGTCTTCTTTATCACCAAAGAAAGATTCCAAAGTCTGAGTCTTAATCTGAGTCTGTTTTCACTGCCTGGCCATGTTCCCAGCCAACTACTTGACTCTTGAGTTTTTCATCAGGGTATGACTGCTTGTAGAGTAGATAGTACTTTGTTCCAAGCTTTAGGAGCTGCACTCTTGTTTTCAGAGCTATTTCTACACAGCAAGCTCAGCCACCCCAGCACTCCTCTTCCCCCAAGAACCACCAACCCTGACTGCAACTCAGATCTGAGCAGGTTCTGCACTCCTTCTCTGATCTGCCACTTATTTCCTTCCACCAGGTGGGCCTGGGGCCAGAAGCAACTGCAGCTGTAGTTCTGTAGCTGCACCACCTCTGCTGCCCCTGGGGTGGTGGCCGAGCGGGGAATTCCTTTCACTCTGTCTCCGCAGTTTTTTTTCCCAGTAAACTTCTCTGTTGTCTTTGGTGTTTGTGGGTTGAGAAGGCTGTTAACTGCCACAGCTTACTCATTCAGGGTGCTAGGTCCTGTTCAGCCAGGCTCCCTGTCTGGTTGGTCCAGGTGTAGCCCACGCTGGGCCCTGCTCTGCTGCATGATAGACCTTACCCAGCAACCATTCAGGCTGTCATGGGCTGGAGCCCTGCTTCCCTCTGCTATTCCATGGGTTCTGCAGCTCTAGAATTTGTTTAGAGCCATTTTTATGCATTTTTGAAGGGTCCTGGGGGAGAGCCCTAGGCAAGCCCCTGCTTTCCATCCCCTCTCTTTTCTCTGCCCTCTAATTTGACTTTTAGAATCCTTCTTGAGCTATTTAAAAATACTTTTTGGGCTTGAGACCACTTCATATTCTTTTTTGAGCTTTCAGATGTGGGTATAGTGTCAATACTGTCCTCTTCTGAATTCATATTTTCATCTTCTTTGTCCCCATAGTAAGAATCTATGATCTTTGCCTTTCTAAGTTGTTTTTGCTCATTGTGATTGCCTTTTTTCCTGGATGTCAAAGTGGATCTCTGCTTCTGGGGCACAGGTGGCTCTGTCTCATGCTTCTTGTACTGGGAGCTAGAGGCCTGGTTACTGGATTTGTGTGCTGGGTCCTCTGATTCTGGCAGTTGGAATCTATATAATGCCATAGCTTACCTAGTGCTGAGCTGGAGCTGGCTGGTGTGTGCTGAGGCCAGCTGAGGTCTTTCTGGATTTCCCTGGGGTTACACTGAAGCTTGTAGAGTGAGGTGTTGGGGAGGAGTGCTCTGGATGCTGAAGGTCTTCTCCTCCCCGAGGGCTGTGCTAGAGCATGGGTAGGTTCAGTTTCTGGAGGATGCATGTCTGTGCTGGTGTCTGTCAATTCCCCTGGCTGTGCAAAGGCATGCAGGTATCCTGGTGTTAGTGCTTGCTAGCTCTACCACCCTGGGTCTCAGAGTCTCTTGATGTTCCACTGAGGTGTGGCTTGCTGTTGCCTTGCCTGGACACCTCCCATTCTATACTGGTTCCATTCAGCCATAAGAGGGACTTTTCCTGTAAATCCCGCTATACCCCTTAGATAAAAAAACTGCTTCACCCTGTCCTTCTGCTAGCTCTACTCTTCCAGGATTTTTCCTGGGGCAGTATTTTCTGGGTTTTTCAGGGTCAGTAAGGGAGAGTAAGAGCAACTTACTACTTACTCCACCATCATGGCTCCTGGAAGTATACTCCAAAGAACTTTGGAATCAATTGTGAAACATAGCAAACACTGGCACAAGACTATCCTGCCTCAGGTAAGGTGCTGTGCTTTATGAGCAAAGCAGAAGCTCAGAAGAAACATGAGATACACAAATTTAGAGACATCTATACTCCAAAAGGTCATATAGACTATTTGTGCTTGACCTGTGGTACTTCCTTCTGGGCTTATATTGGTCTGATCAGATGCAGTCAGATGCACTATGCCTTGGCCCCAACATAGTAATATTATTTTGGTCCTCTCTGAGCATAAAGTACCACAACCAACCATAACTAGTGTTGTATGTCTTTTCACAGAATATCTTCAAACTTAGGGGAAATGACTACTTATTGGGTATGTGATGGCACCAAATCTAACATGCTTGTGAGAGCCCATTGTTAAATTTTTAGTGAGAGCATTTATACCTCACATATCCCAATTACTATTTTTCAGGGTTTAATTTACCACTTTGCTGATTATTTAGCCTTACAAAACCACAGCCTTATAATTCTCCCTAAGCATTGCTTGAGCTCAGCAGAAATACAGTAGAAGACTCAGGGTCTTGTATTTCAGTAGAAGTCACCATCAGATTGGAAGCCTGGTGACTAGAGGGAAGTAGTTTTAGTAGTAGCAGCAGCAGCAGCAACAACAACAACAGAAACAATAACGGAAATTTATAAAGCATTTTAAAAAGGTTTGCAAAATTAATTACATCCATTATCTCCTTTGACCCTTATAACCCTCTTGGGGGTAGGTAGATGGGACAGTGAAAAAGAGAAGATGGTTATTTGAGTCAGGAAGAAATGAGTTCCTATCAAACCTCAGGCAGCTCCTAGCTGTAGCTAGTTATTTAATCTCTTTCTGCCTGTGTTGGTAAGCATAATGGGCTCTTAGCACTTAGTTCAACAAGTGCCCTTGAAGAGTTTGGCTTTGTTTCCTTTCAGTAATTCAGAGCATTTCATTGAGTCTTACTAAGTACTAAGCCCCAGGCTGTAACCCCCATTAGGTGTTAACCTAATCTATGTGGATGTGAACCTCCCAGGGTCCTAAGGGGAGGGGCTAACTCAAGAACCAATCATAGCAGCCTAAGTTCTGGTCATTCAGATGACATTTGATGACATCTAAAGCCCTTTAAGAAGAGAGGACAGAGCCATTTGCGCAGGGCTCTCACTTGTGCCGGTGTGCTGATACAGAGACTCCGGGCAGCTGTAGCTAAGGGCCCTCCAGCTTGTAACCCAGATGCTGGGACTTTGTTAAACTCTGGTAACTATATATTGAGATTTGAATCAGACAAGGTCTGTCGGTTGATGTTTGTACTTTGTTTGTATTTTGTTCTGGGGTTCAGGGTGCTGGCTTTTTTCCCCCAAACTAAGTGAATGACATTTGTATGCTGAACTAAAGTAAGCTTGCCAAACCCTTAAACGTTGCTTTCCTTAGTGAAGCAGATCAAAAGAACCTGTGCTTTTGCAGTGTGTTGGCAGCTTTCTGGGTGCTGGTTGGTGGTGGATCTTGCACCCCCACAGAAGCTGCTAGCCAGATTGTTGAAACACTGCCTTAGTTTCCTCAACCATGAAATTGGGATAATGATAATATCTACCTCACAAAATTGTAGTAAGGAGCAAATGAGATCATATTTGTAAAGCCTTTAACACAATACCTGGTACATGGTAGGTGCTTAATTAATAATTGTTCTCCCCCTTCATTTATAGAGTGAATTCTTGTTCAGAAAGAATGTCTTGGACTATATAGCCATTGAGATCCCTTCCAAATCTGATATTCTTTGATTATATAATTCTGCAATGACACCGATGACTCACCACATGTTGACTGTACTGCTGTGGTTCAACTCTCTTATCCTCAGTTTCCTTATTTATGAGGTGAGGATAAAAATTATTACACTACCTGCCTCATAAAACTATTTTAAGGATTGAATAAGAATATAAATGTAAAGTGCGTCATAAAATATGAAGTACTACATAAGTGTAAAAGGAAAATCAGAATAAGAGTAATTCAATTCAATTCCAATACATTTGTAAAGCACATGATGAGCTAAGGCTTAAAGCCTCCTAATAGCCCAGCCTCACCTATACTCCTTTCCAAAGTCTTACTGAGTTCCTCTAGTACTCATTGTCCACTCTAATGACACGGCACCAGAAAGGATAGATGTGCTGCATCCCTTGGTTTCAGAATCAGCTCAGGAATTCAACTGAAATTGAATCTAGCTCAAGCCACATAGCTCCACTTTCCTTTACTAATGCAGAAAACAGCCAGAATCTTTTCAATTAGTTATATCCAGGGGGAGAGGAAGCAAGTGTGACATACTCAAGGGAAATAAATTATATGAATTTAAATGTAGAGATGGGAAGGAAATTAGAGTTTCACTGCACTGAAGTCCTGTATCTACCCAGGCTGGTAACTGGTTTCTGTGGACTCTCCTACAAACCATCAATCCATGTTTCAGGGAAAAGGAAGCTGAAGCATGCAAACTCCTTAATAATGATGTCAAGTGTCTAACACAACAGTTTAGAATCAGAAGACCTGATTTTATGGCTAACATTAATAGCCTCTTGAAGTATAAAGAATAAATCTTTAATTTAGTACCATGGTAATTATTACCTATGTAGTGGGAAATACACATTTCATATATAGGAGTTAAGAAAAGCTCTTTGTTCTTATTGATGTGATTTTCCTTAGTGGTTAAGTTATAATTTCTGATTTCTCTACTTTTGGACCACGAGGGCAATTCCAACAGATTCCATGGTTCTCATTGTCTATAGCAAGGCTAAATAGTAATGTAAAAGAGCTTACCTCACTTCCCATCTAAATCACAGTATGAAGGTACCCTAAGAGTTCAACAGAGCACTTTAAATATTCAAGAAGCATCATCCACTCACTTAAAAGTCTTGGAGAATCTGGAGACATCTTCACGGCATGATGAAGCTTGGAGAAGTACTTTAATGGAGAAGTGTGGTTACAAAATCAGAACATCATCCCCTTTTTCAGTTGAGGAAACTTCAGTTCAATGAAGTTAAGTGATTTGCTCAAGGTCACAGGGTAATTAATTATCTGAACTAGAAAAACACAGGACTAACACTGGGTCCAATACCTTCATCTTATCATTTAGGAAACTTAGGCTTAGAAGTCATGGGCCCAAGGTTAAAAAGCTAGTTGGAAGATCTGGTACTATCTGGGCTCCTGAGAATTTGTCCTTATTCTGTCTCTTCTCAATGGCCCTAATCCATATCTTCTTTGTCTTTCTTTACTTCTCCCATTTTATACTCCCTAAAGCCCAACTATTGCTTCTCTTATTCTTCTCCTCTACTACCATAGTTACCTTATCCTCTTCCAGTGAGATATTGTTGAAACACCATTTTTTTTCATGGAAAGAGCACTGATCTTGGAGTCAGGAGACCTGGCTCTCCTATTTAATAGCTACGTTACCCTGGCCAATATATTACAACTCTTTCAGCCTCAGTTTGTTCAACTTCAAAATGGGTATTATAATACTCTCCTCTATTTCACAATACTGTTTTGATGAATATACTTTTGTAAACCTTAAAGTGCCTTATAAATGTGTTTTAATTAGTATTCCTCTCCTTCGCAATATGGCCTTTCCAATGAAAATTTGCCCATTTTTTTCCTGGAATTTTCCAGAACAGAACTACCCCATGAGAAAACTTAAGAATTTTCCCAATGGAAAATGTGTGTGTGTGTGTGTGTGTGTGTGTGTGTGTGTGTGTGTGTATGTGTGTGTGTTGATGTATAAAAAGAAGGCACAAATTGTTCAAAACTAATCAGCATTTTCTGTCTGTAAAATTAACTTGAAGTGAACATTAATGGTTTGGTAGAACTTTTATTAAATGACATATTGTTTTTTTCTGTGTGAACAATTTCCTTCTATCTGGCAAAAGGGAAACTTCTCCTATACTCTGTTACCGTTTTAATAGACAGTAGAGATCAACAAGAATCAAGCCCTTAGTCAATCGAATAGTGAAGGGCAAATGGTCTGAATTTCTGAGACAATGGCATCTTTTATGGATAAGAATAAAATAAAAAAAATAATTTTTACTAAGTGAGGCAAATATTGCAAAATAACATTTGTAAGAGTAAACTTTTAAAAAAATGCACAATTTTAGCATCCGTAATTTTAATCATGCTTTCTTTTCAGAAATAACTAATGTAATGAAGGATTATACATCACATGTGGAGTATGTGCAGAACCTTCATCTGAGTGACTGTGGGTAGTGAATCAGAGCTAAAGGACCAGAGACAATGCCATCACCTTATGGACCATCATTGAGGAGGAACCTCTGAATCTTTTTTAGTTTGTTTCTTTCTGAATTAATATATCATTCAATTTTCATACCTGAATTCTCTCCCACTAACCCCCCTCTCCCATTTGGGAAAGTAAGATAAATGAAATCCCAGTCATAAACTAGTATAGTTAAATAAATTTCTACATTGACCATGACAGAGAGAGAGAGAATGAGACAGAGAGAGAGAGAAAGAGAGAGAGAGAGAGAGAGAGAGAGAGAGAGAGAGAGAGCAGACAGAGAGAGAAAGAGAGAGAGAGACAGAGACAGAGAGAGATACAGAGGGAGAGAAAGAGAGAGGCAGAGGGACAGAGAGAGAGAGAGACAGAGAGAGACAAAAACAAAGACAGAGGGACACAGAGAGAAAGAGAGAGAGAGGAAAGAAGGGAGAGGGTGGGAGAAGGAGGGAGAAGGAGAAGGAGATAGAGAGACAGGGAAAGAGAGAGATAGAGATAGACATTTGTACTCTGAGTCCATTACTTCTCTATCAGGAGGTAGGGAGTATATTTCATTTTGTCTTCTGAAATTGCTGTTGATCATTGTGCTGTTCAGCTTTTCTAAGTCTTTGAAGGTTATTTGTCTTTGCAATTTTGCTATTGCATAAATTGTCATCCTGGTTCTCATTTTACTCTGCATCAATTCATATAAGTCTTCTCAGATTTTTTTGCATCACCATAACTTCTTAAAGCAAAATTTTATTCCATCAAATTTATATAACATAATGTGTTTAGTCATTAGGAAGGAGAAGAAAGGAAGGAAGGAAGGAAGGAAGGAAGGAAGGAAGGAAGGGAGGGAGGGAGGGAGGGAGGGAAGGAGGGAGGGAGGGAGAAAGAAAGGAAGAAAGGAGGAAGGAAGGAATCTTTATTTGTGTCTGCTATATACCAGATTTTGTGTTAAGTATTTTACAGTATTGCCACATTTGATCCTCACAAAAACCCTGGGATGTAGGTTTCATTATTATCCCAATTTTCAGTTCATCATACTGGAGCAGACAGAGCTTAAGTGATAGGGTCACAGAACCAGTAGATGTCTAAGGCTGAATTTGAACTCAGGTCTTCCAAATCCAGCCTTTCATCTATTATGCAAAAACAAAATAGAGAACAATCACAAACAAACTGATTATAGTATAGTTTAAGGTCTAGTAAAGCTAGGCACCCTTTCTTTCCACTTTTTTTGTCATTAATTTCTTTGATATTCTTGATCTTTTGTTCTTCAAGATGAATTTTTATGTCATTTCTTCTAGATGTATGAATAACTCCTTTGGTAGTCTGGTTTTTTGGCATTGAGTAAGTAAATTAATTTAGATAGTATTATTATTTTTATATTATACTAGCCTACCCATGAGTAATTAATATTTCTCCAATTATTTGGATCTCCATTTATTTATGTAAAGACATTTAGTGTGTTCGTGTAGTTCCTTTCAGGGTCTTGGCAGGTAGACTCTCAAGTATTTTATACTGTTTGCATTTATTTTAAATGTAATTTCTCATTCATTTTCATCCCATAAAAATTTTCTGCTAATATACAAAAATGCTGATGATTTGTGTGGATGTGGTTTATATCCCAAAACTTTGCTGAAATTGTTTCTTTATTTAGTTTTTTAGTTGACTTTCTTGTGTTCTGTAAGGTCTGCAAAAGTGATCATTTTGTTTCATCTTTGCTTGATTATATATGATATATTATATATGATTATAGCATCGTTTTTTTTTCTTATCTTATTCTATAGCTAGCATTCCAAGCCCTGTATTGGTTCTAATGGACATCACTGCTTCATCTCTAATAATATTTGAAAAACCTTTGGCTTCTCACCATTAGAAATAATGATGACTCAGTTTTAGAAATAGATGGAAAAAAGACAAATTTATTGCTATGCTTTCTAATGTTTGTTTGTTTTTTCTTAACATAAATGGTTATTGTACCATATCAAATAATTTTCTGTCTCTATTCATATAATCACAGGTTTTTTGCTGTTCTTGCTTTTAAAAATATGTTTCTGCCTTCAATATTTCTAATATTGAATCAGCTCTGAATTCCTGGTATAAATACAGTCCAGTTATAGTATGTAATCTTTGTGATATATTTCTGTAGTTACCTTGATAATATATAATTTTACATTTTTGCATTAATATTTATTATGAATATTGGTCTATAGTTTTTTCTCCCTCTGTTTTGACTCCCTCTGGTGAGGAGGTATCAAGACCGTTTTGTATTATAAAAGCAACTTGACGGAACCCTTTTTTTCTATTTTTTCAAATACATTTTTTTTAGTTTTAGAAATAATTGTTTTCTTAATGCTTGATAAAATTTACTTGTAATTCCATCTGGCCCTGAGATATTTTTTTTGAGATATCACTTGTGATTAGTTGTCTCTCCCTAGGCCAATCTAGGAACAGCTAGCTGGTATATTTGATAGAATGCCAGGCCTGGAGTCAAGAAGACTCATATTTCTGAGTTCAAATCTGGCCTTAGACACTGTGTGACTCTGGACAAGTCACTTAACCCTGTATGCCTCAGTTTCCTCATCTGTAAAATAAGCTGGAAAAGGAAGTAGAAAATCACTCCAGTAGCTTTGCTGAGAAAACCCCAATGGGGTCATGAAGAGTTGGGCACAACTGAAACAACTGAATAATAAGAACAATGCTAACATGGCCTGGGAAAGTAACTTACTGTGATTTTTCTTGGATTTGCCAATAATGGCTTACTCTGATACTTTTTTCTAGATTTTTCTCTAAGAGTTGTGTTGGAGTGATCTATCCCTGGTCTCTCTTTTCTCTTCCAATGTACAAATCAGGACCATTTGAGTCCTTCCTGGTCACAGATGTTCAAAAAAAAGTTTTTGCATACAACTAGAAAATAAGATACACAGGCAATGGGGCATAGAAATTTATCTTGCCCTACAAGAAAGGAAGGGAAAAGGGGATGGGAGCGGTGTGGGGTGACAGAAGGGAGGGCTGACTGGGGAACAGGACAACCAGAACATACACCATCTTGGAGTGGGGGGGAGGGTAGAAATGGGCAGAAAATTTATAATTCAAACTCTTGTGAAAATCAATGCTGAAAACTAAATATATTAAATGAATTATATTTAAAAAAAGAATCAGAAGGGAACCAAAAAATTGGGGAAAAAAAGAATTCATTTTGAGGCATCATTTTATAGTTGTTCGAAAGTGAATTTGGGAAAGTTCAGGCAAGTTCTTGTCTTATTCCACCATCTTGCCTCTGCCCTCTTTTGAGACATGACTAGTCTTCAATACAACCTTGAAAGTTTGAGACATCAAAGATACTGGTTGTCTTGATCAGACTTCACTTAGAGGTAAGAAAGTTTATGAATTATAGAGAATGACCATCAACAGGTAGATGCCACATGCATTGGCCTGGCTTGCCAGAAGATATAGAACTATAAGGAGTATTTTTGAAAAGTAGAAAGTTGAAAAGAAATGCTAAATGTGATTTGGCAGTCCTGAAACCATCCTGAGAGATAACAGTTATGTCATTCTATCCTGTTTTAAGTCATTGTTAACATACGCTGTTAAAAACATTGTGTTAAGTATTTTTTTTGTTTAGAAGAAACAAACATCTTCCCTATTTTTATTCATATTATATAGGGTACAGTATGTGCCTTTCTATTTCCTTTTTTAAGAGAGTCTCTGGATATTAGCCTAACCTGAGTGTTAACTTTTTGTATAATTTGGGGAGAGCAGGAAAGAATAAAGAGCTAAAAAAGTACCTAACCTTCTCATTAGAGGCCAGGCACCAAAAAGACTAAACCAAGTCACCACGTGTGTGGGTCTAGAACTGTGGAGCATTTAGTGGATAAAAAGCTTCAATACCCCAGCTAGTTGGACCTCAATCATTATTTCTACATTAAGATAAATATTGAGAAGAGTTTTGAAAGAATGCAGGATGATATACTTTGGATGTATGGAGGAGAATAAAATTTTAATAAACAAAATGCCCAACATCTGATTTTCTGGTGGTATTTTCATCACAAATAAAGTCTATTTTTTGTTATTTTCCCTCAAATATTTAAGTACTAAATTGGTTTTACTGCTAGTTATGAATGCAAGGCCATTTGATTTCATGTAGGTAATGGTATATGTATAATGTTGTTGATTCTAAATTGAACTGAATCAATATCCTTTATATAGAAACCAGCTAATATTAAATATTTTCTTTATGATCTCTTCTGGAATCAGAGGCTACAAATAAGGAGCCAAATCAGTGGCTCCAAATGTTTTACATAAAAGCAAAATAATCACTTATCAGCCACTAATCAGTCTCACATCGCAAATAACTTCTCAGTTTCCTTTGAACTGTGGGTATAACTGCTAATCATGATTTGTTTTCTCCCTTAAATTTACCTGGGCCAAGTAACTCAGGTGTAGATTTGTTGGATTAACTTACTTGGGTTCTTACTTACATAGGTTCATTGGTTGTCTGTGAGGGATAATTTGTAAAAACCTAGCCCAATTTCCAGATGACAATAAAAAGGAAAATAAGAATAGAAACAGCTAGCATTTTTATAATCCTTAAAGTTTTGTTTAGTGCTTTACAAATATTATTCTTTTTGATATACATAATAACCTCTGAGAGGTAAATGTATCATTATCTCTATTTTCCAGAGCAGAAAGATAAAGCAGACAGAGGTTGACTTGCCCAGGGTCACATAGCTTGCAAGTTCCTGTGGTCATATTTGAATTCAGGTCTTCCTGCCCCTAGGTCCAAAAATCTGTCTACCGTACTATTAGCTCCCTATAAGGGAATGATAAGAACAATAGAGTTAAATAAAAACATAAAGAACCCATGTATACCTTTTGCTTTTTGCTCCACTTTTCACTTTTATATTGATGGAAAATATACTTCTGTAATTAAATCCTGCTCTGATGCCTCATCATGGCCTGGAGGTGGCTTTGGTTTTTCAAAGGCTAGGCCAAAAAAGCACAAGGTTTGGAAAGTTTTTACAAGTGTAGAAAGGCCCAATGACAAAGGATATATCTGAAATTTGAAGATTAACTAAATAATGACAGCTTTATCACTAGAAATTTATTTCCCAGATGCCGTGACTTTTTGACGATAGTAAATTCATGAAACAAGACAAAAACTCAAAACATTTTTTTCTTTTTAATCCTTTAAGTAATGGCGCTCAATGTGTTATCTTTGTCCACAGACCAACAAAATGACACATCACTAGAGAAAGTAAACCTCACTTATATTAACATTCTCACTATGAATGAAACAAACAAAACACATCTAACGATAAGCTGTACATGAAGAATGAGTGAAAATCAATAGACAGCCTAAATGTTACTCTGGAATACCTGACATATAGCTACTAAATAATAGTTAATATTTATATAGCTTTTAAAAGTTTGAAAAAAAAACCAAACCTTTTAAATACACTATCGCATTTGATCTTCAAAACAATCCTCTGGGGTAGATGCTATTATCACCCTCACTTTGTAGAGGAGATAAATGAGGCAAGAGAGGTTAAATGACCTTACCAAGGTCATGCAGCTAGTGGGTATCTGAGACAAGATTAAACTCAAATTCCTGACTTCAAATGTAATACTCTGTCCACTACCACCCATCTGTGAATATTAAATATTGAAATAAATGAGTAAGAAGAAACCTCCAGATCATTAGGTAGGTTGTCACTGTAGGATGCATAGAAAGGTGGACAGTAAACATAAAATATAAAAAGTATGGAGGCTCATGGTCTCAATCAGCAGACAAAATAGACACACTAATGAAATCAAGGAGTTAGTGAAGAAATAAAATATAAATTATAGCTCTGCTTCAAAAATATAAGACTTCCTTGTATTCCATCCACCCCTAATCCCAGATGAAGCTCCTAGGGCAAAATCAACAGGAAGAAGTGAGATCTCTATTTCATCCTGTAATTGTGAGTAATAATACACCCTACTTTTAAAAAGAATCCATGGAAACATCACACATGAACCAAGGATAACAATATCCCTCCCTGGGTTTATTGCTATTTATTTTTCCCCTTTTTCTTTTTCTATTTTTTTTATCTCTGTATCCTTTTTTGTGTTTATTGATGGGACTCTGTGGAACCCAAGGGGGTAGGGAGGGGATATTTCTCCATTTTTGCTACAGCTAAGCTATACCATGGAGTGGTGAAAGAAAACCATTTTGGAAAATTGAGATGAATTTACTTATTGACATTTACCCAGTGCCACCAGATCCCCTGAAAGTATATCTGGAGTCAGAAAATCAGATTTTGAATTCCAACTCTGCCATTTGTTACCAGTATGATCATTTACTCATTAATTATTAGGCTTGGACAACTTTCACAAAGAAGACCAAGTTAATTTCCACGACACCAGAAAGATTTCCGTGATAATAAGACACTGCTACTCCTTTCTCCCTTTCCCCCAAAAAAGGAAAGTATGAAAATTAACAAATTATCTTCCAAGTCATCTGCCAAATACCCACATTCCTTGAAGCCATTCAACTCTGATCCCCAACATGTGTTCTAATCCTGATTTTACAGAAACACTTGCCAAAAGCAAAAAGGAAAATAAGCCATAGTGGAACTGGAAATAAATCTGATTCAAAAGGATTCCGTGGCTACTCTTACACAATATTTCTTTCCTGTTGTCTTGCCTAATTTCTAAACATTTGACTATTTGACTGGAGTGGAGTTTCCAACTATTGATGGACATGAGGTATGCTCTCTGGAAATAGTCATGGAAAAATAACATTTCTTTTCAATATGCTAATCTTTAATTATTCAGATTTCTATGTGGCCAAGTACCTAGGAAGGAACTTGGTTCCTCTGTTTCACTTGTTATGTTTTTGGATGCACTTTCTGCTGTTTAGCCTCTAGAAACACTTACAAATAATGGATGAGCCCAGCCGTTCCAGCCCATACTCTCTAATATACAACATAAAGAATAACATTAGCATTAACAGCCACATGCCTAACTCTGGACCATCGCCTCATTTTCAGAGTAAAAAGATAAATGCTTTGCAATGTTGGAAGACTTGTTTTCTGGCATCTCAATCTGTTTATTATCCCTCGGATGTCTTTCTTCTAGGTTATGTCTTCATAGCGCCCTCCAGATTTATTTTTTCCAGGAAACTGCTCTTTTTGCCACATATTGGCTAATTCTCTCTCTCTCTCTCTCTCTCTGTCTCTCTCTCTATCTCTCTCTCTCTCTCTCTCTCTGTGTGTGTGTGTGTGTGTGTGTGTGTGTGTGTGTGTGCATGCACACACACCTGTGTGCCTGTGTAACACACTGTCAAAATACAAAAATTATCTCATTTTAGCCTTGGGGCAATTTAATGAAGGTAGTCTACTGACCAATTCAATTAAACACATTTTTCAAGTTGTACTTCCTTCCACAACACCACCAAAACCCTGAAGGAGCTGAAAAAGTCAATCTTTTTTTAAGACATGAAAGAGGCTGAGATATCAGAAAAATAGAGAAAATTACTTCCAACAGACAGAATTGTGAAGCCCAACTCCATCTTATTGATGGAGGATGTTGGGTTGAAGTGGTGCCCTAAACTGGATACAGAGGGATTGGGTATCCCTGATGGTAAAATTTCATAAGATAACAGACTTATAGTTGGTTTGGACCTTAAGTCAATATACATCCATTTTCTCATTTTAAAGCTGAATCCAACAGATGATATTTCAAAATTCACAGTGAGCAAGAGAACTAGAATTTAACCCAGAGCCCAAACTTAACTTCATCATTCTTTAATCATTCTTTCTAACGTACCCTGCCATTTACAAAATAAATAAAAAACCTACTCATTTATTTATTATTGAAAACATTTTAATTATTCAAAAGATCTAACTTTAAATATAGAATAATTTCCATTGAAAATAATCATAGATTTTATTTATATAAATAGATAACGCAACCTGGGATATATTGGTATGGATCTGTTATATTTAAGAAAATCATTGAATCAATGGGGGAATATAATGACCATTTATTCAGAAATATTTGTTGAACACTTATTCTGTACAATTCACTGTGTGAATTGAAAACAGTACTCTCATGCATCTAAAAATCTGAAATGATAGGCCAGACATAAATAAACACACACTCACAAAAATAAAAAAACTCTCTAATACAAAAGACAGTATGAAAATGCAATAAGGCAGTTGCAGTGTAATGCTTGATACCCCCTTGAATCTAACCTTTCCTGTCCTCAACTTCCTCATATTGAGAATGAGGCAGTAATAGTGGAGAGCCTCTGAGATCTCCAGCAGTTTGAGATATGTGAACTTCTAAAGACCACCCTGGCTGGAATTTCTTAATTGCTTTATGCTTTCATCCTGCTTAAATGAGAGTTCATTGGAGATAGAGATGATTTTTAAGCAATCTTTCTGAGTAGAAATGAGGTTTCCTTCATGTTTTCTCATAAAGGTCTGTGGTTCTCATTGATGATCTAATTGTGGATTTATTTTAGCTATCCTAAACACTTACCACACAACATTATAGTTATCCATGTATTTGTCTTATTTTCCTACTAGCTCAAAAACTCCTTGAGGACCTAATATAGAGTAGCTGTAAATGGCAGGATCTTGCCATTTTTTGTCTCTGGATCTTTAGCACCAGATATTTATTTCACAATGGTAGTATAGTAGTCAGTTAGTAAATATTCAATAAAAATTCGATAAATTGAATTTAGTAGACTTGGGATACCCTAATAAGCTTCAAAATGGAAGTAGAACTTCAGCTGGGCCTTGATGTAGGTATAGAATTTGGACCAATAGAGTCAAGAGCAAGTGTGTTCCTAATGAAGCTAACAGCATGAGCTAAGTTGTAGAAATGGGATGGTACAAGGCATATTCGGCAGCAGTGAATAATCTGTGTTGCCTAAAAGGTTGAATCTTTGGAGGAGAAATACATAGCGGAAGATAAGTTTGAAAGGTAGTTTTTCTTCAGATCTTAGAAGACCTTGAATGGCATGCTAACGAGTTTCATTAAACATAAAACTTCCCTTATATTCAATCACAGCAATGCTGAGTTGAACATGTCCAAAAATTGGTAATTAATTATGTAGTCTACATTTTAAGGAGGGACAAAAACATCCTGTTGCCCACCAGTATTTTCCCACCCAGTTTCCCACCACAATGTCTGAAATTCCTCAGTCAGATAGGCAGAGTTCTTTATTAAAATTCAAGGAGCTAGAGGGAAAATGTATTAAGTCACTAATACCATAATACAAAGCAATTTATATGATCCACTTTCCTCCCAAATGAGGAGTGGGGATTACCTTGAGAGTGGATTATTTATCTGGATGGAAAGGAGGAGGACAGACTTTAAAATGAGTTAGAACTATGTAGGGCACAAAGGCTTAGACAGCAGGAACCAGGTAATACAACACAAAGTCTTTGGGAGGTAGAAGATCCAGGAGAAACAGCCTCCCACCACCATAAACTATTTCTCCTGTGGGGGCATTTTCTTAGACCTTCATCCCCAAGCTTATTACCAGGCTCTGAAATAGAGCTTGAGTAAATAATAATAAATGTTCACTTCTAGATACTAGCTATTCTAGGAGACCTAAATGTCATTCATATGAAGGGAAATAGAGTGTGAGTTGATAAGGCTAAAGGCAGCCCCAAGGAGAGTTACTCTGAGCTTCAAACCCTCTTCTATCATAGAGTAGTTGCAAATGAAGATTTTTTCATGTACCAGGATCTGAGACTGAAGTACCATTGTTCTGTTTATAGCCTGATGTGATCCTTCTGACACTGCCCACCCAAATACTGAAAGGGGTAACCCCAGCTACCTCTGATCCCTAATTGGGCACTGACAGAAAATGTGTAAAAAGTAAAGACTATGTCACCATAACAGAAGAAAAATTGTATATCCTTTGGCCAATCAAGTCACTCTCATAGACATGTGTCTCCAAGGAACCTAATAAAATTCTTACTTGTCTGTGTAACACTGAGTCCTAAATAGATGTTAGGATAAAGTTTCCCTTAATAGTTTTTCTTTTTGTCTTAGGGACCAAATATGATAATCATGTATAGAATATACTTTGCAAAGTCTAAGAACACTATAAAATTCTTATTTTTATTATCATTATTATGGCATAGACTATGTCTATCAAGGAAACCAAAGAACAAGAAACAAGTGAGATATTTAAAGCAGTTGATGCCTTTCTGAAATGCAGCCCAGTCCTACATTTCAAGTCCACCTGTGATGGTGTAGCTATCTAAAAAGAGTGGTGCTGATATCCCTGATTTATTCCTAGTGCTCCACAAATGAGACTGTTTGGGTCACATTCACCAGCATTTTTCCATCTACAGAGTGGGCCAAAATAGAATTAATGGCTTAAGTGCCCAAGCTTATTCCACTATAAAATAGATGCCATGTTTAACCAATTACAATACAATTGGTGGATCTTTAAAAGCATCATGAAGAGATAGATAGAGATTAAAATTATTTTTAGGAAAAATAAGATAAAAACAGCTTATGTATTAAAATGATATCTGAACCACATATCATCAGTGTTCCTGGCAATAGCCATATTCCTATGTAGTCAAAGATTTTAATCTTTGTTCAGGAGAAGGTTATTTGCATAAGAAGAAGACTTCATTTTGAAAGGTTCCACTGGCTCTGGAGTTAAAGGACCTGTATCAGCTCCAACCTCCAATGCTCAATATCTGTCTGAATTTAACCTCTCATACTCAATTTTCTCATCTTTAAAATGAAGACGTTATGCTGAATAACCTCTACAATCCTTAACCACTCTAGATCTATGAATTCCTAAAGACCATCCTGGTTAAAAGTTCTAAAATGTTTAATTCTTTCATCCTGCTCCATTGTGGCAGCTATGTGACATAGAGGATATAGCATTAGCTGTGAAGTCAGAAAGTTGTTCATCATTTCAGTTGTGTACAGCTCTTCCTGACTCATTTGGAGTTTTCCTGGCAGAGATACTGGAGTGGTTTGGCATTTCCTCCTCCAGCTCATTTTACAGAAGAGGAAACTAAAGCAAACGGGATTAAGTGATTTGCCTAGGATTACACAGCTAGTAAGAGTCTGAGGCCAGCTTTGAACTCAGGAACACGAGTCTTCCTGACTCCTGGCCCTGTATCCTATCCACTGTACCACCTAGCTTCCTTGTGGAGTCAGAAAGACCTTGGTTCAAGTTTGATCTCAGACACTCATTATTTCTTTGAACCTGGACAAATCACTTTAACTCTCTCTGTAAAATGAGAGGGTTTGCATTCAATGGCTTCTAAGATTCCTTTAACTTTAAATCTATGATCCCATGATAAAAAGCTGGGTAAGTCACACACATACATGTGCACATGCACATACATATGCATGCACAAACACAGAAATGTCGAGTTCAGTGCCCCATACTTCCCATCTGTAGAATGGATATTAAGGTGACTGTGGGCAAGTGTAGCAACAATGTTGCTAGCAGCTGCTGTGGGGGGTGTAAAGTCAATAACACCAGCACACAGGAGGGCTGCAAGCACAAGTTCTTTGATCTGCTTTTCTAAGGAAAGCAACTTTAAGGGGTTAACAATCTCACTTTAATCAAACATACATATATCATTCACTTAGTTCAGGGGAAAAGTCAGTACCCTAGAAAATACAAACAGAAATTACAAGCAGAAATTATAAACAGAGCAAAACAACACAAATCAATAGAAGTCTTCTATCTGTCTGACCATAGCAATACATACCCAGTTACCAGAAACACCAACATCTGCATTTTCAAAGGTGGGGGGGTGCTGCTTCAACAGCTACCCAGAGTCTTGTCTGGCCTAATTACCATCAATCTTCCAGTGAGTGAGCCCCAAACAAAATGCTAACCTCAGAATATAGATAGATAGATAGATAGATAGATGTGTTCACACACACACACACATACACACCCACACACCCACACACACTTCCACACTCCAACACTTCTTCAGGGTCACAGCACTTCACACCTCTCATGGATTTCACACCTCTTGTGACCTAACTAGCAAAAGGGTGTAGGCCTTCCTAAAAACAAAGGCAAGACTCAATCAAAAGCACTTGATTGCCTTAGTGCTGAGAAGCACTCCAAAACAAAAGACAACAAGAAGTCCCATTTTGTTTGCCATTACAAGTCATTTGACATTTCTGAATTAATTTCCCCTTTTGCAAAAAGGGTAGAAAATTGCCTTCAATGCCTACATCAGATGTTGTTGTGAGAAATAAATAAGAAACTTTAAAATCTCTATCTAATGCCAAATAAAACATCTCACTATCCCAAGTTTACTGTGAGGTATTTGGAGTTAATTATAGTTACATTCATGCCCCCATCTAAAGAAGTCTCCAACAATCCAAGAATCAAAAAGCAACACCTTTAATCAATATAGTACAGTAGTACACACATTTTTTGCAGTTTAACAAGCAGCTTCTTCTCTTCTACACTTTTCTTTGGATCCTCACAAACCCTGGTTCAGCTCTGAAAATGAGTGCATCAAACTCATCATCTAAGTGTACATTCCCAGAAAGTATGCAGCCAAGTTAAGGAGACTCATATACAGTATTCAAAATTTCTCTATTTGCTGTAACCAATGTTTCCATGTATGGATGGTGTAGTGTTGACCGAAAGAAAACCTCTGTTTTCTCACAAGTGGCAGAGAACTGATCCATACTCTGCAGCGTCTCAGCCTCAGAGGTTGCGCTGAGAGCACAGTCATGTTAGAACAAAAAGTCATGCATCGACTCTCACTCCACTTTAACATTGGCTTGTAGCCTTTTCAAGTTAAATATTTTCCCTTAGATACAGCAGCTGACCTTGATGCCATTTTTGTCCTCATTGAAGGTGTCTGACAACATCACTGAAAATATCACACTAAAAAGCAAGGGAAAAAACATACAGGCCTGCTTCCCTCCACTGGTGCCTGGAAAAAAAAGATAAGAACATAGTCCATTAACCAGAACTCATGCAAGCATGCCATCGTGGAACTGGTGTGCAATACTCCTATGGTCTTCCCCAAGCCCTCGTGTTTAACAGTATCAAAGGCCTTAGTCAAATAGACACATGTTATATACAGACCTTTGTTCTGCTCCTAGCATTTTTCCTGTAGTTGTCAGAGAGCAAACACCATACCAATAATTCCTTGGCCCTTTCTGAAGCCATATTGGCTCTTGAGTAGATGACCATGTTCCAGGTGAAAGATTAGCCTATAAATGAGAATGCTGACAAGAATACGGCCCACAGTAACAAAGAGAGAGAACCACCCCCTATCCAGGATTGTCACAGGACAATCGCTTTCCTTTTCCTTTATAGAGACAATGGAGACACTGTTGTGCTGACCTCATTGTATGCCTGTGCCACCTGAACAGTATACCAGCACTATGCCCGGAAACTGAATTGCTTCTATTTGAATTGTGTTAGGAAGATTTTGAAGATCACCTGGCATGATAAGGTACCAGCCACTGAGGTATTTTTGAAACTAAACTGCCAAGCATTCAAACTCCACTGTAGAGAATTCAACTCTGTTGGGCTGGCCATGTTGTTCGAATGCCAAATGTACATTTACCTAAAAAACTGCTTTACCTAGAACTCACACAAGGCAACCGCTCACATGGAGGTCAGAAAAAGCAATACAAAGACATTCTCAAGATCTCTCTGAAGAACTTGGTAATTGATTGTGAGCCATTAGAAATACTGGCACAAGGACCATCCAGCAAAGACGATGCCGCATTCTACAAGCAAACCAATATTGCGGTACCTCTAAAGCATTGAGAGATGCATAAATTTAGCAACATCTCCACTGTAAATGTTCATGTGGGCTATTTCTTTGACCTGTGGTAGAGCCTTCTACAGTCTTCTTGGTCTGATCAGCCACAGCAGGACACACTATATATACCACGAGTCCAACATAGTGATGTCATTTTGGTCCTCTTTTAGCATGAAGGACAACAACCTAACAGAGAGCAGACATTGCAGAAGAATACATAATAATGGAAAATTCAAATAGTAGAATCAGTCTCTACCCCTTGTCCTAATAAACAAAGATATATATATATATATATATATATATAGATAGATAGATAGATAGATAGATAGATATATAGATATATAGATAGATATATAGATATATATATCTATATATATATAGATATATATATATATGGTCTCCCAAAGAGTGCTATCCTAATGGAACAGGAAATAATCTCCAAAGAACTCACACTCTTACAGATATATCATGGATAGAAAAAACTTTCAGATCTTTAGCTCCCTGAAACCAGTGGTCCCTCCCTGCTGTTCTTCCCATTCTCCTCAGCTGCCACTCCTCTCTGCTGCTCAAAGTGCCATTCATTGTTTTTCCTCAGGTTACTGTAGCTATCCTCTGGAGCTGGCATCTGTGACCGTGACTTCCACCTCCTCAGAGAGAAGTTATCACCATTTTGTGTTTAACTAAAAAACACATTTTTAGCTCTCTTGTTGGTCATGCTCTGCTACAATGGGCCTCATGTAAGGCCTCTGGCTAAGACCTTTTGTTCTTCCTCAGTCTCCTCTCCCCATCTCTTCAATAGGATATTCCTGAAATCCTTCTGACAGATGAGGTTGTTACTGCTAGAGCACTGCCAGGGCCATGTAAAGTTTGTAATCTCTCATGAATTTTGAGAAACTTAGTAACATTGGAGGGGGCACTGGTGAACCTTTTCCTGAAGCTCTGCCACTATAGTAAAGCCTCCATCACCCTTACATTATACTTAGCCTTCTACAGGTGATAATGTAGAAATTGAGATAATATGGAAGGGATTTGAGTAATATAAAGGAAAGGTGTTAGACAGATTCAGAGTACCGTTTCTTTTTTCCAGTTGTTTCGGTCACCTGGATCAAATCAAAACCATAATTTCCTAGTCAGGGCCATCAGCCTAGGGGCCTACCAACAACATAAACCAATACTTAATTTGAACTAGAAATTCCCATCGACACCATCCATAGGCCAATGAAAGCTCAGATTGGTGCTAAATAAATCCATATGTACAGACAAAGCAATTTTATATATGCATGTATTAGAAGGCTACCTAAGTGATTTGATTGGGGAAAATGAAATATATTTCCATTGACTTTTTCCTGGAGCCTGAAACTGAAACATTCCCACTCTTGTAAGTTCATGCTTTTAATGTGCAGCAGAATGAGCCTAGATATGTTCTAGCATAGTGGAGAGGCAAGAGTGCTGGATTTGGAATCAAAAGATTTAATTATGTATCCCAGCTCTGCCTCATACCTGCCTGTGTGACTACAGGAAAGTCAATTAGACCTAATTTCTTTCATTTGTAAAATAAAGGGACTGGATTATATGACTTTTATGGTGCCCTTCAGCTCTAAATGGATGATTCCAGAAGCATGGCTCTACTCCTAAGTGGCCATATGACTTTGAGCAAGTCACTTAACTCCATTGATACTCATTACCTAAACTATGCCACAAGAATGTCTAGGCCCAGATTTGAACTTCAGTCTTCCTGATCAGGCTGAGTGTTCTATCCACTGTGCCACATAGCTGCCTCCCCTATAAGAAAAGACAGAATTTAGTCTTATGTCTTTCATTAGTGTTCATGTTTTACTGGTATACACTGGGGGGAGGGGGCAGGTATAGACTGGGGGAGGAAGGACTATCCACAACCAGCTCACAAGTCCTACATCTGTGCTCATGTCCCTATATAGCATGATGATCATAGTAGGGGAAGTGCTCTAAGGAAAGGACACTAGCAAACAGGAACTCCAGATTACACACATTCCTGCACTCAAAGAAAATGTACACCCCAGGTGTACTCATCACTTCTACTGTCTTTCTTCCCATGCTTTTGCACTAAGAACACTAAAAGCTAGTTTCTAACCACTCCAAGTTTACATATGTCAACATTCTTCCTACCATCTGGAGTTCCTAAATCTCCTCTGTAGTACTGAAATCAACCAGTCTCCTTTACCCCATCTCTGACAACACTGAGAAATAGGAACTGAAATGTCCTTTTTAAAAGAAAGTACCTCCGTATCTCTTCCTCTTCCAGCCACTTAATGTCCTAGACTTTTGATGATAGCACAGGTAAGGATATGCAATAATATTTTTTCAAATTCTAATAATATTGGCACACGCTAATTTTTATACCTAACACATCAGAAAGATTGGCTGAACCTCATCAAATATATACATACAATACCAGAGGCAATAAAAATTTAACATCACTCAGGAGTTTATTTTTAAGATATATAATAAAGAGGTAGATCCAAAAGGACATAAAAGACTAGCTGATGCTTATAACCCTTGTAAGTAAACAAGAATATGACAGCAAATAATGTTCTATGTGTTCACTTCTTCATATTTATATAACAATTTCTTGATATAAATATTTTGATACAAAATATTCTTAAGATATAAAATATTTATGGAGTGGCAGTTCAGAATAATTTCTATTAAATTGGTCTTAGAGTTTGGACTTGCATTTAAATTCTGCCTTAGAAACACACTGACTGATGAAGATATGATCCCAAGCACGTCATTTAGCTTCTCAAGCCACAGATGTCTCTGGACTATAAGATTATAAACCTCATAATTGCTCTGCAGTGACAGAGCAAGTTCTTCAGTGGAAATTTCCAACAGGGATAAAATCACAAGTCTGCTCCAAAAGGGGAAAAAAGGGTAGGGAAATTGATGGATGCTTTGATGAAAACATGGAAAGGGAACAGGCAAGTTTTTCTTGTCTGCATATGTGTAATTACAAAAATACACAAAACATATGTATAAATATATAATTACATGTTCATCTATGCACATATGTAACATACATAAATATATTACATCTAAGCATACATATACACATGTGTTTACATCACCCACACACATATATATGCATGTATATGTGTGTGCTTATAATGACTTATTATTAACAGATTTAAAAAATAATTTGAATGAGTAGTATAGCCCAATAGAAAGACATATATTTAGAGCCAGAGGACTTGGGTTCACCTCCAACCTGCGCCATTTAAAAATTGTGTAATACTACTAACCTCCCAGGGCCTCCTCAGTTTCCCCATGTGTTAAGGAGGTAATTAGACTAAATGACCTATAAGATCACTTCTAGCTCTAAATCTGTGATCTTATGGTCTTATGAGTAGTAGAGCAAACTGAACCCAGATGGGACTCTGAATTTTTAACTAGTTCAAAACTCTGTTGAGTTTCAATACAAAGTAAGGGATCAAAGACGGAGAACTAAAATGTTTCTCAGCATCATGAAGTATATCTTGAAGAGAGTTTTAGTGCAAGAGGTATTCCCAATCAATCATCAGGTAATCCTCGTGACTCTGAATGTGAATAGCATTTTGCAGATTTCATTGACTCCAGCCAGATGGGAACAGTCAAAAATATGTTCAGAAATGTTTGAGAAGTGAAGGACAAAGGAGGCCAAAGAGCCATATACTACAGACACTATTCAATAAATGGTATGCTGGAAAGAATATTCAACTCAGTTTAATAATCTCCTGATTATTGCTATCAAGAAAGCTGAGGCATAAAAGAGAGAGATATATTGTCACCAGAAGTGTCTGTGGCCATCATGGAGGATGGCCAATAGGAAGTGAAAATGGAAGATATTCCCTATTGATGCCCTACAGATGTTCTTGTTGGCAGATCGCATTGTGTTTTATTTTTTTTGCTTCAAGCCCTAGAACACTGCAGAGCCTATGAAATGAGACCTATAATCATGCAAAAAAAATAATTCAGTATAACTAACCACACAAGCAACTCTACCTCAGCTAAGAATGTATACTGTTGAAATCACAATTTGAAACAGTATACAACACACAAAGTGCACAACCCACCTTTTCTTCCGATGGACAGTGCACATTGATAATGTGCTTCGGCTCATCATTTAACAGGAGTAAGATAGGGGTTAGACTGTCCTTGGGAAATGCATAGTTATTTTAATGACCCTAAATTTTTGCATGAAACAAAAGGATTAATAATATTGATAATATAACAGGGATACTGTATACATTCAAGTAATGAAAATATTACAGTATCTGAAGAATTAAAGTTACAGGTCACCTAAATGGTAATGTGGAGGCATATAGCAATCATAAATAGGCCGAAAAATGCAAGAGAGGCAGCATAAAAGATGTAGAGCAAAAAAAAAGTGTGATTGGAAAAAAGATATGGCCAAGCATGTAGCAAGAAGAGATGATATAATCATTGATATCACTGCAATATCAAGACGTCTATAAGATGCTCCCTAAGACATAGAGAGGATATTCAATAGAGTTCTTATGCAAGAACATAAATAAGTAGTATACAGGATGGCAAACGTATATGGGGTGGGAGCCGTATGATCTGAAGAAATGCTCACATTGATAAGATCCCAGATCCTGTAATGAAAAAAAGAAAAAAAACAGTCTTATTATATACATTTATTCATATATTTATGAATATGCATTTATATAATATATGCCTATGCATATATACATGTATATAAAGCACATTACTGTGTGTATATATGAATACACACATTTTGGAATTGGTGCTACAAATGAATCATGAACTTCATGAAGAATTTATAGGCAGAGATCAGTCTATATCTTGTTTAGGAACATAAAGCAGGATTTTCTTTGATTCCAAGTTACTTGCTGCCTCAAAAGTCTAACTTTTATTACCAGTATCCTTATGGTGATGCTATGTAGCTACAAATCACAGTATGCTATGATCTCAGGAAACTAAAAATAGCAACCAAACTGAAGGACAATGAAAAGATTCATGTAAGAAGATAGTAGCATTTCTCTGGAATATCTTGGAATCTCTCAGGACTCAACTCAAGAGCTACCTTCTTCATTAAAGCTTTTCCTCAGCCTGTACTACTAGGATGCCCTCTCTCCCAACTCCCTTGCATATTCTGTATAGCAACCCTACTGAGTTTTCCCTCATTTCCTGCCCAAAATCAGGCAGACAAGCCTTGGCCTCAGAAGCCAGATAATTACTTTCCACCTATTAAAAATAATAGTTTTATTTACAAAGTACTTTACAATTTGCAAAATGTTTCACATGTTTAATTCTCACAACACCCTGACAGGTAGGTGGTACTACCATCCCTATTTTTCAGATGAGGAAACTGAGACCAAGAAAAGTGGCTCATCCAGGGCCACATAGCTAGTAAGTATCTAAGTCATGGTTTGATTTTGCTTCTTCCTGACTCCATTGTGCTTTATCCATTGTACCACCTATCTGACTAATCAGATAACCTTGAGGGAGTGAGATATTTTAGTATTGTATCTTAGAAGCCTCCATCTACTATGCACACCCCCCACCAAAAACAAAATTGATCAACCAATTAGATTTAACAAAATAAAATTTACTGAAGAGGTATAGCAAGGATAATAGTTACACTATAGGAGGAACATTATATATTTGCATGTATGTGCATGCACCATATATATAAAAGTCCCCGGGGATAGCTCAAACTTAAAACGCCAAGGTCATGAGGCATACGTACACATGAGGCCAGACTTAATTCTCTATACTTTCATATGACTCCTGGCCCTGAGTATTTTTTGTTTCTTTTGGAAGTCACCATCAAGGTCACTTCAGGAAATGACATCAGCAAACGATGAATCACTCCCTTGCTCAGTTTGGCTGGTTGTTTTGAGGACAAAGTATCATAAATGATTAATAAATATACTTCTAGGCTGGGTCAAGTACACTGACTCTGGTCCTTCACTGAATTTGACTGCGGATATCATTAATTCCAAAGCTTCATTTATTTCTCCTAACTCACTGGGCAAGGTGGTAGAGTTGGAGTAATACTTTTCTTGATTGCCCCTTCTAGGTTTTCCCCTCTACCTCTTTTATTCAGTAATCTCTTCTTTGATGTTCACTCAATCTATATCTGTTATTCAATCAAAATTCTGTTAGCTGTTTTCCATTGGCATCAAGGAAAATCTTTCTTCAATGAGTTCAGTGCCTGGTTCACAATCTTTCTTTTGTCCCCAACTCCTGTTCTTATACATGCATATTGATATACCCTCAAACATCCTTAACTTCTCATTTCCTCAACATGTACTACCCCTCCACATAACCTCAGCTGAATATGAATAGGGTCATACTCATCAACAACAAATGGTCCTCTTCTATGTTTATTGAATTTGAAATTTTCTTAATCGTTCACAATCATAGAGAGAGGTTGTCATCTGATATCTCACATTGCCTTACAACCTCAAAACCTGTTCTTTATCTTCACAATGACGTCCAAACTCACAACCCATTTTATTCTTCACCAGACTATCAAGCATGGGCTACACTCTCCTCCCTTTACTATCTAAAACTTTTAATAAACCATCCCAACTCTACACTGTCCTTTTTTCTTGAATCTCTTCCTTCCTTATCCTATTGGAAATCTTTCTCTGACAAGACTCAACCATACATTACTCCCACTATTCACTATTTTCATTCTTGTTCACATGCTGCCAGTCCACTTTATTTGAAAGTCACCAGGGAAGAGAATCAACTCTTTAGTATGCCCATGAAATTCTCAGAAACAGCTAATTAAATACAAAAAGCTAATTAAAAATTCATCATATGTTTTGGACTCCTGAGTCATCATGGCTGATATCAAGGGGTCAAAAATATCTGTAGTTTACCAGGAGAGTGGTAAAGAGACCATCCACTATACATGCCTGGAACCATCCCACTCCAAGCTTCAATATTTTCACCTTGAGTGCTGAAGGACTATCCCCTGGATGATGACACAAGGGAGTGCTATATCAGTATGTACTTACATTGTACATGTTTTCTTCCAAATTAGAACATGATCTTGAAGGTGGGGATTATTTAATTTTTGTCTTTGCATTGCTAGAGCTTAGCACAATACTTGTTACATGGAAAATGCTTAATAAATGTAAATTGATCAGTTGGTTGGTTATAAGCTACGCCAATAGCAATATGCTCTCCTGCATAAACTCTTGATTCTGCAGGTTTTTCCTACACTTGTCCAGCTTCCTACTGATCCTATGGCTGCCTCTACCCCTGAGACCAGGTCCACTAATGCCATTGGTAAGTTGCTTCCTGGAACTTACGTTTGCACAAATATCCAGACCAGTCTCAGCTAACTTCTCTCCCGGCTCAGATCCTGACTCTGGATTTTTTTTTAACCTCAATTTAGGCATTGTCTCTCTTCCTCCCCTGCTCAGTTTTTCATATCCATTTTAGAAGCTTTCTTCACCACTCCATTTAGGATGTAATCTCCTTGAGAGCAAGGACTGACTTTCTTTTTTTTTCTTGTATTTGTATTCCTGGCACATAGTAAATACATTCTCTCTCTCTCTCTCTCTCTCTCTCTCTCTCTCTCTCTCTCTCTCTCTCTCCCTCCCTCGCTGCCTCCCTCCCTCCCTTTCTCTCTCTCCATGTGTCTGTCTATCTAAAAGCTCTCACATGTGCTAATAAACTGGACAAGTTTAGAATGTAGAACAAGCTGTGGTCTACATATCGGTATTCTGAATACCAGCCTTGCTAAATATAAAGACTCATAACAAGCATGTTGGCCCCAGGTAATGTTTTTCAGCCACTATGTCTCATATAAATTGTCAGCTCAGGCTTGGAGGGGTTCCAGTCTATATCAGAAATCACAGATCCTTCAAGTATATGTGTGATAAATAGTATTAAGTATACCTCCTACTAGATTTAACTGAGGAAATAGAAATGTGTTTTTAAATATCTTTTCTTTAAGCTACCGAAAATAAAAGAGATAAATTTGAAAGAACTAAAAAAAAGATATGAGAATATCCCAAGAAGGAAATCTACATTGGATCTCTAATATACATTCTCTAGTTTTCAGTGTTTAAAGTAATAAGACTTTAGCCACTTCATTTAGAAAACTATTCAGCCATAGAATACCACTGGAATATCCCACTAAATTGCTCACATTTGATCCTATTTCCTTTTTAATATTTCTTTGTATTTCACTGAATAATTCCCTTTTCTCTTTTGTTGTATTTCTTGTTGAATTTACATTTATTTCTTTTGGGCTTTCAACTTCTTCCTCTCCACTATATTTTTCTTTATTTCCATCACTGCTCAGGTCTTTCATTTCAACATTGGTGTATATACTCTCCACACTGCTCAAGATGCAACTTCTCCAGGCCATTGTAGTTGGACTTTTTGATTTTTGTCACACACACACACACACACACACACACACACACACACACAAAAGCAATTGTCCAGTGGAAGACTTTCTAGTCAAAACTTGACTAGGCTAGTCCTTATGACAGAATCTCTTTCTTGGCTGGCACATGAAGACTTTTAGATCATTACTTCCTACCAGAGTCTATGCTATGACCCCATATGTGTTAACAACCCATGGTCTACTGAAATCCAAAATGAGTCATTAGAGCAGAGCTTCTATGAGAACAATTCTTTCATCTTAAATAAATCTTCCCTTGATTTTGCTACCTCACTTGATCTTTTCTTATCATTGCCAGATTTCTCAAAAGAATAGCTTATATTTTTTTCCCCAGGTACTCATCATTCAATCGCTTGCTAACTGCGCAATTCACTTACTCTTCCACCATTTTACTTAAACTATACATTCAAAGGTTGTCAGTGAGTTATTAATACTGTAATAACAGATTAAACCTATTTAAGATTATAGTTTTAAATTAATGTGCCTTGTCTTATTTCATCTCCAAAACAATTATGTGAAGGAGAATATTTTATCATTCCAATTTTCAGATGAACAAAATGCATCTCTGAATGAACAAAAACCTCTTTCAACTGGTCACACAGTAAAAATATATGAGAGTTGCAAATCAACCCCAATTCTTCCCACTCCAAGTTTTATTCTAGAGTTTATCCAGGGTTTTGAAGGGTTTTGCCAGATCTGGAAGTTTGAACCTTGTCAGAAAGGTTTTGAGCATGGTCCTAACAAGTGATTGCATCTACTTTCTGTGAAGAAGCCTAATTAAGTACAGAGAGGCTCATAATTAGTGAGCAGCCCAGTCAGTGATGTATGCTTTGGCCAGTAAAAGCAATGAAACAAAGCAAAATACAAAAATGGCCTTCTATCCTATGTGGCCCCCTTCTGTTTCTGTAGTGATATGACAGAACAAACTAAGAACCACAATTTTTAGATAATTCATGAACATTCACTTAGCTCTTAAGATTCTAACTGTCAGAGTCTTGCCCAATGACTAAAGTGTCATTCTGTTTGAGGAAATTAATCGTATGCACTTTGACATTCCTATTATAATTAAATAACAAAACAGAAATTCTTGCTAAATATGAAGATGACTCAAAGATCTTCTTTACAATGGCAAATAATGGAATTGACTTTATGATATGTCCAAAAGCAGGAAGGATCATGATTTCATGAAACAATTGTTCATCTCAGTCTAAGTGATCATGATAAATATTTACAAAAACCTATGGGCACCAATATCTGTCATAGTGGAAGAAAAGATATACGTGTGTGCAATATGCATATATATACATACATACATACATGTGCATATATAATATATATAAAACTTTTCATAAATATATGAAGAATATGATAAATCACATAAATTGAAAAATAATATGTTTTCGTTATTCAGAGACATCAATATCTAGGTACAACTTGGAGAGGATGACAAAAAATATTTTAGAAAAAATGGTTCAGCTGTAAGGGGTGAGAGTAGATACAGAGATTTAGACTTCACAAAATGTCTGAAGTCTCTTCATCATTCATTTAGTCTTTGAGAAAACAATGAGAATGCATGAAATAGACATAGCAAGCACTGAATAACATAACAAAAGTGAAATTTAATGTATTTTAAGAGAGAGGAGATGACCCATTACTGAAACATTTCTGAATCAGTTGTTTATCTAGTTAGACTGCAGACTTGTTAGAGAAAAAGATCACAAAGCCTATAGTAGAAGAATAAAAATTTGAAAATTTGTTTTACATTTAAAATAATTCTAAATTGGCCTATATTTAACAATTAGTAATACTGGTAAATGATAAGTTCACTGGTAAAACTTTGATACTGATTAGGTACATGTAGAACTGAAATGGGGAGGGCCAAGCATTTATACAAACCAAGCTTTTATCTCTTTTGGTCCTCACAAAATCCCTTCAAGATAGGTACGCTTATTAACCCAAAGAGAAATAATAAAATAAATAGGAAGGAAAGGGGCCTACCAGCAATAGATCTCAAATTATATCACCTATGTGTAATCATCAAAATTATCTGAAATTGCTTGAAAACAAAGGTGTCAATTAAACAGATTTGGTCCAAAAATAAGTAATTGAATACATCAGCAAAGTGTTTGACACTATTCAACAGAAAAACTGGTAGAAAAAAATAAGAAATCAGTCTGACAGAAATTAGATTCAGATTTCCATCTCATATCATATATTGAGGAAAGCTTCAAATGGATACTTGACTTAAACAAAGATTATATCATAAGCAAATTACTAGATTGAGGCAGAAATTATGCTTCTAATCAATGAAGAGGAGAAATGTTCATGACCAAACAAGGGGAAAACAAAAGTACCACAGAAGAGAAAACAGAAAATTTTGTTGGTACGCATTTTTTTAACCTTGGAAAAAACAGAAACAAATGAACTCAAAATTTGAGGAGAACCAATAATGTCAAAATAATCTTTGAAGAAAGTTTTCAAATAAAGTTCAGAAGTCCCAGAAATGTAAGGAATTGTGCCAAATATGTGTGTGTATGAAAAAAATTCTCCAAAAGATACATGGTCAAAGGCTATAAAGATGTTATTCTCAATGGAACAAATCTGAGTTGCCAACAAATACTTAGAAAAAAATGTATAAATCACTAATAATTAGAGAAATGCAAACTAAAATAATTCTGAGAATTCCACTATATGCCCATCATATTGGTCAAGATCAACAAAAATAAAAGGAAAGCAACAATTACTGGACAGGTGTCAGGAAAGTAAGTACATTGATGCACTGTTGTTGAAACTGTGAATTGGTCTACTAAGCATTGAAAAAAACTATTTGGAACTTGGTCAAAAACTTACTAAAATGCACATGATTTTTATCCAAGCAATATAACTACTACACATACCATAAGTGAGCAAAAGACTAAAAAAGGACACATATGTACAAAAGCATTCATATCAGTTCTTTTTGTGGCAGTGGAAAAAACTGTAAATTAAAGCATTTAAAAGAAAATGTGGTACATTGGTGTAAAGGAATATTGTTACACAATAAAAATGATCAAAGGGATGGTTTCCAAAAAAAATAGGAAGGCTTAGACAAACTGAAGCAAAATGCAGTCATAAGAACCAGGAGAAAAACTTATATGATAAAAACAACAACAGTTCAACAGTAAAAATCATTGAAAATTTAAAGAACTAATCAAAGCAATAAACACCAGTGATTCCAATGATAAGGCAAAGCCTGATCTTAAAGGAATGTGTTTGGGAGTAAATGTAATAAAAGTAAAGAGAGGTACATACTCCAAGCAAAATCGGTTTATTAACAGTGAAGTGGGTTGGCATTCACATGTGGCAAATCATGCTTCTTTCTGAAAATTAAGGGAAATTAGGTGTTTTATGGCATTCATTTACCTCTTGTATTCTTTTCTAGGGAATCAGTACTACCAGACTTGCTCTCTTCATGGAGGAGATCAAATCTCCCCTGATTGCACAAGGACAGCCAAAGAAAGATACCTTATCTTTTGTGGGATGGTACCAGGTTAAACAACAAGCAGATGTGATAACAACTTTGCCTTAAACTAACTCTGACGGAAAATTGTACTCCTGAACAAGGTGAGTTCAGGCAGATACTGACTCAATTATTAAAATCAATACAACATAAAATCAACTACATTGTAAAATCAATACTGTAGAAATCAGAGGTAATAATAAATTCATCTTTTTACAAAGAGAGGAAGCATTTGTTAAGCTCACTAAACTTTGTTGCCTCAGTTTCTTCACCTGTAAAAAGAGCTTGAGGAGAAAATGGTAAACCACCGCAATATCTTTGCCAAGAAAACCCAAAATTGGGTCATGAAGAGTCAAACATGACTGGAAAACGACTGAATAACAATAGAAGTTGAGAATTTTTTTAAAAGTCAGGTAAGGGAAGATAAATGAAGTAATACAAATGAATCAAACAGAACTAGGACAACAATATGTTAAAATAGAAAGAAAAAAAAACAAAAAATAAAATAAACTGAAGGCTATAAAATTAAATTAAATAAGCATCCCCTGAAAGAAGAAAAATGAGATTTCATGTCCCTCTCTTCTTTGAACAGGTGAGAGGATATGATATAAAATAATACATACAATATCAGGCTTGGTTGATATGTTGGTTGGTTTTACTGATTTTGTTATTGTCTTAATTCTTTGTGAAAAGCAATGGCCCCTGGGAGCTGGAGGGAAAGTGAGAGGAGAGGGATTTGAGGGGGAAATATATGGGATAGGAAAACAAAAGATCTCATTGCTTTTTAAAAGAGAAGAACAATTTATATTTTCACATGAGATGTTCCACTACTGAACATACCCTTACCATTAAAAAATGACTCTAAGAAGGAGAGGATATAAAATCTAACTGTTTGTTTTTCAGTCATTTTTTCAGTTCAAAACTCCACCAGCAATGTAACAGTGTTCCAATTTTCCCACATCCTCTCCAACATTTATCATTTTCCTGTTTTGTCATTTTAACAAATCTGACAGGAGAGATGTGGTACCTAAGAGTTGTTTTGATTTGCATTTCTCTAATCAAAAGTGATGTCTAGCATTTTTTCATATGCCTATAGATATCTTTAATTTCTTCCTCTGAACACTGTCTCTTCATATCCTTTGACCAATGGGACAACTGGTGAAGATAGCATCTTTAAAACTTGAACAGACTACATGCCAAAATATTATCTAACCCATTACTATTTATTAGCTGCTATACACTGAGTAATTTACAAAGCTTCTCCAGGACTCAGTTATCTCATCTGAAAATCAAAGATAGTATTAGAGGCATCTATAATGCATAGAGGGCTGGGCCTGGAGTCAAGAAGAGCATGGAATTAAATGTGGCCTCAGATACTAGCTATATGACCTTGGGCAAGTCACTTAACCTCATTCTGCCTCAGTTTTACCATTTGCCTCAGTTTATTTTCCCATTAAAATGGAATAAATAATGTTACTTATCTTTCAGAGTTGTTGTCAGGATCAAATGAGAATAGCATTTGTAAAGTGATTAGCCCAGTGCTTGGAACATAGTTAGCACTATATAAATTCTTTTTCCCTTCCCTTCTTCATTCCTCTATTGCCTTACGAGCCTAAACACAGAATGAAGGCTAAGCCCTATGCAGCTCTACGTTCTATGCTTCTGTAATTAATCCTATTACTAAAAACCACATGTATGTGATAAGCATATGAAGTAAAGTGGCTTCTGAGCATTGAGATATATTTTTTGTATTTTTTAATAATGGGGCTGACATCTAGTGGGATCCTATAAGATTTCTAGTCTGCTGTCTTGTTTTGTTTTCTTTCAGCACTTGTTTTTGCTGACTTTGAGGAGGGAATTTGGAAATAGTGCATCAGATGACACATGGAGGTCATTCAATCAAGTTGTTTTTTTTATATCATTAAACATAGTCCTATAACAAGATGTAGATCCATATGTTACAGGGAATAAATTGGTCAGCATTCAGCACTTTATGTCTCTAATGCTGACCATAGAATGGCTTGGGAAATGGGGAATGGGAACACGAATGGGAAGGAAGAATAGGGAGCTTTGTCATGGTATAATTTAAGATACACTGACAGATCCAAATGCATCAAAATACAGTATTAGTAGCCCATATGTATTCAGTACTTCACACAAAAGAAAGTCCTTTTCATAAAACAGTCTTGTGAGGTAGGCATTGCATACATTATTATTTCATTTTTTTCAGATGAGGTGAAGTGAATTGCTGTTGTCCATCAACAACTTAGTGTCAGACACAGAATTCAGACCCAAGTCTCATGGAGTCACTGTCAAAACTCTTTCCCTTGCATTATAGTTACTCCCTTACTTACTTGAAATCCCAATGAGATAGACAGCAGATGTAGAGACATTTTATTCAAAGTCACAATGCATATTTGGAGGAAATCATTTATTGAATTAAAAAAATTAGGTCATCAATTCCAAGGAAAATTCTGGAGGGGGGGTAACTTCATAGATTCATTGGATTCCAGAGCTAGAAGGGACCTGTAACAACAGTGTTACCTGCTCCTACTGTGGCTGTGTAAGCCCAATAACACCAGCACACAGAAGGGCTGCTAGCACAGGTTCTTTGATCAGCTTTTATAAGGAAAGCAGCTTTTACGGGTTAACAATCTCACTTTAATTAAAAATACATATGCCATTCACTTCATTCAGGGGGAAAAGCCAGCACCCTGAACTTCATAGAAAATACAAACAGAAATTATAAACAGAGACAATATAAACAGAGCAAACATACACAGTTATCAAAAGAAAGGCCTCTAGCTGTCTGACCAAAGAATTACATAGTTACCAGAGAGAAAGGCACCAACATCTGGGTTTTCAAAGGCAGGGAGCTCTAGCATCTACCCAGAGGCTCGTCTGGTCATAACACTATTCCAGTGAGTGAGCACCCCAAACAAAATTCTAACCTCTGAGTTTATATACCCTGTTCAGGGTTAAAGGGTATCACAACCATAGGGATTCAAAACATGTGCATTAGGCTTTCTTGTTTCTTAAGCAGGTCAAAGACTCTTGATTCAATCAAAGGAAACAAAGTTCAAGACTCATCAAAGGTACTTGATTACCTCAGTGCTCCAAAAGAGAATACAGTAAAAAAAAAATAAAGCCCTACCCTAATTATCATTACGATCTCAGAGATCATCTAATCTAATTTGTTGCATTGTATTCAGCACCACCCACAACTTTCTCCCCCAGGTTCAGGCTGAGATGTCTAGGGAAATCAAATATTCAAATATACATCAAGCTGCTATCCAATGCATTCTTTGCCAATAGAACAGGATCCATAATCTAAATGGTAAATATACATATATATGCATATACATATATATGGGTGTATGTATATATATGTGTGTGTGTGTGTGTGTGTGTGTATATATATATATATATATATATACATATATATACATATATATATATATGTAGATATCACTTGGGACAAAATAGAAAAGCAAATAAAAGGGGAAATATATGGTCTTGTCTTGTCATTCCTTTAGTGCATGGAATTTCCCATGAGAAAAATCCTTCTACAAATGACAACTCCTATGAAAGAAATAATTTCAGAATAACTTGTCCTAGGTCAAATTGGTAGCATGTGTCCAAGGAAGTAAGTTAACTCATATCCTCCTAGCTTCAACTTTAACACTCAATATACTATGCCACATAGCAAAGTAAATAACAATTTCAAATCCCCCATAAAGAAAAGCAGTAAAATCTTCCCCAGATACCTATGCCTCTAATGGAAGAAGAAATCCTCCCTGTACAAACATGATAAAAGGGCTGTATCTAGAATATTTTCCAGTGTGTTTTCTCCTAGCAAACAGATGTCTCAGTTTCTTTTCACTCTACCTCTGCAATTGTCATTCCTTTCTTTCTCTAGAATTCCTATTCTGTGTTGATTCCCCGAGAGGTGATGCTTTTATCTGTTATTTGGCTTTTAAATTTAGCTGCTGTTATCATGTGCTTCTGGGGCCCTTCTCTGAATTGCTGCAGTGTACTGGAATTGCTGTTCTGCTTTCATCTTCCTCAAAAAGAGCATTACTGCCCCTTTGTGAAACTACTCCATGCCTGAGGCTACTCAAGAGATCTCAACTCTTTTGTTAGCTAGGTCCAAAACTGCACTCAGCATTTAATACAGAAAGAGCCCTTTACTTTAAGATATTTCTTTCTCCAAAAGCTTACTTCTTAGTTCGTTATTTCCCAAGTTTATTTGGCATCTACCATGGCTTGAATAAGTTATTCAACTCCTATCAGACTCTGGCAACTACCCTTAAAGGCATACAAACGACACTAGAGTGACTAAAGGAAACATATAAGGGCACAGAAAGGAGTGGGGAGGAGATGAGGACCTTTGATTTTCATTTTCGCAGAAATATTCAGATTTCTGCCCTCTTTGTACACAGATGAAAAAAAAAATAAAGCCCATAAAGGGAAAGTGATAGGACCAAAGTCATTCAACTATTTCATTCATAGGTATTAAGTGTTTGTTGTATGCCTTCCTCTGGGCTGTCTGTGGAGAGCCTGTACTGTGCTAGATGCTAGGGATAAAAAGACAAAATCTAAATAATCTCTGTTCCCAAGGAGTTTACATTATAATAGTGGAATATACGACCTAAGAGACAGGTGATTACAGATTTCAGGAAGCCACTAACAACTAAAGAAATTAGGAAAGGACTCATGTAGCAGGTGATACAGAGCCAAGGCTTGTAAGAGGAAGAGGCAAGGAAGAGGTAAATTGTAGATGTAGGCAACCACATATACAAAGGTACAGAGTTGAGAAATGAAATAAAATTTAGGGGCAAGACTTAATAGAGGATGACTTGAGGGGAAATGTACATACATAAAAGGCTGTAATATGAGGAAAGAGAAAAATAAAGATTTTGTATTTTATCCTAAAGGAAATTGGGTGCTCCTGAAGAGTTTTATGTTGGAAGATCATGTGGCAAGATTTGTGTTTTAGGAATAACAAGAGAGTGAAGAACTAAGGAGGAGAATGAAAGGGAACTCAATACAGAGGTGGGAATGTCCATTTTTAGTAGATGAGAGTGATGGGGTGCTTGGGTGCTTGTGCTTGGACCCTAATTCTAACATTTCTCCTTAACTTCTGCTTGGGTGCCTGTACCTGGACCCCAATTCCAAAACCATATCCAGTTCCAAATCACATCTCTCCCTAACCTGAAAATACTGTCTGAGACAGTCCCTCTCCAGTTCAATGGCAGCATACCTTATCAAAACGCCTATCCCTCCTCCTGATACTGTGGACAGCTGCACCTATAGAATTTATTGGTCTGACTCTCTGTGTACGTGGTAATTGGCTGTGCACTGGGACATAACAATATTCACTACTTACTGACCTTCCTGATATGTATCCTAGCCATAGTCAAATGTATATTCCCTTACATCCATCTTGTTTAACAAGACATTTGATGGAAGTCACCTGGATATTTCTAGTCAGCCCTGACCATTGGTTGACTTAGTGATGTTTCACAGTCAAAACCACACCCCCAGGTAGCCCTGCCCTTCGGCTATTTCCCAGTGAACTCTGGGTAAGATACCTGTGCAACAGATACAAAAGGTGTATGTTCCTTTAAGAACTGACCACCTCTTAACCACTCCTAATCCCATCCCATCTGTCTCTCAGACAGATTTCCACCCCCAAATCTTTATTTAAACTTTCCCTGCACCCCCGCGAGGTTGCAGTTTCCCTAAGAACCCTCACCCACTGTAAAGCATAATAAATCTTTGCCACCTTGACTTAAAGAAGGTTTGAAAATGGTGAATTCATTCCAGACACCCTGACCCTCACCAGTACTTGGGTCTTTGAGGGCACTCCCTTTCAATGACCCTGTCTGGGAAATCCAGGCTTGGGGTTCCTAGACCTCATCTCCCTCAACCTTCAACAAGAGAATGATGATGTTCCAGAAAAAGGAGCTATTGAAAACCTCAACTATTGCTTTAAATCCTAGCTTGTGCCCCAGTTATACCATATCATGGTACCTTTTGATTTTGTTTCCTCCTCTACAGGTGGTATTCCTCCTGCAAATCTATAAATCAGCTCTGATTTGCCTTTCCTGGTCCTGATGAGATAAGGAAAGTTGAACTGAACTGAGAAAAGCTCTGGCTAACCCATCATATTCCAGATCCTTGCCTCAGCTATTACTGTGTGTCTTCTTTAAATTTTGCCTTTGATGTTGCAAATAATATTAATAATAACAATGTTTATTCAGCATTTCAAAGTTTACAAAGCATTTTACATAAATTATCTACTTTGTGCCTCACAATATCGTTGTGAAGTAGTACTACTACTATTATACTATTACTACTGTTATAGATAAGGAAAATAATCTGTCACTGGAGAAGTTAGAGACTTGTTCATGGTTGCACAGTTAGTAAGTGTCAGAGGAAGTAGCTGAACCCGAGTCTTCATCATAGTTAAGACCAGTAAAGCTAAGACATACTTAGGGATGTTGGCCCTAATTCTGTGCACCACTCTCACCAAGTCATAATAGGCCTTTCTCAGATGCCATAGTTTGTGACTCCCTAAGGGAAATTAGTAGGAAGATGATCCAGAGCCCTACTCCTCATATCCTTAAAGGCAGGTACTCAAAGGTACTTCTGCTGACCATTTAGAATTCCAAACTCATATCTCTGACCCAGGAGCAGCACCATACCTGACCTGAAATTTTAATCCTTCACCTGTGAGGATGGAGGTGGGGTGAAGGGGAGGTGATATTTACCAGCTCCAGGGAGGTGCTTCTGACAAGCACACCACAATAATAATATATAAGCAGTAGATGGGGGGTTCTCCATTTTTGTCTACCAAACACCAGTGTTTTTAAAATTAAGTACAGCATAGCAAGGATAGTACTTTGAAAAGAACACATATAAGTTGGATATACATTAGTGGAATATAGACAATATCCAAAAAGGAAAGAAACATAAAAATAAATAAAATAATTTAAAATGGTATATTTCCCAAATTGTAAATAATTGAATTTCATTGCTCTTTTAAGCTCATAAACTCCACAAAAATATCATTTCTAATTAACATAATTTCCTTCTCCTGCTTCACGGTGTGTAATTGAGTTGAACCACATATTCACTAGTTTCCAATGGATTGGGCCCCTTGGCTATGATTACCAGACAATAGAGAAACAAAGGGGAAACAAATTTGGAATTAAAGTTGGAGAGGACATACTTACATTTTCAATTTTAAAAAGTCATAGACTGTCCACATATAAAAAGTCAATTTTAAAACCAAATATAATTATTTGAACCTGTATAGCTCCAATTCCAAAGTATTTATATGAAACATCATCTTCTATTATTCAAAAGTTAAACATGAATAATTCTGAAAGCTTTTCTTAATCATTAATGTGAATGAAGGTAATAGGTTTAGAAGGCTAATAAAATTAGAGCTTGAAAGGAACTTTGAGATTCTCTAGTCAACAATTTTACAGATCAGTAAACTGAAGGACCAAAATCTTAGGTGGCTCACCAAAGATAATAAGTGGAAGAGCCAAAATTTGAACCTAGGTCTCTGATTCAAAATGTATCAGTATTTGTACTTCACAATGCTGTTGTCTATAGTCTTTGAAGTCTTCCATAACCTGATGCTGATCTTTCAATACAATTCATATTACTTTGTTTAACCATTCTGATTCAGCCAAACGGATCTGAACAATCAACAATCCTCATGTCTCTGTACCTTTGCATAGACTACACTCCCTTCTTACATTTACCTCTCAGAATCTCAAGCTTCCTACAAGACCCAGTTCAGAAATCATTCCCTACTCTTATATGCGAAGCCTTTCCCAAACACCTCAGCTCTTTCAGTCTCTCTCTCCTTCTCCACACCTCTCTATCTCCTCTTCCCTTTCCTTTCCTTCAATGTTCTCCCACTTACTTGCCTAAGTCCATAGTGCACTAAATTTCAAGCTGGAAGAGAATTTAGAGATTGAGAGGAGGTCATATCTTCTTTTCTATGAGTTGTTTTGACAATTTCTTTGAAGCTTTGACCTTTAGCAGCAAATATATGGATGCTTAAATTCATTTCCTTCTTTTTCTCAAGTTCTAGGAGGCAGGTAATTGATTTTGATCCTATTCAATGATATTTTCTTTTGAGATCTATTGCAAGGATCGCTAGAGTTCACAGTCCAGATCCTCTCAACTCTAGTGCATTCAGATCTTGGAATCATGGCATTTCATTAAGTGGTTAGTCAACAAGTATTCATTGAGAATAAACTTTGCTAGGATATCCATAAAGATGAATAGAACTTGAAGTCTAGGAAGAGATAAGAGGCAACTATCAAATGCAAACAAAATGTCTCTATTGCCCATTATTATTTAGTGAAATTTGAATTTTGATTTACATTATGCAGTATGAATCAGTAGTATAATGTGGGTTATTTGAAGAAGGAATGATGAGGTAGGAGTGTAGTAAGAAGTCACTAGTTAGCTTGTTTTTGCATGCTATGTGAAATCCCAGTTTATGTACAATGTGTTGGGACAGCTGAAGCAAATTCACATGTGTTCAGTCATGCAGTGATATTCAATATGCAGCAGACTTTTATGTCAGTTGTGTGCCAGACATCATTTGGAAAGCATTATTGTTTCTAATCCTTTTTCTCAAGTGTTTTATGCTCCTAAGAAGTTGGGGGGCCTTACACATATTCTCAACATAACTTTAAATGTGTCAATCATCAGAATAGTTTTTTTGTTATGCATACAATAAGCTTACTTTCAGTATCTGAAATGACTTAATTAAGAAAGCCTATTAATTCTTTTCTAGTTGTAACATAGCTGATCAGGATAAAGTTGTGATGGTAGCCTAGAAAGTGAGTGGATTGTGTGTGTATGGATCTTGTCACATTCAGTCAACGTCATTTATAAGCTCATATTTGGTGTGGGTGGATATAAAGGAAGCACATATTATTATAACTCCTATGATTAGAGAGAATACAACAAACCTACCAACAGATGACAATTTGCTTAACAAAAATATCAAGAATTAGCTACAAGAACAAATATACAATGCATGGTACCCCAAAAAGCCAGTGTGATTTTAAGCTTTAATAACTTAAATATTAAATATTACTGCTTTGGCTGTATCCCATAATGAAATTATTTATTGTTTCTATATTTGATCTTTGATCCACTTATTCTTTAAGATTAAATTATTTAGTTTCCAATTAATTTTAATCTGTCCCCACAGCCCTTTATTGAATAATTTTTATTGTATTATGGTCTGAAAAGAATGAACTTAATATTTCTGTTTTTATGCCTTTGGTTCCAAATAAGTTCCAAAAATTTTCCAGAAGATTCATTCTCACTAGTGCTAAACATTGGGAAGATAGCCATTAAAAATCCACAATGGGAAAACCATACTTGGTAAGTAGAGTTACAAATGCTAGTTAGATTTTGAGTGTGGTGTGTATGTATGTGGAGATTTTCTACAGGTGAAGTTCAATTGGAAATCACCCATAACTACATTTTAGTAGAGTTAATGGTATTTTAAAATAAAGCATTAATCTTCTATAAATATAAGATAATAGATAAAATTTGAATCTATATTTAAAATGAGTTGAATAATAACATACAGTTCATCTCTATTACAGAGGACAGAAAAAAAATTTTATTGATGAAAGTAGCTGGTGTAATGAGGTTATTATATTATGTGTTAATACTAGATCATTATTTTTATTTATCTAATACTTTAAGTTTATAAAGGTTTTGCTCACAGCAACCCTGTAAGGAAGTAATTATCCAGTTTTAGAGATGAAAATTGCGGCATGTCAGTATTCTGAACAACGAGTATTATAAAACCCAGAGGAAGGAGAGAACATTATGTACAGGGTATTGGTAAAGATGTTCTAATAGCAATGACACTTGAACTGAGCCCTGATTGACTGTAGAATTCAAAGAAACAGAGAAAAATGAGATTAGGATCAAGTAAGCATAACTAAAGAGGCAAGAAGTCATGGACAATTTTTGGGTACAGTGAGTACCTTATCTAGAACAGAGAGTTGTATTAGAGAACTGTAAAAATGAGTGAACAAATCACAAATCATTTTTTAATACTGTGCAAAGTACAACAAAAAGGGACTGTACTAAGTCCTAGAAACAAATAGAAAAGCAAGACCTTTTCTGCTCTGGAGGAGTTCACATCCTACTGGGGGAAGACAACACATATAAACATATAATATCCTGGATAGATAGGTTGGGACAGACTAGAGTAGCTGATGATGATGAAAATACTGAACCAATGTTTGGAATCATTCCCACAAAGACTGTATCACTAAACTGCTTACTTGCTAGAGTGATACATTGAAATATTTCAAAGAATAATGATTTTTTTCTTCTTGCTTTTCCTTGACATCAGATGGCCAAATATCATTTTGGAGAATTAGTGTCTCTATCACCATATTGGACGGGCATGAAAGAAATAGGGCCCCACATGTTTCCCCCAAGCCTCTTCTATCATGCACCCAAGAATATCAAAGTAAAAGCAGTGTTTCTATAGCCCAGGTATGACGAGGATGAAATTGGACTTGCTATAGGAATTGCCACTTCATAACAAGTTGTGCTGAGCTTGTTTAGGTGCCAAAATCAAAAAAAAAAGGAACAAAATAAACCAAATAAAAAACCCAGGGGAATGATGTCAGACATATGGACTGTGAAATGATACATTAAGCCTGAATAGCAAGTAACTAATTGCAATAGATTAAATCACTGCAGAGTTAAATGAGAAGACTCCTATAGATTTTTATAAGAAGTTTTTTTTGTTTTTTGTTTTTTTTGAAGCACCAAGCAGGTTTTGACAAAGGGTTAAAGATCGCCCTTCAAATCCAAGAAAAATAAATATGCATTTTGTACTTTCTGACTTTTAGAAGTAATTTTAGGTATCTGAGCCAAAGCAAACAGAATAGAGCTTTGAAGTGAGTGGGGATATCATTGATCATTTAATTATTATCCGATAATTGAGTAAATACATTGCTATTGATTACACTAAGAGGAGGATGGGCCAAGAAAAGACTATTCATAGGCACAGACTTCTGCCTTAGACACACAAAGGATGAAGTGACTGAAACATGAGAGACTGTACTTTTGGCAGATTGCCTCTTCATCTAAATCTCACTTGGAGCTTAATTCCTTTTCTTCATCTCCAGAAATCTTATTGTGACCCACAAAGTTATTTTCTTTGGCCCTGTAAACATATTCAGACACAAGAACCAGCTTGATCAGAAGTTTTGGTTATGAGAATTTGGGAGAGTCTAAGTATTCTGAACCAGATGTTTTCATGTGAAAATACTTTTTATTTCTAACATTGAATACCTCCATAAAAGTGTCACTGATTCCTCATCATACCATGGAATTGCCCTTGGATTCTTAGAGTCCAGAGCACAAACTCTGATATATTCTGGAAAGGTTCCAGTAAGGTTTGAGTGATAGATTGTCTATTGTTTTGAGGGCAAGCCACACTGCATGGAGAGATTAGGTTGACTACTAATAATGAATACTTTTGTGCCATAGGCAACACATGAAAGCATAAAAATACCAAAGTGACCATCAGCCCTAGGTAGTCTTCCTCCACTACCATAGTAGTTATGGAACAGAACAAAATGAGCATGAGGGTGCTAAGAATTACAGTTTTTAGACCATCTACCAGCACTAATTGACTGTTAATACTCAAAATATGAGGTCTTTGCCTCTTGAGGTGATCCATGGATATGTGTTTTTAACCTATAGTAAAACCAGAGGACATAATGAATTTCATATAATTCAAATAAGAACTACACATTTGAAGAATATGGCTGATGTGACTCCTGAAATGGACAAACTGTGGAGCCTGCTTTTATGAGATCATGATGAGGTGTAACAGAAGCATCCTGCAGATATTTAGCAGCATAGATATCCTTCGGTCTGCTAACCGTGGTGAATGGCAGCTTTCCCTTAAAGCCTTGTTTCTCACTGGATGTCCTCAGTAGAATCAAACAACATCAGAGATTCATCAAGACAAAGCAACCAGGTTATCTAATGTCTTTTGAAGCATCCCCTGTTAGACCATACAGCCTATTGAAAGACTTCTAAAAACATGGTAAATTGTCTGGAACTAGTTACCAAATTCTATATAGATTCCAAAGGTTCTCCAAGCATATTTATAATGCACCATCACAGTTCTCCCAGAACAGGTTCCTCAGCTTCTTTCACTTGAGGATCTACAGTGCATCGGGCACTCTGCACATGTTAGTTACCCATTACATGATGTATACCCAGAAATATATCTGCAGACAAATGGGCAGGAATGGGGGGAGGAGATAGCTCACAGCATCCTCTTCAGAAAGCAAATAAAGGAGACAACAGAATTTGTTTTTCTCATATTCAAAGATACCAAAACAGCATCTCACAGGACATGTGTTCCTTGTCTTTATCATGTTCATGTTGAACATAGGAAGAATCCCATAAAGATAGTTACAACTTAAGTGAAACTGTTGGAGAGGATAAAGGAGAAAATATTATTGAATTTGATAAGATCACCCAAATGAAATGACCATATGCTTGGTAATTTTAATAGCAAGGTAGGCAAAGGATAAGGTGTAAATATTGTTGATTTAAGAAATCAAAAGGTCAAAGTTTCATAGATAATTTAGAAACTTATATATCTATATGTCATCTTTTCTTAAGAAGAAATTCAAAAAGCTGGACATGAAAAACACTAGACATACCAGCCACAACAGCCACAAGAAATGATCATTTCTTAACCCACAGGAAATTACTGGTTATTGACAAGAGAGGCTATTTCAGAATCTGCTGTGTATTTGCAAGCAGATAACAATTTAGACCAAAGGTCATAATTAATACCAAATCAGAAGTGAGAATGACAGTTTGAAACCCTACAAAGCAATAGACGGCTCCAATCTAAGTTCCTCCGGGTCCTCCATTTACTCATTATCTATGCTTGCAGACTCCCAGTATTCTCCTCTGACTTAACTTATCTGATTTAATTTATATACTCCTGGGCCTTAATATGCTCCCTCTGCTGAACCCTTATGATGTCTGAGCTTTTCCAGCTATTCTAGCTGAATTTTCTTTTTGTGTCATTTCCCTCAATTAATGTGAGCTCTTTGAGAATTACTTTTTCTACTGATTTCCCCAGAAGCCAGTGCAGTACTTGGGCTATATGTAAGCACTTAATGAGTTTTTTTTTCATTCATTCAATCAAACATTCAATTGGTTACATAATCATCTTTGCTCATCTTTACAGACACTGTTTTAAGATAATATTAACAAAAAATTGAATGGAAAAAAGTTTTGAAAAAATCTCCAGAATTAAACATATGTGCATATATATGTATGAACGTGTGTATGCATGTATTTGTATGTGTGTGTATGTCATCAGCAGCATTTAGCACAGTGCTTTGAGCATAGTGGGTACTTCATAAATGCTTATTCATTCATCCATCAATAATTAAGAACTGATTTGCATAAGTGTAAAAAAAAAGATGTTTGATAACAAGGCTGAAGGACCAAACTCTTTCTTAAACTTTGAGAAAGGATTCCTCAATAATTTACATTCAATTTTGGACCCAAGTTTTTGGCATATAACAAACTGGCAGATGTGCTACTTTTCCAAAATAGCTGTTACAAGTAAAATTTTCTCTACTGTGTATAAAAAAAAGACACACAACTATACCTAAAGTAGGGAGGCTAATCATTCCTGAATTATAGATTAATATTTGTTGAATTAGGCTCTCTAAATATGATATTTTTCACTAAAACTTAAAATTAATCAATTTTTGGCTCTAGTAAAACAAAGTATAGAGGGAATCTAAGTTTAGATTTTTATAATGCTCACAAGTATACCTGCTGGGAGGACTAAATGTCCTAGTATTCCTTTCCATTTTTGAAATTCTATGATTCTATGAAACTGGGGCTTTCTTGAAGATATAGAATGGCTACAGTTCCCAGCCTTCATAGTCACTATGTACAGCTATGTAGCAAAGAAACCAGGGGACTCAAGCACTCGAAGAAAACAGGATATATTTGCCTCACTCTCAATCCAATTGTATCAAACTATAAATTAGCCTCTGTGCCATTCAGAATCAAGGTCATTTAAATCTCTTCAGATGCTGGTGATCTGAATTACTGTTTAGAAGTAATGAAGCTTGTGTATGTAGTCAGAGATGGCATATCCAGAAGCCAACAAATTCTGACACTAGAATATGGCAATGAGGTCTAGCACACCCTTCTATGAGAGCCTCTGATTTTATGAAACTTGGGACTATATTGTAACTATAGAGTGTCAGTGTTTTAGGTATAGGTCTTTTCTTCAGTTATACTAAAAGAAATTAACATTCCTGCTAGGGACCCCAACCATTCTATGCAGGTCAAGATAGAGTCAGAAGTAGTGGTGTTCTGCTAAAAGTTTAACAACCAGCTCTCTAAAACAAAATGTACACGTGGCCCTCTTTTAAGTTTAATCTGTATTACTAACATTTTTTCCATTATTTTCTTAGGTCTAAACAATACATAAATAAAAAACAATAAAACCCTAACTTGTACATGCTGTTCATTTTCAACTTGAAAATGTTCACAAGGAGGGACAGAGCCAAGATGGCAGCTGGAAAGCAGGCACTCCCTTAAG